>NC_086178.1:25316225-26046225 GCF_023053635.1 Elgaria multicarinata webbii | reverse complement strand
ATTTAAACATTTGCATATCATTTCTTAGGACCCCCAGAAAGTGGTTCACAGCTGAAATTAAAAATGAAGAATTCAACACATAAAAATATGATTAAAATCATACAATAAAATACCATTTCATAAAAAGAGCACCAGCTGAAGTATTTTCAGACCAACAATGTAATTAGAAACAGTGTCAAACAACCACAGCTTCGAGGCCAGTTAAAAACTAACCAATGAGGGTGCTAATGGCACATCCTGTGAGAATGAGATCCATACAGAGTGACAGAATCTAAAGAAGCTCATGAAAATGACAAACATTGAGCCTGTGTCCAATGGATTTTTGCATTTAAAAAAAAGGCAAGACACTTTCCAAAGTATGCTATATTAAAAATGTGTTCATGACTGACACATTGATGATGCTTTTCTTTCAACTGAAAGCATCAGTGCTTTTAATTTTATCAAGAAATACATAAAAGTCAAGTCAGAGAGTAACACACACAAACACACACCAAATTCCAATAAATCATTTCAGATAAATTAAAGTGATGACTGTGATGACAGATAGAGTTTTCAATTTTAAAAGAAAGAAAGATTTTCAACACATTACTGAAAAATTTAAATCCTAAGACGCAATTTCAGTTGTTTGCTCACATGTCAGTGCCTTAAATCAATGCAGGACTCAGTCCCAAAAGCAAAATACCAACAATGTTACAACATAGAAGAGCATTAGCGTGCATGTATTTATATGTGTGTCTGTGTATATTGGGATACGGGTTTATTACATAATTTAAATCTACTCAAGGTTTTTTTTTTTAATCATGTATTGTTGAATACAGGGTGATGTATTCTTTTGTGTCTAAAAAAGGGTCATCTGTAAAATATTTGCCAGGGATTGGCAACCTAGTGTAAACTGCCCAGAGAGCTTCAGCTATGGGGCGGTATATAAAAGTAATAAATAATACTAATACTAATACTAATAATGCTCTCCATATATTTTAGACCATAACTGCCATCAGCAGAATGGACAATGGTCAGGGATTATGGGAATTGCAGTTCCAAAAATAAATGTTAGAAGTTCATTTAATGAGATAATGGATTTGCATGATTGGGAGCACTGACAGAAGTAGTGCTGTTCATCTTGCACTGTTCATTACAAGATGTCAAAGGTAGACTGGGAGGAGACATTATCCATTAGAAATATTGGGCTATTGTTGTTGTTGTTGTTGTTGTTAGAGCTGTGCAGAATATTTTGATTCTTCCATTTTTGGTAATTCGTGGGCATTGGGGGCAAAATGAAAACTCCATCAAAAGAGACTGGGGAGGTGGGAATTTCAAATTGTTTTCACATCGGGTTGAATTTCCTTTTTCTTTATTAAGTGTCGGAAGTGTCTGAGGTGTCTTCTTTTGATATACATTTTGTTTGTTTTTTACTTTAAAAGTTCCCCATGCATTTGCAGCAGTATGTTACCCTTTCCAGGGAGGCTTCTCCCGCGTGGCAGCTGTTCCTGAATGCTGATGAGAATGCAAAAGGTCCCATAATCTCATGGAAGTTCAGGAAGAGCTGCTGGGCTGAAAGCCTTTATTATTATTATTATTATTATTATTATTATTATTATTATTATTATTATTATTGCACCATCAATGTACATTTGTGCAAAGAACCCACAACACTGTGACAGCACATGGGGTGATTTTAAAGAGGAGGAGGAGGAGGAGGAGGAGGAGGAGGAGGAGGAGGAGGAGGAGGAGAAGGAGAAGAAGAAGAAGAAGAAGAAGAAGAAGAAGAAGAAGAAGAAGAAGAAGAAGAAGAAGAAGAAGAAGAAGAAGAAGAAGAAGAAGAAGCCCCCCCGGCCACCTCCTACAGTTAAAAAGGTGGACTGAAACCCAGCCCCATCCTGCAATGAGAAATTTCATTTTGAAATTATCTCCCTCTCTGTGAAACAGGCAGAAAACAACAACAGCAATGCCTCTTTGGTAGGGAAAAAAGAAGAATTGCAAAATAAGGGGCAGGGTTTGGCACAGCACCCATTATTATCCTGAAGATTGGGGGTGAAAGTGGAAAGATATAACAATCAGCAATTCTAGATCAATGACACATACCATATACTGTTTTCATAGTGCTATATCCTGCTTGGTGTAGATCTGGCCCTTATATCCTTGACTTTCATCTTAATCACTCCTGTTCACACAACCCTAATCAACTTTATTTTCTGTCACATGCGCCCACCTCTTCCATTCCCCAGACTCTTTCTTATCCTAGGATCAGTTCTGAATCTTTTGTGACTTTATGGCAAATTGGATGCATACACATACCCCAAAACTCAAATAAAACTATCAAAACTACCTAGATCAGGAATGGGGAACCTGAGGTTCATGGGACAAACTTGTCCGCCAAGTCATCTCCTCCCCTTCCCTTGCTCCCCAGGACAGGGATGGGCAACATCTGCCCCGGTACAACCCCTGCAATCCTCCACTGCCCCCTGAATCGGAAAACATCATGCATATAAAAATGGAGTCTGTAATTCTGCAGGGTGCCAAAAAGATGAAATTTAGCTTGCAAAGAAGCTAGTGCTGCACCTTTTGGTGTTCCACAGTTCTCCAGATGTCATTTTTAGTTTCATTTCCCCCCCAGCTACTCACAGAGTGCAGCACATGAGGTGGGATCCATGGCAGGGAATGTTCCCTGCAGATCCCACAGTTGTCCACCCTTGTCAACCCTAGAGAAAGGAGAGGATTAGGAGAACAGCTCCCTAGTAAGTCTGTGACCTTCATTTGACATTTGGCAGGTTTTATCCTCTTGGGCTTGGATACTATTCCTGCAAATTCCATTGATTTTTTTTCTGTCTTAAAGTTGTAAATGTTATAGAAGCATTATAATGTAATGGGAAATAACAAATTTAAATCCAAAACCATTTTTTTCTCCCACTGCCCTACCCTCCATGCATGGTTATAGATGGTTTTTCAAGGTACCTATTATTGCTGTGCCAAAAAATTTGACCATTCCATTTTTGGCATTTTGTGGGGAGAGAGGGAAAAATGAAAACTCAGGGGAAAGAGTCTGGGAGAGGTGAGAATTTTGGATAATTTCTCCTTGGGGAGGGCAACTGGTTTTCCACATATATTTTTAAATGTAGCCAATTGTTGGGAGGACTTCTTTCTTTCTTTCTTTCTTTCTTTCTTTCTTTCTTTCTTTCTTTCTTTCAAACCCCTGACATTTTTAGGAGTGCAGGATTGCTTACTGGATGCTTATTGGAGAGGGAGCGGTCACATGGCCTCCAATATGCATTCACTAAGAACTGCTGGACTCTTCCAAGTGCTGGAGAAAGGGGGTGATTTTTGTTTTTTGTTTTGTTTTAAACTAAAATATAAGAAGAAAACCCCTTAGCAATCAGCTACATTTCAAAAAGGTATGTTGAAACCCTGTTCCTCTCAAGAAAATTCTCCAGATTTTGCCCCTCGCCGCGAAAGAGAAGAAATAAAAAATGCCTCTTTCACAGGGAGAGAGAACGTCCCCAAAAATAGGGGGCAGGTTTTAGCCCAGCACTAGTACCTATGCATGAAGAGTATCCATGTGTATACACAGTTTATTTATTTATTTTATTTATTACATTTTTATACCGCCCAATAGCCGAAGCTCTCTGGGCGGTTCACAAAAATTAAAACCATCATAAAACAACCAACAAGTTAAAAACACAAATACAAAATACAATATAAAAAGCACAACCAGGATAAAACCACGCAGCAAAATTGATATAAGGTTAAAATACAGAGTTAAAACAGTATAATTTAAATTTAAGTTAAAATTAAGTGTTAAAATACTGAATGAATAAAAAGGTCTTCAGCTGGCGACGAAAGGAGTACAGTGTAGGCGCCAGGCGGACCTCTCTGGGGAGCTCATTCCACAACTGGGGTGCCACAGCGGAGAAAGCCCTCCTCCTAGTAGCCACCTGGGACTCTTTCAGAACTGAAGTCCACTGCATGTTTATATAATGTCATAGGCATGCAGATGGGGTGTGCCCAGGCACACCCTAATATCTCTGGGGGGCTCCCCTCCCCCC
Organism: Elgaria multicarinata webbii; assembly: GCF_023053635.1. NCBI lineage: Eukaryota > Metazoa > Chordata > Lepidosauria > Squamata > Anguidae > Elgaria > Elgaria multicarinata. The sequence continues at coordinate 26,042,185 of NC_086178.1, read as the reverse complement.
AACTTCCATCGGTAATGGCGGGCAGCCGCAGCACCTCCTGCTCCCATCCAGGACAGCTAGCTGCCTTTTACTTAGCGGGCCGGGGACTTGCTGCATCACCAGTACACTGACTGGTTGTTAAGTGCTAGAGTCCAAGTCTTAAAGTAGCAGCACCCTGGCAATGTGGCACGTGAGTCCCCACCCACCTGCTAAGGAAAGTCAGACAGTGGCTGACAGGGTTGGAAGCAGGAGGCTCATTTCCTGCTGGGGCCTCTGGAAACAGGCCCAAGCCCCTCTGTCCCCTCCCATGATCCTCTTCCTCGCTCACACATCCAAGAAAGGTGCAGCACTTGAAGTGAGCACCATGGCCACACCTTGTCTCACCTCCTGACCCTGCCTGCCTGCTTGCTACCTACAAGGAAAATTGCTTTTCCACTGTGTGTCTGTCTGGCTCACAGCTCCAGGTCCTGGAGTCATGCATGGGTCAGGCATGCAGTGGGAAAGTAAGTTGCCTGGCAGTGGGCAGGCAGACTTGGGATGTGAGATAAGGCATGGTGGCACCAGCTTTGAGTGGCTGCACCTCTTTTGGACACTCAAGTGAGGAAGGAGGCAAAGGAGGCCGTGGAGGGGGCAGAGGGAAGGGGGGCATTTCTGGAGGCCCTGGATAGAAAACGCTCTCCCCCCTGCCCCTACCCCATCTTCCCTTCCTCCACTCCAGACCCACCATATCAGGGGCATTAGTGTTGTGGGGGGGGGGAGAAATGACATGTTTTTCCAATCAGAGGGGTGGGAAAGGCCCCGATTGGAGCAGGGAGGGCAGGAAAGTGTGACATGCCCTCCTTCGCTCCAAACCTCCCATCAGAAAGTGGCAAGTGCATAATTCCCTGGGGACACCCTAATGAAATGTGCTGCACACATGTGCTGCTTGTCTCATATTTTTATTCAAGAGAAGCCAAATCTTGTTTGGTTGAATAAGGACATAGTTCTTCATATGGATTGTCTTTCTGCAATCCGGTTCTTTGTGGATAAAAGGTGTTGGACAATTCTTGTATACAGTACATAAATCTTTATTGGAGATGTATCGGGGGAGGGGGGGAAAGTGCCATAAAATGACTGCTAAGCATTTCTAGTAATTGGCGACACATTCCAAAGGTCAGCCATTAGCTGTCTAAGAGGTTGAGAAGCACGTTGTGTAGTCACCAATTTATTCTGGGTTTTCTGCCTGAATGCAAATGGCTATCAAGCATGACAGTTGAGCTGCTTTTTACCAGGAGTTAATGTTCTGGAATTTGTAAAGACATTATGACTATCCTGACCTCATCTTTAATGCTTTTGCACAGTTTCATTTTCAAAATTCAAAAGTGTAATGTGTTAAACAGATGGATCATTTCTTATGTTTCATATTAATGGTTCAGTTAATGCCCTCTTCTCATTCTGTTGTTATTGATGCATCCGGATCCCATCCCATTAACCAGAAAGTCTAGTGACTGAGCTGGCAGTCTAGAGCCTATTGTATCAGAAATTTCATCAGTAATTACTGCTGAATTGTGAATTCTACGTTGCATTAACATAACCATTTTGCACAAGGTATCAGAGGTAATAGAACCACTCTCTTTAGATGCTGTAATGGGTCTTCCTGGGTAGAATGTCTGAGTTTTGGTTACCACAGGTCATAGGGAGGAAGCAAATAAACTGGAAAAGGGGATTTTGGAGAGCGAGAGTGAGAGCGAGAGAGCACATAGCCATGAGTTCCTCATTCAGTTAGCAGATGAATTGGTAAACATGAAGATGGCAGGAAATCTGAACGTTATTTATCTATATGATGCAGTTATTTGCATTGCTTGTGTCCAGACTAAGAGCATGTCTACACCATGCATATATCCTGGGGTCATTTCTAGGTCATCCCTGTGTGTCCAAATAACTCCAGGGTCAACCGGGGATGACCAGAGACTTTCCCTGGGATAACTGCAATCACAGATTTCCTGGTTTTTCCGTGGTCCCAAGACAACTGCGAGGACTGTGGCCTGTGTGATGCAGGCTCCCGGGTTCTCAAACAGGGATGGAGCTGCATGGGGTGGCCCCATGCCCTTCAGGGATAGGGGTGAAGCAATTTTGCCATCCCTGGAATGTTGGGGGGGGGTTGAGCGCAGCATTGTTTTCTCTCTCTTTTTTACTTATCTTTTTCCCTGGATCGGGGCCACATTGCTCCTCTTCTAAAAAAAGAAAAAAGTGCCTGCGACATTCATCTTCCTTTCCAGGACATTACACAGCCATGTAGAAGCTGGGAGAGGATTGTGGAAGCAGGTAAGTCCATGATACCCCCATCTCTCCCACTAATTGAAAACAGGTCCCATTGAAATCAGCCTGAAAAGTTAGTCATGACTGACAGTGCAATCCTATGCATGTCCACTCGCATGCATGTTCACTTTCCATGGAACTTACAGCCAAGTAAGTGTGTCTAGGATTGTAGTGAAAATGACATTACTTCAATTTTAATGGGAAATAGGTTCAACCAGTTTATGGACCAATACTACAAGAAGTGGTGGTGGGCAGTGAAGTGGCTGCTTCCAACTCTTTGTTGGCTTTGAATGGCAGGGTGTGTGTGTCTGGTGAGGCAGATTTGCTGAGGACAGGTTCAGCCCAGTGGATATTTATTTATGGTTCAGTTCCACCCCCCTATAGAAAGCAATGGGGGAACTTGGCCTCTTGGAAGTGTGGAGGGCTTTAGATACAGAGTGTAGGGGTCTTAACCACCAGTACCACCACCTCCTCCTCCTCTTGTTCTTGAATTTCTTAGTGTATAATACTATGTGGGTAGCCGTAAGTCTCTGAACTCAGAGGCTTATGGCCATCCAAAATAGAGCAGGAGGCATGGGCATAGCAGAGGCTATCATAGAATCATTGAATAGTAGAGTTGGAAGGGGCCTATAAGGTCATTGAGTCCAACCCCCTGCTCAGTGCAGGAATCCACCTTAAAGCATCCCTGACAGATGGTTGTCCAGCTGCCTCTTGAAGGCCTCTAGTGTAGGAGAGCCCACAACCTCCCTAGGTAACTGGTTCCATTGTCATACTGCTCTAACATTACCTTCATGCTCCTCCCATTCTGTATTTTCACTAGATGGGCTTTTCGTCCATGTAGTTCTGGCACCAGGGAGTGGGAGGGAAGGAGGCTGGGGAGGCTTGCAGATACATTATCAGGTGTCCCCTCTCCCCTCAACCTACTGATATGTCCCCCTCCCCTCTAAGGTCACCTTTACCACCTTGTGAGGCAGCTGGTGCGGTTCTCTCTGTGCCAGCTGTGAGGGAAAGCAGGAGGCAGAGGGAACTCAGACTCCTGGGGCCCAGGTCAGATCCAGGAATCTCAACTTCACTATGTCCCCTCCAGATTCTGTCTAGGGGCTACAGGATTGCTCTCCCCATCACTTTTCTCTTAAAAGACGAATCAAGGTGACTTAGAACAAAATGTTTTAAACATTCAGCCTATTAAATAGCTATAAACTAAACAAAAACATTTCCATTAAACATTCCAAAATACAATATCATAATAGGAGTGGTTCATCTTGGCCTGCCTTTTTCTATAATGGCCTGGCACAACCATTTGTAATTATTTAATTTTAGACCTTGCTGCTTCCTGGCCTGATCCATGGAACTACACAACTCATTCCATATGAGTTGAGTGAGGTAGACAAACTTGTGTTTCTTGAATAGCAGGCTCCATCCATACAATATGGGACATTACTATTGAAATTAAGGGGCGTTTCCAAGCACTTCGTGATGTGCTTGGGAGGGGGCCACTATTGAAAAATGCACATACCCTTGGAACATTGGCAACCTTTGTGCAGAAATGCACAAACCTTTGGGCAGCAGCAAATCCTTAGCATACCTGAATAAGTTCTTTGGGGTCTGTTTGGGATGATGATGATGATTTTATTTATTAATTACATTTTCATGTAATTTAATTTAATACATTTAATTACAGCTTCATCAGCTGAAGCACTCTGGGCAGTGCACAATTAAAAAACATAAAATACAAGTATAAATTTAAAACATTAAAAGTTTAAAAGGCAATATAAAACTAGCTACATTAACGACCAGGGAAAGCCTGTGTAGATGATGATGATGATAATATGATACATATAATATGATACATATAATATGATACATAGATTATCACGTTGTACATCATAGACATGCATGAAGATATGAGATATTGACCAAACAACATGCTAAACCACGATGGTTAAGCATATTGAACTAAACATTGTGGCTTAATGTGTTGTGTGAACCAATCCTAATCATGGTGGCTACATAACAATGGTTTAAACACACTCACTAACCACTTGCTGCAAAGGGGTTATCAGCCTAACCATAGCTTAATGTGTTGTGTGAACAGGCCCACAATTTCATAACTGATACATTTCTATGCTGCCTTATACCAAGTCAGAATATGTGTTCCCAAATGCAGTATTGTATACTCTGACTGGTCCTCAAGCAGAGGATTTTTCCCATCACTTGCTATTGTGCTGGCTCCAGTTTTTTGAGGACTCTTGCAAGACACCCAAAGTGTCTCCCTTTCCTCAGTGACTCTACCTTTTCATCACCATTGCTATTGCTTCCCAGCCTTCCCCCCACCCCCCCATTCTTTGCTATCACTTGCTGAGAGCTGGGGAGCAAGTGACATCTACTGCTCCTTCTTCCTCCAATGCTACCATTGCCTGGGGCAGAGCGAGAGGCAGGTGGACAAGTAGGTTGCAGTGGTGAAGAAGGATGTGTGAACTTCCCTATACTCTGTTCTGCTCCCATGAATTGGGCTGTCACCACTTGCCTGGCCCTGGTGGGCAGATGGCGAGCCGCCCAATAGTCCACCGAAGTGCAGGGAGAGATGGTGGTTTCCTATCCCTCCTTGTTTTGCAGAAATATTTCCTTGACCCTGAAGGGCTCAGAGAGAAAGAAACCTTTCTGCAAAATGAGTAGGGCTGGCCAATAGAGCACCACCTCCTTGGCACCAGCGTTTCCTTCTCCCTGAAGGGGCTCCTTCAGAGAGAAAGAAACACTAGCACCAAACAAACCACTCTGCTCTCCTTCTCCCATCTCTGCTACTATGGCAGCCAAGGCAATGGCGAGGGCAGAGAGAGAAGCACCTCCTCTCTCCCTCTCCCATCCCTGTTGTGGTGGCAGCAGTGATGGAGACACGCTGGTCCTTTGGTGTAAGTGCCGGACACGTAAAATGACTGGGGCTTGTTCCTATTGCAGCTGCCACTGCCATGGTAGCACAGATGGAGGAGGAGAGGGGAGGTGATTCCCCCCTTTCCCCCGCTATGGCATTGGCAGGAAAGGGTGGCTCGGCTAGGGAGCAGGCACTCGTGCACTTGCCATACTTGGACCATGCCAAGCCGGGAAGTGAGGGCACCCATGTACTTTTATGCTGGGGGCTGAATCCAGTGATTTCTCACCAAGCTACAAGCCCAACCAGATGCCTGTGCCATTCCTATCTAGAGGGCTCTTGCCAGTTGGCCTCTGCTGGGGTGTGGTCCATCAGCAGGTGCCGAACTAGGCCAGCTTTGATGCCAGCACTGGCTTGCAACCTGATCCTTCTGAGGCAGAGCTGGCAGGGACACACATACAGAGAGAGAGAGAGAGAGAGAGAGAGAGAGAGAGAGAGAGAGAGAGAGAACGCTTGAAAAGGTGCAGAAAAGGGCAACTAAAATGATCAAGGGACTGGAGCATCTCCCCTATGAGGGAAGGTTACAACAGCTGGGATTGTTCAGCTTGGAAAAAAGTAGGCTAAAGAGTGTACAAAATTATGCATGGTATGGAAAATGTGGATAGGGAGGCATTTTTCTCCCTCTCTCAAAATACTAGAACCCAATGGGGTCATCCCATGAAGTTGATTGGTGGGAGACTCAGGACAAATGAAAGGAAATGCTTCTTCACACAGCGCAGAATTAAATTATGGAATTCACTACCACAAGATGTAGTGATGGCCACCAATTTGGATGGCTTTAAAAAGGGGTTAGATAAGTTCCTGGAGACGAAGGCTATCAATGGCTACTAGCCCTGATGGTTGTGTGCTATCTCCAGTATCTGAGGCAGTAAGCCTGTGTGCACCAGTTGCTGGGGAACATGGGTGGGAGGGTGCTGTTGCACCATGTCCTACCTGATCCTCCCTGGCTGATAGCTGGTTGGCCACTGTGTGAACAGAGTGCTGGACTAGATGGACCCTTGGACTGATCCAGCATGGCTCTTCTTATGTTCTTAGAGACTGAACCTAGGACTCTCTGCATGCAAAGTGTGTTAACTCCACCTATTATGTTGCCTCCCTTGTAATTTGAAAAACAACTACAACAAATAAATATGGAAGCAATTTAACTTAAGATTGGAATAATGAATGATTCTGAATACAGTCCACCTGAAATGAAGCAGACATTTTCTACCCACAAAGTTTAAGGATTCGTATCGTGCACAATCATACTTATTTTTGCCAGTGTTTAATTAATGAAGCACACACAGCTCCATTACTCTAATTTATCACTCTCTTGTTCTTTAGTAACATTAATTATAAATTAATGGTTAATCACTCAATGTTTTAAAAAGTGCAATCATTTTCAAATAAAACTTTTCAAAGCAGGATCAAAGACAAAATTGAAAATTAAAAACGAACTTCAACTATGTACAAAGAATAATTAAACAATTACCACTAAACACTTGTACTTTAGTCCAAATTACTGGAAAACCTCAAAGCAGTTTTAGCAGCATTTAATAAGGTGCAAAGCAATGTGCATGACAAGTGGCAGAACATTTGAAAAAGAACTTTAATTAATAATACCTCATAGATAAAAGGGGCTATAATGAGGCTCTGCATAGCGCAATTGTAAATAAAAAAAATGCTCTTAATTTATTTTTAAAAGTAATATATAATCCAGTGAATACCTAGCAACTAACGAAGCAGAGATGTTGCAAAGGTGGTGGGGGAATCCTAAAATAAGCAAGTAATGTATGGCAAAGAGAAAGAGAGAGAAGGAGTGAAAAAAGGGGCAGAATTTAATTGTTGGTTGTTGTTAATCGATGTTCCCTCATTGAGGTTTGGCCTGTTGGTTCTGGCTCAGTTTATAAGTGGTATGCAGCATACTCTTGTTTGTGAGTGGAGAAGGAAGTCCCAGAAATAAAACACAGACACCAGAGCTTGGGATAAATTAGGGACTCTTTATTTAATCATGGAGATTCTCCTCTCGATGGATCTGTGCGTGAACTTGCAGGAATCTAGCTCATTTCTCTTCAGGCAACTAGCCTGCCCATCCAGGCGAGCCACTCAGCTGAAGAGAAGGGTCGGGTGACCCACCCACCCTTTCCAACTGCACTTGCTTGTTTGGTGAGACTGACCTGTGCCATCCCCACTCAGGCTGCAAAGCCCCGGAGGAACAGGACCTCTGGCTTGCCAATCACCATCAAGGTGCCAGAGTGCTCACCATCCCTATTCTGACATCCCAAAATTCCCACACAACCCTGTTATTTATAATTGACCTATTTATCCTCCACTTCTAAGATTACATTCAGTATGGAGTAAGCGAAAACCTGTACATCACTAAATGACAGGGAAAATTCCTACTCAGCACCCCCTTCAAAGTGGACGACTGGTTATTCCCATACTGGTTTATAGGGAGGAAGGGTGGGGCCAAAAACGAAAGAGGCCAAGAGCCATGTGGGGGTGAGCCTTTGTATTCTTGGCTCCACCTCGTGTAGAGCATATGTACAAGTCTTTTCTTTTACTTCCGGCTCCCTCCCCCTCGCAAAAGCCGTCTCCCGCCTAAGCCGTACCGGCTGGGTGGGGATCGGGCTTGTGACTGAAGTTGGTATTTATAACAAAATGTTTCACATTTTAAAATCTGTTTATATATGTACATGTTTAAAAGAATTAAAACTATACAAATGTATTTTTTTTAATTTTAAAACTTTTAAATCTATAAAGTTTATAAACCAGATGTGCTAATAGTGGTCATCTGTTTTGTTTGGAACATTCAAGGTGATTGTCTCTCTCTCTCCCCTTTCAGAATGTCATTCAGCAACTATTACACAGGCCTTTGACAATAACAAAACAAGACCTCAGGCCTACTCACATACATTGTTGCCTCATAGAGGCCACGCAAAGTAAACATTACATAACAACAGTTATATATGCAGCATTTCTTCACATCCTGTGTAGGATATTAACTTGGGGGAATTACGTTTTATTTTAAATTCATTTTGAGTGATCTCTAGTAGAGAAATTATATTTGAATTTGGGGAAATAAATCAATGGAAGACAGAGAATCCTGGTGGGTAATTGGTTTAGGGAGATATCTATGCAGGATATGAGTTTGGGGGGGGGCTGGTAGGGAGGGTGTGAGGGGGGAAAAAGAGAATAAATAGATGACAGATGAATGAGTGCATGTTTGTGTGTATGTATTGTGTGCATGGATACGTTTGTGTGAATGTTGTGGTTTGACCCTGCCCATTACTTGCTTTGATCTCATTCACCACTTTCTCACTCTGGAAGGAATGAAAAAAATATATTCTTCAACCCTGTCATTTCCCATCCACTGTAGTAGGAAGCTGGCCACTACTGGCCCTCATTGTGTCTTTACTAAACATCATTTTACAGAAACATGCCACAATTAGTCCTTCTATGTCCAAACACATATATATCTATATCTATATATCTATATCTATATATCTATATATATCTCCCAGTTCCACATGGTTCTATATCTCCAGGCGCTGCATTTTCCAGAAGTCCCTTTTGTAGATTTTTTCCTTAACTTTAATGTCACAGGGCAATCCCCAATCAGTAACTTAACATTGTAGTTCAAAGTATTAGCCCTGCAATAATGTAATTAGGACAAATATCAAGGGCATAGGACAAAATGATTCCCCATCCCCTTGAAATTCTACTGTACACAATTAACACTTCAATTTACCTTATACAAAGTGATAAGAGCCCATAATTAAATAGCAATCTTCTAACATTCAGCTTTCAGCAGAAGGACTGACTCCCTTTTTTACTTGTTTCTTCACTAACCCTCCCTTTGAGTGAGGGCCCTGCCCAAGGGACTAAACCATCTACTCCTTAGGGTTACACTTATGAGCCTGCCCGTGGTTTGAGATCTGGGGAAGCCCTTCTTTCAGTCCCACCACCATCACAGGCACACAGGGAGAAAATCTACACGTAGTACTGAAGGCGGTTGCGTGCGCCTCCAGTGCGCCGTCAAAACGATGGTGTAGACGGCGAAAGAAGAGACGGAGGAAGAGATGGAGGAGGAGGAGGCGACTGGGGAACCGTCCGCGTCCTTGCCGCCGCCTCCCCGCTGGCCTCCTGCTGCCGGGCTAAGAGCCACCCGGATCGGAGAGCTCGGCTTCCGCTTCTGCTTCCGCCGAGCTCTCCGACCTGGGTGGCTCTTAGCCCAGCAGCAGGAGTCCGGCGGCTGCGGCAAGGACGCGGCTGGTTCCCCAGCCTCCTCCTCCTCCATCTCTTCCTCCGTCTCTTCTTTCGCCATCTACACCATCGTTTTGATGGTGCACTGGAGGCGCACACAAGCGCCTTCAGTACTACGTGTAGATTTCCTCCTGGTGGGAACATAGGAGAGGGCCATCTCGGTGGCTGCTCCAGTGCTCTGGAACTTTCTTCCCAGGGAAGCTAGGTTGGCTCCCTCCTGGAAGTGCTTTCGGAGGCAAGCAAAAACTTTTTTGTTCTGCCAGGCCTTTGGTGATTAGTCTGGGCCTCCATCTGTGCTAAGGACTTTTAAAATTGTCAACGTATTTTACATGTTTAAATGTTTTAATATTGGAATTTATTTTTTAACTTTTGTATATTTCTATTAATAGATTTAAAATGTATATGTTTAAATTTTTTCTAAGGCTACCTTGAGGCTCAGTAATGGACAAAAGGTGGGATACTACTACTACTACTACTACTACTACTACTACTAATAATAATAATAATAATAATAATACACTTACATGTACCCACCCCACCCAATCAGGATCTCTGATAGTGCATTGAGTGCTTGCGCATGAACAGCTACTTCTACATAGGTGCGCCGTTATAGATGTTTGTGCTTTACTCACAGGTGGCAGGTGTGCCAGACCAGCAGGACACCATGACCTTGGAGAAGACAAGGCAAACCCACAACATGTTGCTCCTTGAGGTGTCAGAGAAGATGCCCTCCCATTCCATGTATAGAGGCCGAATGGACTGGCAAATCAATCCTACTTTGGCATTGTCTGACACATTGCTTCTGAATGCTTCCAAAGGCCAGCAAAAAAATAAAAATAAAATCAGGAATAAGCTTCCACTCTTCTCAAATATTCCAGACCCTGGAGAAGTGCAGGGGTTTATCCTTCCAGTCACACTGAAAGATAAGAGTTATTCAGAACCAGCAAGACTACTTGCTGCTTTTGAAGGCTGCTGAAGCTCAAAGGTGAGCATTGCTTATTTCCACTCTTTGTGCTCGAACATACATTTGCCTAACAAAAAAGATGTGGTTGCCAACGGTGACTTGGCAAGTCCATTGTTGGGCTTCTTGTCATATGCCTTCCTCTTTCAACAGGGCTGCCAAGGTTAATAAAGAGATCCTTCCTGTCCAGCCTTTTCTTAAATCCCCGTATTTTAAAACTGAATCTTTGTTGTTCTCTTTGTGGATGAGAAAATCATATTTGGGTCTCCTCCAGTCAGTTGTAATTCCTGGCTCTTCTTCAGGCACCAGCCTTGGAGCAGACATGATTTTGAGAGCAGCAAGTGTATCAGGTTATTTGATTAACAGTGATTATTTTCCTTGTACATGTGGTTCGAGGGCTCAGGTGCACCAGACATTTTGCCTCTGACTCCTTTCAACAGCTCAGATGTTACAAATGTGGGCAAATATGTGTACAATAGAACAGGGCAACATTATGTATTCAGCAGCTATTCCACTGAGGGCTTAGATTCAAGTACATTAACCTCAAAAGATCAATTGCTTTCCCCCTTAGAATTACTTCCAACATGATCTTGTACATATTTACATGGAAGGAAGTTCTACTGACTTCAGCTCTGTTTAAAGTATATACAGGATTCTAGCTATAGGGCAGTATCCAATACTGGCAATCCACCAACGCCCAATAGCTTGTGGTGGCTGGAATGAATGCCAGGGCAATGGGAATCTAGCGCTTGCTACAACAATCCTGGAAACTAGCTGAAACAAGCATTTCCAGAACGAGGCAGGACTTCCAAGCTCCCTTCTGCAAGTCCCACCGGCCTGTTCCGTTCAGGAAATGCTAGTTTCCAGTTGCTGTAGGAAGCAGTAGGGGACATTCATGCTCTCTACGGTTACAGCTGTGTCAGCCATCAGGGCCAGCGCCAGAGGTAGGCATGTTTGGGGATCTGCCAAGGGCCCACACCCTAGCAGGGGCCCACTGACAAGCGCTCCCAATGGGGTTGTTTCTCCTTTTCACCACTGCAAACTGCTTATTTGCCTGCCTCTTGCTCTGTCCCAATCAACTGGTAACTTCGAGGCTCGACTTCTGCAATGTGCTCTACATAACCTTTGTGCCTAGTCTGGAAACTTCAAGTAGTGCAAAATACGGCAGCCAGGTTGGTCACTGGTACATCTAGAGCTGAGCATATTACACCAGCTTTAAAATCAATATACTGGCTGCCAGTTAGTTTCCAGGCAAAGTATAAGGTGTTGGTTATTACTTTTAAAGCCCTACATGGTTTGGGTCCTGTACAAGCCGCCCCACACACTCAGGCCCTCTGGGAAGAATTTACTTCAGTCAGCCAAAACTAGGCTGACAATTGTTACCCGGAGTTCCTTCTCTGCTGCCACTCCCAAACTGTGGAAAGGCCTGCCAGGAGAGATTCATCAACTTAACAAACCTATAAATTGGCTCTTGCCTCTCCCCTCCTCCTCCTCTTGAAACGTGACTTCCTCCCTCCCTCCATATAGGCAGTGTGGGCTTGCAGGTCGTCCTTTAGGGAGGCCAAGTAGGAATTTTTTGCTCATAGTCTTTCATTGGTCATGAGGTTTTTCACCTACTTCACCTTGTAAGACAGGCAGGGAGAAATAATTCGGTTGATTTGGTGTTGCTAACAATTTGGTCACATTTGATGATAGGGCGGTATGTGCAGGCATCTGGAACGGGTTAGGGTTGGTGAGCATTCAAAGGCACCATTGTGGTGATCGATAATACCTGAGGCTCCCCAGCTGTTAGCCCGGCAGCCCAGCTGTTGGTGATATGGGTTACCTTTGATTTCAACCTTCCTCACTGGCTCAGAGCCCTGTGGCACGAGGTGCGGTGACACGGAAGGCCTCCCTACCCCAAAAGGGGAAGCCTGGGAGATGGTGAACTTTGAGGCCCCAGTCTCAGGCTGTGAATGTCTCACTCGATAAAACCATGGCATGAATGCTGGAGTAGAGAAGATGCCCACTTACCCTTTCTGCAGATATATTAATAAACATGGCCCTGTTTAAATCCCAAACTTGTGTCTTCCTCATTATTTCCCACACTCCACATTCCCCACAATGTGCTGCCTTTTAATAATGTATTATTTTATATGTTTTTAATCAATTATATATATTTATGGTGTTTTGTATTTGTGTTGTACCCCACCTCGATCCAGAAGGAGAAGAGGGTAAGAAATTATTATTATTATTATTATTATTATTATTATTATTATTATTATTATTATTTCTGTAGTGGAGAGAAGGAGGAGCTGTAGATGTCACTGCTTATTTGGCTCTCTCTCTGTCAAGCAAGCAAGATAATATAGGGAGGTCAGAGGTGAAGAAGAAAAGCTGACATGGGCATTCCCATTTCCCATGTCTGAAGAGGGCTTCTCCATCCCATTGTGCCTTTGGTAGGCAGGGGGGAGTTCTTTGCATTGGGCGGAGAATGGCTGTGGGGGAGGGGTTTTATCCTTCTTCTTCTAAGCTGCAGTTACTCTCTGAGACTTTTCCATGCCCACAGTTCCATTTATTTCCATTAGTGTTTCGGATCTGCACTTTCCCTTACAAACCTGAGGCCCAAGCTACATGTTCTACTAATCGCACCAGGGTAGATGAGACATTTCTTTCCTTTCCTTTTGCATAAGCATCTGCAGTCCAGAAACAGATAAGAGGTATGGTCCTTCAAAAGAAAAGAGTTTATGTTTTCCCCTCCCCACCCAAATCTCACTCCCCCTGCCATGGGGGTTGGGTGGGGAAGAAAGTCTCTATCGAGTCAAACCCTCCATGGAATCAATGGAGGTTGTTCCCCACCACCACCTTTTTCCTTAACCTTCAACTTATCTACAGGGGGTGGAATTTAGGGAAGAAAATGGATGAGGGGAAAGCTTGAACCCTTCTCTCCCAAAGTTTCATAGACACAACCTGGAACGGGACCATGTACACTTACATGAAAGGAAAGGAAAATAACATTTTTTTTGGGCTACAATTAGTCCAACACAAAGTTTAGCCCTCAATCTGGAATCTTTCAGTGGGGGGGGGGGATAAATAAATGAGGAGAATCATTGTCAGCTGCATCCCAAGGGTAGTTTGTAAGAGGGAAGAGTTTGATGGGCTATTGATACATGCAGGGACTATGGAACAGGTAGTTTACCCCTCCACTAATTGGTTAATGCAAGTAACTGAAAATGATTCCAGAGAAACAGATGCCCTGAGTCATGACTGCTGTGAAGCAGGCTCTTTGGCTTCACCCATGTATCTGAAGACAACTACGGTATATCAAGTATTAATCAATAGTTCATCATAAAATGTGTTCCAGAGTGAACTCAATTTGAAACTGGAGACAAATGGAAATAACATAAAAACTAATTCATTCTATTACAGATAGGAAGGATCATCCATAATATGAAATAAATGGCTCTTTATCTTAAAGTGCAATGGTCTGTCCAGGGAGAAATTAAAAGGTGTGTTTTGACTGTTGGAACAGGTTTGCAATCCACACACACACACACACCACACATACACACACACATGCTGTATTTTATGTCATTCAATGTGTATGACAAAAGACAGAGAGAGAGAGAGAGAGAGAGAGAGAGAGAGAGTTTTCCCATAGAAAACTGTTTTCCCACTCCCATAGAAAACTGTTAAGAGAGCCAGTGTACCACAATGGTTAGGGTGTCAGACTGGGACTCAGGAGAGCTGGATTCTAGTCCTCACATGGCCATGAAGCTCACTGGAAGACTTTGGCCCAGTCACAGGCTCTTGGCTTAACCTACCTCACAGGGTTATTGTGAGGATAAAATGGAGAGGAGGAGGCTTATGTAAGCTACCTTGGGTTCCTCACAAGAGGGGGGAAATGAGAAACAGCAACAACAGCAGCAGCAACAACAACAGCAACATGGTTTTAAAGAGAGGAGGGAGAGACTTGTCATAGAACCCAACTCAATATGATGTTTCTGAGAGGGATTATCAAAAGGTGCTTACTCTTTTGATAAGCACAAATATCAAGTGGGTGTATGTCTTTAACTTTGAAGAAATGCACCCATGGGAAACATGATCTGGAACATTGATCCAGAACATGTCCCCAGGCTGGATTGGGGCTTCATGCCAATTTCTTGCTAAAAAAATCTCTCCTCCTAGCTGCTATTCTGTCCCTGAAAATGTTATTAACAGCAAGAAATGCCTTGGGCAGGGGGACAAAATTGTAGCTATCACCAGAAATGGTTGTTGGGCTGCTTGGTTTATTCTCACGCAGATGTCACTATATGATAGTACAGGAATAAGTGTTGACACGGACATGTCAATCTGCCCACAGATTCAATGTAGATTTGAGGTGCAAATTTTCATTGCTGTTAAATAAATGCCCATAGAATTGAAAAGTTTAACAGACAAAAATATTGTATTTATTCTCTGTAGTTTCAAGACCAATAGTTGTGGATGAGGGGGAGGGGGGAGGGGTATACTGTATTTATGTGTGTGTGTATTATTATTATTATTATTATTATTATTATTATTATTATTATTATTATTATTATTATTTAGTTCACTTACTGGATTTATGATGTGACCATATTATACAAAACCCATTTTAAATTTCTTCTGCTCTGTTTCTTCTAAATAAACTCTTCCAGGAGAACCTTTAATCAGCCGCATGTAATATATCTTAAGCTGTTCAATCGTCGTTTATTTCGAGATAATTATAACTCAGATTATTATTATTATTATTATTATTATTATTATTATTTAGTTCACTTACTGGATTTATGAGGAGACCATATTATACGCAACCCATTTTAAATTTCTTCTGCTCTGTTTCTTCTAAATAAACTCTTCCAGGAGAACCTTTAATCAGCCGCACGTAATATATCTTAAGCTGTTCAATCGTCATTTATTTCGAGATAATTATAACTCAGTTTTTAATTGTGTAAAATGCACAAAGTGAAAGAAACTTGAAACATTCCTTCAAAGGCATTATCTCGTGTGTGTGTGTGTGCATGTGGTAAACTTGCCAAAATACAAATTACTTTTATTTTGAGATGTTAGGAGAGGTAAAGAAGAGGTTGTCTAACATGGATGGGGGGAAGGAGGGATCAGGACAGGAATAGTGAGGGAAGATAAGTCAAGGCTGTATCCTTTTTAGCTGTCATGGAAATATTACAGAGATCGCCATGATCCTTGGATTGCAGCATGCCCAAATTATTAATGTAGGCCGGAATCTAAATTAGGGATGCTTGAGTTGCATACAATTAGGGATGGTTGAGAAATTTGTTTCAGGTTCTTTTGGTGTGTTTGTTTGGGTGTTTTTAAAAAAGAATTTACCAAAAATCCAGAAATTTCACATCCAAGATGGAAAGAGCACAAGTTTTAACATAATCAGTTATGGGAGAACCCCAAACTGACAGATTTTTCCATCCAGACTCAAGGCTTGGAATGCTTACCTCATACAAATCTGGTTTTGAATCCCGGTGATTTCAACATGTTCATGGTGCTGAATTGGATCTGCCACCCCTTTTTTCCTGACAGGCTCTTCATCTTTAACACGGCAGGCAGGAACTTCCTTGTATGCCTACTGCATAGACATGGCTATAAAAGGGGGGAAGTAAAGAAATGGGACTCATTCAACATGAAAAAGCAGTATCCTAATCAACTCTTGATTTTTTAATGTACAACTGTTGTGCTAAGATGGAGGAGTGTCAAAAATCTTAGCTGCCAAGGCCATCATTGTGTTCCTGTTTCCTTTTATATGGGCTGCTGGAAAGAGCGACACAAGACAACTCAAGTGGCTTCAGTAGAATGTGATCCAAGACAGAACTAGGCTGATGAACAATTCCTGGGGAGCAATTCCTGACAGTCAAATCTATCCAGTGTAATGTGGATTCCACAGTGTAATTTGGATTCCACATTCCACTGCTGGGGTGCCACAGCAGAGAAGGCTACCAGGAGGAGAGCCTTCTCTGCTGTGGCACCCCGGCTGTGGAATGAGCTCCCTAAGGAGGTTCGCTTGGCACCTACATTATATGCTTTTAGACGCCAGGTGAAGACCTTTTTATTCTCCCAGTATTTTAACTGTCTATAAATAAATTTTAACTTGGTGTTTTAAATTTGTAATTTTGCATTGCTGCTGTTTTTATCTGGGTGAGCTTTTATATTGTTTTTTATATTATGGTTTTATACTGTTGTTTTATACTTTGAATGTTTTTAATTTTTGTGAACCGCCCAGAGAGCTACGGCTATTCGGCGGTATAGAAATGTAATAAATAAATAAATAATTTTAGGATGTTTTTAAAATGATTTTAGGATGTTTTAACAATGTATATTATGTTTTAATAGTTTTATGTATTTTTTTTTTACTGTTGTTCCCTGCCATGATCAGAATGAGGAGAAATAAATAAATACTATTATTATTATTATTATTATTATTATTATTATTATTATTATTATTATTAAAACAGAGCTTTCTCCTCTCCTTTGCCTAGGAGACATGAGGCAGTATTCAGTATGACCGTTAAAATATAGTACAGTGCCCTACTGTAAGCATCCTCTAGCATAACACTAAAACGCGGGCATGATGGGCTTCCCCAGGAAACGCATCATGCCAGCAAAAGCGCTACTGGCATTGCACTAGAGATCATTAATGCTAGTACAATATAATTTATGTCAGCAGTAGAGTCACATTGAATATTGCACAAGAATTCTGCAATTAGAATGAGACATTTTGGAGGAACAGGAAGTACTGGGAACGTGCATGTCCTTCCTGTGCAGCAGCAGCACATTCAAATTCTCTTGTGGATTCTACATCCATTTTCAGCATTCTTCTTGCAGTGCTTACAGCCTGGAAATTTAATCAAGCTCATCTTGATTAGATTAATATATTCATTATGCAAATGGGGTTCATCTGCTTAAACTTCACACGTGGTGGTGGTGGTGGTGGGGAGAATATTCTGCTCTTATACATCACAGGACAAAATTCTCTTTGTCAGTTGTTTCCAACAGAAGGGGTCAAAATGCAGGTTAAAACCAAATCAGCCATTTATGGCAAGGCACACGATATTATTTCTCTATTGAAGTGATGCAAATAGGGGATAAACAACCTTCTGTTCCATTTTCCAGTTGAAAGATGCTGGAACAAAAGGCACCTCTGATGGTGTTAATCACTTATAAAACAGGGCAACATTTATTTAATAGCAATGGATGTCACAAAGAAAAGCCTGGCCTGTCATTTTTTTTAATCCCATAGACATCTATCTATGGTTGAGAAACTAATCTCATTTGATGTGATTATGGATTCTGTAGAAAGTAATGGAGATAAATTATTTTCTTCATCATGAAAACTTTTCAGTTAACTGCCATTTTATTGACACAAACATTCTAGGTGCCAAAGTTTATTATTGAATCAGTTAATATGTGGTTAAGAAACTATGATATGTCTCTTTAAATCTCAGGCTAAGATTTAGCTGTCATTCTGCCAATGGGTAACACTTAGGATCAAAAGAGTATGCATTCCTGCCCCCACCCTTCTGATGTAATTATTTCCATAAAGCTCATATCTGTATCTCTGGGCAGCACCTGTTCTACTAGACAGCATTACCCAAATACTGATTTTAGCTTGGAGTCATTGTGTGTCTTTTGGTTTCAGTTCTCTAAAACACTGATGGGGTGGGGTGAGGAGGGGAAGGAATGCTGTTAAGTGACTGACAGGTCCACCTTCTAATCCTAAAGCACATTTTACCAGTGGATTGCCAATCACTATGCTTTGGGGAAGGGCAAGGGTGGGACTGTGAGATGGCCATGAGTTCAATGCTGCCAGGCTCTATTGGGTGGGGGAGAGAACCTTAAACTGTTTTTTAAGTACCATAACTCCATAGGCCCCACACCAATCCTTCTGAAACTGCAAGTTTCCTGGTTGAGGCCACAACATAGAAATTGGTCAGAAATGGGGGGAGGGTGAGTCCCTTTCCCCTCCCCCCCCCAAAACCCTGAAGATTCACCTTAAACATTAACTGTTGCAGACAAATATTATATCCAAACTATAAATACAATACAGTCAGCCAGAAAAGGAACTAAAAGAAAAGGACAGTAATCCATCCTTCTTCTTTTTTTCCAAAACAGACAAGGCCCTTTGTTTTATTTTATGCATGTATGTATCTATAAATTTATATCCCGCCATTTCATCCCACACTAAAGCTGAAGGGGTGTGTAGGCATTCTTTAAAATGGTTTTGCTTTTGTGCCTCACCACTGACCCAGTGGCCCAAGACCATTGTCAGCACAGCACCATTAAGGAGTGAAAGCAAAGTTTCCCCTTCTTAAGAAGTTCTGGAAGGAGTTGGCTGATTATTATTCTCCTTTTGTGTTTTTGGTACAGATTCAGCTTCTGGCCCTTATTTATCTAGATCTTTGAAAAGTAACTTGTCCACCAGTTTCTTCTTTTTCAGTTAAAACAACATCATAGTCTAGTGTCACTTTAAAGACTATCCAGAACATTATTGCTTAAGTTTTCATGATTTTCCATCCACTTTCTAGACATGTGCTAGTCAAACATCTTGGCAAGATGCCACTAGACAAGTCTAAAGTATCTTTAGAAATATCTTGCAATCTTTCCTTAGATGCAATGGAGGAGTACTTGGATCGTAGGAAAATGACTGAATTTGGCAGCATGGCAATTGATGAAGGAACTGGGGATGATGATAGTGTCGCCATCCCTCTTCCAGGAGTAAAAAGAGGTGACATGAGTTCTCAATGCTTTAAACCAGAGATAAGAGTGACCTGCCTCCACTTCTCTCCAACTGGTCGCAGCTGGGCAGCAACCACCACAGAAGGTCTTCTTATCTACTCTTTAGACTCTGGTCTGATCTTTGATCCATATGACTTAGAAATTGACATTACGCCTAGCAGTATTTGTAAAGTACTGCATCAGAAGGAGTACACCAAGGCTATTGTCATGGCTTTTCGACTGAATGAGAAGAAGCTGATTCAGGAGGTTTTGGAAACTGTGGCCACAGCTAGACCTAAGGTTTATCCTGGGATCATCCAGGGTTCGCCCCTGCCTGAGCACTGGATCCCCTGTGTGTCACCTAGATGAACAGGTTTGACCCCTGGATGATCCAGGGATAAACCTTAGGTTTATGGCCTGTGACACACAATGAAATTGAAGTAGTCTGCTCATCACTCCCAGAATGAGCAGATGATGCTTGAATTTTTAGCCTCTTCCTTTGAGAAATCCCGTCACTTGGAATTCTACCTCATGTGGACTCAGAGATTGCTCATGTTGCGTGGATGCAAGATAAAAACAAGGTCAGAGAAACTGCTGCCTACTATTCAGTTTCTCCAGAAGAGCATTCAGCATCACTTTGAAGATCTTTCCAAACTTTGTGACTGGAATTGTTATAATATGAAATACATTCTGTCTATTTCACAACAATGGGGTATAAAAAGTGCAGCAGAAAGAAAATGGACAGATTTGCCCATATTTATGAGTTCTGGCACTTATGTCATAGATTGGCCAACCATGTTCTGGTCTGGAGCTCCTCATAGCAGCTCTGCTATGTTATTCATTTTTATGCCAAATGACCTGGGTCCTGTAATAGCAGCTTCATTCCTTTTTGCTTAGTTTAGAGAGTTTAGGACCAAGATTTGTAATTCGTTTCTTGTAGAGTGCACTCCAAATCCATAATTAATAGCTTTATTCCCATCCTTCATATTCTATTGGGTTTTCATTTCAATATAAACTTCTCACATTAAATTTTGAAATTACCTCAATCAGTACCATAGGCAAGTTCAACAAGAGCCAATCTGCGTGTAAATAATTCAGTACCACAGCTCCCAAATATGTAAATAAACTGGCAATTAAAGTGTCCTGTGAGCATTAGGTAATAAGGAAAACATTTGGTTATGTTTCACTAATTTGATAATTGTGGTAATTAAATGACCCAATCTGATTAGAAAGTATCTGATGCAAAAGTTGAGTTTAAACCTTCCTTATCTATATTTACATCAATATTTCAATGGACAGCACAGCCAGTTTACCTTGAAACATTCATTGTACGTAACATTTTTATACAATGAAGCTTTAAAAATAATTTAAAATCCAATATACATATATTAAAATAAAATGCTGTAAAATGCTTCCACCATTAAATTTACAATGAATCAAAATGTTAGCCCTCAAACCTGAGGGCTGGACAGGCCGCTCCCTCAGTGTATACTTTGCCAATAAACACACCGGGTTGGAGAATGCAAGTTAAAGTTTATTAGTAAATGTTGCAACATTGGAGCTCCAGCGGGAAATGCAAATTAAGAGCTCCCCGAACAAAGGGATCCTCTGGAATATATAGGCTCTGGTTACATCACTTGTTAGTAACATAATTGGTCAGTGCTCTTATCTTTAATGGACTTTACTGGTCCGTGCTCTGTTAACAAACTAGGTTACATTGCCAATACAAGGTAAGGTGCATACAATTCATACATCACAGCTTACATTCGACACTGATTGGCTGAAAGTTTTTCCTTTGTCTAAGATGCACCTAGAATCCGCCATGAAGGAATGCTGGGGGCAGTTCTTAACCTTTCACCTGGAGCATAGACTAATCTCACAGAATGAAATTCCCTTTTACACACATCAAATCCCCCCTTCAAGGTATATATGTTTTTTTTACAAAACAGACTTATATCCCTTGACCATATTTTGCATCTCTAGAAATTTCTTCGCGTCTTCTTTGTTCTTCTGAATTGGGTCCTGGGTAGCTGGTATTGCAAGCAATACACGGTTAGATGAGGCTGGCATCATATTTTTAAAGACACTACAACAGATAGGCACACATTGTACTCCACAACAGATCATAAGAAAGATACATATAAAAGCTATAAGGAAGACAAAAAGTTGCTTTAACCATGAGAAATTAGGAAGCCAAGAGGTGAGCCATGAGAAATCAAGTCCTTGATCTTGTGTAATGTGTGACACAATATCGTGTAATTTCCGCACCTTTGACTCTATCAACTGTGAATTGTCAGACAAATTAAAACAACACATCCCTTCGAATTCTTCACACCCATGGTTGTGTCTTAGCAACAAATAATCGATGGCTGCTCGATTTTGCAGGGTTGCAGCTCTTATCCTTTGTATGTCTGCACTTAGAGCTGCAATGGCTTGTGATGTGTAGTTCAGACTTTTTGCCAGGGCATAGGCTACTTTGTTTAACTGCATGCTGTCGGCTACAGCCAAGCCTGGGACGCCCACCAGTGACACGGCCAGAGATACTGTTTCTGCTTTACTCAGTAAATCTATGTTGCTGTCACATGACTCATCCAAAACCACACCCCGCTTTTGGCGATGGAATGGTGTGGTTGGTTGGGGGCGAAGCTGAGGCTTGTTTGGTAGCCATATAGTGAGTCTGCCTATTGTGCAAGGTCCCCCCTTTCAAACAGAAGTGAGATGTATTCACTATCTGCTGAGCAATGTGTACCCACACATTTTGGTGTGATTCAAATTTCTTCATCAGTCCACTTTGTCCAGTTACAGACCACTTTGACAACCATTCTCCCGCTCCCATTAGGCAGAGGAGAACAGTTACTTTCTACATCATTATTGCTTTTTGAACAAGAACTTTAGTCCCTCTATTGGTTCAACTGTCCAATGTTGTCCTGTTTTTGTGCCAGCTTCCGGAGTGGCACTCTTACCCTCTTTTCCTCTGGGCTGAGTGTCTGGAACTGCTTTTATTCTAGTATAATAAATCTATGCTTTTACTCCCTGGACCTTTTTGCTGCATGTGTGGTGAGGATCACTAAGTAAGGCCCTCTCTACTTAGGCTGTAGATGCTCGTCTCTCCATGTTTGGATCAGGACCTCATCTCTAATCTGGAACTTATGGACTGGAGTGTCCAACAGCAAGGGAAGTCACTTGTGGAGATATCTGTGGAGAGAAAACAACACAGCCGAGAGAGAGTGCAAATAACTTTTGACCCACACTACCCTCTTTACATTCATTTGACTCCCATGCACCACCACTGGACTCTGAGGATAGGGTTTTCTATACATTTAATTCAAATGGGCTAACTCCCAATTTAGCTCTAGGGGCAATGTGAACTCTAAATAAAGCAAGGGGTAAAGCTTCTGGCTATTTTAAGTAAGTCTCTTGACAGATTTTTTGCTAACTGTCTTTTCAAGGCTTCTGTCCATCTGGTTAAAGTATCTACAAATACCAACAGGTATTTCAAGTGTCTTTTCTTGGGGACTCCGGAGAAAGTCCACTTGCCACGATTTCACCAGCTAAGAGTCTAAGTCTCCCTGCCCTGGGAGGGGGCTTTGGAGAAACTTTGGGATTGTTAGTACAACAGACAGGCCATCTTCTGTACTATCTGATCGGCAATCTTCTGCATCTTGGGTCTCACTATGACTCTCAGGAGACCTTGGGCCATGGCATCTGCTCTCAGGTGGGTGCTCTGATGGTATTCTTGGATTCACAGGTCTGAGAATTAGCTTTGGCACCAACAGATGTTCTTCTTGGTTAGATCTACTATCTATCTTTCTTTTCCACGGCTCTCAGCTTCTCTGCAAGCTGATTTTCTTTGGTTGTATACTCTGGTGGTTCTTCTGGTAACTTCACTTGGGGCACAAGGGCCAACACTGGGACTTCTTTGGTTCTTCTTTGGACTGCTTTCTTGCCGCTGCGTCAGCTCTCCGGTTCCCTTTGGTGACCTCACTGTCATCCTTCTGGTGGGCTTTACAATGCACCACTGCTACTTGAGTTGATTTGGTGACAGCTTCAAGCAAGTTCAAGATTTCTGTCCCATGCTTCACAGGGCTTTTGCTGGCATCTGCTAACTGAAGAGCTCTGGTAAGAGCTATAGGTTCTGCTTTATGTGTAGAGGTGTTGGGAGGCAGAGATTTTGCTTCTATTGTGTCCCACAAAGTGACCACTGCATATCCCGATTTCTGGATTCCATTTTCCATGAAGCTGCTCCCATCAGTATAAAACTCTACATCTGCATTGGGCAGCGGGGCATCTTTGAGATCAGGCCTGCTGGCATAAACACTTTTAATGATCTGGATGCAATCATGTTGCAATCTTTCTTCTTGCTCCACGAGTAGCTGGATTCAGGGTGTTAAGTGGAGATTGGCATTCATGAAGCAGTCTATACAACAGAAACTGCTTTTCAATAGCTTTCAGTTCTACTTTGACTGGGGTGGCCCAGCAATCTCTCGATGTAGGTCTTTGTCCCAGCTAGTTGGGTTTTAGAAGGGCCAGGGGCTTTGTTGTGTTCTCACTCGCTGTCTTGCAGCTTCTCTTTGAGTTCCTGCTGGGGCTCTTCGAAGGCTTCTTCCAAGCTGGTGATTTGGCGCAGCTCTTCTGCTGGCTTTAACTGTAAGTGCATCTGGGCTTTCCAAACTTCTTTTGCTGAAACTTTTTCTTAGCATCAACATAATGGCTTTTTCTGCCTGCAGATGGCGCGCTCTCGTTCTCTTCTTTCTCTCTGGTTTTTTTCTTCTTACATTCACTCCATTCTTCTCTCTTTCTGCTACTTGGCTACTTCTTCACTCTCTCATCTTCTACCAAAGCGCTCAGCAAGGCTTGAACATCTGGCCTGAGGCTCATAGTTAAGGCTTGCTTCAAGGGCTTAGCACAGCATCCTTTTCTTTGTCTTTTCTTCTTCTCTCTGGCCACAGGGTGGGCTTTCTCTAACTTCTCTTCTCACAGGGTGGGGGATGTCTTCCCCCCCTTCCTTTCTTCTACATGTTCTGCCATTCTCACATCCTTTTTCTCTTTCTACAATTGCTGCTGCTGGCAATGACTCCTGACTCTGCACACGTTTATCTTCTTTTCTCTCTTTTGCTTACTCACGATTTGAAAACACTTTGTATGCAACTTCAATTGACTGGCTAACGTTCATCACTTGCGTGCCTTTTGTCTTCACTTCGCACTCTGGGCGCTGGGGGGGTGTAACTTTTCCTCTGCTTTCGGTGATTCCTTGCCTATTGTCTAATTGCTCTTCTAACCCATCCTCTTGGTTAGAGGCACCTGAAGAGGAATCCAGTAAGTGATTTGACCCCCTCTTCTCCCTGCCTCTGTGGTGCTGCATGGTTCACATCAAGCACCTGAGCTGCACATTGAGGTGTGTGTGTGTGTGTGTGTGTGTCTGCATCACAGGAGCCAAAGGGGGCACCTAGAATACCACATTTCCCCCCTCCTAAGCTGAGGCAAACCTCGTCACCAAAATACCATCACACACGCTATGCAAAACCATCACTTTCCCTCCCCCACACAAGCCACAAGGCATTTGAGCTGATTCATCACGAAACAAAGACATGAAAACACTTACATACACCATTTCATTCCAATTTTTCTTCAAATACAATTTTAACAGAGTGGACAGAGGGACCTTCGATTGGGCAGTTCCTATTATTTTTTCCGACAGGAGGGCAGTGTTGCTCAGCTTTCAGATTTCCTTCTCTGAATTCAGGTACTCTACCTTAGCGTCTACGCTATCTCCTGTTTAAACGCTTTGATTCTTCCTTAATCAACAAAAGGAGAACAGGGAGGCCTTTCCTCTACTTTTCCGTTCTACCTAAGCGTATGTTCTACAGTGAGATCTGTTTACCACTGCCCCTTCACTTTTCCCTTGGGCCCTTTTTAATCCAGAAATAAAAGGAACTTACCCGTTTCAGAAGATCTCTCTCTCTCTGTCTGTCTCTCTCTCCCATCAGATTTTAGCTTGCTTCTCCAAGCATACACCTTTGAACTCCTCCCCCCAGCTCCCAGAACGCTGGACAGGAGGAATGTGACCCCAGAAAAGTGTTCTGGTGCGCGCTCGTCATTTTTCCTCATCTCCAAGACAACAGGAGCAGTTGGGAGGAAAACCAAGGTTAGGCCTTCTGAGCAGCTTCTCCTGGCTGGCTTCGCCAATTTGTTAGCCCTCAAACCTGAGGGCTGGACAGGCCGCTCCCTCAGTGTATACTTTGCCAATAAACACACCGGGTTGGAGAATGCAAGTTAAAGTTTATTAGTAAATGTTGCAACATTGGAGCTCCAGCGGGAAATGCAAATTAAGAGCTCCCCGAACAAAGGGATCCTCTGGAATATATAGGCTCTGGTTACATCACTTGTTAGTAACATAATTGGTCAGTGCTCTTATCTTTAATGGACTTTACTGGTCCGTGCTCTGTTAACAAACTAGGTTACATTGCCAATACAAGGTAAGGTGCATACAATTCATACATCACAGCTTACATTCGACACTGATTGGCTGAAAGTTTTTCCTTTGTCTAAGATGCACCTAGAATCCGCCATGAAGGAATGCTGGGGGCAGTTCTTAACCTTTCACCTGGAGCATAGACTAATCTCACAGAATGAAATTCCCTTTTACACACATCAAAAACATAAAACAAACTCTCTCAAAGTTGATCAATTCTAAGGGCAGTCACAAGAATCAGACAGATATTTGCTGATGCTTTCCTCTGGGTATCACTGCATCCAAGGTGAAGTGACTGGCAACTAGAGAGAGAAAAGTTTTGGGCTGTATCCAAGAAGCGTTTTACTGCACACTCATTACTGGGCCCTGACAGATTTTTCGCAGGCCCCTCACATGATGTTGTCTGCCTCCCGCGTGCCTTCTGCCCCTTTTGGCCTTCCTTGCACCACAAGATAAACCTCAGAAAGTCTGAAATACTTTTAAAACCGGAAGTTGCTGCTCCCTCCTGCTCTGTGCAGGAGAAGCATTGTGATTAGAATGCCCGACTGAATGGGCCTCCTGCTCCTTGTTTACTTCCTGTTTTGAAACAAGAAGTAACTGAGAAATGAAACCAGGAGTGGAGAAGCGACAGTAGGGAGTGTGTTTTCCCATGTGTGATGGAGCCCTTTGTCTCTGACACTCCATCTCTGGAACCTAGTGGACTGACCTTGAAGAAAGAGTGAAGTCACCATAGCTAGATTTAAACAGAGCTTCATTTTATTCAACTCCACAAGGAATTTATGTATTTATTAGGGCTGTGCACCACTTCGGGGCTGGATCTCAGAACAAGAATTCCAGACCAAATTAATCCAGATCCATTGCAAGTACAGATCAAGCTGAAGCAGGTTGAACTGGATCCAAATTCAACCAAGATGAAGTGGGTTAGAGGCATACACAAGCCTAGTATTTATTTGATAGGATTCGCATGTGGGTATGGCCAATTCAGCAAAACCTGAGTTCGCTGAAATTCTCCAAAATCCGTCTCAAAGCTCATTCCAATTCAAGTCCACATAAGGTTGCAAGTGTCCCCCCGCCGCATTTCTGCATGAAAATCCATTGCATTTTCCCCAAATGTGTACACCAGTTGTGTGTATCTTTAAAATGTTTACATTCTTCTCCCATTGATTAAAGCATATTTCTGCACTTTTTTGAAATGTACAGGTTTTTAAAATATACAGATTTTTAAAATGTACTCATGATGTTGAATGAATTTGTGTGTGCATGTATCAAAAGAATGTGCTTTTTATGTACATTTTTCAAATGTATGCAGATTGTGGAATGAACACACACACACACATATATGTGTGTGTGTGTGTGTGTGTGTGTGTGTGTGTGTGTGTGTGTGTGTGTGAGAATCGCATTTGTCCCAGGTGCTGGGTGGAATGAAATTCTGACCCAACCTCTATGGCCAAACCTTTGCCAGTTCTGAGGGTGGCTTTTCTGGGTCACTCCATCCTGGTGCCTCACAAGTCCAAGTGGACGGATTAGCCCCAAAGTCCATCCCTACCGTACCCCCAAATGGCATAGCCCTACAGTGGCAGGTCTTGTGCATGGCCGGTTAAGGTGTCTCATGATGTTTACTTAATTGTCTCTCTATCCTGACCCCACCAGCACATCCCAGCAAAATGTGACTGAAATAACCAGCAACTCACAAACAATTGAAGCTAATTACCCCGTCAGATTCTGTGAAAAGCTGGTAAAACAACCACCACCACCACAACAACCAGCCCAGCCAATCAGATGATGAGCTCAGCTCGAAGAAAAGGTAACCATGTAATTCCACTTGGAAACTTGGAGGTAGGTGGGAAGCTACCAGAAGGAAAGAGGGTTGACTTGGGAGCAGAACCCTTAAATAACGCCAGGCCCCTCCCCTCCCTGTGGACAACCACAACGTCTTTCTGCACATTAATTGTGATGTGAAGTTTTGCCTGGCATAGGGGTAAGAGTTACATTTCATTTAGTTTTCCAAAATCCACATATTCTTCATATTTGGAATGAAACATAGGAAGCTGCACCATGCATTATCGTGAAGCAGACCATTGGTCCATCTTGCAGACTTGCCATCACTAAGTCACAGCAACTTTCCGGGGTTTTAGGTAAGAGTTTTTCCGGCCCTACATGGAGATGCCAGGGGTTGAACCTGCAACCTTCTGCAAGCAGAGTCTATTACTGAGCTATGGACTCTCCCCACAAGAGGCACAAGGACCACAGACATCATCATTACTTCACTCAGATGGGCTTTCTCAGGAGTGCCCTTCATCTCTATGGCAATGTGTAATCACTAATGTGCATTATTGCTGACTAACACACATTATTGCTGTAATGAAGTCCCCTTTGCTGATTCCCAACTCCATTACATTCTACAGTTGGAAAATGGAAAGCGCAGTGCATAAAACACTTTCATGCTGCTGCTATCTTTAGCCCTATCACCATGGCAATGGTCTCATGACAAAGGAAATCTGCAAATGCAGCACTAAGTATCTAGCTTGCATCCAGAGCCTCTGAAGTGTTACGGGATTATCAGATAGATGGCAAGCATGTGCAAACACAAATACCCAGAGAACTTTCACTAGTCTCATCCTGTGCTCCAAGTGGGGGGAAAGGGGGTGGTCGAAGGGTGAGCGGAGAAGAAAGTAAGCAAATTGGTTTTCTTTCAAATTACACCAAACAAAGCAAGATGATACATCAGCTATTAAAATGAAGCTGATGGTTTAGGTAGGGGTGTGAGAGAAGTTTGTTTCAGTTCGCAAATCACTCGAAAATGGCCCATTTGCAATCCCAAACACGAAGGCAACTGGGAGTGCATTGGTCTCCAATTTCTGAACTTGCCATCACATTCACAAAATATGTACTTGACAAATAGGCAACTTCCTTAAAATGCACAAGTTTCTCAAAATGTGCCCCTTTTAAATTGATCAC
Organism: Elgaria multicarinata webbii; assembly: GCF_023053635.1. Classification (NCBI taxonomy): domain Eukaryota; kingdom Metazoa; phylum Chordata; class Lepidosauria; order Squamata; family Anguidae; genus Elgaria; species Elgaria multicarinata. Next base: position 26,013,607 of record NC_086178.1, on the reverse strand, counting down.
ACTTTAGTCTCTGGGGGAAATGTGTGTGAATTTTGTATAATTTCCCCGTTCATGCAAAAGGAACAGCGATCTTACCCGTACACTGCGCTCAACATCTAAGGTCCTCCTCCGAGTGCCTACTCCAAGGGAAGCTTGGAGGATGGCAACAAGGGAGAGGGCCTTTTCAGTAGTGGCCCCCCAATTATGGAATGATCTCCCCGATGAGGCTCGCCTGGCGCCAACACTTATCTTTTCGGCGCCAGGTCAAGACTTTTCTCTTCTCCCAGGCAGTTAACAGCATTTAACAATGTTAAGTTTGTTTGTTTGTTTAACGGACCCCAGAACTGTTGTTTTTAAAATGGAAACCATTGTTTTTATGTTTTTGATGGTTTTAAATTTTGTATACTTTTTTAATACTCACTGTTTTTAACTGTTGTAAACTGGCCAGAGAGCCTTGGCTATGGGGCAGTATATAAATGTAACAAATAAATAAATAAATAAAAATAGATCACAAACATGAGCACCAATCAGGGAGAGGCAAGCAGTGAGCTGATGTTCAGGGAACCTTGGTGTGCTCAAACAACATTCATTTGCCCAACTGTAGGTTTAGGTCAGCTTCCCTCAATCTGCCCCATCCCAGATGTGTTAGACTATAGTTCTCATCACCCCTACCAGCATTGGCCATACCAGGTGTGGATGATGGGGCCTATAGTCCAATACATATAGTGGCACAATGTTGGAGAAGGATGCTTAAGGCCCACTGAGAAGAATTGGGATGCATTTTGAACACCAGTTTTATCCAAAATTGTTTTAATTTATTCTTTCATTTACTCTTTTTCCTAATCAGGCGATCAGCAAACTGTGGGTGATGACTTGAAGAATACCTTTGTAAAACTTTGGTTTGGGGAAGGTTTAAACACACAGAGAGAGACAGAGAGAGCAAAAGAAGGGTGATGGGATTTGGGACTTTTCGACACCATACTAGTAGATAGAGGGAAGGGGGAAGATCTCACGATATTTTGATTGCGAGATCCTCTCCTTAGCCCACATGTGGGTGCGACACCCCATCACATCCGCCATTTTTTTTAAGATGAGCACATGTGTGCTCCAACTAAAATCTAAGTTGTTGTTTGTTTGTTTGTTTTTTAAAAAAGCCCTGACCCCACTCCCCCCACCCCAATTCCTCCCGGCCCAGTTCCTTCCCTCTACTCATCCCCGCTACTCGCAAGGAGAGGGAAGAACCCGGGATGGACAGCCACACATCCCGCGGTCTCAGGACGATCCCTAGACCACTGGAAGAATTGGATTTTCCCAATTGGGTCATCCCTACTTCCTCCCGGGAATCCCTGTGCATCATCTTGATGCACAGGGACTCGGCCATGACCAGCCTGGATTTTTGGACTGGTGTAGAAATGGCCCTAGATGATGAGAGTAGGATTTGTTTTTCTTGCCATGAATGCCTGTCACAAACATCCAGAGCACCAAAGCAGGTTGTGTGTATAGAGTATCATTCCCTACCCTATGTGTACGCTAATGGGTGCTAACAGGTGACAATGGACCTCTGATGTGCTTCTCAGTGGGAATCCCAGTGTTTCATGCATGGCACTTCTTTTATCAGGGCTCTAGATGACCTCATTGTACTAGGAAGCTGGCTTAGGTTAAGGCATATGCATATTATTATTATTATTATTATTATTATTATTATTATTATTTTGGGTGCAATCCTATGTACAGTATGTTTAGTCGGCAAAAAGTCCCACACCTCTCGGCATTCCCCAGCCAGCTATGCTGACTGGGGAATGCTGGGAGCTGTAGGACTTTTTCCATCAAAACATACAAAGGATTGCATCCCCACACTACTTGTATCCCTCTTCATATTCCAAGATCAGCAAGCAGTACACATTTCTTTTAAAACACACACAATACAATATAAAAATCAATGTAACCACAGTATAAAATAATAAGTACATTAAACAGTTACATTGACAGTAAAACAGAGCAGTGTGATTACGAGTCAGGAAATGCTTGAGTAAATATTGTGTTTATTATTTATTTATTTATTACATTTATATCCCACCTTTTTTCCTCCAAGGAACCCAAGGTGGCGTACATTCTCCTCCTCCTCCTCTCCATTTTATCCTCACAACAACCCTGTGAGGTAGGTTGGGCTGAGAGTCTGTGACTGGCCCACAGTCACCCAGTGGTTTCCATGGCCAAGTGGAGACTAGAACCTGCATCTCCTGACTCCCAATTATTTATTATTATTTATTTAAAATATTTATATCCCGCCCTATATCACTAAGATCTCAGGGCAGTGTACAGATAAAAATATACAGTATAAACAATAAATATACACAGTTAAAAACAAATTAAACCATGATCCAAGTTAAACCAATATATAATTTAAAAACAATAGATACAGTTAAAACAATGTGCCAGTGAGTTTAACCATCAAAAGCTATGTTTTTACATGGCGTCGAAATGAAATCAATATTGGCACCAATCGGGCCTCCCAGGGGAGGGCATTCCACAGTCGGGGTGCCACCACAGAGAAAGCCCTCTCCCTTGTCCCATCACAATGTATATGTTGCATTGATGGGATGCGGAGAAGGGCTCCTCCAACAGATCTAAGGTCTCGGGCAGGCATATATAAGGAGAGGCGCTCCCTCAAGTATCGAGGTCCCAAGCCGTTTAGGGCTTTAAACGTCATTACCAGCACCTTGAAATCCGACCGGAAGCATATAGGCAGCCAGTGCAGTTCCTTTAAGACCGGTGTTATGTGGTCTCTGTAAGATGTACCCGCCAGCAGTCTAGCTGCTGCATTTTGCACTAGCTGCAACTTCTGCATCATCTTCAAGGGCAGCCCCACATAAAGTGTATTGCAGTAGTCTAATCGGGAAGTTACCAGTGCATGCACTACTGTGGCTAGGTTGTCCCTGTCCAGGAAAGGCCGTAACTGGAGGATCAGTCGAAGTTGACCCCAAGTACTCCGTGCCACAGAGTCCACCTGGGCCTCCAGTGACAATGATGGATCTAGGAGTACTGCCAAGCTACGTACCTGCTCCTTCAGAGGGAGCGCCACCTCATCCAGAACAGTCGCTTACCCAATTCCCGGACTTGGGAACCACCAATCCACAGAGCTTCCGTCTTATCAGGTTTCAGCTTCAGGTTATTGGCCCTCATCCAGCCCATTACAGCCTCCAGGCACTGGTCCAGCACCTTCACAGCCCCAGCTGACTCCAACGATAAGGAGAAGTAGATCTGAGTATCATCAGCATACTGATGGTACCCAACCCCAAAACCCCTAATGACCTCACCCAACGGCTTCATATAGATGTTGAACAACACCTTAGCCACTACACCACACTCGATATGTCTTCAAGAGGTCTCACATGCCTTGCATAGAGTGAGAGTCACTCCTGTGTATGATGTCAATAGAGGACATCCATGGTACATCTGCTGCTTTCTTGACCTATGTGCCTATGTTGCAACTTAGGGGCTGTCTTGATGAAAGCTCATTGGTGGTGTGAACCCTCAAAACCCAGTAGGTTCCCTCCTGTGGGGTTGCAACACGTTATCCCCATGCCAAGGAGTGAGTGTGGGGTTTATATGGATGGTGGTGGTGGGAGCCACCACTGCACACCTAGCTGGGCTGTGGGCTTTTTTCCTGGAACAACTTACTCTGATGCCTTATCCCTAATTTCTTTTAAAATTCCCACTTGGTTTCAAGTGTGGATAGATATTTGAGAAGAGAGATCATAAACCTTTGCCCAGGGCTGGTGCACAAAGCTAGTTGCACATTTCTCGAGATAGGGGCTAATATCTCTTCTCTTGTATGATAGATATGACATTTTGGGTGGCAGAAACCACACTGCAATTATATTCCAATCCAATTACTTTTTTTCCACATTAGTGTTTGCTGCCATAAATTCTTGTTTAAAAATAATGAAATACAAAAGCAATATCCGAATGACACTACAGAGAGTAAAACTGCATTATAAAAAACAATAAATATACATTAAAATTCCATGGAACCTTTGTTTTTGTTGACAGATAATGTTAGCTAAATTAGCATATATAGCAACTGATCCAATAATCTTGGTGACTTACAGGCCAGCAGAAAGGTCAGCTTTGCTGCTATGGATAATTGGTAAAAGGAAGCATTTTTTAAAATAGAAAATTGGTCTACTTCACCCATAATACAATGTAAAATTATGCCAAGATAAATAAGGAGGGGGAAAACCATTGGGGGGTGGTGGTGGATAAAGAATAACCACCAAAGACACAATCTAAATCTGATCCAAAACATGAAACCAAGGCTTCTTATTGCTGGCTTTGAGCCTACAAAATTGGCAATTGAAACAGAGCAATTGTATTTTGAATGAGCTTTACCATCAAAAGATCAAAGGTTGTTGAAGAAATGTGCGTTAAAACGAAAAGAAATATTTATAGCATTCTGGCCTAAAAATGCAGAAAAATGGGCCCTGTTTCGATACACTCCACACAAGCCAGGACCCTGGGAAATCAGCATCCTCAATCACATGAAGTATCTCCATGATAAAAGAGGCTCTCCCATTCATACCATTGCCCCTCCACCCATAGTGGGTGACAGAAATGCATGGGGCTGGAGTGCTCCTCTCCTCTCCCCATATGTTCATTGAAACTGGGAAGAATACCTGAACTAATCCTGCAGAGTTAAACTTAGCTATCCACTGGATTTCACACTTTCCCACATGTTAAGAAACAATAGAAAATCATTGAATTTAAATTGAGAAAGGGAAACATTGTATAGGTTCCCCCCCCCCTTCTTCTTCCCAATAGTAAACAGTAAGAGTGTATAACTAGTGTCTGGAATTTGACCTTTGCTATCCTGCTGAGATCGAATTGTGTTTTGTTTCCCCCAATGGATTCCCCACTAAGCTCCCACTACTTTTGAGACTAAAAATCATACATGGACTTCACTGGCACTGCAAGATTCAGTGTTGTTATTTCCATCTCCCAGTGGAAAACAAACACTAGTTGAAGGTCTTCAAAAATCCTCGGAGGGTCAGATTTTCAAGAAAAGAAAAAGAGAAGGGGGGGAAAAGGCTGATTGCACTTGACAATGTTTTGGGTGTTTCTTGGCAATGTTGGGAAAGGATACGAAAATTATTTTATGGTGTTTGTGTGTGTGTGTGTGTGTGTGTGTGTGTGTGCGTGTGTGTATGTGTGTTATTGTCAGGTGTTCTGATCACTGTGGAGAAAGGGCAGTAAAGTATTCTAGATAAAGGAATTAAATTAAAATCAGATTTAATTTTCTCTTCCCCTGTCAGGAACCTTGCAAAATGTGATCAGATGGAAAAGAAGACAGATCTGTATTTTTATAGAATATAGAATTCCAGCTGCACCAATTAACATTGCAGCATTCCTCTGAAGCTTCTGCTTGGAACAGTTCCCCCACCCCCTTTGGCCACCAAGTTGGACAGCTTTTAAAAGGAAGTAGGAAAAGTTGGTGGAGGCAAAGGTTATCAACAGCTATAAGTCATAATGGCTATCTAGTACCTCCTGTATCAGAGGATATTTGACTCTGAATACCAGTTGCTGAGGAACAAGAGTAAGAAGATGATAATGCACTTACGTCCTCTTTATGGGATTTCCATAAATGTCTGGATGGCCATTGTAGCAACAGAATGCTGGGCTACATACTGTTGGTCTTCATTCTGATCCAACACAGTGCTTCTTATGCAGAAAATCCCCTGCATCCCTTAACAACTGGTTACTATAGTTTATTTTATTTATTTATTTATTTATTTATTACATTTATATATTGCCCCATAGCCAAAGCTCTCTGGGCAGTTTACAAAGGTTAAAAACAGTGAACATTAAAAACGAATATACAAAAATTTAAAACCATCAAAAGCATAAAAACAACAATATCCGTTAAAAACAAGTATTCTGGGGGCAGTTAAAAACTCAGCATATGTTGTTAACTGCCTGGGAGAAGAGAAAAGTCTTGAACTGGTCCTGTAAAGATAACAATGTTGGCGCCTGGCAAGCTTCGTCAGGGAAATAATTCCATAATTGGGGGGCCATCACTGAAAAGGCCCTCTCCCTTGTTGCCATCCTCCAAGCTTCCCTCAGCATAGGAACTTGGAGGAGGACCTTAGATGTTGAGCACTGTGTATGGGTAGGTTCATGTCGGGAGAGGCGTTCCATCAGGTATTGCGGTCCCAACCCATGTAGGGCTTTATAGGTTAAAACCAGCACCTTGAATTGGGCTCGGAAACATATAGGCAGCCAATGCAAGTGGGCCAGAGTCAGCCTTATAGCTTCAAACCTTTTGGTTCCTGTTATCAACCTGGCCGCTGCATTTTGCACAAGCTGCAGCTTCCGAACAATATTCAAAGGCAGCCCCACATAGAACGTGTTGCAGTAATCTAATTTGGAGGTTACCAGAGCATGGAGAACTGAAGCTATATTATCCCTGTCCAGATAGAGGCATAGCTGGGCCACCAATCGAAGCTGGTAGAAGGCACTCCGTGCCCCAAGGCCACCTGACCCTCAAGTGTTAGCTATGGTTCTAGGAGAAACCCCAAGCTATGAACCTAATCCTTCAGAAGGAGTGCAACCCCATCCAGAACAGGTTGAACACCCACTATCCAATCAGAAGAACCACCCACTAACAGCATCTGTCTTGTCTGGATTGAGTTTCAGTCCTGGCTAATGGACTCATCTAGTCCATTAGCCAGGCACATCCACAGCCTCACCTGATGAAGATGAGAAGAAGAAATAGAGCTGTGTGTCATCAGCATACTGATGGCAACACACTCCAAAACTCTAGATGACCACACCCAATGGTTTCGTGTAAATGTTAAACAACATGGGGGACAAGACTGACACCTGTGGAACCCCATACTGGGGAATCCATGGGGCTGAGCCATGTTCCCCAAGCACCACCTTCTGGAGCTGACCAGCCAAGTAGGAGCAGAATCACTGCATTTCAGTACCTCCCACTCCCAACTCGGACAGTCATCCCAGAAGGTTACCATGGCTGACGGTATCGAAAGCCGCCGAGAGATCAAGGAGAATCAACAGAGTCACACTTCCCCTGTCTTTCTCCCGACATAGGTCATCATACAGGGCAACCAAGGCTCTTTCCATGCCAAAACCAGGCCTGAAACCTGACTGAAATGGATCCAGATAATCAGTCTCATCCGAGAGTGTCTGGAGCTAGCCCACAACCACCTACTCAAGGACCTTTCCCAGGAATGGAACATTTGCCACCGGCCTGTAGTTATTTAGATTTTCCAGGACCAGGAAAGATTTCTTCAGGAGTGGTTTCACTACCGCCTCTTTCAGATGGACCAGGACCACTCCCTCTTGCTGAGAGGCATTAATCACTTCCTTGGCCCAGCCAGCTGTTCCATCCCTGCTAGCTTTCATTAGCCAAGAGGGGCAAGGATCCAATAGGGAGGTGGTTGCACGAACCTGTCCAAGCACCTTGTCAACATCCTCAACCTGTACCAACTGAAACTCATCCAAGAAAACTGGACAAGGCTGTGCTCTGGATACCTCACTAGATTCACCTGCTATAACACTGGAGTCTAAGTCCTGGCAGATGCCAAAGATTTTATTCTGGAAGTGCCTAGCAAATTCATTACAGCGGGCCTCAGATGATTCTACCGTGTCCTTGGGGCCAGCATGTAATAGCCCCCGGACAACTCTGAAAAGCTCCGCTGGGAGGCAGATTTATTTATTTATTTATTGCTGTCCTCACTGCCCCTGAATATACCTTACTATAGGCACTTACCAGTGTTTGGTTACATCCACTAGGAGTTTGTCTCCATCTGCCCCTCATACCAACAGGGGTCTAATTTCTCACAAAAGTGTTGCTTCAGCTTCAGCTCCATCTTCAAATCCAACAAGAAGAGTGTGGGTCTCCAGTGAAGGTGAAAAATAGGCAATTCCCAATTGCTGCCACAAGGAACAGACTGCAAAAGGAGTGGGTGGGACCTGGCACCAACCTCACTGTAAAAAAAAATCCCTTCATTGGAAAAATGCATTAATATTGTACAAGAAATGTAAATGTTTTCAATCAGTTGCAAGTTCTGTTGGGTGTTTCTCCCCCCCTCTACAAAGCAAGCACATTAGCTTATCTACCTTGTTGCCAAAAGCTTTTTGGTGTTAAGCATTTAACAGCACAAGTAACAGCTTGTTCTTAAAAACAAACATTTCAAGTCTATGTACATGTAACAACAGTGAAAGCATACTTAACTACCAAGGGTCGGATTTATAGCAGCTGCAGCATCCTTTCAGCTTTTCTTATTCTGCTAATTCTGAGTCTGTAGCAATTTGCTTAACCAAGCAGGAAGTCTGAAAATCAATACAGCTGGAGATCTGATATCAGGCTGAGTCAATGTGTGAAAGGTCTATGGGCATTTTATTTTATTTTTTTGTGATAAGACCACAGCAGTTATTCTATTTGGGTTCGGAGAGTTACCTTTCGCCTGGTGAGATCGGCTACAGTTTTGAAAACAATTATCTGCAAGAGAATATCCAAATGGGCAAACGTTGATAGGAAATGGTGGTGGTGGTGGTGGTGGTGTGTGTGTGTGAGAGAGAGAGAGGGGGTGTGTGTGAGAGAGAGAATCATCATAATCATCATCTATTGAACCTCTCTCTCTCTGGCCTTAGCTAGACCTAGTGGTCTAGCGGGATGAAGGGGTGATGATCTCATGATTTTTTCATTGCAAGATCTCCCCCTCAATTCACACGCGGCATGTGATGACCTCAGACAGAGAGGCGGTGCACCCACCATGCACAAAAGGATATATATATATATATATATATATACATATATATATATATACACACACACACACACACACACACACACACACACACACACACCACCTTACCCCCCATGGGTGCAGTGCTCCTGAGGAGCTCTGCACCCTGTGCACAGCTCCCGGCTCCTCACAAGGAGCCAGGACAAACCGCGGTGCCCAGCCACACGTTCTGCAGAAAAAATGGGCCTAAAGGGGAAGACGAGATCCCGGGGCAAGGGAGAGATCATCTCTCCTTGATCATGGGATCCCCTGTGCATCATGTGGACACACAGGGACGATCCCAGGGATCACCCCAGGATAAAGCCCCATCTAGCTATGGCCTCTCTCTCTCTCTCTCTCACACACACACACACTGAAAAAGGGGATGGAGCCTACCATTTTGGCTAAGAACCTCCAAGAAGCCCTTTCCTGCCCAGGTGAGGTATGAACAAAGTAGAATAGAGTGGTACCATTACTCATTGTATTCTGGACACTATACTTCTGAGGATGCATCTTTCTGTTCATGGTATAGGATGAGGCTCAGGTGTGAAACCACAATACTACTGGTCTACAAGAGCTTGAGCAATTCTCTAGTTAGAAGCCAAGGAATAGAATCAGAAATTAGTGTCTCTTTATTTGTAATAATTAACTAGCTGTTGAGCCAAAGAAAATGGGTCAACTAAGCAAATGCCTAAAACTGAGCTTTAGAATGCAAAATAATGGAGAAGAAGGAAAGTAGACTGATGGTGTTATTGAACAAAGCAACTTTTGTTTTAGAAATTACTGAATGTAAAGTTTTACCAGAATAATTTTAATTCCAGGATATTGCATTGTTTTTATCATTTTGTAATATGTCCTAAAAACAACAACAACAACATATTGCACCAATGCAATAATAATAATCTGTCTTCCAAGAGAAATTGCTGTTGCCTTTTTCTCCTCATAAAGATATTTTTGTAGGAAGCATTAGAAATTAAAGTTCACTTAGCAGTGCTCTTTTCCCCCAGTAATATGCTTGGCTGTTGCTAAATGACACCTCACTTTTCAAGCTCTATTATTAACAATAAACTTGTTAACATTAGAGAAAGTATTATCCCTTGTAGCAGTTAATAAAGCAAGCTGCAAATGGCACATTTTAATGGACTGCATTGAATGCCACAGCGTAAGGGGATTTTTCAGGTGACTTTTATTTTAAGGGGTACTGAACAAAGGCTGTGTGTGTGCCAAAATATTATTCCACATTTTTTTCAACAATTCACATTCAATTTGTTGCAGGTGTGGGGAGGGGGGATGCTATTGAAAAGACATTCAATGGTGAAGTAATTTTGGGGAAAACTTTCATGAGATGGGTTTGGTTCTCTTGTAGGCAGTGGCCAAGCAGTATAAAAGTGTCCTGTTTTATGTTGTACACTCATCTCCCAGCACCCTGTAGCCTCCTTGGCTTCTCATTATGTAATAGGGATTTTTTGGATCAAGACATGTAGGCAGTCTGGAAGACTGCAGAGCAATAGAGAGATGTGTAATAGAAAGAAACCATACACACCCAGCATCTCTGGCCCCCTTGCAATGATTCAGCTCCAAAAAGAACCACAATGCTAAATGATAGAACACCATGTGAATGAGGAAGAATGATGGAATCTTCTTTCATGGAGGAAGAAAACTTTTTGGAAATTAGAGGATGGGTTTTGGCACAGCACCAGCTCCATCTCTTTTTTGGAGCTAGAGACAGAATTGCCTCTACCATACCTGCATTGTGGTAGGTGCAAAATGAGGACCAGCCTGCCATCACAATGGATGCTGTTGCCACTTGAAGTGGCAACTCAAAAGACACAAAAACTCTTAGGAAACTATTGAGAAAGAATTAAAAAACTATTGAGAATTTATCCCCCCCCCCAATCCTGGAGAAATTTGGTGAAATTGCCCGCTCCCCCATTTCTCTGCCCACAGATAGGGTACAGCATTTCAAAAGGCCATTTGCACACAGATCTAATATGTGTCGAATATAATACAAATGGCAGGAAACACTTTAAGGTAATTCAAAATTATTTTGAAAGGGATCTGTCCAAGAAACTTCATAACTGCTACTAATTTGGACTAAAGGGGGAGACAGATCAAATACTGAAGGACATAGATTTGAATTGGGATGTGATAACCTGTAAAACTCAAGCCAGATATGAACAGCAGTGTACCCAATCCTCCTTGTTGCACATACGAAAGGGTGTATATTTTATTCAGCATATCCCTGAAAGCTGGTAATGGTTGGTCATATTATTATTATTATTATTATTATTTATTTATATAGCACCATCAATGTACATGGTGCTGTGTATGGACTACAATCATCATCAGATGGGGAAAATCGTGTTTCCTTACCATCGCTTCCCCTACCCACTTCTATCCCATGATATTTCAACTCTCTTCACACAGGGAAAGAAAGAGGAAATAAACAATGGCCATGTGGCCCATTCTGTGGGCATTCTATCGCACACATCAGGAAATATCAGCACATTTCGTTGTTTTTTTTAAAAAAGATTTACCAGTGATGGAAGGAAGTCCAGAAGGAGTGGGAGATGGATGTGAGGTGGTGTCATTAGAAGGACCCACGAGCATCTGTAAGTGGGCAGTAATGAGCATATGATAAAATATTAGTCTGATGACACTCTAAAACTATGGAAAGTAAAGCGCTAAAAATCTCTATCTGCTGTAGCTACAAGGTGCTTCTCTGAATGAAAAAAAAAAACTTGATCTGGGCTTGCTTGTGTTTGTTTGATTTGGTTTGGAGATGATGATGATGATGATGATGATGATTTGAACTGTTTTGATATTATTTTTAGCAAATAAGATGCTACAGAAATGCTAATAATAAACATCAAAAGGAAAAAAAAGTTCCAAACATTTTGCCAAAACAGACATTACTTTAAGGGCACAATTCTTGCAAGTTTAGACAGAAAATATATCCTACAATGCCCAGTATGCCCCAGCCACTCAAACACTTCTGCCTAATATATGTCTTCTTTTTTTTTGTATGCCATTATCCTTAACATGTGCCTTTTTGAATGCATTTTCTGATTAGGTAAGTGTATCAGAAGTAGAGAGAAGTGCCATAACGGAAGGATATTTGCATTCTAGGTCACTCATTCATTCAAAGTGGAAATTAGGTCAGTGCATATTAAAAGGCAAACCAAACAAATTTCATCCCCATTCATATTCTAGACCTTATTGACAAACTGGAAACAAACAAATCACTGAACCAGATGGTATCCATCCAAGAACTCAAATGTGAAATTGCTGATCTTCAAATAATAATAATAATAATAATAATAATAATAATAATAATAATAATAATAATAATTGTTTGGAGGTTATTCTCCACTTGGAACATTGTGTCTACATTTGATCACCACACCTCAAAAAGGATATTGGAAAAATGCAGAAAGTGCAGAAAAGGGCAACCAAATAAAGCAGAGATGGTGTTGAGCAAGTACACTATGAGGAAAGATTACAGAATTTGAGTCTTTTTAGATTGGGGGGGAAAACTAGTTAAGGGGACATCATCAAAGTGTATAAAATTATGCATGTTGTCAAGAAAGTGGACAGGGAGATTTCTTCTTCTTCTTCTTCTTCTTCTTCTTCTTCTTCTTCTTCTTCTTCTTCGTTTCTGATCATACTTGGAGCTGGATCCATTTAATGAAGCTTTAGGAAGGGGGACTTAGGGCAGGCAGTGCTTCTTCATACAGCACATAATTCAACTGTGGAATTTGCTACCACCAAATGTAGTGATGGCTGCCAGCTTGGAAGGCTTCAAAAGGAGATTAGACAAATTAATGGAGGATAAAGCTATCAATGGCTAGTGGTCATGATGTCTATATTACATCCAGTATCCAGCTGCTGAGGAACTCATAGCATGCTTGAGGGCTTCCTAGGGGCATCTGGCTGATCACTGCAGGAAGAGAATGATTAGAGAGAATGCCTTTGGTGTGATCCAGCAGGGCTCTTCTTCTGTCTTTCTTTTCTCCTATTTGACCTTGTACTGAAGCTGGAATTGGGGACAATACCAACTTTCTTCCAAGGGCAAAAAAAACTAGGGGTGTGCACGGACCCCCCAATCCACTTCGTGGCCCGATCCGGAAAATCCTCTTCACGCTGCTCCGCCTGTCTCCCGCTCCGCTCCGTGGAGCAAGATCCGGCTTCGCCACCGTCACTATATGGACGGCGGCGGCGGCGCAAGAGAAACCACCCACCCACCCTGCCCCCTTACCTTCCTCCATCACGGGATTCAATTGAGGCCCTGGTTGAAGCCGGAAGAGGCCTCGGCCTTCACTTCCATCTTCAACCGGGGCCTCAATTGAAGCCGGCGACGGAGGAAGGTAAGCGTCCCTCCTCCCTGCTCCCTTACCTGGTGCCGCCGCCACCGCCGCCGCATGGATGGCGGCGCCGGCAGCACCAGATTACTCCCCCTCCCCCCACTTACCTGTGAAGCTCCGGATTGAGGTGATCCTCTTCGCCTCGATCCGCAGCCCCCCTGACTCTCTTCGCCTCCGCCTTAAGGGTAGGCGAAGCCCCCCACTCCGCTCCTGCTTCTCCGGTTCGAGGAGAAGCGGAGCACATCCCTAAAAAAACCACAACTTCATGTAAGGATATAAATTTCCCTCCCAGTGGGCGTGCTATATCTCTGATGCTGATTCACCCTGCTGCTCTGCCAAAATTTCCTTCCATTTTGAGAGGCCATTCTCATTCATTTTGATAGAGAAGGAATTGCTTGAAAACAATCAAAGGAATCATTCTTGTAGGTGGGGTCCTCGGTTCTTGCGCTTGCCTTAGGTAGAGGGATGCTGTCCGTGCCCGACTGGGTCCAGGAGTCTGACTGGGCCCAGACCCAATTGGGCACCCATGGTACATTCACAGGCTTATGGGTCAAGCACCTGCATCTTGAGCCTCCATTGTGCTTAATAATGGAGGCTCTCAAAATTATGTAATTTCCCCCATTTCATAAATGCTGGGTGTAAAGTCCCCATTTACGCAAGAGTAACAGCATAAATGGAGTGTGCTCTTGCTTAAATGGGGTCTTTACAGCCACCATTTACGCAATGGGAGAAATGCACAATTTTTGGAGCGTCCATTGTGCACAGCCTCCTGGACTCCACTTGCTGAGCCACCGCCATTTACCAGACCCATTCGGCAAGCACCATGTAGTCGACAAAACCCTGACAGCTGCACATCTCCTTTTGAAAAATTGGTGGCTCTTGTCGTAAATCACTGATGTTACAGAGATAAGTAGGCAGGAAATGTCAATAAATGGTCCATAGCCAAAAGCCAAAGTATCTGTTCAAAACCGAGTCAACAATACTGGACTCAGGAAAGCGTCAAAGCATAGTCAAAGTCTGGTCCAAGGTCAGGTTAGATCCAGGGAAGGTTCAGGAGCTGGTTGCCAACGAACAAGGGCAAAGGCAAGGAAGAACAACAATTGTTTCCAGCAATCCTGTGCCCCTCCCTCAGCATCTAAGGCTTTCTTTGTATTGTGCTGCTGATGCCTGAATGAGGCCAGCTGCGTTGGATTGCAGCAAGCTCCTGTGAAGGGCTCCTCCCCAAACTCTCTCAGCCTCAGCTGTTCAGCCTTTCTCCTCTATCCCAAGCAGAGTCAATCAGAGACAGGACAGCTCTGGGTCTTACGGGAATGAAACGTTGCATAATGGGTCCATAAAGGGGCCATAAGGCCTGGCGCGGTGAGCAGGGGTGGGCAGTGCTGGCAGCTCAGCAGATGAGCTGATGAGAATGGATGGTGGTAGGTCCATCCATCCATCCTTAGAATAAAATATAAAACAATGCAAAACAACAAACAAGGCATTGGGGGGGGAATGGTCCTTATTTTTAAGGAAAATAACCACTTTTTGCTGTTAGTGCTTCAGGAACATATTCAGTAGTGAAGGGGGAGGGGTAGTGGAGCTGCAAAAAGTCCACATGCTGCCTACCCCTGGTATAATATCACTTTGGAGGAATGGATGCTTGGATATTGAAATGACTCAAGTGCAAGAGACTGGGGGCTGTAGACTTGCCATACAGAAGTTATCCTCAGCCTGCCTAGACCTGGTACCCAATCTGAAACTCAACCTGCATTGTAGGAACTATTTTCAAGTGGGTTTTTTTTTTCTTTTGTGGAATTAACACAATATATTTAACTTTAAAATCAAAGACAGATAAATGTATTCATGATGCTCATATGTATCAGGTGGGTGTGCATGTGTCATTGTCCCACATACACACCACTCTGAGCTCCTTGGAGAAAATGAAAAGATTAAAACTTGCCCTTTCCCCTCTGAGTGTAGTTCTGCAATTTTTTGTGCCATTTGGTGGGTCACATCAAAATTAATAGTATTATTTTCATTTCACAAGCTGGAAAAGTCAGGCTGAGGCAAGCAGCTTGCTCTTGGCTGCCTACTGTGTTGGAACTTGAATGTGGCTCTGAACCTGGTTCTCTCAAGTCAAAGCAAAGCCCTCAGCTTCCCAAACCATACTACCTCTCCCCTGTGATCAAGTTCAACACACATAACACACACAGAGAGACCCCACAAACACATACAGAAGGAAGGACAGAATGAGATAACTCATTTAGGTGGCCCTGGTGGGACTGAGCTCTCCAGACCTGCCAGTCACTGCCACCAAGATTCCCACTACTGCAGCCTTTCCCTGTACTGCTGAAGCTTTGGATTGTCCTACTGCTGCCACCATCATCAACAGCACAGTTTTGCTTCCTGATATGAGGAAGCAAACAGGAGCCTAAACTCCCTGGCTTGTTTCTCCAAGCAGGAGTGGAATAGCAGCAGGGTTAGCAGAGGTGGTGGCTGCTATCAGCAGCTGCTCTTGGCATCTGGAAACATTTTGGAGTTTAGGGGCTTTGCTAGACCTACCTGGGAATCCGGACCTGTAGAGGGGCCAGCCTGTGCTAGAAGTAGCATGGGCTGTCGCTCCTGTCTACACGTAACATGCGACGGGGTAAAGGAAAGCCCTGTCGTGTCGGCCATTTTTTTGTTTGTTTAAAGGGGCCATATGTGCAGGAGCACACCAAAGAGAAAGGTAGGTTGTGTTTTTTGTTTTTTGTTTTTAAAAAAGGGTTCCCCGCTCCCCCTGATTTCCCCCTCGCGATGTCCGATCCCCCCTGCCCGCCTGCCCTATCCGATCCCCCCACCGCCCGCCTGCCATGTCTGATCCCCCACCACCCGCCCACTATGTCTGATTCCCCCGCCCGCCCGCCATGTCTGATCCCCCCCATCGCCCCTGGGCCGCAATTCCCCCCGATCTCCCCTGGCCTCTGTTTCTCGTCCCCCGATCTCCCCATGCCTTCCGTTTCCCATCTCCCATGTCCCCACTGTAGTCCTGATGGCCACAGCACTCCTGTGGAGCGCTGCGGCCCGTCCGCCGCTTTTCCCATCTACTCAGAAGTAAATATGGTAGCCGAGAAAAGCAGTGGACCTGGCTACACACCTGTGGTCTCGGGCACAGCCCAAGACCGCAGGAAAAACCAGGCCAGAAGCTGTGCCGGTTACCCTGGGCCCAGGGAGGGTTCACCCCTGCCTGAGCCCAGGATATCCTGTGCGTCATCTGGATGCACAGGAGTGAGCCCGGGGCTCGCACCGGGCTAAAGCCTCGCCTAGCAAGGCCTTAGCTTGGCTCTGGGAGGACAGTGGGGTTTTCTTCCTGAACCTTCAGCAGCTCTTGCCAGACTTTAGCTAGGCAAACTCAAATATTGTCCCATGTAAAACCTTCTCTGATGATAAAAAATGGCATGACAAGGAAAGGCTTGAAGCTCCCTGGCAGAGTACTTTCATAGCCACTAAAAGTACATTTTTAAGAAAATGAAACACTCAAACATCAGTTCATTCACCTTCAGTCTGAAATGGTACAACCTGGAAAGCAGTATATTATGGTAGACATGTTTTGTCTATAGGTTTTGGTTCCAACCCCCAACCAGGACCTATGGCTATCACCCTGCTTGCATACATTTCAAATACACACACACAGGTGCCATACGATCCTCAAGGTGGCAGTAGCAGCACACAAGAGCAGAAGCCTCCAGAAATCTTTTCTTTTCTAAAAAAATATTCCATGCCCTCAAATTCAGGATGGATCGCTTCAAGGGGCTTCATGTGAGGCTGCCATGGAGCAGTGTTTTAAAGCTGCAACACCATTTTCCATGATCCCCAGACCAGTATCAAACCTTCTGTTTTGGGCAAGGTGATCAAGAGGGCAGTTGCCTTCCAACTCCAAGCAGTTTTGGATGATACAGATTTTCTAGACCTATTTCAAACTGGCTTCTGAGCAGGATATGGAGTTGAGGCTGCTATGGTCGCCTTAGTGGATGATCTATGCTTGAGTATTGACAGAGGGAGTGTGTCCCTGCTGGTGCTTCTGGACCTCTCAGTGGCTTTCGATACCATCGACCATCATATCCTTCTGGAATGCCAGAGGGGATTGGGAATTGGGGGCATTGTGCTTCAGTGATTCCAGTCCTATCTCTCAGGCAGTTTCCAGATGGTGATGCTTCAGGATAGCTGCTCCTCAAAGAAGGAGCTGTTGTATGGTGTACCACAAGGTGCCATCCTATCCCCAAAGCTGCTTAACATCTACATGAAACTGCTGGGAGAGATCATCCAGAGGCATGGAGTGGGGTGCTATCAGTATGCCAAATACATTTCTCTATGCTTTCAACAATGGCATCAGCTAAGTATAGTGTGCCTCCTCTGAATGAATGCTTGGAGGCGGTAATGGGCTGGATGAGGAAAAAAAGCTGAATCCAGACAAGGCAGAGGTGTTTACTGTCAAAGCCCCCAACCTGGGTTTGGAGGTGTGTCAAACAGTTCTGGATGGGGTTACACTCCCCCTGAAAGACTGTGTTCACAGTTTTGGGGTGCTCCTGGATCACTCGCTCTAGGAGCCTCCATTGATGGCCAGGAGTGCCTACTATCAGATTTGGCTGATACGCCAGCAGCACCTCTTCCTAGAGTTGGAAGACCTAAAGATGGTAGTGCACACACTGGTAACTTCAAGGCTCGACTTCTGCAATGTGCTCTACATAGGGCTACCTTTGTGCCTAGTCCAGAAACTTCAGTTAGTGCAAAATATGGCAGCCAGGTTGGTCACCGGTACATCTAGGGGTGACCATGTTACACCAGGTTTAAAATCATTTCACTGGCTACCAAGCAAAGTACAAAGTGTTGGTTACTACCTTTAAAGCCCTACATGTTTGGGTCCAAGTTACCTGCGGGATCATCTTCTCCCATACAATCCGCCTGACACACTCAGGACCTCTGGGAAGAATTTACTCCAGTCAACAAAAGCAAGGCTGACAACCATTACCCAGAGGACCTTTTCTTCTGCTGCTTCCAGATTGTGGAATGGCCTGCCGGGAGAGATTCATCAACTTAAGAGTCTTCCAGAATTTAAGAAAACCATAAAGACTGATATTTTCTGGCAGGACTACCCAGTTGAATTTTAAGATGCCCTTTTAATAATGTACCATTTTTTAATAATGTATTAGTTTTATATGTTTTAATTAATTATATGCATTTTATGGTGTTTTGCATTTGTGTCGTATCCTGACTCGATCCAGAGGGAGAGGCAGGTAACAAATTATTATTATTATTATTATTATTATTATTATTATTATTATTATTATTATTATTATTATTATTACATTCTGTGCTGGTACCCAAGCTTTAAAGGTATTCCTCCACTATTGATCCGTACCCTTTTCAGCAGCTGCATCTCCTTCTCCAGGGTAGGTTTTGAGGAAGTGAATGACTGGCTTAGAGGGCTGGTGAGGATGAAATTACTACCCAAATGCACCAACATTGCAAATTGATGGAGAATTCTTGGGATGTGGGGAAACCAGATTTATTTCTGAAAGTTCTCCAACTAAGAGTGCAATCCTACTGGATAGATGCTCAGAAAATGGAGGGCTCTGAGAACTGGAGCCCTCCATCCATCCTGTGCCTTGCTGGGAAGATCCTGAGGGTGGGAGGAATGGCAGCCGCTTTCTCAGCCTCTCAGTCCACTGATTAAGCTATTTTTGCTAGATGGGTCTGTGAGACCATCTAATTCCCTCACCTTGCAAGGGGTGACAATGGTGGTTGAAATGCCTTTGGATCCGATTGATCCACAACCTTGCTTCACCTTAGGGATGTATGGGAATCTTGTTCCCATTCACATATCATGTGAACATCTCCTGTTCACAACCCTGAATTCAAACATGTGCAGGAGCACAATTCTCAGGAAATCTTCACAATTTCCTGATCTCGTGTTTGGATTTGCAAGTGTGCAATTGTGCAAATATGCAGTTCCCCCAAACCCATATTTTCCAGCTTTAGCATATGGGATTAAATTGTTCATTATGGGTGGACACTTTTAAAGGTGTTTTTTTTTTTTTCCAATTGAAAATGTGGATTTTTGCTAATCAGAAACAACAACATGTTTGTATTTGGGAATGCAAACCAGGTGAAACAAGTTTCAAGGAGGAACATCTCATGTTCTCCCATCCCTATATCACCACTCCCCCTCCCTGCTCTTCCAACCAGTACACACCCATGATACCTCTCCTTTTTCTCAAGGTTGGACGCCAATCGCCTGGAAAGGGGGACTCTGTGGAGTTTCTTGGGGCAACTGGAAAGGATGTGAGAAACCCCTGCTGTGATTCCCCTCCTGCTGATGCCTTAGCTCTGTCCAGGGCCTCAGAGGGGGAATCATTCTATCATTCCACATAGTGCCATGCCCAAAAAAATCCCTACAATTTTTTTTTGGCCATTCTCATTTAATTTGATAGAAAAGAAATTGCTTTCAAAAAGTAATTCAAAGAAGAAGATTTTTTTGGAGAAATTCTCATGGGTTTGCTTCAGGATTCCTGTGCTTACGTTACTTATGGGATGACCGAGGAATGTATCTGAGTATCCTGTCTTTCATTGCACAGTCACCTTTCTTATAGGCATGTAGCCTCCTTGGCTTCTTGCACTTCCTGCCCAGGGAAAGACATCATAAATGTATTCCTCCCATGGGCCATTTTTAGCTCAGTAACTGCAGACATCCTGGGAGACTGTAGAGCAATGGTGAGATGTGTAATAGAAAGAAAAATCTAGACAGTACCCTCAATCACCACACAGTGATTAGTTGAGGTCAAAAGCACCACCAAAACACATTCAAAATAAATTGTAAACTGCCCTGAGAATAAGGCAGAAAAATGGAAGCCTCTTTCCCATGGGAAGAGAAAACTTCCAGGAAAGACCTGAGATTTTTTGTTTTCATACCTCCTAGAAAGAAAAGGTCACTTTTCAGATTTCCCCCCACATTTTCTTCACCATTATTTTTGTGGTGGCTGCATTCCCTCCCCTCAATGTCCTGGTGTGCTGCTAGGTTTATGGGACATTGTGAGGGATGCAAAATTGGGGGCAGGCTGCCAACACAGTTGATGCTGTTGCCACTTGCAAAAACCCTTAGAGGAAAAAGGAAAGAAAGAAAGAAGCTGTTCTACAGCCCTTATTTATTTATTTTGCTTATTTATTACATTTCTATACCGCCCAATAGCTGGAGCTCTCTGGGCGGTTCACAAAAATTATGGACGGTTCACAAAAAAAACCTTGCCAATGGTGATGCCTACCTGTGAGAAATTGTTGGAGAATTCCTCCTCCCCCTGGAGAAATTCAGTGAAATTGTCCACCCAATTTCTCTACCTACAGATATGATGGAGAAATTTGAGAGGCCACCTGTGTACAGCTCTATTTCCCCAGACACTGTCTATGGGCTCTCTAAGCTTGGAAAAATAGAGCTAACTATGAATTGAACTTGGCTGAGCTGGGCGTGGTTGAAGAGCCTGAGTAAAATCCAACATAAATCCTACTCAGAGTAGACCTGTTAAAATGCATGGGACTTAGTCATGACTGCAGCCTCGTGTGTTGCAGAGCGGTAAAGCAGCAGTTTCTGCAGCTGAAACTCTCCCCATGGCCTGAGTTCGATCCCAGCGGAAGCTGGTTTCAGGCAGCCGGCTCGGGTTGACTCAGCCTTCCATCCTCCCAAGGTCGGTAAAATGAGTACCCAGTTAGCTGAGGGGAAGGTAATCATGGCCGGGGAAGGCAACAGCAAACCAACCCACTATAAGGTCTGCCAAGAAAACATCAGCAAAAGCTGGCGTCCCTCCAAGAGTCAGTAATGACTCAGTGCTTGCATGAGAGGTTCCTTTCCTTTCTTTCCTAGTCATGACTAATGAAGTTCCATTCACTTCAATGGATCTACTCTAAGTAGGACTTATATTGGATTTTACCTCATGTCTACCACTAGTGGACCCTCACAATCTGGTGGGTTGTAGGCACAGCCTCGCAAAATGTATTGTTTCTGGCTTCTTGGACCACAGTTTTGCTTACCCAGCAAAATATGATTGTATCAGAGCAGCAAAATACCAATTGGCAACTTTATCTCTGAGCTGGGAAGCAGGGCAGACATTTTAATTTTAAAAAGAAATAGCAGTGCTGAGCTGGACTTCTGGGAGTGTCTGCGACTTGTATTTGTGTTTGAAACTCTGAACAGATGAGTATCCAAGCAAGATTAACAGAAATTGAATGACTCGCTTCTCTGCCCCCAGCCCTACTGACCTGGCCACTATATAATGAGAGCTGTTAATCAATCTTACCTACAGAGATTAATGTCATTTTTCCTATAGTAATGAACCGTTTCTTGAAAGCGTCTGGCATTCAGATGCCTCTTGACAGACACAGCCCAGTGTGTAGAAAAGCGATGGAAAAGGGACATTAATGTGTAATTTCATTGATAAAAAGGGTGGGTGGGTGGGAAATGAACAGTTATTCATTTGAATTGTGAAATGTACATCATGTTGAACAGATGATTAAAAATACATAATGAATACTTACCTGGAGGGGTTTCTAGCTGAGGTCTGAGCATGAAGACATCAAGAGCCTTTACACTGAATGACTCTGTAATGGCTACGAGAGAAATTATTGATTAGATCATTAAATATAATGATGGCATTCATTAACGCCATTATTATGACACATAATTACCACCTCCAACAACGCTGCAGTGAAGCGTGACTTCTGTACTACCAAAATAAAATGTTCAAGTAAATGTTGTTTCTTTCCTCATAAGGATTCTCAGAATGAATCGATACTTCCTTTAAAGCAATATCAAGTACTAGCTTATTTAAGACAAAGGCACAAGATGATTGACAGTATGATGATGATGATGATGATGATGCATCACATTTTCCTTCATGGAGAAAAAAACACATTGTAATGAAATCCCAAAGGCATTGTGGGAAAGTATGTGGTATGCTTGGAAACCAGGGTATTGTGGGAATACTTCTAGCATCCAGCCTCTTTCTGTTCAAAGATCTTCCTTGCAATGTCCATTTAGGTTTTATAATTTGATGTGACTTTTTCTATTCATATTCCTTCATGGAAGGAAAAAAAAACACCCTAAGAAACAGCTGGGGAAAAAAATCTATCTATTTTTTGGTCTGCTGCTGTGCTTACTTACCTACCTGTGGTCTGATTCACACTTATGGTGGTCAAGATGTGAGAGCCTCAGTAGTATGTGTTGGCAACTCTCAGGGATGGAGCTGTGATATGGCAACTGGGTTTTAGTCATAACTCCTTATCCCCGGTACCTATTCTTCACAGGTTTCTTGCTTCTGTATTGGAGGCCATTTTCATATAAATTGCCCTAAAACCACAGGGAGAGATGTAAATCATGTCCTCTCACCAAGATTTCAGGACTTTCCTTCCACATTCCACCTGTATTCCTGAAACTTTGCACCTGTATTCCTGAAACTTTTCTTATTTGGTGAGACCTCTCGGCTGTCTGTTATGTTCAGAACAATGCTCCACAAGGAACATAGGAGGGTTAGCGAGTCCTGTTTAAAATAATCACAAAATGCCCCAGCTGCTGTTTCACAACCCCCCTGGAGCTTCTGAAATCCTGAAATTCTGCAGACAAGTTTTCCTCAGAAGGGCAACTATCCTGCAATTTTTATCCTATTTTTCCAAGAAACAAAACAGTTATTGGCAGATCCTTTAAAAAAACAAAACATTTAAATATAAAGGTGCATCTCTCTCTCACACACACACACACACGTACACAAATTTGTAAGCTACCTTTTATTATGAAAACTCCATTGAAAATGTCATGATCTAAAGCAGTATAGAAATATTCAAAATAACAACATAAATATATAAAAAATAGAGATGCATCGGATTTCCCTGGAGCCCCCAGCTTGGCTTGCATTTACAAGCCAAGGCACAGGGGTTTTCCTGAAATCTGGGAACTTAATTGACCGCCCCTCCTAAAATCGCCATTTCTCCAGGATCCCAAATGTGGCACTCTCGGGAGCCATTGGCATGAATTGCAGTCATAATTTGGCTTATTTGTGTAAATTGCAGCCTTAATTTCCCCAAGTTTAATGAATTTGGGCTGCAATTTGTGCAAATGCAAATTACTGCTATAATTTGTGCAAATAGTGATTTTAGAACGAAAAAGGCAAAACAAAACAGAAAATGTGCAAGTTGGCTCACCTTGATACAAATGGAATCAGGTCAACTTGCAGGTATCCGGTTCCCGCCCAACCCAATGGTTTGAGCGGGAAACCGGCCATTGCAGGTGGGAGGAGCAGGAAGAAGCACTCCTCAGGGCTCAGACGTGAGCCACACGAGGCAGGGTGGGGCTGCAGCTATAAAAGGCTGCCCCGCCTGAGGCTCGGCCTCTTTTGATTTAGGCTCCCGCCCTTCTCTAGTATGGGATTAGCCAGTCACTCCCTTTGGGGGGGGCTGAGTAGGAATTTTTCCATTACATGGTTTTTGCCTGCTCTGGAGGTCTTATGTGGAAGGGTGAATAATTAGGTTAATTTGTGGCAGAAATATGCAGGATAGGGACGGTGAGCACTCTGGCACCTTTTGGTGATTGGCATACCGGAGGGCCTGCTCCTTGGGAGCTATGCAGCTCACGTGTCAGGATATGGTATGCCTTTGGAGTCCCTCCTGACTTCACCTACTCATTATTGTTATGGCAGTGAGTGGGGGTGTTGTAGGGCGGTCTCCCCACACTTACAAAGGAGCTGGATTTCCCGACTCCTTGCTTTGGGGAGTGGCTTACCACCGAACAAGTTGCTAAATTTGCTGGCAATTATTACCAGATCAGTTATGGTGGCAGGACTTCCTTTTGCTTCTAGTACAGAACTTTAAGGAGGCTTCATGCAATCATACTCTGTTTTAATTCCATGTATTTTAAATATTTATTATGTGTTTTCATATGTTTTATTGGTCTGTTGACTGTAATAAAAGGAATATCCCAGTCTTTTTAGGGGAGTGGCTTACCCTTAAGCCAGGCAAGTGGCCTGAGATAAGGACTTTATTCCCACATTTTCCCATGCAGATCCAGGGAGAGAAGAATCTATAAATTATAAATAAAGAGGCCCTATTTAATTCAAGCTCTTGTCTTCGTGTCTTTATTCCATGCTTCTGCTTCCACTTGCAGATAAGTGAATCAGAGTCTGGGGTAGGGGGGCTGCTGAGATCTCAGTGAACTTCGGCTCCCCCAGAAAATTCCTCTGACATCTCTAGATGCACCAAAGTTTCAATCCAGTTTTGTTTCTTTTCTCAGTCTCTCTTTTAACAGCGTGTTCTCCAGCAGTATCTTATATTTTACTTCTTTTGCTGAGAATTTGTTATCTTCCAAGTTACACATGCAGAACCACAAATTAGATAATTTGCAGTGTTTTAAAAATAACAGATCCATCATTTCTGATTGTCAGCTATGCTTGGTGCTACAGCAATATGGAGGCAAAAACAATAACAAAGCAATCTTGACTTATTTGTAGATGTGGGCGAAAGGGGGGGGAGAGAAGGTGGAAGCGTTGGGCCTCCCAAAAGAGAGAGATTTGATAACTCTGGTGAAATTGTATAGGGGTTCCTGCACATCTCTAGATGTGTG
Organism: Elgaria multicarinata webbii; assembly: GCF_023053635.1. Classification (NCBI taxonomy): domain Eukaryota; kingdom Metazoa; phylum Chordata; class Lepidosauria; order Squamata; family Anguidae; genus Elgaria; species Elgaria multicarinata. The sequence goes on along the minus strand of NC_086178.1, from coordinate 25,988,843 downwards.
GGTGAGTTATACGTAATCTGTAAAATTGGAACGATAACTACTTGCATTAGAGGCCTGATGAGGAAGAAGCAAGATAAAGATTTGCCCATTTACAAAATAAATAAATAAAAATGGTATAGATGGGATTAATAATAAAGTCACTTCAGAAACTGCAAGCTGTTATGCGTGTGCAAGTCCAAGCTAACGAGCTCTTGTACAAAAACATTTTGAACTCATTTCAAAGAAAATCTCTGAATGGCTTACATAGCTCTCATGTAAATTGGACCTAATACTAGTCAATTTAAGTTTGGAAAGATGATGATGCAAATTAAAACTGAACGATGACCTATATCACATGGTTGCAGACTGCAGTGTGAAAATTTGTTATTACTGTGCAGTTCTGTTTGTAACATTCTTGCTGTGAATATTAATACATCTGCCCAAGGCTATGTGTCCAGCATTGTAACTTAGTCATTTGCATTAATGTTCTATGGTCTACAATATTACATTAACCCAGGTTTCAAATTACTCCGAAACTGTGTGTGGAATTGCCTTGTACTCAATAGCTAAGGACAAACTTATCTATACATTACTTCTTTATTACTATTTTTTGGTGTGGTGTGTGTGTATGTGTGTGTGTGTGTGTGTTCCTGGAACTTTGCTGCCTGGCTATTTTGTAACACTTATCCCATTTTAACACCAAAGATGATATCCTACACATTTGGGTGGTGTGGACAGCCGAATGGCCCCAAAGATGTTACTCTAATTATGTGTAAGCAGCTTTTCCTCTTTTTTTATTCTAGAATAGGTGCAAAAGACCCAATCTGGATCTAAATCCCCACCATACACACACAAGGTTCCTGTATCCTTCACCTACTGTAGGGTAAGAATGGCCAGAGGGACATAACTGATAGAACACCAGTACAGAACTCTTTCCGCCTATGGGCCAAATTTCCTATGTAGAAGCTCTTGGGGCCATATTCCAGAGGTGAAAGGAGTAAATTCAAAAGGGGTGGGGCCAAAATACCACCATATTATAGCTTAATATTCTGTCTGTGACTTCGCCTTAGGGTTTGCATTTCAGCCTTTTGTAGCAGGGAAAAACAGCACAAAAGCTCAACAAAAGACAGAACTGTTAAGTAGTAGTTATTCAACCTCATTTGGCGAAAGCAACTAGTAGACCATGGGTGGGGGGGCAACTTTTTGCCAAGAGAATCTGAACATTTTCTGGAGGCCCAGAAAGCACGCTTTCCCACCTTGCCCCCACACCCATCGTGGCCTGAAATGGCCTCTTAAGTGCCCTTTCAAGCCCCAATGGATGCAAGGGAATGGGAGGAGACATGTATTCCCTTTCTACTCTAATGGTGGTTGCCATTACAGTAGAAGGGAAAGACTCTTCTTTTCCTCCCCACCACCACTGATGCTTAAAGACCCTGTTAATAGGAATCTTTAGACACACACACACCCCATCAGTGGGGGGAAAGGACAAATATAACGGCATATTACAATTTCCTCAGGGCTGGGGAAATTGTGAATTTTCACCTGCTGAGGTAATGGCAGCTGTCATTACTGCAATGGGGGTGGGAAGGTCAAAGGGTGCACACAGGTCAGGGTGTAAGTGAGTTCACCTGGACCTTGGGGCCCTTTGTCAGTATAAGGATCTACACTACTGCTTTATAGTGGTACTGAAGTGCACTGACAAACTTTGGGGCCCATGACACATCTACACCAAGCAGGATATAACACTATGAAAGTGTTATAAAAGTGGTATAATGTAGGTGTCATGGGCCCCAACAGTTGTCAGTGCACTTCAATACTGCTATAAAGCAGTAGTGTGGCTCCTGCCTTTTATATACCACTTTCATAGTGGAATATCCTGCTTGAAGTAGTTGAGCCCTTTGTCTTGACAGCTTTTACATAGAGGATGCTTTAAAAATAGAAGACAGACTTCTCACAGTCCTTCAAATAGAGGACTGTCCTCTATAAAAGAGGACACATAAACACCATAGAGTCCAAAGTGTTGGGCTGGATGGACCCTTGGTCTGATCCAGCTTTCTTGTGTTCTCCCCCCCCCCCCCACATGCTCCCATACAAGTACAAACTACCCCAAATGCTTAGATCTTCAATGGAAGCCCTGCTCTATATCACTCCCTTTCGAATATTAAGAAGGTGGGCCCAAGGATAAGGCTTTCTGTGTTGTTACTAGCAGGCTATGGACTATCTCCCTTTGGATGTCTGCCTGTTGCCCATCACTCCTGATTTTCCACCACACTGTGAAGATGTTTTTGTTCCAGAGGGCCTGTGAGGGTAGATTTGTTCTACTGTGTTCCTTTGGATTAACGTATGGATGTATGAACACAAAAGTAGGACACTCATGTTTTAAGATAAGCAAAAAAATAAACAAATTCCTATTTCAACAGTGCACCCCCACTTTCTGCCTAACTGCAAGTCAGCAAAGAGTCATTGGCACTTAAACCCTCTTTAGGAATGCTTCAGAAATTCTCATCAACTATAAGTTCACTCCAGATTTTGTAGCCCAAGTTATCCTGTCTATATACGGACATGGAGCCCATCTCTTAGAAATTCTCTGTTGGTCCGTTGTATACTTCCAATCATTCTGTGGCATTTTATCAATGTGCAGGAGTACAAGGGCACATTTATGAAAACATTGTGCAAAAATGATATATGTGCAATCATATCAAGATTGCTTTTTTGCCATGTTTTATCAGTGCACATTGAATAATCTGCTACTCTCCCCCACCTAGCAACCCCCTGAATAATCATATCTAAATGTGTATTTATATACCTTCGTCTATCTATCTATCTATCTATCTATCTATCTATCTCATATTTTCTCACAAAATAAGGCATTTATAAATTAGTTTCTTCCAGTCTATGTATTCTCTACTGCTATGGAGTTTTGGAGGATGCACAGGAATCCATCTCAATAGATGTCCTAATGTGTCCATACAGTGCACACTGCCCTCCCCCCACCCAGTGTGGACTCTGCTTCCCCTGCTATCCCCAAAAATTAGAGAGGTGGAGAAAAACCCATGGGAAACCACTCCAGAAAAAAATGTAGTTTGTTTTCAAGTCAATATTTTTTGTTGCCACTTCTGTTGGAAAAGAGTGGACCACAGGGTGGTGGTGGTGGTGGTGATGGGAATTGGTCTCCCAGACTACCCAAAGTTGACCATACCTGTCATAGGTGGATGGACACAGTCAGAACCCTCTCTTAACTGGAAGTAAATGTGCTTGAAATTGGGGGTACTTTCAAGTAAACATGGCAGGAATCAGGGTGTAAAGTTGTTCCAGTCATTACAAACATAAAAATTGTGCCTCATTTATGATATCTGCAATGTCTCTGCATGATTCAGGAAAGAAATGCCTTTAGAAACACTTTTGCTTCATTCATTTCACTTACTACAAGAATTCAATATCCTCTGCCTGATAATGAAAGGCTTTTCACGATTTAGGAAAAGCACAATAAACCAGGCAAGAGACATTGCAGATGTCATTAATAAAGCAATTTTTTGCTTATTAACTGCATTTAAAAAAAAAAAAAATCTCAGAAATTTTAAATGTGGAGCCAGCCAGGATGCTAGGAGCAATAAGGAATAATTGAAAAAGCACCTGTGTCATTGCATTGTGCATCTTTAAAAAGAAATGAAACCAAATCCAGTTTTCTTTGATTATCGGTTGTGATTAGACACGCAAGTGGCATTTTTATCTGTGACAGTCTCCGTGCACACACCCTTTCAAAGGCACATTGGAGTCACCTACAGTGTACGGGCCGCTTCAGTGAGAAGGAAGGAGCTCGGAGAGAAAGCTCTTAAAGGGTTGACAACTATTTTCATTAAAGTTTTATGTACTTAAGTCCTCGTATTCATGGGGAGAAAGTGACTTTGGCATCCTAATTCTCAAAATTATCATTGCCACAAGACAGATACTTCTAAAAATAAAAATACTCAGCAACACAGAGCCAGGAAGGCTTTCTTCATCAGAGCCAAAAGGGGTTGGGGACATTGGAAAGGCATTTTGGGATGGTTAGCTTTCCCTCTTAATGATTTTCTGCTGCCCAAATTCCTGAACCTTGGAGTGTCATCATTGTTTTTGGCATTGTTGGTTGGAAAGTTTCAAGAAAATGTTTCCCATTCCCTACCTCTCTTCAAGTAGTTTGATTACTTAGATATATACATATTTTAAAAAAAGTTAAATCATTTTGATTTATTATACTCTATACTTGATCATGTTGATGTCACTTTATAAAGAAATATTGTTCTGCATGATCGGGATCTTGGTTCTAAGACAGCGGGATACAAACTATGAAGGGTGAAATTTTAGCTCTGTTTTCTTGTTGAGAAAACAGAACTGCTTCCATTGGTATAAACATGCTCCTTCAGCTGACCAAAATGAGGGCTAAGCCAAGGAAATGTATTTAAGCTTTCCTGCCCATAAAAGAAGGCTAGATTTACAGTGTAGGATTAGTTGGTCACATATAGGCTGAATAGGAATTTTTGCCTGTTAACAAGATTGGCATGAGGTGACAGGTTGTTGTTGCTTTTGCCTACTCTATACTGTCCACCAGATGGTGTTTTGGCAGTATGTGCTTGTGTAGTGGCTAGGGCTGAGTTCACACATAACACTAAGCTATGATGGGTTGCTAACCATGATGTGTTGTAGTTTATGTAAACAGCCCACTATGCCCATTCAGCAAAATGTGGGTTCTCAGCTGTGTTTGGATGGATTAACCTATTGTGGGTGGTGGAAACATCCCACAGGCAACACATGAACTCAACATCAATTCCACCACAAAAATAGATCATCATAGCTTAGTGTGTTGTGTGAACCCAGCCTAAATGTTTTAGGGAACTTATCTGGTCATAGCAGCCAGGGCTGAACAGGAAAGAGTAACACACAGGTACAAAAAATACTGAACAGTGTAAAACAACCTTAAGGTGATGTGGGTTTCCTAAGACTCACCACACTGGGCTCTAGTGGACTGAAACTAGGGATGTAGGAGGAATCCATCTGCAGGGGTGGGGCAGTAAAGTTTGCTGAGCTTTTAGCAGTTTGGCCCCTAAGACTTTGACTCACTTACTGATGAGCTGTTCTGACTTGCTGCAGATCAAGTCAGGTCAGCTCATGGATTTTATTTTCTTAAAATGAAATTTATGCAAACTGAAGCTGCAATTTGAGTAATTTGCACAAATTGTGATCATAATATGCTTTATTTGAGCAAATTGCACCTGCACTTTTGAGCAAATTGCAAGCACAGTTTGCACAAATTAAGCATATTACGGCTGTAGTTTGGAACTCCCTGCCCTGAAGATCAGGCAGACACTAACACTGTGTTCCTTCCAGCGCCTCCTGAAAACAGCTCTATTCCAGGAAGCATCCCTTGACTGAAAGACACAGGGGTTTTTTTTTGGCATTCTGATTTTTTTTAAAAAAACCAAAGTATAATTTAAATGGTTTTTTAATATTTGTAACTTTTACTCTTTTACTTCTTATGTTCATCGCTCTGGAATCTGTTCCAGATATGGAGCGGTATAGAAATTTTTGTAAATAAATAATTTATGAAAAGTGCAGCCGAAATTTGTGCAAGTTACAGTTTGTGTTCACATCACTTTAAGAAAAGAAAAATCTGAGAAAAGTTTCCAGATTCCAGGAAAAAGCCATTGGCTCAGCTCACAAATGCAAGCCAGTCTGGAGGTTCTAGGTAAATAGGACAGGGTTAAGAAGTGACATTCATCAGTAACCAGAACCTCTTTGAGACAAACCTCTCACTCACACCGATGGTTGCAGGGCCCTGGAGGAGTGACTCAGGGAAGGACTCCATCGAAACCTGAGGAGGAGTGGCCAGTGGGGAGGAAGTAGTTATTGTGATCTCTTCAACTCATGGTCAGGTTCATCCTAAGATGAGACAGAGTTAGCTGTGAGGCAGCTCCTGCGTTGCTATGATCCCACACATTGTTATGATCATTGCAAACCCGATCATGTAAAAGTTAAATACAATTGTTGCCCTAGTTAACCCAGTGATATGTGTCTTGTCTCATCATTCTGGATATTGCCACAAAGGGGATGCAAGTGTTGTGCCGATGAATATGCCTGAGGACATTAATAGCAACTGACTGATCGAGTACGGAGACACTTTTTTTTAAAAAAATGTCGTAACCCCCGTGCATGTATTCACCCCATTGCATGTTGGGCTAAAGTATGTGAAGGGATGTAGGTGCAAACATCAGCCCCATCCCAAGCATCCCGGCTTCCAGTCAGATCTTTGCACATTGGTAAATCATGGGAACTCTGTAAGCACATCCAGCTGAACAAATTTCCAGAGCCATCTTCTCTCCTTCACACTCAATAGAAAAAGTTCTAACTGGATAGTTGTGTGGGGACACTGTGGGGCTTATGTGTTTGCCCACATCCCCCTACATACTACATACACAAGCAGGTAAATGCTTCCATGGAGCTACACACACACACACAAAGAGAGAGAGGGAGAGAGAGAGAAATAAGCTGCCATAGGTACCATTTTCTTGGAGGAAACCTGGGCCGACTGTATTTTTCCAAGCTCAGTTCAAGGTGCTGATTTTGACCTATAAAGCCTTACATGTCTCTGGACCACATTACTTGATGCCTCTCCCAGCATGGGCCAACTCATATACTGTAATCTGCATCCAGGGCTTTCTTCTTGGAGCCACCTGCGAGGGAGGCCTTAACGGAGAGGGTCTTCTCACTGGTGGCCCCTCCAAGATTTCCAAGATGAGGTGAGCATGGCACCAATACTGTCAGCTTTTGGGCACCATGTTAAAACCACCCTCTTCTCTCAAGGCATTTGGCGCATATAACGAGGCTTTTTGATAAGGTCCTGGTTTATCTCTGCCTTTGTATTATTTTAGATCTATGTGTTGTGTCTGCTATCTATTTTATGTCCTTACATGAATGGTTTTATACTATATATAGTGTATTTTAATAATTTTTAATTTTTGTGAACTGCCCAGAGAGCTTCGGCTATAGGGCAGTATAGAGATATAATGAATGAATTAATTAATTAATGAAATGAACTTGTTGTCCTCTAAATGTTTTTATTATAGCTCTCATGAAACAGAGATGACATGAGTAATGATGTAATGCAAAACTTTTTGGGGGGGGGCACCAGGTTGCCTACTCCTGATGTATATTTATCTGCCCAATCTTTCATTAGATGATGTGTTACTCCTTATTTCAAAATACTCTAAAATCCCATGCAAAAAATGAATTTAAGCAAATTTCCCTTAGCCAGTTAGACAGCTTTTAGATATCTTGTCTCATTTTTTTTCCCATTTGATCATTTCTATCAATAGCTTGTTTCCTTCTACATACTAAGAATTGTCATGTCTGACATTTTATTTAGCTTGGAGGCTTGTTGTGGATGGAATTTGGTGACTTTCACTAAGAAGGCTATCAGTGGCTACAAGTCCTGATGGCTCTGTGCTACCTCCAGTATCAGAGGCAGTAAGCCTGTGTGCACCAGTTGCTGGGGAACATGGGTGGGAGGGTGCTGTTGCACCATGTCCTACTTGATCTCTGATCAACAGCTGGTGTGAACAGGGTGCTGGACTAGATGAACCTTTGGTCTAATCTAGCATAGCTCTTCTTATGTTCTTACATTCTTAGAAATTTCCAACTCGTTTCTCTTATGCCATATAAACAATGCTTGCATATATAAGAAAGCTTCCGGGTATAAAAATGAAATAAATAAAAAAATAAAAAAATAATCCTTCCCATCTACTGGCTTCTACCTCCAAATCCTCTGTGTTTCATCTATAAAAAAATATGCAACATTTGCTAGCACATGGACAAGGTGTGGTGGGAGCTTAATCTACCATTCCTATAATTTGGAAGATCAATATTTCAAAAGTAGTTTTAAAAATTATGCCATGTATTTATAAAATAATGATGATAAATGGCCTCAGAACCAACTTTAACTTATCTCTGTATATCCTGGTGGGGCAGGGTTAGTTGCCTCACTCTAGTAATATCATCCTATAAGCAACTGAGAAACAAATTGCTTCACTTGTACTCAGGCCACTGGTGGCAAAATATTCTAAGATCTCAGATCACCACCCTAATCAACATGAGATCTACCAACATTAGATCTCATTTATATACTATTTGTGGTAAGTTCTCTTGCTACCACTGGGTTCCAGTTTGGGGGCTGCTTGCTCATCTTCTAATGGTCAGTCAGTCAGTCATGTTTATTGCTTTTGGCCAATGGCCTTTGTATAAAACAAACAACACAACAACAGTACAATCAGCAACAAATATGGAAAGACAAAGAATTTACAGAAGTTAAACATATGCATATAGACATAATTTATATAACACTGGATATACAAAATGTAAAAATATAAAGTAGTCTAAAATAGTGTGTCATCGTTGATCCATAAGTGATATGATGTAAATCAGATATAGTCAAATGCAATCATTTCCTTTACAATTGACGGCTATCTCTGCTATGCATTTCTTTCTGATCTTTTTGGCAGCTGTGGCAAATAGAGCTACACGCCAAGTCACATATTTATCCATATCCACTAGGAGGTAAAAAATCACATCCAGTGGACTCTGGGAAGGACAATTTTCGATCAAGGGTGTCACCTAATGGAACCTCAAACATCTCTACTCCCAAACCTGTTGGATTCAGCTGTCTAGTGTAAGTAAACAAGTATATCCAATTTCTTGGTTGTTCTACCATCTTACTAGAAGGTTATCTCCTATATAGTTCATTATCTGATATGTGAGAGCTTTGGAGTCCTCCAGTGAAGGGGATCACCTCCCCACAACTTATTAGTATCTCATTTCAGTGCTCATATACCAACACAAAAATCTAATTCCACTACTGTCAATTAAGCAAGATTATTACTTCCATATTTCTGATAACATTAATCATGATGAATTCATTTGAGTTTAATGTGGCTATGATAAGTATTTCTAATGTATATATTCCCTATTGTAATTCCTTAGTAATTAGCAAACCCATTTCCTTTGTATGTGAGAAAAGTGAATTAAATGATAACTTCCAAAGATAGGGAAGAAATAATGTTGTATATAGGTTGAGGAGCAGGGCGGCGGGGAATAGAGCCATGAAAAATAAAGTTTGTCTTATTTGGGTAATATTTCCAAAGAAACAATGACATGTGGAAGTGTTAAGTCAGAAATAAATCAAGGTGTTATTGGCTGTAAATGCAAATAAGCAAACACTAGTTAATGTATCTGTACTGGAAATAGAAAATGCAATAAAATTAAGCCTAATTCAAGTTACTAAAATTACTCATAAATGCATAGTCTAAGAGCCTCTTCAGACATTACATTTTATGTGGACATCTACATAGTTTGAAATGCATGCCATAAAAATGTAAAACGTGAATGTGCAAATGGGTATTCAAAAACACATGTATCATTAATGTAACTCATCAGATAACTGTGATTGGCTGGGATTCTGTTCTAATAAAGGGAACAGCTCATCTGATGAAGTGGACAGTGTCCTTGAGGCTTATGCCAAAATAAATTTGTCAGTCTAAAGGTGCCACAGCACTCTTTGTTTTACTACAACAGGCAAACATGGCTGCCTATCTGAAAAGCCCTTCTGAGTGTACACACAGTGGCAAACCTGGGTTTGTTGCTGCATAATGTGTGAACAAGCCCTAAAAAGTGGATTAAAATAAAGCACAGATATATTGAAGGAAAAGAAGACCCTCTGTATTTTACCATTTCTATATTTCTGCTGTTTGGAATCATTACAACCACAAAAATTATCTTACCAGCACTTAAATAATTTTTTGTTCCAATTTTAATGTATTATTTTGGAAAGATACTGGTGAGTTGTGTGTTGAGTCTTAATTACCGATTTCATACTGCAGACAAAAGGAGGGGTGGATAAATGAAGAGATGAGACAAGTATGAATGATATAAAATTCAGGCCACATTCATTGAAGAACTGCAAAGGGAATAACTGGGTGGGTCCTAATCTGCTAGGCGTTATATCAGGCAAATCATTCTCTGTCTGCAGAGGACAAACCCCTTTTGGGGAGGAGAGGCCTTCCCATGTCACCACCTGCCTGGGCCATACAACACCGGGTGAGGTGAGTTGGCCTCACAGATGACCCCCATCTCCCTGGGGGCCACAAAACCCTCAGCAAAAAGACCTCAGGCATCACCTGTCACCAAACAACAGTGCCACAGAATCCCTTTCCTCTAAGCATTCCTCTACCAGCCTGCAAGAAAATGTAACAAAATTAACCTAACTCCAAAACATAATCAACTTTCCTAAAGACACTCTCTTCCCACTTACAGTGTGAAGTAGGCAAAAAGACACACAGATACAGTCAATCAGACTATAAGTCAAAAATAGCTACTCAGCCCCCAGTAGAGTGATCAGATGAACCCACACTACATACAGGGAGGGAAGGAGGGAGCCGCAAAAGAAGAGGCTGAGAGAGCTAGTTGCAGCAGGCTAATAATGCCTCACCCCCCTGCAAATGGCATGTTCAGAGCACCCAATAGCAATCGGGCATGTCTCTTCCCTCCACACACACACCCGCAATAGCATCCCCATGGCCAGGCAAGCCAGATGTGGGGGATTTGCATTAGTGACATGACAAGAGTTATTAAGTTGGTTTTTATGCAGCACCCAAGCTATAAAACACAGGTCAAGGTAGTCCTAGGCTAAGGGAACAGAGGAGCAGGGAGGCAGGAGGATGGAGGATGGGCTGTACAGACAAAGGTCCTTATACCTGGGTATAACAACACACTGGGTAAGGAAGGGTTGAATTCATACATGGGCTGGAGATGGCTGAAGTCTTAGCTAGACTGGGCGAAATCCCGGGGCGATCACCAGGATCGTCCCTGTGTGTCCACATGACGCACAGGGGATCCCAGGATCAGGGAGGGATGATCCCTCTCTTGCCCCAGGATCTCACCCTACACTTTAGGCCTGCTTCTTCCACGGTCTAGGGCTGAGCCCAAGACCGCGGAACATGTGTGTAGGCATCACGGTTTGTCCCGGTTCCTCGCAAGGGGCACAGAGCTCCTCAGGAGCACTGAACCCATCGGGGGTGGGGTAGGGGAAGCAGGATTTTTTAAAAAAACAAACAAACCTTACCTTTTGCGCGCAAGTGCTTGTGCACATCTTCTTCTTTAAGAAAAAACAAAACGGCGGGTGCAATGCCTCTCCCTCTGAGGTCATCGTGTGCCATGTGTGAACCGAGGGGGATAACTCCAATAAAAATATCATTAGATTTTCACCCCTCTGTCCTGCTAGACCAATAGGTCTAGCTAATGCCTAAAATGGTTGGATTTTTAAATTCACGCTTGTTCCATCCCATTTCCACATTATATATATTTTCCCAACATGCATATGACCTTAATGTACCTGCCTGCCATATAGTTGTTAAAGATGATGAGCCTGTCAGAAAAAAAGAGGTGGAATCCTTAATTTAGCACCACAGTCAGGGCTGAATACATGAGGATGAAAACCCAGACTTTGAAGAGGTACACATTCAAAGCCCTAGGTTTGGATGGATGAATCTATGAGTTTCAATTTCTCCCACATCCCATTATTTTAAATCACAAATTCCTTTTGTCCTGAATATGGAGAACTCTGAATTTTAGAAAATTCTTATCAAAACTGAAATCAAATGAAATTCTCGCCCATCCCTAACCGTAACAACTTCAATCTTTCCTCAAAGAGGTTGTTTTCTACCTCACTGTCCAGCAACAACAACAAAATATGGCGTTTGAATGCAGGCTAAGGTATTATGAGAATGGCACATGTGCTATTGTGAAGCCAAATGTCCTCCATTCTGTACCTGCACATTTGATTTTGTTTGTTCATGTATTCGTTTGCCTAAATGCAGACTTTTCAATTTGTCTGAATTTCATTTTGATGTGCCAGAACTACACCAAGCAAAATAGTTTGAAAACAGAATATGGAATGTGTCCTGGGCCCCAACAGTTCTCAATATGGTTAGAAACCATATTGGTTTCTGTTGAGAACTGTCAAGCAGTAGTGTAGATCCTGCCTTAATTACACCCACTTTCCCATTCAATCAAGGCAGCTAACAGTTCACTTCTTCAATAGTCCTGAGTAAGTTATCAATTCTTTTCTTGAATAATGCTTTTCCATCCAGTTAGGTCATACCGAAGTAAGCTTGACATGTTTTAATTTACTAGATCTTCACTGTCTGATTTTTTTTTAAAGTGTTAAGCTATCTTCTAAATCCTCCAGCAGTTCTGTGCTACATGCTCAGAGCGATCCATCCTTCCAAATCCCTTGGCGATTGGATTGAACATTAGACAAGGAAGTTCAAATTCTCAAAATAGCCTGCAAGCTTCCTATTTAGGAATTCATCCCTAAATCCATCCCCAGTGTTCGTAATGAATTTATAATAAGTATGTTATAATTAGTAAATAAATTAAGTCAATTTTATTTTGGTGTGGCTTTTCTTAAAGCGTTCCAAACGAACATTTCTCTGCAATTTCTTTGATTTGCTGTTGTTGTCCCACCTGGCCTTTTGTTTGCTTGAACCAAACTGTTTTGTTCGCTTGGCAAAAACTTCACTCAGGCAAAGCTGCAATCCCCAAAGAAAATGAGTCACTCCTTCTCAATAAATCATTGGTGCATACAAATTGGCACTATGCAAAGCTTGAAGTATCCAGGTGATGGATAATGTTGAGTACCTGACTCGTGTTTTTCTCTTTGGCACTATTGCAGTTATTTCTAGACTCCATGAATACCCCAAAGTCTGTACAGCAAAACTTGTGAGGACAGGTGTGTGTGTGAGAGAAAGTACTTAAAAACTGTAATACATATGCTGTATGCGAGAAATTGTGGCAACTAGAAGAAGACATCTGAAATGGATTGTAGTTTTGCAATGACAAATAGCATATAAATTTCTGCTCATAATAATAATAATAATAATAATAATAATAATAATAAATTGTTTCTTACCCGCCTCTCTATTTTGATCGAGGTGGGGAACAACAGTAAATATAAAATACATAAAACTGAATTAATAATATAATATACATTGTTAAAACATCTAAACATTCTGAAAACATCCTAAAATTCCCTCATGATATTACTTTATTATCTTTATTCACCCACTTTTCAAATTTTATTTTATAATTTTGGTGCAGAACATTTTGTTTTAATGCTTCATGTTTCTGTTCAAAACAAACATTTGTTTGTTTGTTTGTTTATTAATACATGCATTTCCCTTCAAAGGAGATATTCAAAACTGCTAACACACACACACACACTAATCCCACCATTAAAACAACTAGACAAATACCACACAATCCTAGACTGAAAACAGCATTAAAAGTGGACTAGGAAACCATACACCTAAAATTTCACTAAATTTCTTCAGAAAGAGGAGAAATTCTTCAACAATTTCTCACAAGCAGGGCTTACCATTGGCAGCAGTTGTAGCATAATTTCTGTCTTTTTTCCTAAGGTGTTTTTGTTTTTATTTGTTCAGCCACAGCAAGTGGCAACAGCAGCAACTGTTTTAGCAGCCTGGCCTCCATTTTGCATCCTCTACAACGCAAGTGTGGGGGGTTGCTATATTTTGTCTTCAGGGAAGATGTGGAGCTAGTGCTATAAGAAATTCTGTCCTCCAATTTCCTGAAAGTTTTCTTCCCCAAGGCAAGAGGCTTCCATTTTTTCTGTTCCATTCTCAAGGCATTTTATAATGTACTTTGGTAGTGTTTTTAAGTTTACCTAATCACAAGGTGACCAAGGATGCTGGTTATGCAGCCTGCCAAGCTGCCAGCACTTTCTGATCTGTAAAAGTCCTGAGGTAGGAATTATCTCATGATGCCTTCCTCTGGGCTTTAATTGATGTACTGGAAGCTGAGGAGGCTACAGGCTGCTAGGGAGATGATTGCACAACAAAGGATGGGACACCCATACACATTCCTTGGCTACCTCTTAAACAAGGTAAGCACAAGAAACCTGGACTCAACCCATGAGAATTTCTCTGGCATATTCCTCTCCTTTGAATTTCTTTCCGAAAGCAATTTTTCTACTAAGAAATTGAATGAGAGTGGTTGAAAAAGATGTGGAAGAAATGTTTGGCACGGCCAGAGTTAAAATCATGCATGCTCAAATTGTGCAAATGAATTGCAAGGAGTTGGCAGCACAAATAAAAAGGTATTCTTCCTGTGGTTAATTAAAACCACCACAAATCCCTCTGTGGTCTCCACACAGTAAGTAAAGGGTTCCATTTCTCTCACACATTTTGCTCATTCTTAAGGTTGCTTTCATGTTAGACTGCTCCTTTCCACAGGTTATTTCCCAGTGTGTCTCCCCCAATCTTTTATTTATTTATTTATTTATTTATTTATTTATTTATTTATTATATTTATATACCGCCCCACAGCCGAAGCTCTCTGGGCGGTTTACAACATCTCTGGGCGGTTGCATTTACTTAAGGAACTATTTAAAAAGTTAAGGGTTTGGACATTAATGTGATACAGCCGCCATTTCTTTTACTATAAACCTTTGACCTTAACTTGTCGGCTGTCTTTTCACCCACAACCCCATGGTACATTTCAAGTGATTCCAGCAGCCCAATCCTTTTAACTCATGGAGTTTCCCAAAGTTCTTGATCAAAGACGTAGCCTGAGATACAGAACATCTAAAAGCAGGATTACATCTGGAGTGGACCTTAAGTGATCAGACAGCCAAGAATTGCCCCAATGCTAGATGAAAAGGAATTCATAGCATGGAATTCATTTTTGCCTTTAATACTGAAAATGTACAAAACTTTCATGACAGAAGAACATTTTAACTAGGCACTTTTTGAACTTCAGTGGCATGAAAAGAATTACACGAATATTTCTCAGTTTTCACTACACAGAGACTTGGCGAAGGGAAGCATTTGATGGACGCTTTGGAAAGACATAAAATCACATTATCTGATAAAATGACACTCTGTTGTGCCTTGTATTTAGAAAAAGAAAGAAACCCTCTACAGCAGAATGTCCGCATTACAGAATTTAAAAAGACTTGATATAAGGAATTAATCTTGTATTTTATGAATAATGGAAGAAAAAGAGAGGTTTCTAAAAAGAAAACCAAATCAATGCATCCAAGTGGAAGCTATCAGCTCTTTCCATCATACCTTCTTTATTTTCCATTCCTGAAGTTTTGACAATCCTTTTCACCCATCCAGCAAGTAAAGGCTATCTTCTATGCAGAATAGAGACTTGCATTTTAATCACATTTCTGATTGCTAAAAATGCATCAACCCACTTCCTTTAAGAATACCATAGGGAAGTCATGAGAGCCTGCCAGGGGGGTGGGATTGGAGTCACGCTTTCCCGGATCCCACTTGCCATCCCAGACCATGCTCAGCAAGCACCCAGCAGCCACCCACACTCAGGGGGTTCCAGGAATGTTAAGTAAATGCTCACCATATAGGGACCAATTATGCAACATTACCTTCTTGGAAATGCCCAGGCCACCACTGTTGCAGGGAAATGGTGGCTCACTAAAGGGACGGAGGTCTTCATTGGGCACTAGTCATGGACAACTAATTGACCCACATGGGGTGACATGTACCCCATCCATGTCCAAAGAAAGATAAAGCCAGTTCAATACATATTATGTTATAATAGAGAGAGAGAATAAATATTCATAATATATTCAGATTAGCCTTGTGATGCACATGGATTTTGACCATGCATCACTCTTGCTTGGTTAGTCTGTGTTCTTCTTTGATTTATGGGCTGAGTATGCATTTCATTGCTTCCATTTATACAGTCCAGATCAAAGGGGAGTCGTAGCCAGTTCTCATGCTTTGCTAGAGAAAGTGGATAAGCCTCTAGAGCCATCATAACCCAACCAGGATCACAAAGAAGCAGTAGACCTATTCAGGTGGTCAAATAACCCCAGTCAATTACAATCAGATAAGGGATTTTATTACATTAAGCAGTATATAACATTTACTAATAAATAAATGAAGGAGAACAGGGGAAAAAGCATTATTTATTTATTTATTAATTAATTACATTTCTATACCGCCCAATAGCTGGAGCTCTCTGGGCGATTCACAAAAATTCACATTCTAGCTCTTTCCCTCTGCCACAGGACCTGTGGTCCTCCACAACATGGATAACAAATGTACGAAGCAGAAGCTTGTTCTACTCATGAGGGCTGCCTGCACAATTTAGAATCATGACCACCCAACACTCATGCAGGCAACATAGATGAGTAGAGCAGGCTTCTCACTGTAGACATTTCTCCTGGAATGTATGCAGGATGATGGAGTTGGTTATGAGGAAATGGAGTGGCCAGAGCACAACACTGCCCCCATCACACCGGCATTGTGGAGGATGCGTGATTTATTTATTACATTTTTTAAACCACCCAATAACTGAAGCTCTAGAGACTTGGCTGCCCATACAATTGGCTGGGGAATGCTGGGAGTTCTAGGACTTTTTGTTGTTGTCTAAATCTGGATAGGATTGTACCCCTAAAGTAAGTCATGCAGTGATTTTGTGAAGTAATTGCATTAGTATTTCTTTCCCCTACCCTGCTGTCAGCTCTGCCTATCCTGTGCTTCAGTCCTAAGGAGTTTGGCCTTTTTGAAAAGAATGACTACTTCATGGACATTGACTAATGAGAGTGAACCAGCTGATATCCTCCATTTTGAACCCTCCTGGGAAGAAGTAGGCCAATAACAGCTTTCAGGGGTGTCTCTCCACCCTGCTGACTTGAATCAGAAGTATATGATTGGCTGGTAGCCTTTGTTTTCTTTAGAAAAGGCTTTGAGTATCAAATAAAACTGCGAGAACATCATAGCTGTGTTTCAGACCTTCACAACAGAATGTATTATGTTGAGGGGCTGTCAATTAAGAATCAGATAATGCTCTTGTGGCACTTTCTCTCTCTTTCTGAGTGTGATTTGGGGGGAAGCTGTGTTGAAGTGCTGCCAGCTAAAAATAATTTGTGAACACAATGTACCCTTTAATGAAATTTTATACTGGGAGGCGTTAATGGCCATGTCATGTCACTCCAAGGGCTACTTATTATTTAATAGTTCTGTCAATCTTAATATATAATATAGAGAGTTCTCAAATTCCAGACAAAAATTGCAATGATTTACAGTTCAGTTTTATAAGCACACTCTCAGAAGTAAGTAACATTGAATTCAACAAGGCTTCCTTCCTTCCATGTACATCATGTGTATAGGATTCAGAGTTAGGGCTTAGCTAGACCTACCTGTTATTGAGCAACGGAGGGGTAAAGATCTTGTGATGTTTTATCGCAAGATCCCCCTCTGTTTACACATGGCGCGCAATGGCCTCAGAAGGAGAGGACGTCACGACAGCCAATATTTTTTAAGGAAACAGAAGATGTGCACAAGTGCTCGTGTGGAAAAGTGAAGTGTTTTGTTTTTTGGGGAAAAAACCCTCTCCCCCCCCCCGATGGGTGCAGAGCTCCTGACGAGCTCTGTGACCTGTACGCGGGTCCTGGCTCCTCGCGAGGAACCAGGACAAACAACGCCCGCCCGCCCACCCTCCCATTCCGCAGTATCTGTGAAAAAAGCAGGCCTAAAGTGTAGGACGAGATCCCAGGGTAAGGGAGGGATTATTCACCCCTGATCCCTGGAACCCCTGTGCATCATGTGAACACACAGGGATGATCCTGGGTATCGCCCCGGGATTTTGCCCCATCTAGCTTATGCGTTAGTTGCTAGGTAGATGTTGGAAAATATAAGTAACTGCTCCTGAGGCAGGTTATCAGTCCCTTTATTTTCTTATCCCATTGTTCAATGTCAGGATCATTTTTGAAAAGGTTTCTAGTCTTCAATGGCAAAACTTGAAAATGTAATCACAATGTACACTAAAGGCTTGAGTATTAAAACACAACTAATGAACGGGATGGGGCTTCTTTGCATTTCTGTGTTGTAAGCCCTAATCCAGCCTTCTTGATATAAATATAAAATTTAGGAGCTCTGTGATGAGGACTACAACAACAAAACTGCTGTGATTCCAACCTCCAGTTAAAAGCCCTAAAAAACCTTTGAGACCATAGAGGAATAGAAAACTGTATCTATGGCCATAACTAGAGCAGGCCTATAACCCGGAATCGTCCCGGGATCATCCCTGTGCATCCAAATGACACACAGGGGATTCCGGGAGCAGGCAGGGATGACCCCTCCATTAGCCTGGTATAATCCTTAGGTCTAGCTAAGGCCTATATATCACAGCAGTTATGATTCTGTTGTACTGCCATCTAGTCACTTGTTTTTAGGAAGCAATCATCATGCTGTTTCTCACTTCCTAGTCAAATCACAGAATCAAATAATTTTAGAGTTAGAAAGGACCTTGGAGATCATTTAGTCCAATGCTCTGCTCAGCCCAGGAATCATTCAGCTACAGTGTTCCTGACAGATGGACATAGGAAGAGCCCTGCTGGATCAGACCAAGGGTCCATCTAGTCCAGCATCCTGCTCACACAGTGGCCAATCAGCTGTTGTCCCGGAACCCACAAGCAGGACACGAGTGCAACAGCACCCTCCCACCCATGTCCCCCAGCAACTGGTGTACATACACTTACTGCCTCTGATACTGGAGGCAGCACATATCTATCAGAACATCCAACCTCTCCTTGAATAGCTCCAGTGAAAGACAGATAGTGATGTTCAAGGAAAGGAATCAAAAATAAAACTGCCACTATCTTAAAGCTTTTATAAAAATCTATGGCACGACTGCAATTGGAATACTGTGTACAGTTCTGATCACCACACCTCAGAAAGGATATTATGAACTGGGAAAGGGCAACCAAAATGTCTAGGGTCAGCTCAGCACTGGGTAGCCTGAAGTCTAACGATTATTATATGTAGAGAACAAAGGAAACAGCAAGAGGGGAAAGCACTTAAGTGTCCCAAAAAAGAAGAGAAAACATTCTCAGGTGCCTGGAAAAACTATTATTATGCCCAACATGTTTCAGAAAGGACTCTCCTACCTCAGGGGCTGCTTATCTTTCTCCAAATGTGTTACAAAGTATCTTTGCAATGCTTCCTTGGTCTTAAAATACTCAAAAAACATTGGAACTGTTTTTTTCCATGCACCTAAGAATATTTTCTCATCTATTTGGCGGCTTTTGCAGTAAATGCCATTGAAATTAGCCTGTTCAAATGCTCATTTTGGAATCTATTCTAGTGCTGTGCCAGAAATCCCCCCCCCCACTTTTTCTTCACTATTCTCATCCAATTTGATCGAGAAGAAATTGCTTTTGGAAACAAGTTCAGAGGAGAAGAAAATCCCACCAAAATTCTCATGGGTTGGGTTCAGGGTTCTTGTGCTTACCTTACCTAGGAGGTAGCCAAGGTGTGTATGTTTGTGTGAGTGCCCAATCTTTCATTGTGTACTCACAACTCTGGCAGTCTGCAGCCTCCTTGGTTTTCTGCACTTCATTTAAAGCCCAGGGGTAATCCCTCCCATACGGACTTTTCCAGATCTAAATATGCAGGCAGCCTGGTAGGCTGCAGTGCAATAGAGAGATATGTAATAATAAAAAGAAAACACACCCACAGCACCCTCGGGCAACTTGTAGGGATTAAGTAACCTCAAAAACACATCAAAAGAAAATGAAAAATAAATTATAAAATGCCCTGAAAATGAGGCAGAAAAAATAAAAGCTGTTTTATTGGGGTGGGTGGGTGGAGAGAAAACGTCCATGAATTTGGAGGACAAATTTTCACACAGCATTAGCTCCACCTCTTCTCTGGAGCTGAACGCAACACTCCCCTCCTCACACCTGCTTTGTGGAGGATGCAAAATGTGGTCTAGGCTGCCAACGCAGTTGATGCTATTGCCACTTGCCTCAAACAAATAAAAGCTTAGGAAAAAAGGAAAAACAAAGAAGATGTGCTACAACCCCTGCCAATGGAGTGTGCAACAGCTTGGTGAGCAGGGTCTGGGAAGCTGGGTGAGGTGGAGTCTGCCAGTCTCCATCTCCACCCTCTGTAGACTCTCACGACACCATAAGACTCGCACGAGATCCATTATGCAAGCTCTGCTGACCTGCCCCATCCAGAAACAAGCATTTCCTCTCATTTCTGGTTGCCCCAGAAGTGCTAAATATTTTTTGCTCAAGCAGTGGGTCCTGCTTGTAGATGGGAATTGGTGGCGCATAAGGGAAACAGCAGAAGTGTAAGCACCCCGTTGGATTCCGCTCTTAAAAAGTATGTAAGAAATGTGTCTCTTCTTGAACTCTGGTGGGATTGGTGTAGCCCAGGGATGAGCAGAAGATACATTTCCAGATGTTTGGGACTTCAGCTCCCACAGGCCTTTCCCAACATGGCCAATGGTCAGGAAAGCTGGGAGTTGGAAGTCCAAAACATCTGGAGGTCTGCCTTCTATCCACGCTTAGTTTAGCTTGCATAGCTGGGGAACCTGTGTCATTCCAGATGTTCTTTGACTCCAACTCTCATCATCACCATTCAGCATAGTCAGTGATCAGCGATGATGGAGAGTGCAGACCAACAACATCTGCCCCCCCCACAGGTAACGCACCTTGTGTTTTTCCCCTCCCTAGAACTGTACTACTCTTAACTGGCCTTCTTATTTTAGCAGATGATGTACTCTTCGTTTCAACTGAATATCATCTTTTCATAGCTCCTTTTGCAGGGGGGAAAGTATGTTATAGGCATAGCTGGAAAAAGCAGCAGCCAAGGCAATTTTCCAAGAGAAACTACAGTAGGATGACTTTGTGTGAGCTGTAATAAGAAACAGACTTCTAGTTTCATAAATTCACAGTGAGTATTGAGGTAGAGCCTACCTCGATACATGTCAGCTCCTGAAGCACTAAGCAACTCTCCAAGACTATCCTCTGGGATTGACTGTATAGATTGTACACGGGTCTTTAATAACTGGCAGACAGGACTGCGCTGCAGCTTGGAAATCTGCTGTTACTGGATTACCTTGGTTGTGGAATTGAGAGCCATTTTATATTTTTTTACTATATTTATTTATATACCACCCCATAGCTGAAGCTCTCTGGGCAGTTTACAACAGTTTAAAACAGTAAACTTTTAAAAAGTATACAAAATTTAGAAACATAAAAACAACAGTATAAAAACAACAGTATCCATTTAAAAACAACAGTTCTGGGGTCCGTTAAAAAACAAACTTAGCATTGTTAAATGCTGTTAAATGCCTGGGAGAAGAGAAAGGTCTTGACCTGGCACCAAAAAGATAACAATGCTGGCGCCAGGCAAGCCTCATCGGGGAGATCATTCCACAGTCGGGGGGCTACCACTGAGAAGGCTCTCTCCCTTGTTGCCATCCTCCGAGCTTCCCTCGGAGTAGGCACTCGGAGGAGGACCTTAGATGTTGAGTGCAGTGTACAGGTAGATTCATGTCGGGAGAGGAGTTCCATTAGGTATTGCGGTCCCAAGCCATGTAGGGCTTTATAGGTTAAAACCAGCACCTTGAATTGGGCTCGGAAACATATAGGCAGCCAAGGCAAGCGGGCCAGAATCAGTGTTATATGCTCAAACCTCCCTGTTCCAGCTATCAATCTGGCTGCTGCATTTTGCACAAGCTGCAGCTTCTGAACCGTCTTCAAAGGCTGCCCCATGAAGAGGGCATTGCAGTAATCTAATTTGGAGGTTACCAGAGTATGGACAACTGAAGCTAGGTTATCCCTGTCCAGATAGGGGCGTAGCTGGGCCACCAACCAAAGTTGGTAGAAAGCACTCCGTGCCACCAAGGCCACCTGAGCCTCAAGTGACAGAGATGGTTCTACTTCCCTTACTCGGCTTCGTCCTTTTTCTTCTGCTGCCCCTTACGCCTGGAACGCTCTTCCAGAACACTTGAGAACTACAAACTCAATCACAGCTTTTAAAACTCAGCTAAAAACTTTTCTGTTCCCTATAGCTTTAAATATTGAGTTTGTTCTGACTCTATACTGTTTAGCTTCACCCTACCCAGTGCCTGTTTACACTTCCCTGTGCCTGTTTGCATTCTCTTTCCCTCCTTATTGTTTACTACAACTTTATTAGATTGTAAGCCTATGCGGCAGGGTCTTGCTATTTACTGTGTAATCTGTACAGCACCATGTACATTGATGGTGCTATATAAATAAATAATAATAATAAATAATAATAATCTAGGAGAACCCCTAAGCTACAAACCTGCTCCTTCAGGGGGAGTGCAACCCCATCCAGAACCAGTTGAACATCCCCCATCCGATCAGAAGAACCACCCACCAGCAGCATCTCAGGCCATAGCTAGACCTAAGGTTTATCCCTGGATCGTCCAGGGGTCAAACCTGTTCATCTAGGTGACACACAGGGGATCCAGTGTTCAGGCAGGGGTGAACCCTGGATGATCCCAGGATAAACCTTAGGTCTAGCTGTGGCCTCAGTCTTGTTTGGATTGAGTTTCAGTTTATTAGCCCTCATCCAGTCCTTTGTTGCAGCCAGGCACCAGTTCAGCACATCCACAGCCACACCTGATGAAGATGAAAAGGAGAAGTAGAGCTGCGTGTTGTCAGCGTACTGATGACAGTGCATTCCAAAACTTGTTTAAAGGGTTGCATGCTTGAATATTTCTCCTTTCCCCAACCAAGAAATCTTCCAAGTACAAAAAATTAGACATATTCACATAAGCTCGATTCAGGTAGTATCTCTGGAGGCTCTCCATGCAACTGAGAACTCTGATTTTCCAGTGATACAGGAGACTCTTGTCTTCAGATTATCAACCTTCATGAGTTAGGGATGAATGAGAAAATTGTTTTAGTACATTTTTTTGTCAGGATTTGCCCACTTTGCACCTTCTGGACTCGGATGTACTCCATGGTTGAAGTCCGTACATTTCCAAGTTTGCAACGTGATTCACTGACCAAAAATTAAATGCATTTGAGGATGTGGACAAGGTGCTTGGCCAAGTCTGGTCAACCATCTGTGTGCTTGCCCCTTGCCCCTCATGGCGCATTACATCAAATAAGGAGGGGATCGCCAGCTGGGTCCAGGAGGTTGTAAATGCCTCCTTGAGAGAGGGAGTGGTGCCGGCCGAGGTGGTAATTAGACCACTCCTGAAGAAGCCTAACCTGGACCCAGAGGATGTTAACAAATACAGGCCGGTGGCTAATATCCCCTTCCTGAGCAAAGTGCTTGAGCGAGTGGTTGCAGGACAACTCCAGGCACTCTTGAATGAAACGGATTATCTAGATCCATTTCAATCGGGTTTCAGGCCTGGTTTTGGAACGGAAACTGCCTTGGTCGCCCTGTGGGATGACCTCTGTCGGGAGAGAGACAGGGGGAGTGCGACCCTATTGGTTCTCCTGGACCTCTCTGCGGCTTTCGATACCATCGACCATGGTATCCTTCTGGATAGGTTGTCTGAGCTGGGAGTTGGAGGTACTGCGTTGCAGTGGTTCCGTTCCTACTTGGATGGCCGATTCCAGAAGTTGGTGCTGGGGGATTATTGCTCTGTGCCATGGCTCCTAAGCTATGGGGTTCTACAGGGCTCTATCTTATCCCCTATGCTGTTTAACATATACATGAAGCTGCTGGGGGAGGCTATCCGGAGATGTGGACTGAGGTGTCATCAATATGCAGATGATACCCAGCTCTACCTTTCCTTTTCATCAAACCCAGGTGAGGCAGTGACTGTTCTGAACTAGAGCCTGGGCACGGTAATGGACTGGATGAGGGCTAATAAACTGAAACTCAATCCAGACAAGACGGAGGTACTGTTAGCGGGTGGTTCATCTGTCCGGCGAGGTGATGTTTGCCCTGTCCTGGACGGGAGTGCACTCCCCCTAAAGGATCTGGTCTGTAGTTTGGGGGTGCTCTTGGATCCAGAACTGTCACTTGAGGCACAGGTGAACTCAGTGGCAAAGAGCACCTTTTTGTTGGGTTATTGTGCCAGAACTTTTCTCTCTCTGGAACTCTGTTTGTGCTCAGAAAACAAACACACATCACGCAGGTCTTACACAGCAGAGCTGGTTTATTTCCTTCAGGCTTCTGTGCAGTCCAATTCAGATCAGTTCAGATCAGCACACTGAGGCATACACAGAGAGCAGTGATCAGAGAGCAGTGATCAGTTAGCAGTGATCAGTTCCATTTTACACAAGTGAGAAACTATATACACATCTTACACAATTCTTATCTACATTACATACAGCTGTGATGAGGCTAACTTAGAATCTTGGCAAGGTTCCCAGAACAGCCTCTATCTCAAGGTAATTGCCCACAGATACTTTCTCTGTTTAACCCTGAGATAGCCATACACACACAATTTTAATGACTAAGCAAGTATTTCTTTCATATACTTAACAGTCCTCCTCTTGCGCATGTTGTTTAAATTGTGTTACAATCTGAGACCCAGCTTTAAAACATCTCTTTGTGTTTTACCATTGAACGTTCCACCTGTCCTTTCTCATTTTGTTTTACTTTGAATACCCATTTACAGGTAATGGCTTTACGACCTTCAGGTAAAGGTACTAGCTCCCACGTTTCATTTTTTTCCATTGCTCTGATTTCCTCTGACATTGCTTCATGCCAGCCCTGAGCTTCTGTAGGTTCCATTTCCTGAATTTCCTCAAATGAAGTAGGTTCATAGGCTATTAGTAAAGCTCTATGAGAAACCTGTTTGCTTTGGTATTCATCTGAATAACGAATTGGAGCTTTGCGTTCCCTTTCTGATCGTCTTGGCATAGTTACAGGCATAGTTTCCTCCTTCACAGTTTCTTCCCCCTCCGTCTCTTGCTGAGATTGTTCAGGAATTTCTTCTGTTTCTACAGCTTTCTGTTCTACAGGCAAACTTACATACTGTTTTGTTTCCTGCATTTGTTCATGAAAAACTACATCTCTGCTCACAATTACACTTTTGTGATATGGAGACCACAAACGATAGCCTTTTGTTTGTGTATCATATCCCAACAGTTTACATTCCAAACCTCTTTGAGCTAGCTTTCCTGGTCTGTTTTCTTTCTGAACATGAGCAAAACATTTACTTCCAAAAACCCTTATATGTGACACTCTAGGTTTTCTTTTGTAAAACATTTCATATGGGGTTTTTTCATGTACAGAGTGGTAAAGCCTGTTTAACAAATAATTTGAGGTGGACAAAGCTTCTGCCCAGAACAGGTTAGACAATCCTGACTCTTTCAATAGAGCTCTTAACATGTTCTGCAAGGTTCTGTTTTTCCTTTCTGCAACTCCATTTTGAAATGGTGAATATGGAGCAGTAAGGTTATGTTGTATACCCTCATCACTGAGGAATTTTTTAAATTGGTTGCTAAGAAATTCACCTCCCCGGTCCGTTCTTAGATTAGCTATAGGTTCTTTAAATCTATTTTTACTCCACTTAACAAAGGCTTTAAACTTTCCAAAAGTTTCACTCTTCTGTTTTAACACATACACAAATCCAAATCTACTGTAATCATCAACAATAGACAAGAAAAATCTGTTTCCTCCTTGACTTGTCTCAAAAGGACCTGCAAGATCTGCATGAATTAATTCAAAAATTCTTTTTGTTGTTCTCTCACTATGTTTTGGAATGTTTGACTTATGACACTTGGTTTCACTGCATACATTACATTCTACATAGTTAGAACATGGTTTGATTTTCACCCCTTCACACAATTCTGGAATCTTAGAAATTGTTTTATAGTTAGCATGACCAAACCTTTTATGAGTTAAATGGATACACTCTTGGTGTGGTTTGCAATTGGCTATTGTTTTTGTTGTGACTTTGCTGGCTACAACTTCATTTTCTGTACAAGTATTAATCACATACAAAGATTCTTTCATTATTCCCTGCACACACACCTTGTTTCCCTGTTTTATAGTACAATTTTCTTCAGTAAAACAAACCTCATACCCCATTTCTGTTAACTGAAACACACTTAGAAGGTTTGTTTCTAATTCTGGTACATATAAAACACTTTGTAGTTCAACTCCCAGACAATCAAAATATACATTACCCACACCACAAATCTGGATTTTTGTTCCATTTGCAAGGGTAACACACTTTTGCTCTGAAGTAGAAGTTTCCAAGGTTACAAATGAAAGTTTGTCTTTTGCCATACTTATTGAAGCCCCAGAGTCCAAAAACCAAGGATTCATTGTCTCTTTGACTCTTGCTAGAAGACACTTCTTTTTTGATTCAGCTTCATTCATGTTGTTTTCTTCTCTCCACTTTGCTGTTGACTGCTTTTTCTTCTTGTTGTTGCAATCCCGCCTTAAGTGTCCTGTGGAACCACAGTTAAAGCATTTCCTTGCCTTTAATGCAGCCACCACGTCAGAAGATTTATGGCTTTGTTGAAATTCAGCCACAGGAAGTTTAAGGCTCTGTTGTTTTGAAGCTTGTCTTCTTTCATAGGTTTCCAGTAGTTTTCCAGCTACATACTCGAGGGTTAAATTTTTCTCCTCTTGACTTTCCATCATGGTGACAACCGCATCGTACGATGAATCAAGACTTGACAAAATCACATAGACTTGGTGTATAGTTGTAAACTCCATCCCTCGTGCCCTGAGTTGATTGAAGATTTCTCTCATGCTTTTCAAATGGTTTGACATAGACTCCCCTGGTTTTAGCTTCATTCCATACAGCTTCCGGGTTAGAATTATTTTACTGCCCGCTGTTTCTCTTTGATATACAGCTTGTAGCGCATTCCAGCACTCTTTTGATGTATTCAAAAACTGAATGAAGGAAATTTGAGAGTCTTCCACAGCTAATGCAATAACTGCCATTGCTTTTGCATCGTCCTTAAACCATTTAGCATTCTGTGGATCTGCTCTATCTGGTGGATCCTCTGTGACTACATACCACAGTTCAGCCTGAATCAGATACATTTGCATTTTGTAAGACCATAATGCATAGTTAGAGTCATTCAGCTTTTCCAACAATTGATGCAAACCAGACATATTAGCTCCTGCCATTTCCTCTGCTTTAGGAATTGGTATCTCACCGTCCTCCTGCTCAGAGTCCTCCTCAGAGTCAGCCGACTGAGATTTTTCCTCACTTTGCAGCACTGGCTTTAGCTTGATGTCTTCCTTCATCAACAGTTTTCTGTTTTAGCAGACTCCTGGTTCTGATACTGCACCGTTCCCATCAAGTTCTGGTTCTTCTGCCTGGATTAGGCTGGCGTAGGCTTGCCTGGACTGGACTGGGCTGGGCCCATAACCTTTGTTGGGTTATTGTGCCAGAACTTTTCTCTCTCTGGAACTCTGTTTGTGCTCAGAAAACAAACACACATCACGCAGGTCTTACACAGCAGAGCTGGTTTATTTCCTTCAGGCTTCTGTGCAGTCCAATTCAGATCAGTTCAGATCAGCACACTGAGGCATACACAGAGAGCAGTGATCAGAGAGCAGTGATCAGTTAGCAGTGATCAGTTCCATTTTACACAAGTGAGAAACTATATACACATCTTACACAATTCTTATCTACATTACATACAGCTGTGATGAGGCTAACTTAGAATCTTGGCAAGGTTCCCAGAACAGCCTCTATCTCAAGGTAATTGCCCACAGATACTTTCTCTGTTTAACCCTGAGATAGCCATACACACACAATTTTAATGACTAAGCAAGTATTTCTTTCATATACTTAACACTTTTATCAGCTTAGGCTGATATACCAACTGCGCCCTTATCTGGACAGAGATAGCCTAGCTACAGTTATCCATGCTCTGATAACCTCTCGTTTGGATTACTGCAATGCATTATACATGGGGCTGCCTTTGAAAATGGTATGGAAACTTCAACTGGTACAAAACAGGGCAGCACGTTTACTAACAAGGACTGGCCGACGAGACCACATCACGCCAGTCCTTTTCCAGTTTCATTGGCTGCCAGTCCAGGTCCGGGCCCGATTCAAAGTGCTTGTATTAACATTTAAAGCCCTAAACGGCTTGGGGTCAGGCTATCTGAAGAAACGCCTCCTCCCTTATGTACCTGCCCGGACCCTAAGGTCATCCTCAGGGGTCCTTCTCCATGAGCTCCTGCCAAACGAAGTGAGGCAGGTGGCTACCAGGAGGAGGGCCTTCTCTGCTGTGGCACCCCAGCTGTGGAATGAGCTCCCTAAGGAGGTTCACTTGGCACCTACATTATATGCTTTTAGATGCCAGGTGAAGACCTTTTTATTCTCCCAGCATTTTAACAGTCTATAAATAAATTTTAACTTGGTGTTTTAAATTTGTAATTTTGCATTGCTGCTGTTTTTATCTGGTTGAGCTTTTATACTGTATTTTATATTATGGTTTTATACTGTTGTTTTATACTTTGAATGTTTTGTGGACCGCCCAGAGAGCTCCGGCTATTGGGCGGTATAGAAATGTAATAAATAAATAAATAAATAAATTGACAGCATGCATATATGCATACGAAAAATAGCTACTTTGCTGATTCATAGGGATGGTGCTGTTTATTCCTCTGTTTGTGGCAAAGCACAAGTTTCTGTTCTGGCTCAGTGAGCCGTCCACACTCATCTGGAGCCTCCATTGTGTGCAACAATGGAGGTTCTGGAAATTACATAATTTCCCCCACCCTGCTGCATAAATGGCTGCTGTAAAGGCCACATTTACGCAAGAGAAAAGGTGTGACTGGAGCATTTGTGCCATTATTCTTGCATAAATTGGACATTTACAGCAGAGAAGGAAATTATGTAGTTTCCAGAGCCCCCATTATCATGCACAATGGAGGGTCTGAACAAGAGTGGACTCCTGGACCTAGTTGATGTCCCACAACATTTGCAAATGTCTGACAGGAACGTGTGAGATTCGGGGGAGGGCAAAGTGCTGTCTCTCTCTTTGGCTTAACCCTTACCTCTTTTAAACTACATGAAAAGGGAGGGAGGGAGGGATGGATGGATGGATGGATGGATGGATGGAGAGAGAGAGAGAGAGAGAGAGAGAGAGAGAGACAGACAGACAGACAGACAGAGAGAGAGAGAGAGAGAGAGAGAGAGAGAGAGAAAGAGAGAGACTGACTGCTGTATTTAATTGGGTGAGAATCAAATGTGGAACTCCCTGGCTCACATCTGAGATGGGACAGATTAGGAAAAGCGTTACTGCTTGATTCTGTCAAATGTATAAACTACCGTATTTCTTCGATTGTAAGACGCTATCGATTGTAAGACACACACTAATTTCAGTACCACCAACAGAAAAAAACCTGACACACCCGCGATTCTAAGACGCACCCCATTTTTAGAGATGCTTATATGGGGAAAAAGTGCGTCTTAGAATCGAAGAAATAGGGTATGTGTGTTACTACATTTCATGTGATTAAGAGAAGGGAGGGAAAGCCCTAGCCAATCCCAGAAACCAGTATTTGGAAGTGCCACATAACATTTTTTGTACAGACGGAACTGCTGTTGAATAAGAAAGCATAACTTAGGGTTGGGGGGGAATTCATAGAGATCGCCCCTTTCTTTGCTGATGTTCTTTAGAAATCTCAGGAAATTTGATGTGATTAACAATGGTGTTCTAGCTACTCCAAGATGGGAGATAAACTAAACCATATCTAGACCAAGAGAATTAGAATATTTTACATTTGCTATGCCTAGGGATGGTGTGAGAGTCTGCCCCATGCTGCCCAAAATGGCAGGCTTCTGGGATCACACTCTTTCCCCCTGCAGCAGGGACAAATCCACAATTTCCCCAGCCTTGGGAAAATCATGTATTCGCCATCACCGATGTGGACCTTAAGGGCCTTTTAGGGCCCCATGGGGGCGGGGTGGGGAGAAGTGCAGGAGGAATTGCACATTGCCTTGGGGAAATTGTGCATTTTCCTCCTCCCTTGCATTAATGGAACCTTTAAGGCCCCCATCAGCATGGGGGGAGCACACTTTATGGAGCCTCCAGCAGCCATTAATGCTGTGGGGGAAGGGCCAAAGGCAGGGTGGGCAACTCCTGAGCACTCCCAAGCCCCGCGAGTATTTGGTTCGGCTCGTGGGGGCAGACCACGTGAGCAGGGGGTTGCAAGCCCTTATGGAGAGGACCATGCTGGGTACATAAACCCTAGTAATGCCTGCTGTCAAAATTATATGTTCACAGTAATTCCATGTACACAAATGTCTGTATTCCAATGCGGTATGATTATGATAACCTAGCAAGGGAATAAAAAAGGAATGAGAGAAACACTATGAGATCCATATCATGTTATTAAACTTGGAAGCAGCTGATGACCCAGAAAGGTAAAGCTAAAGAAAAACATGAAGTTAACTGAGGGAAAAATTAGCTAGTCGCTCCACTAAAACTCAGATTTGTGTGGTTTGACCTTGAAAGACTCCCTTGCATTCTGCTTACATGGGTGGTAAACAACCATAATAGTTGCAATAGACTGGTGAACATTGGTTGGCCACTTTGCTATTGCTTTATCATCCTCCAGATAAACAAAAAAGAAAAAAAAACCTGGAGGTTTAACAGTGGAAGGTATGAAATGGTTTTACTGCACTCCAAATATGAATTCTCCCTCTTCAGTAGCAAAGGTTAAGATGGCCTAAATAAATTTGGGCACACTTCACTATGGAGGGGAGACATTTTCATAAAGCATTGCAGTTTGCTGCAGAGTCCGTTGCTATGCATTTAATATAGCAATTTGGATGAAACACAGAAAGAGCAGTCTTAGGCCTCAGCTAGACCGGGCTTTATCACAGGGCGAACCCCAGGATCGTCCCTGTGCGTCCACATGATGCACAGGGGATCCTGGGATCAGGGAGGGATCATCCTTCCTTTGCCCCGGGATAGAGGCCTCCCGTTTGGGCCCGCTTTTTCCGTGGTCTCGGGCTGAGCCCAAGACCGCGGAACATGGGGCCCGTTGCCACGGTTTGGCCCAGCTCTGCACAATTCCTTGCATGGAGCCAGCAGCTGCGCATGGGGCGGAGCGCTCCTCAGGAGCACTGCGCCCATCGGGGTAGGGTGCAGAGAGCAGGGAGCAGGGAAATTAAGTTGTTGGGTTTTTTTTATAAAAAGGCCAACCTTAAGCGCATGAGCATTCATGCGCTGCTTCTCATTTAAAAATAAAAAATGGCGGATGCAATGCCTCTCTTCCTGAGGTCGTCGCGCCTCACGTGCAAATAGAGGAGGGATCTCGCATTAATCGCAATGCGAGATCTTCCCTCCTCCATCCTGGATTATCAGGTAGGTCTAGCTAAGGCCTTAGTTTGGGGATCAACCTGGATTCAAGCTGGATGTGTCTGAGGCCCTTTGCACACCTAAGGGTTATCCCAGGGAAATGGAGGGATTGTCCCTGCCTGCTCCCGGGATGCCCTGTGTGGGATTTGGATGCACAGGAACGATCCTGGGACAATTCCGGGATATAGGGCTGGTGTAGACATGCCCTGAGTTTGGGCACTGACACTCCTTCTGGTGAACCATTGAGGCTGCAGGGCAGAGGAAGCAATATCAATAATGTCCTCTCAGATTCCAGGATAGTTTCACCTGTCCAGCCACTCATTTGCTTTTTCCAGCTCTGACACATGTACAAAGACAGGTTGATGGTCCATCTAGCCCTTTACATAGCCAAGCCATGAATTAGTCCAGGCTGATATTGTCTATTGTGTTTTGGGGGTTTATCTTAAAGGTAGGGTGACCATATGGAAAGGAGGACAGGGCTCCTGTGTCTTTAACAGTTGCATAGAAAAGGAAATTTCAGTAGGCGACACTTGTATGCATGCAGCACCTGGTGAAATCCCCTCTTCTTCACAACAGTTAAAGCTGCAGGAGCCCTGCCCTCTTTGGTATCTGGTTGCTCTAGTATAGCTAATGTAGCTTTAACTGACTAGCATGACCAGATACCAAAGAGGGTATGATGTTGTGATGAAGAGGGAATTTCACCAGGTGCTGCATGCATACAAAAGACACCTGCTGAAATTCTCTTTTCTATGCAACTGTTAAAGATACAGGAGCCCTGTCCTCCTTTTCCATATGGTCACCCTAGTACAAACCACACCTGTGAGAGAAAGGAAGGAGGCAGTTGTTGCTCCTTCACACAATAACACCTTTTCAGACTGGGGAGAGGGCATTCCAGTGGCATTTCTATTCCCAAAATTCAAACCGTATTTCACAGTAATGTGTATAAACTTAGCTCAGTTTTATGTCCTCATGGCTCCAGAAGCTACTACAAATGTATGTAAAACAATGGACTAAATTTTTTAATACTCCAAACTCATAATCTTCTTGCACAGATATATTTCTTGCTAATGAGTCATCCAGCAATGCTTCATGCCTGCTGTTTTTCAGACTACCTATTCTAAGTATTATCCAGAGTCCCATTTTCTCTTGGATTCTATGAATATAGATTTTCTTCTGTCCTTACAGCCTCTTACATGCACTTTAGCAGTTCCTCTCAACTTCTATATGTCTGTGTCCAATCAGGACATTTAGTCAATTGAACTGCCATTTTGAGTCGCATTCACATGCATTGTGTAACAAACACACACCACAGATATGCACATATATATGCCTAATTTTATGTTATGCACATACAATACAGAAACACATTTTCGGTAACGAGGAGGTGCAGGGAACGCTGATCAAATTTGCAGATGACACAAAATTGGGTGGGATAGCTAATACCCTGGAAGACAGAAACAAACTTCAAAGTGATCTTGATAGGCTGGAGTGCTGGGCTGAAAACAACAGAATGAAATTTAATAGGGATAAATGCCAAGTTCTACATCTAGGAAAGAAACCAAATGCACAGTTACAAGATGGGGGATACTTGGCTCAGCAATACTACAAACGAGAAGGATCTTGGAATTGTTGTAGATCGCAAGCTGAATATGAGCCAACAGTGCAATATGGCTGCAAGAAAGGCCAATGCTATTTTGGGCTGCATTAATAGAAGTGTAGCTTCCAAATCATGTGAGGTACTGGTTCCTCTCTATTCGACCCTGGTTAGGCCTCATCTAGAGTATTGCGTCCAGTTCTGGGCTCCACAATTCAAGAAGGACGCAGACAAGCTGGAGCGTGTTCAGAGGAGGGCAACCAGGATGATCAGGGGTCTGGAAACAAAGCCCTATGAAGAGAGACTGAAAGAACTGGGCATGTTTAGCCTGGAGAAGAGAAGATTGAGGGGAGACATGATAGCACTCTTCAAATACTTAAAAGGTTGTCACACAGAGGAGGGCCAGAATCTCTTCTCGATCCTACCGGAGTGCAGGACACGGAATAACGGGCTCAAGTTAAAGGAAGCCAGATTCCAGTTGGACATCAGGAAAAACTTCCTGACTGTTAGAGCAGTACGACAATGGAATCAGTTACCTAGGGGGGTTGTGGGCTCTCCCACACTAGCGTCATTCAAGAGGCAGCTGAACAACCATCTGTCAGGGATACTTTAGGGTGGATTCCTGCATTGAGCAGGGGGTTGGAATCGATGGCCTTGTAGGCCCCTTCCAACTCTGCTATTCTATGATTCTACCTTCACATTCATTTCCTTTAATATTTGAGAATTTACTAAACTACCTATAATACTAGCTGCCCTTCTAACAGAGAGCGAACCAAGGTACAAATGCAAAGGCAAGTTCTCAACATCAGTTTCTTTAATTTTCTTTTTATTACATGATTGGATTGTACTTAAATTAAATGGCTTTTCAGTCTAGGGCAGCAAGCCTAAGCATACGTACTGGGGAGAAAGTCTCATTGAACTCAGTGGGGCGTCTTTATGAGTAAATGTGTTTCGGATTGCTTTATAAAACATTTAATCATGCCACAAATTAACTTATAATATCCTTAAAGTAGGGATGTATGAGAAATTCATTGGAGTTCATCTTTTATAAGGACTTGTCCAGCTTGCATCTTCCAGACCAAACACAGACCCAGAGGTCAACATCTACCTTTCTGAGCTTGCAATGTAATTCACATACCTCCAAAATGAGATTTGACAGGATGCATACATTTAAAAAATGGTCAGGAAAAATGTGTACATGCACATTTTTATCAATGGGAGAAGAACAGGTACATTTCAAAGATATGCACAATTGCCACGTGCATTTGGAAAAATACACATGAAAATATGCACACGAAGCTTGCAGTCTGATATGAACTCGAATAAGAAAGAGCTTTGAGATGGAATTCGGAGAATGTTGGTGAGCTCAAGTTTTGTTGATTCAAACTCCCTACCATGTATCTAGCTGCTACAAAACTTCTGGCTCATCTTTCAGTCACTCCACAGGGAGCAGCACTGGAACGTCCCAAGGAATGAAGTCCCAGTTAAGTCCTCCAGTGTTGTTATGACCCAGGAGTCCAGCAGTGACACGGACTGTGATGTCAATGATCCAGTGGCACCAACAGAGGACACTCCAGGTCCAAGCACCACTGCAGAGCCTCCAGAGACCCATGAGCCCAAGCCTCCAGAGATAGCCCAAGCCTAGTCCTAGCACTGGACCAGTACCTTCAGCAACAAGAGCTCCACATTCCAGGGGGCAATGCGCCAATGCTGACAACATGACAGGCATGACCTCTTGGAGAGGTGGAGGAGTGCTAGGCTACATGCCAGAGGCCTGTCCCTTTAAGACTTCCAGTCTGAGGGAAAGGGCGGCGTCTGGAGCCATAGCATGAAAGGCTTCAGTTGGGTCTCAGACTTTGTTGGACCAAGTTGCTCCCTGGGAGTTTCCCTTGGTGCTGCTGAATAGCTACTTGGTTCTGAGCCATATGGGTTTCTGCTTGGTCCGGGACAAGGGTTCTTTTCAGAAAGCTCAAGCTGTAAGGACAGAATGGGACAAAAATGTAAAATAAAGAGTGCACAGACCACCACCATCCTCAGCTGCCTCTTTATGTTAAGGTAAGCCCTGAATCCCTGCACACTGAGAAAGTGCTCTTTAAGGTAATTTTTGGGTAAAATTTCATTTTACTTCTCCCTCACAACAAATGGTCAAAATGCTAGTAAAAGTGGTTCAATGTATTTCCACTGCATTTCAACAGACATTTTCTGTATTGTTTCCATTGTGGGATTGACAAAAATCTTTTCTAAAACATTTGAAGGTTATTCTCAATGTCAGAGATATACAAAGTAAACAAGCCCAAGGAAGCCATGACTGGCATGGTGTTTAATTTGTGTTCAGAAAAAGCGTCAGTCAGTCCACAGAGGAGATGTTATATTTTATTTAATTATAATTATTACATTTAAACACACACATACACACACACACACACACACACACACACACACACACACACACACACACCCTCCATACAACTCAGGATGGCATCCATAATTACTCTCCTTTTGAAGTCAGGTCTTCCCTGTCATAGATAATTCAACACTCTAACCATTCAATCACACTGTCTTTCAATGCTTATAAAGTCTGGTTGATGTGCTGGAAATGGTTGTCATGTGTTGTGCATAAACCCTTTGGCTTTATGCACAAAGTAGATAGCAGATACTATGATTTTAAAGGTGGGTATGGTTCACGGGCTCCTTTTTGTACATAGCACACTTTTGGCATGGCACAAATCTCAGTGGTCAGAGCAACACATGTAGTAACAAAGAAGAAGAGGCACATTTCTATCAGCGTGGATGTTTCTAGAGACCGTTTTTAAGGTCATTAGGAATGGGTGAAAATTCTGCATCAGTTCATTTTTGGCAAAAACTTTACCAAATTCACAAAGTAATCCTTGTTCGGCACAAAACAAGATTGAAATTTAAATGATTCAAGTGTGTGTGTGGAGGGGGAAGGAGAAATGAAACTGACAGATACATTCCTTCCTTCCCTCTTCCTCAAAATGTAATGCAGCAAGTTTCCCTTGCATGCATATGTGTCTCTACCCCTTCCTTGTAAGGCTTCCCAGCTGTATTCTAATAATGATAGAAGGAAGCTGGTGGTGGTTCTGGAAATATCACCTCTTCCTGCCTCCTGAGGATTGGCCAACTCTCCTCTCTTTGTGGCCATGGCAGTGTCATGTTCTCTGGCCTCCATCCCCCTTCTGCGTGAGTGCATGAGGTCACTCCATATAGCGACAACTGTTCTTTGTGTGTGAATGGGGAGAGGACCACCTGCCAGTGATCTGCCCCTGGGTCCTGACAGACGTTGCCTCACCATGCCTTGCATTCCCTTGCCTGATGGGAACTTCTATTACCTTTCTGGGCATGGCCTTGCCTCATCAGATATGATCTTGCTTTGCCAGAGGTGATCTAGCCCTTCCAGGCAGTAGTAACACTGCATTACAAGCCTTAGCTAGACCTAAGGTTTATCCCGGGATTGTCCTGCCCCGGGGTCATCCCTGTTCATGTAAATGACACACAGGGGATCCCGGGAGAAGGCAGGGATGACCCCGGGATGACCCCTGGATAAACCTTAGGTCTAGCTAAGGCCCCAGTCTCCCCTGGGAGCTGAAAACTAGGACAGGGCAGGTAGTAACTCTCTTTGGGAGCTCCATGGTGGTAGAAGATGAATCTGGGGCTTGAGCATCATTTGGACAGAGCTCAGATAGCTTGCTGCGAGATCCCAAAATGTAAGAGAAATCACTATACAGTTGAAGGAGAAATGCTGCCTGTATTTGCATTACTATAATATTTGAATGGGACGTATATACTCGTAAGCCTAAGTATGAAGCTCTTGAAATATCAGACTTAGCTGAATGTGAAGACATTATTGGAAATTTAAATTACCAGTTTACTCTGGAATACAGAAAATGAAATAAGAAATGTTGGGGCATTAGAATGAGAAATTGCAGAGAACCTTGCAGGGGAAAATGATACATAGCTATTCAAATGATATAACAGAGATTGCAGTTTTTAAGAACTATAAACAAATGAGTTGATGCTGTAGTTTTTTGTTTTCTTGAGAAATCACAGGGCTCTGACTGCAAATAGAAGAAATGGGTTCATAACAACTGGCCCTGCCCTGTACACAAATTTGGCATAATATCTGTGTGAAGAACTTCCACAAATCATCATAGTGCCCTCCTCTCCCCCAATCCTGGTGGGGGTCAGGATGGGATGACCACAAAAGGTCAGCACAGATTGTGTGGAATCCATTGTCTGTGTTTTGTCAAGCACCTTTCCTTCCATTGTATTGGGATTTTGTTGTTTCCAAACTTATGCAAATTCACATGTGTGAACTTGTGCAAATTTCCCCAAAATGTGCAGATTCGCCAACATCTGCATTTTCACACTTTAGCCTTTGGGGAAAATGTGCATTTTGGCTTTTCTTTTTTAATTTTTCATATTTTTCTATGATGAAATTTGTTCAAAATTCCCAGAAGTTTAAAAATATGTTCTGCAAGTCCACAGAATCCAGATGGTGGGGGAGAAGGTGGTTCACTGTGGAATCCATATGGCAGATTCATAAAAATCAAAACTCATTTGGTTCTGTTGCAAACTTCTCCAACATCCCTAATCAGCATTCACCAAAGACATCAGAAACGGATGCTGTGTGCTCACTAGATCATCCACAACCCAACAGGGATCATACCACTGGAAGAGGGGACAAGACTGAAGCCAGTGTCTTGGTCATGTAACTGTCCCACCTGGAAGCCTGAGGTTAGACAGAGAGAGAGGAGAGGACCAAGACCAACATAGAAAAAGATGGAGAAGGCTGGAGAAATGAAGATAGTGTTGAAACTAGTAAGAAAAACAAGGAGGAAGGAGGGACAGATAAGGAGACATCGAAATGGAGAGAGAAGACTGATAATCATGTGGAGGAAGCAGGTGAAGGAAGAACCAGGCATGAGAAGATGTGGAGGACAGACAGTGTTAGTGAGAGCAATAAGACTGAAGAGTAAAAACATGATAGTGAGAGCAATAAGACAGAAAATACAATGCAGGAAAGCTCATCTCCTGGGTGGGTCTTCACCAAGGAAGCCAGATGCCTCAGACCTCATGGAATCCTCTCATGGGCAAAGGTGGTCTATGCAAAGCAGGTGGGGGCAGAGTCAAAAGAACTATAAGAATGCCCAAAGGAACATGAATTGGCAGGGACTAATCAGGAAGCAGAATTTGGGGTCAAGATGGGTAACTCTATAGAAACATCAGCATAGTGTGCAGCGGCTGTGAAAACAGTGAATCCCATGCTACAGATTTAACTGCCAGTATGCCAGCATCTTACTGGCCTTTTACCAATCATGCTTGGAAAACTGTGTACAGTTCTGGTCACCCCATCTCAAAAAGGCAACACTTCCATTCAGCAGAGACAATGCTGAATGAGTGTGAGAATCTGCCAGAGCTTAAACTTGGAAACATCAGATCTGTGTGCCACTGCGTCTTGTCGTGAGTCACTGAACTGTGTCATGCTGCATCTGCTTAGGTAGTTTAGTACCTCTAGGACATAAACTGATTCCACCCACCTCAGCTGGTTATTAGATCCTCCTGGACAAGAAGGACTATAAGAAAGTTTCCTGTTCCAGTTAAGCTTTCATTGAGTAAAAGGTAGTTCACAGCTTTGGTATGTTCTTCAGTAATGACTTCTGGCTCACTCCTCTATCCTGCCTCTTGGTTTGTCCTGTGCTTCTGTCTTGTTCCTCAGTCCTGAAGACTGGCTTTGTCCCATGGATCCTAGTTCACAGCCTGTCCCTGACAGCTAGATGCATGAATGCTGTGAGTTGGTAGAAAGCAACTTCCCATGTTCCCGTCAAAAACTTTTTTTGAGGTGAAAGGGAAGGATCTCCATATCTGTGAAATTATGCTTAATGTATCATATGTATGTTTTGTATGTACTGTATTGTATGTTTAAGGTCCCAAAAGATAGCTAATCAGATTATTAGCTATTTATCATAAAGGAGCTCCACCAAGTCTGGAGTCAGATGTTATTGGACAAATATGCCATCAAAGACAACGGCTCTCTTTCTTCTGCTCTCTACAAGGTAATGTTCAGTGTCACAAAACAGGTGACATAGCAAAATCACATCGCAAGTTTCTCCCTCCTTGTTTACTTCATTAGCTGCCACATGGAGATAAGGAAATTCTCAGCGTGATGATGCTAAATCATAGATTCAGGGGATGGCAATGGATGGCCCTCCAGACGTTTGACATACAACTACCATCAACCTTTGTTAGTACAACCAATGGCTATACTAGCCATGGGATCATGGGAGCTGTAGGCCAAAAGCTCTGGAGGACTATAGGTTGCCGACCTCTGTACTAGATATTATTAGAAAGAGGCTGAATCATTGATAGCTAATGTGCATTAACTGTAATGTCTAGTTCAACTTCTGACTTTGACATGGAGGAGTGGGTTGACACAGTTGACTCCTTGGCTATCAGGACCTCCACGTACAAAACCTGGACATGAAGGGACTACAGAGAAGACTGTCCCTCTTGGGGGCTGTCTATAGAAGGGGAAATCCCTGGGGTGGCTCCAGAATGGCACCCTGTCATTCATAATGATGCAGCAGCCATTGCAGAGCCATCCCAGGGCTTTCCCTTGAAGATCCAATTTTAAAAAGTCAAGGACTTAACCCGACATTATTTCTGTGGAGCAAGGTGATGTCAGTTCGTCTGTGTCTGTCACCTTGCTCCAAAGTTTCAGTGTAGGCGTGGCCAGACTGATGATTGGTTGCCATCAGCCCAGACCAGGGGAAGGAGAAGGGGCAGTTAGCCGAATGGCTGCTGGAATGCCTCTGTGCTTCTTTGGTATGGACAGAAGGACACCCACAATGGAGAAGCGAGGAAAGGTTAAAAAAACAAAAGGAAATTAAAAAGAGGTTTAAACATCCAAACCTGACCAGACAGTGATCACAGACTCACTCATTCCCAGAACACCTTCCACCACTGGGTGTCCTGTCTGCCACATGTGCTGGGCCAGATGGAAATAATATGTTCACCAGTGCAGGCCCACTCTAAATAAAAAGGTTTAAAAACACATGGGGGATGTGCGGATATGCCCCGGTGCTCTGTGTAGTGATGCGCAGTTGTGTCGCAGTGCACTGGCACAGCAGCACGGGCGCGGTGATGCAGGGGCGCGGCAGTGTCTCCTTCAGACTCAAACCCCGTGCTGGCTCCTTAACTTGGGGACAATCCACAGCAGCGCAAGCGTGTGGTTTGAGGGATCGTGTCACCAATGTGCCATCATCAAGATGGCCCCCTGGGCATGC
Organism: Elgaria multicarinata webbii; assembly: GCF_023053635.1. Taxonomy (NCBI): domain Eukaryota; kingdom Metazoa; phylum Chordata; class Lepidosauria; order Squamata; family Anguidae; genus Elgaria; species Elgaria multicarinata. The sequence continues at coordinate 25,948,810 of NC_086178.1, read as the reverse complement.
TTCTACCCAGTTCCAAAAGTATGGAATTAGTTCCGACTATGAAATACTTGTTATAGCTCTGAGATTTTTATTTTTAGCCGGAAAGTTCTTACATTTCTTCAGCACTTCCAGATGATCTAAGTAATAAAGTAGGGATAATAAACCAGTTGCCTTTAATGGACCAACTGTTTAAGGGGAAAAAATGCTCTTCATGATAAGAAGGCATCGGAAGGGAATAGGATTGCTAAATTAGAGGAAGATTTGATAACACCTTATTGCTATTCCATTTTAGAGTGAGCACAGAGACAGTAATATACCATCTGGACCATACATTTAAAAAGCAAGCTTCCTGGCAACAAAGTAGTAAACTCAGAAATGGGTGATAGGTAAACTTATCCTGCAGGGTTCCCCTCCTTTTTTCCCCTTCCCCCCCTTTTTTTTTTTCAAATGCCACCTTGTTTATATGATAAGACAAGGTCTTTTCAGATCATTTACTTTTCTGCACCAGTTTGTCTGCTACTAAGCAAGGAAACCCTTCCACTAAATAACTGTCCTCTTCCTTTCCTCCAGCCTGGGAAGATTAGAGATTCTTGCAATGCAATCTGATGTCTCCGCCAAAGTCCATTTCAAAATTGAAAAGGGCAGCATAGTGAGATCCAGTGAGGGAGCTACTTAATCAGCTTTTCTTCTTTAACTTGTTCAATGTGTGGGAAAGATACACGTGCAATGGAAATATCAACAAGATTAACATACCAAGTTTTTTTACTCTCTGCCCTCCCCCTGCCCCAAAGCCCAGTCTGAAAACTGGTGTTATCTCTACGACCCAATTCTCTGGATACATTCTGAGTGCTGCTGAACAGATTGATTTGGCTCGCAATTATATCTTGGCATTTAGGAGACTTATTCATGATACCAATACCAATTCTACAGAAATTTAATCTAATGTGGTTATTTGGCATGTGAAACACCCACACCCACCCACCCACATATCTACTAATATGGTGTAGAGTTGTATACAACAACAATTTATTGCAGTCAATAGACCATTCCAACAAAAGTTACATACCAAAAGGCTGAGCGTACAGTTAGCTATTAAAAAGACAAGTAATCATAGAGGATCTAATGGAAATGGCCAAGTTCAAAAACTTGGCCACTTGCTCTGTGATTAATTTGTTTGAGTTCTGAAGTAATAGGGACATTAAGAATTCAGTTGGGTGACCATGAAAAGATTGTAAAATGGGGTTAAGAAGATCATTCCCAGCCCCTTGATAAAATCTACAGAACAGTAACACGTCCACTAATAATTTTGGGGGCAGTCATAAAGACTTGCCTTTCTAACACTACGTACTGTAATCTGGACAGCAAAATCTACTGACCAGACAAAATTGTCTGGAGATTATTGGTACTGGCCTACATAGCTGAAGATTTTTCCCTTTTTCAAAATCATGTGGAAGTCATGCTGTGGGAGTGTTGTTTGCTCTGTAGGTGAGGTTTACTTTGAGGAACCAGACATAACATACTTGTTAGATGCAGGCTTCCCTCATCTGGTGCCCTCCAAATGTTTAGGATTTTCAACTCCCAGTGTTCTGACCATTGGCCATGCTGGCAAGGGCTGATGGGAGATGAAGTCCAAAACATTTGCATGACACCAGGTTGGGGGAAGCTGGGTAAGAGGAAGGAAATAGCAGTGACTGACCCATTCTTATGGTTCGTATGTTGAATATGTCTGGATTTTGATTTTTATAAGGGGGGAAAGGCTTGCTTCCAGATGCTGAACAGAAGGGGCCAGTGGGCTCCTTGACTTTTGGTTAATTTCACATCTGACTAACTGTTCAGGGTGACCTAGCCCAGTATTCAGAAAACAAGGAGTCATTAAGGATGCTTAGAACAAGGGATTTGACCTTGCTGAACTGGTAGGTAAATGAGGACCCTTTGGGACTGGGTTGTTTTTCCCTCCAGGGCAGTACCCTCATAGATAGTCAGCAGGATGGTGACAGGATAGTTCGCAGACATTTCCAGGACTTCCTTGTTAAACAGAGATTCTCCCTTTAATTAAATCAAGGCATGGTTATATGACTCTTTCTTATGCAGCATACCAGAGCCTGTGATCTCAGCTAGACCTACAGATCTAGCGCGACGGAGAGGTGAGGATCTCACGATATTTTTACACATGGCGCGTGACGACCTCGGAGGGAGAGGATGTCGCAGCCGCCATTTTTTTTGTTAAAGAGGAAAAGTGCACAAACGGTTGTGCGCAAAAGTTTAGGTTTTTTAATTTTAAATTAATTTCCCTGTTCCCCACCCCACCGTCGGTGGTGCGTAGGTTCTGGCTCCTTGTGAGTAACTGCGAGGAACCGGGACAAACCATGACACCGGCACACATGTTCCACAGTCTCGGGATCAGCCCGAGGCTGTGGAAAAAGTGGGCTCGAAGGGGAGAGTGAGATCCCGGGGCAAGGGAGGGGTCATCCTTTCCTGCCCCTGGGACCACCTGTTCATTATGTGGACGCACAGGGATGATCCCGGGGTCACCCCGGGATTTTGCCCCATCTAGCTATGGCCTAATTCTTCTTCCTGGAAGCTATTCCAGCCCCTGCCTTCTGGAACAAGATGGAGTCCAGAGCCTAGGTATCAGGGCAATGTCCAGTAGTTCAAAAAGCACACAATACACATGAACAATGAACCAGTATGTCTGACACTCCTCTGTATCATTGTTAATATGGACAGGATATAAGTGAGTTTTATCATTAAGCCCAATTGTCCTTCTGGGTTTTAAAAATGGTTTTCTGTTAAGTGTTGTTCCCTCTCAAATGCTTCAGCTTTTCTTTATGTTCACATAATAGTTTTTAATCAAATGTGTGTATTTGAGGGAGAGGTTTTCTTTAGGGCCATTGATTCTGAAGTTTGGTGCTCTTTTTTCAAGAGTAAATAAAGGTTGTGATGATGGTAGCAGGAAGCAGGCTATTAATTCATATCAGCAATGCTAGGGCCACCCTGGCTTCTATCCTGTTCATTCATGAGTCCTCCTGGATTGTTGTTGTTATTGACGACGTTCACTTGTAGCTACAGAGGCAGAAACAAATGTGTATTTGTATCAATGGAAATAATGTATTTCCTTTCAAAATAAGAAACCAGCAAACCCAAGGGAGAGGGCTTACAATTCATTTGGAACAAAATGGAGTCCAGAGCAAAGTGTCAGGGCAATGTCCAAAAGGAAACCCAGCAAACTTGGCGAGTGTGTGTGTGTGTGGTGGCCTTACAATTCATCATAGCAAAAAGTATTTTTTCGCAGTGTCCAGGCTTAACATGAGATAGAGGACATTGCAGTAACTGTGCGGTGTTAATTCAATGACGGTTTCACTTCCGCATAAGTAAAATGTGCTATGCATCTACATTACTTTTCACAGTATGATTTTACTATTATTACAGTGCCATCAATGTACACAGAGCTTTACATCAAGTTAAGAGACAGCCATCTATCCTAGGAAGCTCACAGTTTAACCACTGACAATAAAACAGGGTGGGGAACCATTTTGTAAACCGCCCAGAGAGCTTTGGCTATGGGACGGTATATAAATGTAATAAATAAATAAATAAATAAATAAATAAATCCCCATGGACCACATTCCTTTGGAGGGAACTTTGTTGGGTCCTGCATGGGTGGAGCTGGCAGTGGGCAGGGCCAAGGTCTTCTTCTGCCTCTACTCACATGCATTCACACACATGCTCACGTCCTGCCATTCATTCATACAGCCACACTCCCCTCCTGACCTCCCCCCCCTCTCTCTCTCACACACACACACACTTCTCTCCCTGCATCTGTAGGGAAGATTTTGGTCCCTTGGCATCTCCCATTTCTTCTCAGGGCATCAGAAAATCTGGTTACACATTTATTATTTGTAGTTATTTTGCCTTCATTTTGCCCACAATGAATGGTTACTCATAGGGCTGTGACATACCTTCCTGTTCCTCAGACATATCACATATCTAAAAGGTTTTTTCCCCCCTGATCTCCCTACCCCATGAAATGAGGAGAAAACACATTGTCTTTTCTGCATCTCCACCCCAGAGGATGGAGAGATGTGAATGTTCCCTTTCATACATCTTGAAGAAGTATAAGGAGCAGGAAAAAATGTGAACAGTGTGTCCTCTTCACTCATCTCCATCCTGCCCACACATATTATGTTCAGATCTGAAATGGCTCAGAGACGTGTCCTGTAACTGCCGCTTCTTCACCAAGTTTCCTTACTAGGTCTAGAGATTTACCTGACAATCTTGTCAGTGGTTTTCATCTTGTTTCTTGAGTGACGGAGATTTTGTTCTCATCATCCATAAAAGTCATGCTCTACTTTTATATACCTGCATTTTAGCATGCATTTGCATATTCAGACAGGAAGAATATAAAGAACAGGATTAAAATAAAATAATGTATTGCTGTTTCTTCATATAAGTTATTAGGGCAAAACCAAAGCTATGCATCTTATTGTGTCAGCCACAAGGGGGAAAGCATAATATAATTTGTCAAAGGCATAATAAATTATTCATAATAATGTGTTTTGCTGATCAGGGTCATTTTTCTAACTTCACTGAAATGAGATTCCCCCACCCCCCCAAAAAAATTTTTTTTGTGTATATATATGAGTGCACATGGTATGTGTTTATCCAACATTCATGCATTTTCATGTACATTTGCACTTCCTTTTGAACTTGGAATTTGTAGCAGGCTTAATGCAATAGCTAATTAGTCTCCAAAATACCCTACTCTGAATCAGATCGTTTCTTTCTTATATTTTTAGCCCATACTTCTTCCAGGAAACATAGTGCAGTAGATATGGGGTTCAGCAATTTCCCCAATATAATGTGTTGTTGTTGTTATTAAACTCCATAATTCAAAAATGTGTGAATTTTGAAGGTTAACTATGGCCTTAGCTACACCTACCTGAAAGTCCAGGGGAGAGGAGGGGAGACCTCGTGTTGCGATTAACGCGAGATCTCACTCTCGTTTACACATAAGGCACGACGACCTCAAGAAGAGAGGCGTCGCGTTTGCCATTTAATTTTTTTTTTAAAAAAAGGGGACAGAACACTCAGGCGCAAAGGTAAGGGTTTTTTTTTTTATTTTAACTACTTTCGCTGCTCCCTCCACCCTAACCCCGATGGCCGCAGCTCCCAGCTCCATGCAAGTAATCGCATGGATCCAGATAAACCCGCGGAAATGGGCCACGCGCTCCATGGTCTCAGGCTCAGCCCGAGACCGTGGAAAAATTGGGCCCAAAGGGGAGGGCTGATGCCTCCCTGATCCTGGGATCCCCTGTGCGGCATCTGGATGCACAGGGATGATCCTGGGGTTCGCGCCGGAATATAGACTGGTCTAGCTAAGGCCTAAGTTTCAGTTCACATAGTGGTTTGGAAATGTAAAATTGGGTAAGTTATTATTATTATTATTATTATTATTATTATTATTATTTATTTATATAGCACCATCAATGTACATGGTGCTGTACAGATAACACAGTAAATAGCAAGACCCTGCCGCATAGGCTTACAATCTAATAAAGTTGTAGTAAACAATAAAGAGGGAAGGAGAATGCAAACAGGCACAGGGAAGTGTAAACAGGCACCGGGTAGGGTGAAGCTAACAGTATAGAGTCAGAACAAACTCAATATTTGAAGGCAATAGGGAAAAGAAAAGTTTTTAGCTGAGTTTTAAAAGCAGTGTTTGAGTTTGTAGTTCTCAAGTGATCTGGAAGAGCGTTCCAGGCGTAAGGGGCAGCAGAAGAAAAAGGACGGAGCCGAGTAAGGGAAGTGGAGGTCCTTGGGCAGGCGAGAAGCATGGCATCAGAGGAGCGGAGAGCACGAGCAGGGCGATAGTGTGAGATGAGAGAGGAGAGATAGGCAGGAGCTAGACCGTGAAGAGCTTTGAAGGTCAGCAGGAGAAGTTTATATTGGATTCTGGAGTGAATTGGAAGCCAATGAAGAGATTTCAGAAGTGGAGTGACCTGGTCAGAGCGGCGGGCCAAGAAGATGATCTTAGCAGCAGAGTGGTGGACAGAGACCAGCGGACTGATGTGAGACGAAGGAAGGCCAGAGAGAAGAAGGTTGCAGTAGTCCAACCGAGAGATAACCAGTGCGTGAACGAGAGTCTTGGCAGAAGAGACAGACAAAAATGGTCGAATCCTGGCAATATTATACAGGAAGAAACGACAGGATTTAGCTACTGCCTCGATGTGAGGAGTAAAGGAGAGCGAGGAGTCAAATATAAAGCCAAGACTACGAGCTTCCTTGACCGGAGTAAGCGTGACATCGTTGACAGTAAGAGAGAATGAGAGGTGAGGAGAAGGTTTAGGAGGAAAAACAAGCAGTTCAGTTTTTGCCATATTAAGTTTCAAACGACGATGAAGCAGCCAGGCTGAGATATCTGAAAGACATGCCGAGATACGATCGTGAACAACAGGAGAAAGTTCCGGAGATGAGAGATATAATTGTGTATCGTCGGCATACAGATGATATTGGAGGCCGTGAGATTGAATAAGCTTACCCAAGGGCAGCATGTATAGAGAGAACAACAACGGGCCAAGCACCGAGCCTTGCGGAACCCCAACAGAAAGGGGAAAAGAGGAGGACGAGCTGCCGTTAGCCGACACGCTGAAAGAGCGACCCTCTAGATAGGAGGTGAACCAGTTTATGAAGCACAAACACATTGCTCCCTTGGGCACATGAAGTTTGCTGAGCAGCTTGTTGGAGCCCAGTTTTGTTTTTGTTTTCAAAGTTAACAAAAACAACAATTAAGAACAGTAGTTAAAGCTGGCCTACTTTAGTATATTAGAACCCCAACAACTAAATATGTGGCATTCCAAATATCTGATTTATAAGAATATCTTCAGTGCCCTTCTAAAGCAATCTAGGTAGAGACCCAGTTGGAGTTATGGGAGGGGGGTATCCCTTCTTGCTAAGGTATGACTGAAAATGTACCATTCCAGCAGAAAGAATGTATAGACAAGACTCAGATTGGTCTTACAGAAGAGTGTGTCCTCCTCTTCTTGTACACGTCATTTTCATTTCTCCAGATAAGCTAAGGTAGGAACTAAGCAACAGCAGGAGGAACTTCTCCACTTGCATTAGAACTTCTAGCACTGTCACCTCTGGTGACCATTTACATGACATTCCCTTCTGCCCCCACCCTAGGGTAACCAAATGAAATAGGGGTGTGCACGGACCCCCCGCTCCGCTTCACTTCCAGATCCGCAATTTGTGGATCGGGCCACTTCGCAACGCCCCCGCTCTGCCCATGCCCACTCCGCTCCGCTGCGGAGCTCCGGATCCGGATCGGAGCTCCGTTTCCCCCCCCCATAGGCTTGCATTAAGCTAAAAAAGTATACAACTTTTTTTCTGTGAAAGTTAGAAAGCTCATGTTTGGCACCATGACACCTGATGGAGGTATACACATGCACGCCAAGACTCAAGGCAATCCCATCATCCTCTGAATTTTGGGGAATTTATGAAAATCGGGCACCCCATTCACACCCCTTTCGATAGCTCCGTCAATTTGCACATTAATAATCTCAAACTCGCCACCATGATAGCTTATCCAGGGACACACACGCACGCCCAGACTCAAGGCAGTCCCATCATCCCCTGATTTTTGGGGAATTTATGAAAATCCAACACCCCATTCACACCCCTTTCGATAGCTCTGTCAATTTGCACATTAAAAACCTCAAACTCGCCACCATGATAGCTTATCCAGGGACACACACGCATGCCCAGACTCAAGGCAGTCCCATCATCTCCTGATTTTTGGGGAATTTATGAAAATCCAACACCCCATTCACACCCCTTTCGATAGCTCCATCAATTTGCATGTTAAAAACCTCAAACTCGCCACCATGATAGCTTATCCAGGGATGCACACGCACGCCAAAACTCAAGGCAGTCCCATCATCCCCTGATTTTTGGCGGGGCTTAAACCTGCAGACATCTCAATGGGGCCATTTCAAAGGAAATCCCAACATGCCATGAATTGGGGAGTAGAGATAAACCTATATGAATCTTCTTCCACACTTGAAAAATGGATTTGGAATTTCCAAAACTCCAAGTGAGAGCAGGAAGGACTTCTCCCCTGAGTCAAAGCCAGACACACACAACATCCCTGCAAGGCGGGCAGGGGAGGAGAGAGGGAAGGCAGGCAGGCAGCAGACATTTCTGGGGGCATAAGGAAGTGAGCCAAGGATAAGCCAGTAATGCATATAAAATGGAATAAATAAATAAATAAACAAAGGAGGGGTGGAATTAAAAGCAGCAGTGTTGCTGAATAAACAACAAGAAGAACTTTTTTAAAAAAGGCTATATCTGTCTTTTACCAGCAATAGGGGGACGTGCCCAGGGGAGGGGGAAGCAGCTGCCAGTTCAACTCATGAAAGCCATTGCTTCAGCACGAGAGCTGAGGAGTAGAGCTCTCACTTCAACTCATGATAGGCATTGCTCCACTGGGTTACTCTCTTTGGAGGGCTCTGATTTTCTCCAAGTACAGGAGAGAGTGGGGGCACGTCCACATGGGATGCCCTAGGGGAGCTCATCCCCTTGCACCACATCTTTTCAGTTGTTCCCCAAAGTTAGGGTGGGTAGAAGTGCTGTGTTTCTATCTCTTATTATTGGCTTAGTATATGATTTCAGGTTGTGTTTGTGCATTTGGTGGGGCTACTGTTTTAAAAAACACTGGGAAAAGTCTGTTCAGACTAAGAAAGAGAAGTTCCCAGAATCCCAAGTTACCCGTTTTGCCTATCCCCTCCTCCAACTTTGGGATCATGTGAGCATGACCGGGAGTTGACTCTGCCCCTCAGCCCTTCGGAAAAGGTATTTTCCCGCTGGTTTTTTAAAAAATTCTAGCACACAGTCCGCACCACGCAGAGAGCTGAGAGTAGTCTCAAAATGACCCCCATCCACGACTCTCCAAGCACAAGAATTTTCAGAAAGATAGCTTCAAAAACAACACAGTTATCCCCCTTTCTTTTCCGCAATGCAATCCTATGGGCGAAATGTTTCAAGATGGTGATCGGATCGGACCGCGGAAACCGGAGCGCTCCGAAAATGGGCGCTTCTCTTCGCCTTGCTTCTAGGGGTCCGCGGTCTGCTTCTACTCCGCCTCTGGGCAAGGCAGAGCAGGCCAATTCGCTCCTGCTTCTGCGCTTCTAATCGGAGCGGAGCACATGCCTAAAATGAAAAGGAGGACAGGGCTCCTGTATCTTTAACAGTTGCATAGAAAAGGGAATTTCAGCAGGAGTCATTTGTATATATGGAGAACCTGGTGAAATTCCCTCTCCATCACAACAGTTAAAGCTGCAGGAGCCCTGCCTTCTTTTGTATTTGGTCACCCTGGTATAGCTCCTGCTATACCAGAATGACCAAGATGTTCTCCTACCTCTAAGCTAGGCGGAAAAGCAATCTTGTATGGAAAAGATGTCCAAAGCTAACAGTGCAATTCTAAGTACTAAGTAAATACTATTGAACTCAATGGGGGGGGGGGCGGTTTCTCCCAGGTAAGTGGGTGTGGGATTGCATCCTCAATGCTTCAACAGATGATATTCAAAGCAACAATAGCAACCACCATCACATGCATATTTTTAAGGAAAAAAGAGGCTGAATAAATTGGACAATTATTTGAAGTAAATCCCCTTTTTTTCTTTACAAAAGGAAAAACAGAAGTGAAGACTTTGGAAGAAGACACTTCCTCTCCACAGAAAAATGTTTGTGTATAATTTCACCTCCCACAAATGCTAAATCAGGTCGCAAAATCTCAAGTAGAAAGCTAGTTTATACTTAAGAAGTTATTTTTGAAGGGTAGAAGAGAAATCAGTGGAGCGGTTTGTGCTGTTGGGTTATATAAAGGCAATACAATCTAGGTCTCTGGAAGGAAAGCAGTGAGCAAGAGGTAAAGTCAAGGTAGGAAGGGATGACTTAGCTGAGCTGAATCAGTTCCTCCAGGCTGGTGCCCACAATTATTAATATTTATTTTTATAGGGACACAGGGTATTTGTATCCAGGAATTTCCCGATTTCTTTTTAATTAGGGTCACCATATGAAAAGGAGGACAGGGCTCCTGTGTCTAACAGTTGTACAGAAAAGGGAATTTCACCAGGTGCCATTTGTATGCATGCAGCACCTGGTGAAATTCCCTCTTCATCACAACAGTGAAAGCTGCAGGAGCCATATCCTCCTTTACATATGGTCATGAGTGCAAGACTCACATTTCATGGTTCACATTTCACTTCTGACTGTATCTGATGTTCTTTTGCATTTACTTTTCTTTATAAAACATTCATATCTTAAGACTTCTTGTGTGGCATGTTTTCATTGATTTAACAAGTGAAAAGGGGGTATTCACTGTTTTCCCGCTTGCATTATAAAATCTATTTTCAACAGGCCTAGTAACTTCAAGAATAACAGAGCTGGGGGAAATCCTCAATCTCTTTGTGATCAGAGGCACTGAGTAAGGGATCCCTGGACACAATTTAGACTGACACCAACCACTAGGGTGACCATATGAAAAGGAGGACAGGGCTCCTGTATCTTTAACAGTTGTATTGAAAAGGGAAGTTCAGCAGGTGTCATTTGTATATATGGAGAACCTGGTGAAATTCCCTCTTCATCACAACAGTTAAAGCTGCAGGTGCCCTGCCCTCTTTTAAAACTGGTCACAGTATAGCTGCAGTATAGCTCCTGCAGCTTTAACTGTTGTGATGAAGAGGAAATTTCACCAGGTGCAACATGCATACAAATGACACCTGCTGAAATTCCCTTTTCTATGCAACTGTTAAAGATACAGGAGCCCTGTCCTCCTTTGCATATGGTCACCCTACATAGCACTATTCCCCCTTCTGAATAGTGGTCTTCATTTTGTATTATGGTTACCTGGTGGCAATGTTCTAAACGGTTTTTTATTTTATTTTCTTCCTTTCTTTCTTTCTAACACAAGGCCCCTCATAATGTGAAGCCCAAAGCTGTAGCTTGTACATAAATCCGGCCCTGTCTACACATGGCTGGAAGCGGCAGTGTTTCAGTGATTTTAAACTCTCTCTCACTCAAGCAGTTATTCAAATATTGTGGTGAGGGAAGATAAGAACTCACCTTTACACCCATAACTGGCAGCCTAGGGAACAAGATGTTTCAGGGTGCAATCTCATGCATATTCAGACAGAAAAAAGTCCTATAACACCCAACATTTCTCAACCAGCATGGCTGTCTGGCTGGGGAATGCTGGGAGTTGTAGGACTTTTTTCTGTCTAAATATGCAAGAGTTTGTGCCCTAAGTACTTCAAGGAAGAATACCAATAAAATTCGAGATGGCTTTCAATATGTTCACTTGTGTGATGCATTTTATATGCTGATAATAATCATGCCTCTATTTCATTGACAAAAGTTTTCCTTTAATGCCTTGCACTTTTTATCTTCCTGCTCACACATTCTGTAATGCAATTAGTCTGTTCCAATGGTGATGGAGGTTATTTTGGAAAATAAACTATATCAGTTTTTGTTTGATAGTATTTATATTATTCCTTTTTTAAAAAAGCATTTAATGTCAAATTTATTCATATAAATTGGAATGTTATTCCCACAATGGCCTTGAATTCTTTTTTCCTCCTCTGATGGGACATAATGCAAGATTAGGAGTTTGTGTCTTTGAGTTCAGTTGTCCTTTTATTAAAGCTGTGTATGCTATTTTCCTTCTAAAGGTTTATGTGGGCCTGTATTTCGCTCTGAGAAGTCATTGATTCAACGGATTTGTTTTGCTTAATAGAGTTCCACTACATTATCCTGTGTAATTTTACTAGAAGAGTAGAATATTTACTGTTCATTTGTTCTTTTTGTATGCTGTAATTTATATTTCGGATGCCCAAGAAATAACTTTTCATGACAGGTTTATTCTTTTAACTGATATCTGTTTAAGAAGTGAGCAGAATTTCAAATATTATAATGATAGAGATCTGTTTAATGGACGTAAAAGAAAGCTTTGAAGCTCTAGTGGAAAATATATATTTACTGAGAAAAGCAAATGTATTGTGGCACACAGAGGGCCTCACAATAAGCCCTCTTCTGCCATAAGTTGCATACAAACAGGGATGTATGGATATTGTTGAATTGCTTCCGTCTTTGTTTCACAGATTGTCAGACCTTTTTCATTCCATTGACCACGCATTGATGGAATCAGATTCCCCCTCTCCACTTTAGAAAGTCCACCACAATTAGTGTACCTTTTGCTGGCACATAACATTTTGTGTATTTTCTTTTCTTTTCTCGGTATCCAATTAATGAGCAGAGCACACAAATAAAGAGTGTTACAATATGGAAACTGAACAGAAATCATGGATATATGAAATGTGTGTGTGTTAAAAAGAATATATATTGCTGTCTTTCCCAGTCACTTGCTTACCTTTCCTGACTGAAGTTGCATACAATGTTGTTGTTGTTGTTGTTGTTGTTGTTATTGTTATTATTATTATTATTATTATTATTATTATTATTATTAAAAAGTCCTCAAATTTGTGGAACCCATGCAACTTGGAAGGAGTTGCAGAATCCATGGGTTGATTCATAGAAATCTGAAGTCACTGGAATCCATTGTTGATTTCTTCAATATCCCTACATTCAAATGAGCATGTGGAAGAGCGCATTTTGGGTCACATTTTCACATATTAAGGTGTACTGGTTGAAGATAGCCTATGTAGAACTTATGAGCCCAAGGCAGAAGGAATTCTAGGTAGCAGCTTGAAATGAATTGATGTGAAGGAAGACTCACGGGACAATTAAGCATTTCAGTTAGGTTTTTTGTTTTACCAGAATTTATCCAATCTGCACCTTTCACTCAAATGGGGACTTAAATTTAAACTGAGATTAATATCTAAAGGTTGGTGTCCATTCTCAGACCCCACCCCCAAATGTTTTCAATGACATGAATACATTTGAAAAATGAGCACAAAAATAGGGTTGTCATAAGTGCATGACAGGATCTGTGAAGGCAGCAGAATCCTCACATCTGGTCCTCATGGACCCAGTCAGACGAGCTCAGTGTGAATGTGGACCCATGCTTGAGCACTTGCAAGCCCCATGAGTGTCTGGCAACCACCTCCCCTGGCTTCCCTCCCCCTCCCACATTAATGGCTGCCATCAATAGGGCCTTTTATCATTGCATTATTAGGACCATTTAGGACCCCATTGGTGCAGGGGGGAACACATGATTTCTGGAGGTTCTGGAAATTGTGCATTTCCCTCTTCCATGCTAATGGTAGCTGTCTTTAATGCAGGGGGGAAGGGAAGCCAGAGCAGATGGTTGTGGAGTGCTTGATGGAGGCTCACGTGGCCAGGTGCGTGGGGGTGGGTGGCAGCAGCAGTGGGGTGAGCACCTGCAGGGCAAGCGCTTGCCAATTACGCCCATCCCTATGAAAAATGTGGACTTTTGAAAAATGTTCACAAACACGCTTTCAGCAATGGGAGCACATGCATACATTTGGGAAAACATGCACAATTAAAGCCTGGAGAAGAGAAGATTGAGGGGAGACATGATAGCACTCTTCAAATACTTAAAAGGTTGTCACACAGAGGAGGGCCAGGATCTCTTCTCGATCCTCCCAGAGTGCAGGACACGGAATAACGAGCTCAAGTTAAAGGAAGCCAGATTCCGGCTGGACATCAGGAAAAACTTCCTGACTGTTAGAGCAGTGCGACGGTGGAATCAGTTACCTAGGGAGGTTGTGGGCTCTCCCACACTAGAGGCCTTCAAGAGGCAGCTGGACAACCATCTGTCAGGGATGCTTTAGGGTGGATTCCTGCATTGAGCAGGGGGTTGGACTCGATGGCCTTGTAGGCCCCTTCCAACTCTGCTATTCTATGATTCTATGAATACATTTGGAAAAACGTGCACAGATTTTTAAGCAAACAGAATAAAACAAATGTCTCTTATCAAGGTTTATAGGATGCTTTTCTTTCCAACAACAAAATGAAACACCACCACCAGAGCATTAGAATTCTTGTTAAGTAGGTTCTGTGAGGCATCCGAGATACATAGAACTGTTGGATTATATTATATGTCTGTGTCATATCTACTCAGACATTCACTTGGGTGCACATGAAAGTGGGAGTGAAGATGCAGACCCTAATACAGCCCCTGGCCTTCATGCGTTCAAGGGCCTCATTTAAATACCACCTGTACATATGTGCCTGAATGCACAATGGGCTCCCATACATGGAATTCATACTAGGGATATTAGAGAAATCCACAACAGATATGTAACCTTTAGCTGTAGATTTTTCAGTGGAGTAACTTTTTTCTGAATCACACATATTTCACAGACTTGCAGACCAGTATTTCACTTTTGGGGGGATTTGTGGTAACTTGGTGACACGTGTGCACTTATGCAAATGTAATCGTTAACTAATAGTCAACACTTGTGCAAATGTAATAGTTAACTAATAGTTAACACTTGTGCAGTTGTGCAAATGTAATAGTTAACTAATAGTCAACACTTGTGCAAATGTAATCGTTAACTAATAGTTAACACTTGTGCAAATGTAATAGTTAATTAATAGTCAACACTTCTGCAGTTGTGCAAATGTAATTGTTAACCAATGCAAGTAGGTGCATTTCTGAAAATGTGAATTTTCACAACTAGAATAAAATTCTGGTAAAAAATAAATAAATCTGATTCCATCAGTGAGTGGACAACAGAATGTAAGATGTCTGATAGTCCATGAAAAAAAATAGAAATGATTTAACAAAATCTGCACATGTCCTCCATTTTGCCAGGGTATAAATCAGTGAAAATTATTATTATTATTTATTTATATAGCACCATCAGTATACATGGTGCTGTACAGAGTAAAACAATAAAATAGCAAAACCCTGCCGCATAGGCTTACATTCTAATAGCATCATAATAAAACAATAAGAAGGGGAAGAAAATGCACCAAACAGGCACAGGGTAGAGTAAAACTAACAGTATAAAAGTTAGATCAAAATCAAGTTCTAAAAGCTTTAGAAAAAAGTTTTTTTTTTAGCTGAGCTTTAAAAACTGTGATTGAACTTGTAGTTCGCAAATGTTCTGGAAGAGCATATGTGGAAGTCGGGGCATAAGGAACAACACACACACACCCCTTTTGCCATATTTAATTTCAAATGTCTGAACAGACTTTTGATCCAGGAAACGAAGTATATCTTAGGTGGCCAGAAACCAACATTATTCATTACTGTAAATGTTGCAGCGGTTTAATTTACATGCAGCAGAAGCAGCAGGAGGTTACCAGCTCAAATTGCAGTTGAAGGATGCCATTTTTGAATATAGGAGAGATTTATTTTATTATTTATTATTGCATTTATATCCTGTCTTTTTTCCTCCAAGGAACCCAAGGCACCGTAAATAATCCCCCCCTCTCCATTTTTATCCTCAAAATAACCCTGTGAGGTGGGTTGGGCTGAGAGTTTGTGACTGGCCCAAAGTCACCAAGTGGGTTTCCATGGCCAAGTGGGGACTAGAACCCGGAACTCCAGACTCCCAGTCCAACACTTTAGCCACTACATCACACTGATGCCTGCAAATAAAAACAACAACAAAACCTAGCACATCAAGGAGGGAGGTCCCTGTGCTGTTGTTCCATGCTATGGTAGGTTTGTGATTTTATTTTGGTTTTTAAATTGTAGGGAGTTGGAGCTATGGATGGATGGACACACCTGCATCTAGATTCGTCAGGTACCGACCAAGCTGTTGCTGCTGCTTGCTCTCATCTGGAGCCTCCATTTACAGGTGCCATTTATGCAGCTTGGGAAATACATAGCTTCCAGTGCTGCCATTGTTGCACACAATGGAGGCTCCAGACAAGGGCAGACAATGGCCGGGAAGTCACTGAACTACAGCAGTCTGAAATGGCACAGGCCATCTTACGACCACAGAATTCTATCACCACATTTCTATCCCCATCTTCTGTCTGTGAAGACCAGGCCTTAGAGCTTTTTCAAGAGCAACGACCCCCTTCCTTAGTACTATTCTTCTCAAGCTGAGTGACTGAAGAGTCACTGCTCTCATTTGGGATTGTGTAGCCACATTGCTTCCTGAGAAATGCAGCATGTGCTTTGTATTTAAGGAATGAAATATTTGGGTTTCTTTGAGTAAGGCTGATAAATTGTGTAATAAACACTGACAGGAATACAAGCACTATAATTCATACAGAGCTTTATATTGCTGAAAAAATGTCAGGCTGTACTGTTGACGGTGGTGAAACAGAGAGGAAATATATAAAACAGATTAATACGGAGAATGTAAGAGAACTGAGGTTATGTAGTTTGATTGAAATATGCACACACAATATTTTTGAGGAAAGAATCTAAGGAGAGATGAGATTTTGAGAATCAACTACCCAAGTTCAAATGTCCACTTAGCCCTGATGCTCAGTCGGTGACCTTGGGCAAATCATTTTCTCTCAGCATGACGTCCATCCCAGGATTGCTATGAACAAATCAGGCAGAGAGGTTCAACTATGTGCATAGCCCCGAACTCCTTAGAGAAAGTTCTGAATATACATTTATACAAATGAAATAAAGTTGAGTTTACAGAACTTTTGCACATGAAAGATTTCACATGCATAGGGATGTGTATGCATGTACTTTATTTTGCACATGGAGAGAGAGAGAGAATGAATGAATGAATGAATGAATGAATGAATGATCGATCGATCGATCTGGAGCACTGGATAATCAGTGTTCTAGATTGCGTGCAAAGCTCCCATGAATATAGGTGGCTCTCTGCTTCAGAATGTCACCCTCCATGCATCCAGCATGACGAGCATGATGATTTGAAGGAGAAGGGTAGGTCTGGAGCATTCCCCAACCTTGTGTGTTTCTTGAACATGCTTCAAGATTGCCCAAATAGGACTTCTGGGCCATGCTTAGCTGGAGATCCTACAGAAAAATGAACAAAAGAACAGAAGATGAGCCATGCTGGATCAGACCAAAGGTTAATCTAGTTCAGCATTCTGTTTGCACAGTGGCCAACCAGCTGCCCATGGGAAACCCACAAGCAGAATATGAGTCCAGCAACATCATCCCAACCCTGTTCCCCAGCAACTGGTGTATATAGGCAGAGAGAGAGAGAGAGAGAGAGAGATGGCTCAGATAAAATATTTTAGTGATGGTAGCAGATCTTTAATGAAAATTTCTTGCTTAGAGGTATCTACAAGTTGGTACTGTTGCTAAGTATGTAGAGATAATATTAACAACAACAAAATGTATCTTGGGAACAAAACATAAAAGTACCAAGTATATGGTTTTCTTTAGATTCATTGCAGGGGATTGGTAGTTGAGTCACTGTTGGTAAATAAAACACATCTAGTGAAGAGAACTGAAATGACAATGCTGGCAGAGGAATGGCAATGATCATCTCTATAGCACAGAGATAAAACAGCCATCTCCATACCACAAAGATAAGACAGTTATTCCTAACAATGGGTAAATCAGTCTATTTCCAGCCTGTATAAGTTTCATATGCATTTAAGAAGGCACAGTCCTGCATCCTTAGTTAAGGTTCGATAGGGGGAGGGGAAGCATTCTACCATTGTAAAGGGGTAATTGGGGGTTAGTTCATTCTAACATTCATAAAATCCATATTTTTTCACCAATCTTCCTCGAATTCACATGTGCCGCATAGAAATGCCTATTGTACATAACCTGAAAATATCAGGAAGATTGTTTAAAGATTGAGGAAAGAAGGGCAGATAACAGTGGGGGGGGGGAACCCCACCTCAGTCACACAAAAGTGTTTCTGAAGAAAATGTTGGCAACTATTTGTGCCCAGCCCTGGTCAGGCCAGGATGGCCACCACATGTTAACCATTGCCATTTCCAGACTCCCCTTCTACTCTACTGGGTGGAATGGAATTTCTTTTCTTAAAATTATAATCATAGAATAGTAGACTTGGAAGGGGCCAATAAGGCAATCAAGTCCAACCCCCTGCTCAATTCAGGAATTCACCTTAAAGCATTCCTGACAGATGGTTGTCCAGCTGCCTCTTGAACACCTGTAGTGTGGGAAAACTTACAACCCCCATAGGTAATTGGTTCCCTTGTCATACTCCTGTAACAGGCAGGAAGTTTTTCCTGATGTCCAGCCAGAATCTGACTTCCTGTAACTTGAGCCCATTATTCTGCGCCCTGCTCTCTGGGATGATTGAGAAGAGATCCTGGCCCTCCTTTGGTACTCATATCTCAGACTCACCCCCCCCCCCCATCCAACCAAAGTCTATCCAAAATATAAATCCAAACCTCAGCTCAATCAATCCCTCTCATCCCCAGAAACACATCTAATTCATTATAAGAACTGCCTTACAAAAATCAGTTTTAGTTTACTGGTATCTAAAGTTAAATTGGATGTGATAGTATCCACACAATTATTATTATTATTATTATTATTATTATTATTATTATTATTATTATTATTATTATTATTATTGGAAAAGGAAATGTCAGGAGTTTGGCTCCTCATCTAAATTGGGACCATAGTGGAGGACAGGGAGCTAAAGACTTGGCATTCTACCCACCAGGGTCCTGCTCAAGATTCGATTCTCATATCTACTAATTGCTCTTTGCTTGCTAATTATGAATGGTGTCACATCTAGTTCAGCCCTTAACTAATATCGAATCAAATTGTTTAACCCTTTAATATAAATCCAATTAACTTTTTGTGGGCTGCTTTGGGATGTTTTGAATGAAAAGTGATATAAAAATAAACTTGACCTTACCTTCTTTTTACCATATCCCCATGGATTAACTTAGACAAAACAAGATTTATAGCTGCATTGTTTAAATGCTTGTTATCAGTGAACTTCAAACAAAACAAGACAACATGAGAAACTCATTTTGGAGTAGTCATATACAGATTTTGTTTAATGTGTTCTGTGTTTCGTGGATTGTCAGGTGTCTTTCATTCCATCATCTGCTCATTAACAGAATCAGATTCCCCCACCCACTTCAGAAAAGTACACAAAGGGGAAAAAAGCCGAGCACAATTTATGTAACTTTCAGCAACACATAAAATTTTACATATTTTTCTTAGCTCAACATACAGTCGAAGAGCAGAGTGCACGAAACAAGAGTGCTACAGAGAGGCAAAAGAGAGATGTATTAAACATTGGTTGTTGTTTTTTTAAGGGAATATATTAGTATGTTTTCAAGTAACTTTCATATTTTCATTTGACTAAATTTGTGCATAATTCCAGAAAGCTTTTTTTGTTTTTTTTTAAGACTGCAAGTCCACAGAATCCATGTGACTTCGAAGATGCTGGTCCACTATGGAATCTATGGGTCAAATAAAGAGAAATTCACTGTAATTTGAATTTATTTCATGTTTCTCTGATATCTTTTTTTTAGGGTACTCTGATCAACTCCCCTCCCCCTCCTCCTCCTCTAGGCAAAGACATTTTTTTTCTTCTTCTTCACCAGGCAAAGACATTTTTCTTCAATCAAGCATTATTGTCTTAAATTCTGGCTTTAAAAAATAAAATAAAAAGCATTAGCCACTCTTTTTGTATATAATGACCCTGTTCAGATGGCACACTAAACCAAACCATGATGGTTAAGCATTTTGAGCTAAACATGATGGCTTAGTGTATCATATAAAACATAATTTAGTGTGTCATGTGAACCATTCATAACCATGGTGGCTACATAACTATGGTTTAAACCATTTGCTGCAAAAGGGTTAGCGGACTAACCATGGCTTAGTGTGTCACCTGAACACTAATTGTTTTTACATTGATTATTTTAACTTTGTAAACCACAATCCTATCCATGGATAGATGTCCTAGGGTTGTATAAAAATGTATCAAGTAAATGAATAAACAAACAAACTATGGAGGGAGGAAGCAAGATTGGGCTTAACCGCATACGTGGAGACTAAATATCAGTGTTGCTCCATATAGTTACATACCTCACAGTATATTTTTCAGTGGCTACCCCAAGAATTTTAAACATATTTTTGAATTGACTTCAGAGTTCTGGCTAGGTGGAAACTGCTAACGGGAATGAACATCACTGCGTTAATGGAGCCCATGATTTCCATGCAAAAGTTACCCACTTCAATCCCTGTCATCTTCAGCTATAGTTAGGAAAGATTTTTGCCTTAAACACCAAAGGGCTGAGTTTGTATAACATGCTAATTGTTGTTTCCTATTCTGTTCCTATTACACCTCCACCCTGTTGATTAGTGGGTCGTCCGAACTCAGCAAAGAGTTTGTGTTTCCCTTAATCTGCTTTCCTCCAGAAGTTTTGGCCTACAACTGCTTTCCTCCAGATGTTTTGGCCCAATGGCTATGCTATCTGGGGATGAAGTCCAAAACATCTGTCAGCACCAGTTTGGAGAAACCTGGTGTATCCCATACTGAGCTACATGGATCGATGCTCTGCATCAATATAAATCCCATTCCTATCTTCCTAACAGCATTGTACTATATGACTATAATTAATATATACTGTACATTCTTAAAATCTATCAAATAAAGCTCACCTTCAGTTTCCAAAATCTTTTTTTGTAATAGAGCTTTTTTTTTTTGGTTTGCTTTGCTTTCTGAAAGTTCCATCTGCACGTAGGAAGCATTTGAAAGTGAAGCCTATGAAGTATGACTATACCAGCTAATAGATAACTCTTCATTCCTTTCCTAAACATTGTCAGGTGCAAACAGAAAAGGCCCTTATACTCAAGAATCATCTCCCTTGCAAGTCTGGGTCTTTTAAGGGGGGAAAAGAAATTCTCCATTGAGTGAAGAATGGGTTTGCATTATTTGCTATACAACTTGTCTGTTGATTCTATTGAATGGTAATTACTTCTATAAACTCCCCAGCTGTTTGTAGTTAATAGCTTCATGTGAAATTCAGGTGGTTCTCAATATGTTTGCTTGGCTGACTCCACTCCACCTGGCTAATGAAAGAGCTCTTGTGTAGGAGAGATAACTCAGCTAGAATGTGAAAAATTTTGATCATTTCAATAGCAATTAGATTTGCCACAGAAACTCCTACGACACGAATTCACAGTACAGTACTCCTTAGGGTGGAACTCTTT
Organism: Elgaria multicarinata webbii; assembly: GCF_023053635.1. Classification (NCBI taxonomy): domain Eukaryota; kingdom Metazoa; phylum Chordata; class Lepidosauria; order Squamata; family Anguidae; genus Elgaria; species Elgaria multicarinata. The sequence goes on along the minus strand of NC_086178.1, from coordinate 25,927,740 downwards.
CAAAAGGGAAATAGTGAGTAATTGTGAATTCACGCTCCATTAATGCAATCAGAAATATTGTACCAAACTACAATCTTGAATCTTCTGTAGGGAGAGTGAGGGAGGAAGGCATAACATCTACGAACATCAGATGTTGGATCTGCACTCTAAACTTGAGGAGGAGGAGTCAGCAATCAAAAATAAATACTAGTGTTCTCTTCTTCTTCCCCATCTTATTTTGTTCCTGAGGTTCATTTCCATGACAAAATATTATACTATCAAATTCAGAGATAAAGTCTGAACCAAAATCACTCAGAAAAAGTATAGAACTCTTTCTTTGTTCTATAGGGTGCACTCAACATTCCAATTAGAATCTGTGGTCAATAAATGTTTGAAGGGGTGAGAGGAAGAATTGTGCAATTCTAAATTTCATACAGTCATCCAAATTTCTGAAAAGAACCTATTTAACCTGTCTTTAGTAATTTTTGTGTTAGTAACCTCCAGACTGGACTATTGTGATGTACTCTTGCTAGACATACCTTTAAATCCCGGTGTGTGGAGGGGCCAACCCACGCTAGAAGTAGCGCGGGCTGTCGCTCCTGACCACACATGTCACGTGACAGGGTAAAGGAAAGCCCTGTCACGTCGGGCATTTTTTTTAGCTTAAAGGGGCCATGTGCGTAGGAGCACACCAACAAGAAGGTAGGCTTTTTTTAAAAAAAGGTCCCCCACTCCCCCCTGCCTCCGATTTCCCACCTGCCATGTCTGATGCACCCCCCGCCCAGCCAGCCATGTCTGATCCCCCCCATCCCCCCTGGTCCCCGATTCCCCACCCCCTGATGTCCCCTGGCTCTGCTCTTCCCCCATCTCTCCCCCTGGGTCTGCTCTTCCCCCCATCTCTCCCCCCACAATCCCCCCGACCCCAATCTCCCTCCCCCCATGATTCCCCCCCAGCCCGATGGGCACGGCTTTTCCTGGCTACTCGTGAGTAAGCCGCATAGCTGAGAATAGCTGCAGAACCGGCTAGACAGGGGCACAACTGGAGCAAGGGAGGGTTTAGCCCAGGCTGACCTTGGGATCCCCTGTGCATCTTCTGGATACACAGGGGTGAGCCCGGGTTTCAGCCCAGGCTAAACCCTTGTCTAGCAATGGCCTAAATGGAGCCAACTTGGGGCATAATCCAATTAAGCCATTCCACTGAGAAAACTGTTCCCATTGGTGGCATGGGGGGGGGGGTGATTTCTCCTCCTGTCCTCTATGTGGGGGCTGTGAGGAGGAAGAAGTCCCATCGCATGAACTTTGGATTCCACCCGTTGAATCAAAGTTCAAATGTCATTTGATTTCTGGGTGTGGCAGATCAAGGTGCAAACTGTTGATGAAATCAATTTGAGGTGAAAACTGCTGATGCAACTTCAAGGCCTATGCTCCCCATTCTTATGATTATTTATCATTAAACCAGACTCAAATTGGACAGCTCTTCAAACAGAGGACACCTTCAAATAGAGGATTGCTCACTGCCAGCCCTTCAAATAGAGGATTGACCTCTGTAACTTAGGACACATCACCACCCATCTGAACATGTCACTTTCCAACTCCTTATCAAGATCTTGCAAATCGTAACACATTTTTAATTGATGAAAAATCAAGAAACAATTTTAAAATACAATAAAAAAGTATTTTCTTACAGGAAGGCAGTACTAAAGCTGAATCTTTGATTGGTATAAAACAAGAGTGTATATACATATTTTAAAATGCCAAGCTCCAAATCAGGCTTGATGTGAACCTAATGAAAATTCAAATCACTGCCAACTAGCTGGCTTCTGTGTAATGCCAAGCAAGAGAAATATGGAAGTACTGCTGTCTGTTTTCATGCCATTTTCTGACAGTCACAAGAGCTTGCTGAAAGCTGATGCCATTTTCATCCCAACTGAACCACTTTCTAGAGTTAAACAGTTGCATTTTGACTGTTTTCTACACATACAAACACATGTGCAGATGAGCAATATTGCAAAAAAAAATAGTTTTTTTGGGATCTAATATTTAGAGAAATTGACAAGACAACTGGGCAAATGGTGGTTAAATCCTCAGTGTTAGCATTGTTAGGATTGTTTCAGGAGGACAACACAGAAGTATTATTGAAGCCATTAATAGGGTTTCTTTTGGTTGCTGCCTTATTAGTAATAGTTAGACACTGGAAGAATTTGGATGGTGCCATGTTAACAAATTTGTATAGCAAGGTCTGGCATGGAACTGACCAATAAAATGAGATTGGCAAGAGGAACAAAGTCTAAAGATACATTTAATACAGACGAGTACTGCTTTATGGTATATGCAACTTCGACTGAATGGGAGAATAAAATTCCAAAGGCGATTAATTTTTTTTGGTTGGCGTAATGAGAGGTACTTCTCTTGAGGTTGGTTAACTTATTTTCTCTGACCTGTAAAGAAAAGTAGGAAAGCTCTGAAGAATGATATACTTGGTAATAGTTGTACGTTGTAATAGTTATAATATGATTTTTGATTTCCTGAGAGATGGGGGAGGGGAGGGATATTATGTTTAACTTTATTATTTTTTTCTGTATGAATAAAGCTTAAATAAATAAATAAAAAACCAAGAGCTTGCCGAAAGCTGATGTCATTTTCATCCCAATTGAACCACTTTATAGAGTCAAACAGTTAAGTTTCAGCTGTTTGTTCCATATACAAATGCATGTGCAGATGAGCAATATTGTCCCTTCTGCCTCAGCATATTTCCTAATAATTAATTAGCATCTTTGTGGATGGAAGGAGGAGGGAGGACTCAGGTGGGTTTTGTAACGTATTTTCGCCTGAGAGGTGCAAAATGTAAAGCAGAACGTGCTGGCGAAAGATAGGAAAATAAATTGAAGTTACTGAGGTACAAAACCTCGGTGAGGTATTTAATTTCACACTATAAAAGGCTGTGCTTAAGTGTTACCACTAAGCTAAATTAGCTAGAGAATGTACAATCTTCCCTTTTTTGTGCTGAGGAAACATTTAGCTTCTCTCTGACATTCTCATCAGGCTACATATGGACGAGAACCTTGCCTCATTGTTGATTGTAATAAAAGACCAACTTTGTTCCATTTAAGTTGGAAAATCAGCTCCTTTATATGAGGAATGTATCCAATTAGGGACTGGAAAGTATATATATGGTCCAGGTTACACAAACAACACACATAAAAAAGCCTTTTTCTCATGGAGGCAGAAAACCTTTATACCACTTAAGGCAGCAGTTCGGGACTCATGTGACTGAATGGTCAAACTAGGGCTAGGAGAAAATGCCCCCTTCACTCTATTTGTAGGCAGAGAAATGGGAGAGGGGGTAATTTCACTGAATCTATCCAGGCAGAAGAGAAATCATCAACAATGTTTCACGGATAGGGCACACCATTAGCAGAGGTTTCTTTCTTTTTTACCATAAGGGTTTGGCATGCAGCCAGTGAAAGTGGTAACAGCAGCACACAGGTTGGCAACTTCCCACCCACCCCATTTTGCATCCTCCACAATGCAAATGTGAGATGGGGTGGTGTTGTGTCTACCTTCAGGGAAGAGGTGGAGCTAGTGCTGTAAGGAAACCTCTCCTCCAATTTCCTGAATGTTTTCTTCCCCCTTGAAAGAGGTTTCCATTTTTCTGCTTCTTCCTCAAGGCATGGTATAATTTGGGGCTTCCGAATCTTTGGTGACTGGGGATGCTGTGTGTGTTTTAGCTTTCTATTACACATCTCCCCATTGCTCTGCTGCCTCTTTAGGTGCCTGCACTTCCTGGTTTGAAAAAGTCCCATGGGAAGAAAAAAGCCCTAAATGGAAGGTGGGAAGCTGAGCAGGCTTCAAGCTACCAGAGAGATGGTTGTGCAATGAAAGTCAGGACACTCACACACACATACTTCTAGAGACTGTGGGCATAGCTAGACGAAGGGGGTGGAGGGGGTTGATCTCACAATTTTTTGATCGGGAGATCATCCCCCTCATCTACAAGCGGCGTGCGATGTCTCAGGAGAAAGAGGAAGTCACGTCCACCATTTTTTTTTCAATCAGAAAAGCGTGCAGGAGTGCTCCTGCACAAAATGTAGGTCTTTAAAACAAAACAAAAAACCTCCTGCTCCCCCCACCCCATCCCTGATGGGCACAGAGCTCCTGAGGAGCTCCTTGCCCTGTGCTCAGTTACTGGCTCTTCATGTTTACTTGCGAGGAGCCGGGACAAAACTGAGACGGTGGGCCACACCTCCCATGGCCTCGGGATAATCCCAGGACTGTGGGAAAAACCAGGATGGAAGGGTAGGGTGATATCCTGGGGAAAGGGAGGAATCATCCCTCCCTGTTCCTGGGATGCCCTGTGTGTCATGTGGACGCACAGGGATGATCCAAGGGCGATCCCCAGGATATCGCCTCATCTAGCCATGCCCTATCTCAGAAGTAAGGTATATATAAAATCTCCAAACCCAATCCAAGAGGATTTCTCCAGAATTTTTATTATCTTTGTCATTCCTCTTTTAAAGCAAATTATTTTCTATCAAATTGAATGAGACTGCTTTTTTAAAAAAAAAAAATATGTGGGACACGTTTTCGAAACAGTACTAGTTCCACCAAACAGCTACTTCAATTGCCCCACTCGTCAGTAGGAATAGGTAAATCTGTTAATTGTGGTCTTATTCAGCTTCTCATTTTTGGCCCAGTTCTGTATCCATATACACATTTTATTTTATTTTAACGTCTGCTTAGAAATGTGTGTGCACGTTTTCCATTTTGCAAGCTATTTTCTCTATAATAATGTGTTACTCTGTGTTATTTTCATATCTTTGTTTCCACTTTTCTGTGAAGGATGTATTTTTGTGTGTGCATTTCCATTTTATTTTTTTTTGCAGTTTGTAAAGTGGAGAAGTCTAGTGATAAACTCGAGAAATTGTGAATTTCAGCGTAGATGGGTTTAAGCATGTTAGACAAATTCATGGAGAGTAAGGTTATCAATGGCTATATCCTGATGGCTATACACTACCACCAGTATCAGAGGCAATATACCTATGCAGACTAGTTGTTGGGGAACATGGGTAGGAGGATGTTGTTGCACTCAGGTCCTGCATGTGGTTTTCCTGTGGGCAGCTGCTTGGCCACTGTGTGAACAGAATGCTGGACTAGATGGGCCCTTGGTCTAATCCAGCATGGCTCTTCTTATGGGCTTATGTTCCAGTTTGCTCATTGGTTTGGTAGGAACAAAATTGTTAAATTCACCCACTCCCCAAATTGAATGAAACAAATTTCTCACCCACTTCTTCTTATCAAGAACAGTCTCTATTTTGTAGTACCTCTAACTGATAATTTACTGTCCCTTCTTTCACTCTTGTGGAGATTTTTGGAGATGTCTTTTAAAAGAGTTTGTTGTTGTGTATGCATATGTACCAAGGTATACTAATGCCCATTTCAAGGCTAACTTTAGGGTGCTGATCTCAGCCTATATTGCTCTAGACAGGTTAGTACCTGGTTACCTGAAAGATTGCCTTCTGCCTACCTGAACCTTAAAAAACTTGTTGAAGGCCCTACTTTTTTCACCCCACCATGTGAAGTGAGGCAGGTTGCTACTTAGGAGAGGGCCTTCTCAGTGGAAGCAGCTGTTCTATGGAAGCGTCCCAAGAGAGGCATATTTGGTGCTTTCTTTATGTTTTCTGTTGTCACCATATAAAAGTGGGTGGGGTGAAGGCCTCAGAGAGTGATTTTTAGTGTGAAAACAAGGGTGGTGGCATCTATAACATGTTCAAAAGTATGCACTCCACATCAAGAACTAAATGACCCTGTTTAGAAGACACCTGAAACCATGGCCATTGTCAGGAAGAACGGTTCTATGTAAATGTTATATGTCAAGGATTTTCATTGGGGAGAAGGGAGGTTCAATCATGCCAGCCCCAACCTACAGTCTAAAGTGATTCATTCACCCCTATGTGTATCCTTCTTTGAATGATTTAGCTCATCTATATCTGCAGATATTTCTCTGCACTTGACACATGTGCTTTCTCTTGAATATTGAAACAACCTTTTTAGCCAACCTATTTGTTTCCCCCCTCTTCTGTCAAAGTCACATAACAAATTCCCATTTTATAGAGCCCTTAATAGATGTTGTTGTCAGTGTGTACATTTTCAAAGGGGAATTTGACAGTCGGGAGCTGTCTCTAAGTGTCATGGAGAAAAACAAGGTCCCATGGCGAATATATCATCTTAAAATATTTCCAACTCTGAAAAGCAAGCTATAAAATCTTGATTAAAAATGAAGACAAAGCACAAGTAAAATGAAATTTAATTCACAGTATGTTTTGCATAGTCTTGCTTTGTACATTAAAAGTAAAACCAACACGTTTAGGACAGCCCTCTCTCTCTCTCTCTCTCTCTCTCTCTCTCTCTCTCTCTCTCTCTCTCTCTGTGTGTGTGTGTGTGTGTGTGTGTGTGATGTGCACTGTTACCAACAGAGCTGATTTGGATGCGCTGTAAGTATTAGATCCTATTTGGATCATAGAAAGATAGCCACATGTTTTCATTTTACTGGAAACTTTATTTGACACTGACATCCACCAGATAAAAAGAAAATCGAGAGTGCACGCTTTAAATCTGTTAAAAATATGTCTTTCAAGGAGACCTAGGAAAACTGCCCTGCAATAGAATTTTTATAAAGATATTCTCACCAAAGTGATATGGAAGGCAGACGGGAGTGGAAATTAGCATTTAGATTGAGACATATTGAGGAATAGGAAATATAGCAATCCAGGAGCACTCTTCTTTGTCATTGTATAGATGTGGTGTCTTTGCTGATGAAGGTATGATGGCTGCCTCTTTAGACATAAGAAAGACAAAGTAAGTAAAGTGAAACATTTAATAGGGGGAGCGTCTTTTAGCAGGTGTCGGAAAACCTCCCAGAACTCTTCTTTAAAGAGGCATAAAGCTGGAATTGAACGTAATGTCAGCTAGAGACATTTGAAGTGCCCAGGGAAAACACAAAGAGTGGAAGACTGATACTCATTGCAAAGAAAATGGGGAAAATGAAGGCTGGAGACCAATGCATTTTTTTGAAGAAAAAAAAAGTCACAAAAGAGTATTATAGCAACTTAAAGACATAAAATTTCCTCCACCCCACTGCATTTTCCCAAATGTTTCTTCCCAAATGTTGTGAACGGGGCATTTTCAATTATTTGGAAACTGAGATGACGTTCTGGTACATCCCCATTTTCCGCAGGGAGAATTCACCTGCAGCAAACACAACAAACCAGCTAGATGGCCACACTAGTTGTTTATCCTCTTCTTTTCTTTTCTTTTTGATATTAGAGTCATAAGAGCTTTCTTCCTCCATACACAGACCAAGGGGCTGTCTATTCAAAGGAAATTCCCATGGTGGCTGCGGATCTGCATCAGTTAGGTGACACAGGTGCAGTTTTGCAGCTACCACGGGGCTTTCCTGTGAAGCTGCGGATTGAAAAATTCAGGGACTTAACCCAACTTTTCAATCAAAGCGACATCGGTATAGCTCTTCCGCCATCTGATGTCACTCTGGGGCAAATCCAGGTCCAATTTGGGAGCAGTGCCATGTGGAAGGAGACTGGCAGTTGGACGCCACCCACCAGGAAGAGGGTAGGGGGATGGCTCCAGTACACAGATGGCCACCCAGAATCCCCATGCTCCCTCCTCAGCATCGGGATAACTCAATGTCACCCTGGGAGAGGGAAACCACAGGGTTTTGGAGGGAGGTGACACCAACCTGGCACCTTGAAGACTGCCCCCAAGACTATATTCTTTGGTTAGTATTAACTGTGTCTGGTTCTTACATATCTCCTCTGATCTCCTCGTCACACTATCTTTAAATGACCCCCCCCATTACAGGCCCTGTCTCTCAGAGGGCGCCCTGGCATCCAAACCCAACCCCCTTTTTCTGCCCCCTCCCAGAAAAGAGAAGCCCCCTTTGTCTTTTTTCCTTTTAGGGTTCAGATCCTGCACCCCCTATCAGCAACCCATTGTTGCTTCTTCCTGAATTATCATCCTCAAGCGCCTCTATTTCCAATGCTACTTTTTTCCCTGCCAAACTAAAAGAATTTTTACATAATACATCATCATTATTATTATTATTATTATTATTATTATTATTATTATTATTATTATTTGCTGAAGGCACATACACAATCTGGGAAGCAGCAGCCCCACCAAAGGCCCCACCTCCTCCTGGCTCTCCTCCAGCCTAGACTCAGAAGGTGCATGGAGCAGGCTCAGAACAGGCCGGACTAAGCCAAGGCGATTCTTCTTCTGTGAAATTGGGAGTGCACCACCTGCACCATCTGCTGGTACAGTGACTTAAGAAGTCCAGTTCCTCTCAGGCTTCCCAAGAGATAAGATTTCCTTATCGCCCAGGATACTCAGAATTACAATTTGCAATATGTTTCACCCTCAGACTACTACCGCCTGTGGCGGCATGGGCTTTGCACTAATAATTAATAATAATAATAATATAATAATAATAATAATAAATAATAATAATAATAATAATAATAATAATAATAATAATAATACATTTCATTTTCTGAGCTCTAGATCCAAATGTATGTTTATAAACATCACAGAACCTCTGGAAGTCTTGCAAGGAATTATAAAATTCCACTTGAAATTCCCATAGTAAACATTAAGCTGCTTTAAGTTCATTCATACCCCTACATTCCCCGCCCCCCCAACACAAGATGTTCAGCATTATTTTTTTAGGAGTTATAAAATGCCATGCTAGGAACATTACTTGGAAAAAGGAACAATATAAATGTAAATTAAGGTGATTTTGGCTTTTCTGAAGTCTGTTAGGCCTTCATTAAAGGTCTACTGTGGTAATCCTTACCAAATTGCTTGATTTTCTTTCCTAAATCCTTAGTTTCATTGATCTGCATCTTTATCCTCTGTGAGGTTTAGTTAATAATAACCCCTCTAAACAGAGCTTTTGAAGTCATGGCTATGTGTGTGTGTAGAATATATTTTGACTGGTTATAAAGAGATGGGGGGGATGGACAAATTAGTCCACTTCTAATTTGTTGCATAAAGTGAGGATGAATCCTTAAACAAGCTGTTATAGAGTAGAAGCTTTGCTAAAAGTGACCAGTGTTCAGACACCCATACCACAGACACATATTATTATTATTATTATTATTATTTATTTATATAGCACCATCAATGTACATGGTGCTGTACAGAGTAAAACAGTAAATAGCAAGACTCTGCCGCATAGGCTTACAATCTAATAACATAGCATATTCAGAAATGATGTTACTCTGCCACTCTACCCTGAGCATGATAAACCAGTGGCAACATGATTCATGTAATGGGGCTGCATGGGTTATCAGAGTGTGGAAGAGCCATAGGTCAGTGATAGAGCATACAGTGAAAGAACGAAGGATGGTTCACCCCATGTCCAGCCCTCACACAGCACACATCCAAAATACCCTACGTTCAACCCATGGCATGTCCAGGTAGGGCTAGGAAAAATTATTGTTGGAAACTGTGAAGAGACTGTCTACACCAGTGGTTCTCAAAGTGGGCAGTACTGCCCCCTTGGGTGGGTGGGTGGGATTGCATAGGGGGTGTTAAGAGGCAAGGGGGTGCTAAGAGGCAAAGGGTTGGCAGGGGGCGCGCAAGGTGGACTTTTCCGAGAAGCACCTCTCCAGAAGGTCTTAAAACCCAGGGACATTTTTATGGGAGAAGGTCCACGCATGTATTAATACCATTTAAGAAGAGTCCTTTTAACAGTAAATTGAAATGTTTCAAAATGTTTCAAAAGCACCAAAATGCTAATGAAGAGACATACCCTGCTTGGTGTGCCCTGCCACACTGGCTGCAAAACAGAGGCATTCACTCTCTTTTCCTTCAGCCAGCATGACTCCTTTTTCATTCTCAGAACCTCAGCTCAGCTCCTCTGCCTGCTGCTGCTCAGCCTGGGCACCCAGACCAGCAGGATCCAGAGGAGTGCAGTCCCTTTTAATGGGAAGCACCCACCGCAGGCTTGCCGAGGGAGGGAGGGAAAAGAGAGCGAACACCTCTGTTTGCAGCTGGCGTGGCGTGGCACACCAAGCAGGGTATGTCTATTTATTAGTGTTTTTGTGGTTTTGAAACACTTCAATTCACCGTTAAAAGGACTCTTCGTAAACAGTATTAATATATGTGTGGACTGAGGAGGGTCTTGTTGGCAGCATGGCTTTGGACAACTAGGGCTGATGGAGTGCCTTTTCTGGCATGACCCTACCCAAATATACTACACTCATCATCTAAGGCCCTCCTGAAAGTGCCTCCTCCTAGCAGAGGTTTGCAAAAAAAGGATTTTTTTAAAAAAAAATTAAGTTAGGATACTGCTGTGATTGACCTGCTTTTTAAGCACATGCACTCTCTTACAGCAGTGTTTTAGCCCCTCCGGGCACTCCTTGGTGCAGGGCTTGCTGCCGTCATTAACCCCTCACTCCCTGACCCCATTGGAATCCCAGGGGGCACTGGGCAAGAGCTTGTGGAACCAAGGGGACAGTTACCTGAAAAGGTTTGGGAACCACTGGTCTACAGCATGGATTTTTCCCCCGGGGTCATCCCTGGATCGTCCCTATTATTATTATTATTATTATTATTTATTTATTTATTTATTTATTTATTTATATAGCACCATCAATGTACATGGTGCTGTACAGATTACACAGTAAATAGCAGGACCCTGCCGCATAGGCTTACAATCTAATAAAGTTGTAGTAAACAATAAGGAGGGAAAGAGAATGCAAACAGGCACAGGGAAGTGTAAACAGGCACCGGGTAGGGTGAGGCTAACAGTATAGAGTCAGAACAAACTCAACATTTAAAAGCTATAGGGAAAAGAAAAGTTTTTAGCTGAGTTTTAAAAGCTGTGATTGAGTTGGTAGTTCTCAACTGTTCTGGAAGAGCGTTCCAGGCGTAAGGGGCAGCAGAAGAAAAAGGATGAAGCCGAGTAAGGGAAGTGGAGGTCCTTGGGCAGGCGAGAAGCATGGCATCAGAGGAGCGGAGAGCACGAGCGGGGCAATAGTGTGAGATGAGAGAGGAGAGATAGGCAGGAGCTAGACCGTGAAAAGCTTTGAAGGTCAGCAGGAGAAGTTTATATTGGATTCTGGAGTGAATTGGAAGCCAATGAAGAGATTTCAGAAGTGGAGTGACATGGTCAGAGCGGCGGGCCAAGAAGATGATCTTAGCGGCAGAGTGGTGGACAGAGACCAGCGGACTGATGTGAGACGAGGGAAGGCCAGAAAGAAGAAGGTTGCAGTAGTCCAACCGAGAGATAACCAGTGCGTGAACGAGAGTCTTGGCAGAAGAGACAGACAAAAATGTTCGAATCCTGGCAATATTATACAGGAAGAAACGACAGGATTTAGCTACTGCCTCGATATGAGGAATAAAGGAGAGCGAGGAATCAAATATAAAGCCAAGACTACGAGCTTCCTTGACCGGAGTAAGCATGACATCGTTGACAGTAAGAGAGAATGAGAGGTGAGGAGAAGGTTTAGGAGGAAAAACAAGCAGTTCAGTTTTTGCCATATTAAGTTTCAAACGACGATGAAGCAGCCAGGCTGAGATATCTGAAAGACATGCTGAGATACGATCGTGGACATCAGGAGAAAGTTCCGGAGATGAGAGATATAATTGTGTATCATCGGCATACAGGTGATATTGGAGGCTGTGAGATTGAATAAGCTTACCCAAGGGCAGCATGTATAAAGAAAACAGCAACGGGCCAAGCACCGAGCCTTGCGGGACCCCTACTGAAAGGGGAAAAGAGGAGGACAAGCTGCCGTTAGCCGACACGCTGAAAGAGCGACCCTCTAGATAGGAGGCGAACCAGTTATAGACAGAGCCACAGAGTCCAAGGTCATGGAGGGAATCTAAGAGAAGATCGTGATCAACCGTGTCAAAGGCCGCAGTTAGATCAAGGAGAATAAGAACGGAATAATGGCCCTTAGACTTGGCAGTGAGAAGATCATTGGTGATCTTGGTAAGGGCTGTTTCAGTGGAATGCAAAGGATGGAATCCAGATTGAAAGGGATCCAGAGCAGAGTTACTAGAGAGAAAGTCAAGACAACGAGAGTAGACCACACGTTCCAGAATCTTTGAGACAAGGGGCAACAGAGAGACAGGTCGGTAGTTAGACAGAGATAGTCGATCAAGAGTGGGTTTTTTGAGAATGGGAGAGACTGTAGCATGTTTAAAAGCAGAAGGAAATGAACCAGAGGACAGAGAAGAATTAATGATGTGAAGCAAGGCCGGGAGGATAGCGGGGATAAGATTAATAAAGACGCGAGAGGGAATCGGATCACGGGAACAAGTGGAAGGCTTCGACGAGCGCAGTATTTTAGACAGTTCATCAGCTGAGACCGAAGGGAACGCCGAGAGAGTTGCAGGAGGAACTGACAGGTGAGGAACAGGAGCTGGAAGCGGAGCAGAGCTGGCCAGATCGGAGTGAATAGTTTGGATTTTAGCATTGAAGAAAGAGGCAAAGTCATTGGCAGACAGAGAGGCAGGGAGAGAGGGTGGATTAGGCTTCAGAAGAGAATTGAAGGACGCAAAGAGCCGCTGAGGGTGCCTAGCATTTGACTGGATCAACGTTGAGTAGTGCTGCTGTTTGGCCAGTGAAATGGCAGACGAGAAAGAGGAGAGAACAAATTTGTAATGGACAAAGTCCGCCCAGTCCTTGGTCTTACGCCACAGGCGTTCGGCTGCCCGGGAACAAGAGCGAAGGTAGCGGAGGAAAGAGGTGAGCCATGGTTGGGGTTGAGAGGGGCGAACTATCCGAGTTGTAGATGGAGCAAGATTATCAAGAGTTGAAGATAAGGAGGAGTTAAAGGAGGAGACGGCTGAGTCCAAGGAGACGGCTGTGAAGACAGAAGGAAGAGAGGAGGCCAGAGACTGAGAGAAAGCCTCATAGTTGATAGAATGCAGGTCACGACAAGGGCGTGAAGCGGGACGGGAAGGAGGGGGAATGTGAGTAATATTGAAAGAGACTAGATGATGATCTGACAGAGGAAAGTCAACAATAGAAAAGTCCAGGACAGAGCAGTTCCGAGTGAGGACAAGATCCAGACAGTGTCCAAGGGAATGTGTGGGTGCTTCAGACCAGAGCTTAAGATCGTAAGAGGAAGATAAGGAGCGAAATCGTAGAGCTGCAGCATCGTGAGGGTCATCTACATGGATATTGAAGTCACCCAAGATCAGAGTGGGAGAGTTGTCAGAGAGGAGAAAGGACAGCCACGAGTCAAGATCAGAGAAATTTAGAGGATGATCCAGGGGGGCGGTACAGAACTGCAACCCGCAGTCGCAGCGGAGCGAAGAGTCTCACCACATGTGCCTCAAAGGAGGAGAAACAGTGTGAAGGTGGAATGGAAAGAGGCTGGAACTGGCACAAACTCGATAATAAAAGACCCACACCACCACCTCGACCCTCTGGGCGACTCGAGTGAGAGAAAGAGAGTCCTCCAAGAGAGAGGGCAGCTGAGATGGCGGTATCATGGGCAGGAAGCCAGGTTTCAGTTAGAGCAAGGAGGTGAAGAGATCTAGAGAGAAACAAGTCCTGGATGACAGGGGCCTTGGAAGCAATAGAGCGACAGTTCCATAAGGAACACGAGAAAGGCAGCTGGGAAGGGGGGAGACACCGAATAGGAACTAAGTTGGGAAAGATGAAATTGGAGCGAGCCATAGGGAACAGATATGAGGAGAGAGAAATTAAGATAAGAAATGAGGAGAGGGATAGCAAGTAGGCAGGGAAGTAAAACAGGCGCGGGATGGGATTAACCAGAACTAGCCTGGCCAAGACCAGTAGAAGCAAGCAAGAAGGTAGGCACAGAGAAGTGCAGACAGATAGGGTATGTTAAGGCAGCAGGAGAACATGTCCTGAAGCAGAGGTAGTGAAGACCGGTCCGGGGCTGGGGTTCTTCCTCTGAGGTGAGAGTTCCGCCTGACGGCTTCGTGCCCACGGCTGAGAGCCACAGGCCGAGAGCCCTTGTGCTCTTGCGCCTCCAGCAAGCAGGAGGCTGGAAATACCTGCAAGAGGGAGGGGCCGAGGTTCAAATTCAAGCACAGAGCTTCCCCACTGGCTCCCAACCGATGTTAATTGGTCTCCTTGCGAGCAGGAGGCTGGAAATACCTGCAAGAGGGAGGGGCCGAGGTTCAAATTCAAGCACAGAGCTTCCCCACTGGCTCCCAACCGATGTTAATAATCCAAATGATGCACAGGGGATCCTGGGGGCAATCAGGGATGACCCCTCCATTTTCCCAGGATAACTGGGTGCCCAGTAATCCCAACTTCCCCCACAGTCCCAGGACCATCCCGAGAACTGTGGATAGTGTACCGCATTCTCCCGGGGCCTGAAAAGAGTATGGGGTCACATGGGCTGGCTCTGTACCCATGGCGTGTGGGGGGAGCAATTTTGCTATCCCAGGGAAGGCGGGGGGGGCACTCTTTTTTTCTTTTTCTTTTCTTTTTCTTTTTCTTTTTAAAAAACACCTTATCTTTCACCTTTATGAAGTTCCTGCTAAAGAAAAAAAATGGTGGCCTCAACATCCCCCTTTCCTTCTGGGACATCACACTGCCACTTAGATGCTGCCACTTAGGGCCACAAAAGCATGTAAGCCCATGATCCTCACCCTCCCTCCCTCTACACCCTTAGGTGTAGACATGGCCACTGTTTGATAATGGACAAGGAAGAATGTTCGGGGGGGGGGCACTCAACTGAGTTTTAGCTTCACCATATAGGGACACCCAGGGGGCAGGGACACATACCCTTCCTGACCTTTGGAAGCATTTTCATGTTCCCATGACCTCCCTCAGTAGGGTGTGGGGTGGACGTTTGTACCTGCCCTAGTTCCATTGCAAGCAATGAGGTCTGAAAGAGATTCCTGTTGTCACAGGAGAATAAGGCCTAAGACTGCACAGGAACACACTGGTGCAAGAATATAAACTAGACAGCAGCTAACAGTCCAACAATATCACTGGCCAGTGGCTCTACTTGGTACGACTAGCTATTCTTCAGGTGAAGAATTTGCCTAATGCAGCCCGGTGGAGCCCTGCCCACCCCCCACCCCCACCCTCTGCTATCAGAGTTCTTCGAGACCAGAAACAATCTTATTCCTTGCATGTAATTTCATTATGTATAAGGGAGAAAGTTGTTTTAGAAAGGGAAGCACATCTATAGATGAATGTGAAGAGTAGCTGTTGAAGAGAAGCAATGGATTTCGGCTACAGCTTGACGTCTTCTCAAAGCTGAAACTGCAAGCTTAAAACAATACCAAGATTGAGTTGAAATTTCAAGCAGTTGCTGAGATATTGGCATTTATGGAGACATCAGCATTTCTTTGAAGAAAGGGAAATTGAGTTACAGATGGCATACTTTGAAATACACTAAGCTGGGATAGATGGAGACTACTGAGGACCCATGCAAGAAAATTGAAAACTGTAAAATCTTTAGAGAGCCTAACATCTCCATTCACACTGGAGAGAATGTTGGAGATTACTCTGAATGTGTCACAGAGTTTTGTGTATAATGCATGCTGCATGCATGACCGTTGCCTTTCAAGAGGGATTCAGTCTGCACCTGCAGAACAAAATTAATTCCAAGCACCAAGTTGAGGAGATGGAGAACCACATTTATGTGCATTAGTCCATCAGACACTCTTGTTTTAATTTGTGCATGCAGAAGGGTTTAATTGACCCTTAAGATGTTTCTTTTTTAAAAAAAGAAAGCAAAAGAAAATGAAAACATTTGGTTAAATGTAAATTGTAGCAATTTGTTTCAGAACGCACTGTGAGGATTTGGCATTGTTCATGTAACAATGGAAACAATGTATAATAGCTAACAAAATAGCCATCATTTGTGGCCATTCATGCTTTAGTAACCTCTGGATTTGAACAGTCTAAAGTGCTCTACATGGGGGTGCCCATGAAAAGCAACTGAAAAATTCAACGGCTCCAAAATGCTGCTAACAGACTATTATCTGGGGTTTGCCAGATGGAGATGGTAACTCTGCTGTTTTGTTGTTGAGCTGCATTTGTTACCTACTGATTAGATGGCTTAATTCAATATGTAGGTTTTTTACATCACTTAAAATCCCATGAGTGCAGTCTTAAGCACACTTAGGTGGGTGTAAGTTCCATTGAACTCAATGGGGCTTATTTCTGAGCGAACAGAGGATTTCACAGCTAATGACTTCGGACTTTTGTTATTCTGTTTCTTCTATTAAACACCTCATTCATTTTGTTATTCATCCATGGAAATCACATAGGTTTTGTTAGTAATTTGTTAAGTTTGCCTCTGTTTCGTTACTCACGTTTGTTGTCTCCCTCTTTCATCCTTCCACACACAAACCCCAATAAGCAGTATCATGAGAGTTACTCTCAACAGCTGCCTCGTGGTGGCCACCATTTCATTTTTGCATAATGCCCTGGATGTTGCATCATTCCAGATCATATGGGGAAATTGAAAATGAAAATAAAATGGGGGTGGGGTGGGGTGGCCTGCACTGGTGGCTGCTATTGCCCCCCCCCCCGTCCCCAATGATACCATGTCTGAGACATTCTGGGAAAGGAAAATGACAGCTATTAGGAGGCAACTGTTCAGAAGACCTCCACTGCCACCAATTAAAGTGACCTCCCCCAGAATGAGAAATGAATGGAGCAATAAAAATAACACAATTCCTACAGATTGTCTTAGGCCTTAGCTAGACCAGGCTACATCTCGGGGTGAACCCCGGGATCGTCCCTGTGCGTCCAGGTGACACACAGGGGATCCCAGGATCAGGGAGGGATCATCCCTCCCTTGCCCTGGGATACAGCCATCCCCTTTGGGCCTGCTTTTTCCATGGTCTCAGGCTGAGCCCAAGACCATGGAACGTCTGGCCCATTTCTGCAGCTTGACCACACTCTGTGCGATTACTTGCGCGGAGCCGGGAGACACGCATGGGGCACAGCACTCCTCAGGAGTGCTGAGCCTATCGGGGTTAGGGTGAGAGGGAGCAGGGAAACTAAATTAAATTTTTTAAAATACTTATCTTTAGCACACAAGTGTTCATGCACTACGTTGGTTTAAAATTTTTAAAAAATGGCAGGCACGACGCCTCTCTTCCTGAGGTTGACGCGCTTTATGTGTAAATGGGGCAGAGATCTTGCATTAATCCCAATGCGAGATCTCCCTTCCTCTGCCCCAGAACAAATGGTAGGTCTAGCTAAGGCCTTACTCTTGGCATTAATTTCTGAGTGAATGAAAATTGAACAGAAGGCGGCCTATTCAGCTGAGCTTTTATTTCTTCAAAAACAAATGCTCACTTCTAGTTAGGCCCTGGATTCTCTAGCAACTGCCTTCTCCCCTGTCCCCCCCCCCCCATCCCTTGAGTACCCGAATCAACATCAGAAGTCCTGCTTGGTTCTCCACTGCTGTGCTGTAGGTATCTGTAGCAGGGCCTTTTCAGTCAAGGCTCCAATGTACTCTTTTTCTCCTTTCTGGAAAGCCCCATCAATATGTACATCTCATGCTGATTAAATCCGGGCTCTTGCAGTAGGCTTTTGGAGAACATTTAAGAATTCTTAAAATAAATAAATGGATAGCCTCATGTGTGCTGCCTTGAGCTCCTTGGGAAGCTGGAGTGATCAAGATGTAACCAGCCATAATAATGACAAGCTGTTCTAATACATGTTGATGATAATTATGTAACGCCGTGAGTAATTCACAGCATAGCTGAGGCTAGAGCAATTTGAACCATATCCTTGATGCACTACTTAATTTTCAAACTTGCCCTTCCTTTGAAGAACTCATGGAAGTGTAATATGGTCCCCCACCCTTTTTTATCTTCAGAACAACCTTGCAAGATAGGTTAGTCTGAGACAGTCACCTGGTAAACACAGATTGGGAAGATGTACGGATCTAAAACTGGATGTCTCTAGTCTAAGGCCATGGCTAGACCAGGCCTATTTCCTGGGATTGTCCCGGGATCATCCCTGTGCATCCAAATGACACACAGGGGATTCCAGGAGCAGGCAGGGATGACCCCTCCATTTGTCTGGGATAATCCTTAGGTCCAGCTAAGGCCCAAGATTAGTTCAAGATAGTAACTATTATGCTACTCTGGCTCTGCACTAATATTAAGCTTTGCCCATGTTATGGTTTCTAAATAAATATCAGAGTAATATTTCACTTTGCAGGATGAACAGATTGTTTATGCTATTGCCAGTAGGGAAGTTGCAATGTCCTTCGTAGCAATTGTTGAAATATAAACCTTCCCCACCCCCTTCTACTCCCAGTGATGCTAGCAAAGCCCTTTTGGTATTATGACTTCCTGCCTGTAGTATCAAAATCCTCTTTGTGTGTGAAGAATACTTATTTATCTCCAAAAGTAGCAGAAGCGATGAAAAAGGCCTACAGTAGCATGAAATGTGTCAATATTCCTTTGCTCTTATATTATGATAGGCAACATCATGCACCCAGGCTTCCAGAATGTACATAAAGCATCAGGATTTTTTTTTAACAAATCATCATCATTATCATCATCATCATCATCATCATCATCATCACCATGATGATGGGATTCCTCTGTGTGACTTTCTGTATAGCTACCTTTGGGAGAAAGATGCTTTGAACAGAAAAGGAAGAGAAGTACTTAGAGAGGACAGGGAGAGAATAACTTTGCTTTAACCTCCTTAGTAGCGGTTCACAGATCTGCCATTACTATCCAGAAATCGATGTTACAGGCATTGCTTGGATTTTCAAAATTGCAGCAGGAGAGAGAGAGAGAGAGAAGGTTGTGCACCCCTAACAGTTTTTAAGCCCTCTCCCTGTGGACCGATCCCCTGCCAAGATTTTGCATTTATTGTCTACTTGCATATGCCTTAAATAAGACTTTAGAGTTGCATACAGGGTTGCCCCAAGTGTATTACTGAAGCAACTGTAAAGGGTGGAAAGCTCAGGAGAAACGTCTGAGGAATTTCAAGGAAAGATATCTCAGTGAGAAATTTCTTGGGTAGATTCCTTACTATCCTTGTATATTTGCATGTGCTGGGGCTGGAGGTGAAATAAGTGTTTTAAATTTACAAACCCACACGGCCAGTCATTAAGGCTGTAATGTAATAAGCACTTATTCAATGGCAAGACCTGCTTCAGACAAGCATTTAATTGCATGCTTGTGACTGGCCACTCACAGGTCTTCGTGGGTCATTTTGATGACACCGTGTTCTTCCTGTGCATCTCCACTGGTCTCCCACTCCTTCTGCCATTTTCTGTTGTTGTAAAATAATCCTCCAAAAATGCGACTCTTCTGAGCTATGGCAACATTTGTCACTATTTCCTACTGTGGCAAGCTCAAACATCACTCATTCATCCATCCCTAGTTGTAGTCTGTCAGGGTTCCTTCTATGACCTAGAACCCTGAGCAACTCCTTAAGGATCTCTGCCTCCTTAAGAATTCCACAATCCTTCTTTTGCCTTCCCCCATCCAGTAACATGGGGTTTAGGCTGTGGACATGGGGTGAATGTAACTCCAAACACTTGGCTTAATGCAATAGTTTATTAGTAAACTAAAATAGGCAACTTAAGTTAAAGGTATTTAGTCAATGGAGCTGACTTATACAAAAGGCATTAAAAGAAAATAAAAGTCGTAAAAACACAAGTTCTTTTACCCTAAGCTTCACCTAGACTTCTTCAAGCTGCATCTTTCTGCTTCATTCTTACAGTCTCTCTCTCTCTTTCTCTCTCTCTCCCTCTCCCTCTCCCTCTCCCTCTCTCTCTCTTTGTCTCTCCCCCTGCCCCTCTAGCTGGTTCTCTTCTTTTATTCCCTCTTCCTCCAAAACAGAAAGTACAGCTCCCACTTTGAAGAAATGAAACAACTGGGGAAATGAAGCTTAACAAAGGAATGAAATGAAACTACTCCTCTCCGGGATACCTCCTCCCAACAGAAAAAACTCCAGGCCTCTAAGATTATTATGTTGCCTCTGTAGGCCTGAAACCTTCACATAGCCACTCTCTTCAGCCAGCCCTGCCCTCCTGAGCTGCCTTCTCTCTTTTCCTTTCAGCCCAGTTGATGAAGGCCTGTAAAAAGGTTGTAGCCATGCACCACCACTCACCATAAGACTGATTGGGAATGGTCCCTTGAGGTGCCTTATTTTCAAAGCAAGTGTGCCTTGGGCCTAATGTACACCAAGCAGGATATTGCACTATGAAAGTTGTATGAAAGCAGTATATAAAAGGCAGGAGCCACACCAAGCAAGAAATATCGGTATGAAAGCGGTATGATCCCTCCCTTGCCCAGGGATCTCGCCCTCCCCTTTAGGCCTGGTTTTTCTGCGGTCATGTGCTGAGCTCGAGACTGCGTAACATGTGGCTGGGCGCCACGGTTTGTCCCGGCTCCTCACAGTTCCTCATGAGGAGCCGGGACCTGTGCATGGGGCACAGAGCTCCTCAGGATCACTGCGCCCATCAGGGGTGGGGTGGGGGGAGCAGGGAAAATAAGTTTAAAACACACACACACACAACCCTTACCTTCTGTGCATGAGCATTCATGCACATCTTCCCCTTTAAGAACCCCCCCCAAAAAAGGTGGGTGCAACGCCTCTCCCTCCAAGGTTGTCACGCACTGCATGTAAACAGAGGGGGGATCTCACAGTAAAACCACTGTGAGATCTTCACCCCTCCGTCACACACTAACAGGTAGGTCTAGCTAAGGCCATAGATCCATTTCACTCCATATTATGTACTCTTACTCTCAGTGGTTCTACCATTTATATTTTGATTTTTAATGGTATTTATAAATCACTCTATGACACTCATTCTCAGGGTGGCATTTACAGATTAAAAAACAGTAAAATTCAACAAAATTCAATACAATAAAAGTATAATCCCACATTTTAAAAAACCACAGTAATTTAAAAACCAAATCAGTGTCTTAGCCAGAGATATTTCCTAGCCTTGCTCCCCCAAATCCTCTTCAGCTGGATGTGGAGGATCGAACATGGACTGTAAAGCCTGCACTGTACCTCATTTATAGATAGCATATTCTCAATTTGTCTGCCTTTGTATTATATTCTCATTAAGGATTGCGGTATTGCTGCACGAGGCACCATTACATTTATTTTATTTTAGCCTCAGGGTGGGGAGGATCTTGAAATACCACTTTTACCAATAAATGTAACATTCCAATTCTAGCATTCAAATACACATTATTGCTTAAATGACTGTAACTGACCGGAGGCCAAAATACCCTACCAAATTGTCCAGGTCTTATTAAATGCTAACACAGATGAAGACATCCTGTTGATAAGTAAACACATAATGATATCTAACATTACAGAACCTGGCCTAAAGACAACGATATTGCCCTGGGAGTTGAATCACCCTACTGGATGCAAGCCCAGGAATAGTAACTTGCCAGTGCAAAAGATATGTCTGAGCATTGCCACACGTTTTCACTGGCCGTATCCAAGTGAGCACCTACATTTGTTTGATATTGAGCTGAATGTACATTTTCCTGGACTCAGTCCTGATCTCATTTATTTAAATTTAGGAGCAGCACCATCACGCTTAGTATATCACGCTAGAATACAAAATGTGGGTTTGGACATTTTTATTTAAAAAAATGCCTGGCATGTCTTTGTGTTGGCTAAATGTAGTTCTTGTGGCTCTCAGATCTTCCCAGATGAGTAGATGAAAATAAATTTGGAGGGCAAAAGACTCTCAGCCACATTCCCCTGTTGTAGGGCGATTTTGTGTTGTTCATTCTAAGCACTGAGTGGGGTAAATTTTGTGTATTTACTGATGAGCACTTTTCATCATTATTGTTTATAGATTATGTTTTTTATGATATTAGTTTTTATTAGTATTATTGTGCTGATTATGGTTAACCATGAATTTCTGTTTTTTGGTTTTAGTTTTTAATTTATTTTTCATTACTTTTCTATCCCAACTTGCTTGCTAACCTCTCCTATTGCCTAACCTGTGATGAAGGTTGGGCTGAGAGTCAGTGACTGGCCCAAAGTCAGCTAGTGTGAGCTTTCTGGCTAAGTGGGGATCTGAGTCCCAGTATGTCTACAAGGCTGGTTTGTATTTTTGCAGTGGGAAGTGACACATGGATTTAATTGGTGAAGGTGATGGTGATTGTTAGCATAATCACCTCCATTTTCTAAAGGAAGCTGTATAGTATCCATTATACACCAGGCGAAATGTCACGTACCAGGGCGTCTTCAAGGGTGTCTTCATGTCTCTTTCTTATCTAAACATAAACAAGAGCTCTGGCTCCAGCTGTCTCCAAGTGCTGCTGTGTCAAAGTTAACTTCTGTTACTTACTGTCAGGCCAATGGTATTGTTTACAGAACTGTTTAGCATAATTAGCTATGCCCCAGTGTTATGTTCTGATTGGTTTATGCTGCAACAGGGCCCTGCCCCTTTCAAGCTCAAATACTGTACTGTATTCCCTATGTCTTTTGTCTGATTGCTCCCTTTGAAGAGACCAGGCCTTGATTACTAATCAATAACCCTCTGTCTCTGGAATGGTGGAGTCGTGCTTAAGGGCTGTTTGGATTTCATCCTTGGGTGAAAAGAACATTGATCTAACATGATGATAATGTGTGCTTGCAAAAATTAACATACATATTTTCCTAGGTCCCTGCCCCCAACATTACATATCATGGATATGAGCTATTATCCATCATGCGTTTGTATACATGGTAGGGGATCACTGATGGAGTGTGTCCTGGCCCCCAACAGTTGTCACTATTGTTATAAACCATTTTAAAGTGGTAGTGCAGATCCTGCCCAGGATTATATATAGGTTACAGAGGTATAAAATGGGCTAGTTTGCATAATGATTTGAACTGAATGAATTCTCCCATCTGTGAGCAGTGCAAGTGTGAGATTTGATATTGGCCACAGAATTTACCATTCTGAGAAATGCAACTTTCATTTCCATCACCTCCCCCACCCCATTTTTAGCCCTTATGACTATTAATATAGGCTTGAAAGGCCTGAAATTGAAAGCTGATGTCTGTAGCAGAGTTCCTCAGGCATAGATCTTATGGAAGCTATTCAAGTGATATATCCTAGATGATGTAGCTACCTCTTGATCATTGTAAAGCTCAGACTTCGCTTTTCTTTGGTGGATAAATTGAATTGTAAGCCTCTTCCTCCAGACAAAAGCCTTGAAAACATAAACCTATTAGCTACAATTGAAAGGGATGTACAGCTTGATTTCAGGTCTACAGCAGAGAACTAAGAGAAGCCTTGTTAGTCTTTTTTTTTAAGGTTTATTTCATGGTGAGTTCTCAAAAATCCACCCCCAGCAATTTCCCCTTAAAATTCTTTAAATAAATTCTTTATATAGAAACTCAATATAGAACCTAATGAGATTGTCCTCAAAGAGGAAAAAGACTGCATATACCAATGGCAAAACTGAGTAAGTTGCAGAACCATCCAAAATGGGTAATACCATGAATGCAGCACCAAAACATGGAATCCCCTGGATTTCAGCACATCCTTGGCTCTGACCACACTAGTAGCGCACCAGGAAAGGCCCCCAATTTGTGGAATTCCATTCACTAATACGATAGCATTGGACATATTTGACATTGCCTTGATTGGTTTGTCATGGTCTGTAGTGGAACCTCATTGGCAATATCCAATGGTGCCCATGTGCCAATGGAACTGATCACTGGCTAAAGCAAGTGGAAATTATCTAAAATGCTAGGTTCTGGGTCACAACAGGTCAGTGTTGCTCACAGAAGGGACCTGTCTTGTTCCAGAAATTAGCATTTGGGTTCATTTCTGGAGTTGCTTTAGGAAGTGTTAACTTC
The DNA here is from genome assembly GCF_023053635.1 of Elgaria multicarinata webbii. Lineage (NCBI taxonomy): Eukaryota > Metazoa > Chordata > Lepidosauria > Squamata > Anguidae > Elgaria > Elgaria multicarinata. Next base: position 25,903,919 of record NC_086178.1, on the reverse strand, counting down.
ATGTTGCACTGGCCATGAGTACCACCAGCACAACATAATAAGTGGAGCTGCATAAGCGGTGTTGGATACTGCCCATTAACAAGAGATGGTAGTGTGGAACAAAGTAACTTTAGTTGAACTGTACTACAATGCAAACTATAACCGGGATGGGGAACCCGCTGCCCATGGAACTAATCTCCCTTTCTGAGGCTTTCTTGTCTATCTAGGTCATAATTCAACTGCCACTGGACACATTTTAGGAAACTTTTTCAGTAATACAGTACGGTCAATGCAGTTTGACTTGCCAGCCATGTTAGTGCACTTTATCACCACTTCAGTTCGAGTTGAATATATGAATCAATTTGGCAGTAAATATTTAGAGAGGAGTGGTGCCGTCCTCTTTAAAAGAGGTGGTAATCTGACCACTCCTGAAAATCCCTAACCTGGGGGGATTCTACACGTCGTACTGAGGGCGCTTCCATGCGCCCCCAGTGCGACCCCAAAGCGATTGTGTACTTGCCTGGCGAAGAGACGAGGAAGAGGCGTCCTTGCCGCTGCCACCACCGCCACCCACCTCCCTCCTCGCCGGCCGGGTCGGAGAGCTCGGCCAAAGAAGGCAGGGTGGAGAGTGGAAGCCCTCAGTACAACATGTGGAATCCCCCCTGGACCTGGTGGACGGGGAAGCCCATCTGGTGACAAAGGAACAAGCGCCACTTGACGGGCAGTGATTGCCTTGCCCAATCCCAAGAATGGCCTCATAAGTGGCCAATAGATGATGCCCATTTAGGCCTTCCCCCCTTTCGCAGATCTTTTAATAAATGTGGCCCATATTTAATCCCACTCTTGTGTCTCATCTCATTATTTCTCACCCTTCACTTCCACAATTGTAAGCTGGTGGCTAACATCACCTTCCTACTTGACTGGATGGTTGCAAGACAACTCCAGGCACTCTTGAATGAAACAGATTATCTAGATCCATTTCTCTCTGGCTTCAGGCCTGGTTTTGGAACAGAAACTTCCTTTGTCACCCTGTGAGATGATCTTTGCCAGGAGAGGGAAAGGGTGTGTGTGACCTTATTGATTTTCTTGGACCTCCTAGTGGCTTTTGATACCATTGGCCATGATATCCTCCTGGACAGGTTGCCTGTGTTGGGAGTTGGAGGCACTGTGTTGCAGTGGTTCTACTCCTACTTGTATGGTCAATTCCAGAAGGTGGTGTTGGGGGATTATTGCTCTGTGCCATGACATCCAGGTCATGGGGTTCCACAGGGCTCTATTTTATTCCTTGTGTTGTTTTATTCCCTGTGTTGACCCTGAGGTATCATCAATATCCGGATGACACCCAGCCCTACCTCTCCTTTTCATCAAACCCAGGTAGGCAGTGGCTGTTTTGAATCAGTGCCCAGGCATGGTAATGAACTGGATGAGGGCCAAAAAGCTGATGCTCAATCCAGACAAGATGGAGGTACTGTTAGTGGGTGGTTTGTCTGTCCAGCTAACTGATGTTCAATCTGTTCTGCAGGGGGTTGCACTCCCACTATAGGATTGGGTTTGTAGTTTGGGAGTGCTCTTGGATCCAGAACTGTCACTTGAGGTTCAGGTGGACTCAGTGGCAAGGAACACCTTTTATCAGCTTAGGCTGATATACCATGCCCTTATCTGGTCAGACATAGTCTAGCTGCAGTTATCCATGCTCTGATAACCTCTCATCGGGATTACTGCAATGCGTTATATGTGGGTCTGCCTTTGAAAATTGTCCGGAATCTTCAGCTGGTACAAAACATGGCAGCACGCTTTTTAACAGGGACTGGCCAATAAAACACTAGTACTTTTCCAGCTTCACTGGCTGCCAGTCCAGGTCCAGGCCTGATTCAAAGTGCTGGTATTAAGGAAAGCCTCCTCCCCTATGTGATCATCATCAGGGGTCGTTCTCCATTAGCCCTTGCCAAAGGAAGTGAGGCAGGTGGCTACCAGGAGGAGGGCCTTCTCTGTAGTGGTACCCCAGCTGTGGAGTGAGCTCCAGGTGCAGATCTTTTTATTTTCCCAATATTTTAACAGTTTACCATTTTAGTCTTTTAACTTTACTGTTTTAAATCTGTATTTAAATCTATTTAAATCTCTGCATTGCTGTTCAGTTTTATCCTGGTTGAGTTTTTACATTGTACTTTTATATTGACTTTACATTGTGGTTTGTTTTGTACCTTGAATTGTATTTGATGGTTTTAATTTTTGTGAACTGAAATTTTGTTATCAAGTGAATTTGCCTGAATCTGGCTTCCTCTATTCAGACTGCAATACTTTTTTTCCCCTATTAACATTTTTCTTCAGTAATATTTCATAACATCCTTGAAACTTCATGATCACTTTTCTTTAGGGTTACCCATCCCATGACTAATAGCCAACTCCCATGCTACATAAAGGGGAAAAAACAACTGGAGAATTTTATGTGTGCTTTGGTGGAGGCAGCCAGAGAGAGGAAAGGGGGTTTCCACATTGTAGAAGCAGAAAATGCCACAGGAAAAAAGAGAGCAAAAAGTAGTGTCCTTTCCACCCATGGAACAAGGCATTGCTGATCCATAATATTGGCAAAGGTTAGCCATATATACAGCTTAGAGTTGGACTCCATCAAACTTGAAGTTGTGGGTGAGTGGGTGAGTGCAATGCTCAGTGCTCTAAACTTAAAACTATCAGCATTCCATTCATGGTTGTCCTGAGCTCACTAAAGACAACATTGTTTTCTAAGTTCCCCAGGAAAAATGTGACCTTTATGATTATTTTGCAAGTATAGTTTATTGATGTGTCTTTTGCACATTGAAAAGCTTACTCATTTATTGTAAGTCATTGCTTTTTTCTTTCTTTTCTTCAAATTCACCATTATTATTCACAATGCAACATTACCAAAATGGATATGGTCAGCTAGGACAGTGGTGATGGGCAACAGTACCCTGCAGTATCTTTGCCACTGATTTCCAGCTATACCACCTACACTGACACAGATCCTGCTTAGGGAGGATTTACATGAACAATTCAGATGATATCAAAACAAAAACAAAAATCAACACTAGTAACATCTCCTAATCATTCTTCCATAGTAAAATTTTATTATGAACATGACTTTCCCCATATCTTAAAATGAGTTCAAGCTTTCTTTAAAACCTGGGTGAAAATGGCATCCACAAATTTCCCACCCTAATTTATTCTGGGCCAAGACTCAATACACCCTCAACAGAGCATTGTGGATGAAAAATGGCAGCTGCCACAAACACAGGGAAGTTTGTTGGGAATATTTGCAGCAAATTAAGCAAAATTGTCTTTTTTCTACTAGGGAAGTGGATGGGAGAGAAACCAGAAAATTCTCATAAGCTTTCTCAGCAACATGTAGTTTGAGAAATTTAGGCCCAGCTCTAGCTTGTAGTGGTGGATGAAGGAATACATGTTCTTAGAGGCAGATTGGAAATAGTAAATGCTGAGCCCATTGCTTAAAAACATAAGAGGTGTTGGTCTTAACCTATAAAGCCTTACACGGCTTGGGATCACAATACCTGACAGAACGCCTCTCCCAACATGAACCTACCTGTACACTGCGCACAACATCTAAGGTCCTCCTCCGAGTGCCTACTCCAAGGGAATCTTGGAGGATGGCATCAAGGGAGGGGGCCTTTTCAGTGGTGGTCCCCCAATTATGGAATGATCTCGATGAGGCTCGCCTGGCTCCAACATTGTTATCTTTTTGGTGCCAGGTCAAAACATTTCTCTTCTGCCAGGCATTTAACAGCATTTAACAACATATGCTAAGTTTGTTTGTTTTTTAATGGACCCCAGAACTGTTGTTCTTTAAATAGATACTGTAGTTTTATACTCTCTGTGTGTGTGTATTTGATGGTTTAAAATTTTGTACACTTTTAAATGTTCACTGTTTTAACTTTTGTAGACCCAGAGAGCTTTGGCTATGGGGTGGTATATAAAATAAATAAATAAATAAACAAATAATAAGAGCCAAAATAGATCAGACCTAAGATCCATCTAGTGCAGCATTCTGTTCACACAGTGACCAATTAGCTGTCAACCACGACCTGAGTGCAACAGCCCATGTTCCCCATCAGCTCACATACATAGACATATTGTCTCTAATGCTGAAATATTAAATATTAGCAACATTGAAATCATTACAACTAAATCCGCAGTTGCAGATGAAATTCTCTACTGTATTTCAAGGTGGAGAAATGAAGGGCAACATTTTGCCACCTATTATGAAGGGGTAGGGTGGGGGTGAATTTTTCAGGCAATCTGGGGAAAGCCAAAAAGGGAAGCTTTCATTTCCCCTGAGAAATTGCAACTCAGCCAGGCATATTTTGCCATATCTTGAAAACAATCAACCTGAGTCCTTTCTCAGGAAGTGGTTAGGGTGGCCACTTATGCAATGAGAGAAAAGGAGAAAATGTGTCACGCCAAAAGGCTAAAGAGGACACAATTTTGCATACCATTTGTATATGCAAATGTATGTGTGTAGGTGAGAATTTAGAAATGATAAGTATTTAAATAAAAATGCAAGACATCTCATCACAGTGGAGAAGACTGATCAGGTGACCTGTATGCCTGGACAGTCTGCCTCTCCAGGCACTACAACTGATGATTGTCAACTTTAAGGTAGGGATGTATGAGGAATAATTAATTTTAATTCATTTTTTTATCAGGGTTTTACACAGTTCACACCTTCCAGGCAGATCACAGACTGTCTGCAGTTGAAGTCCATACATTTTTTTTGGGTTGCAATGTAAGCCACACACACCCCCTAACGACAAATTCATTTGACATAATGTGTTCATTTTTAAAATGTGTACATTTCAAAATTAGTATATTTGAAAAATGTGTGCACATACGTTGAAGCATGGAAGAAGAATGTGTAAATTTAAAAACAATGCACAATGGATGCATACATTTGGAAAAAGATGCATAGAAATACATGCAGATTTTCATGTGAAGGGGGGGGGGGGGCTCACAAACTAAAACAGTCTCAAGTTGGAATGAACTCCAAGATAGAATTCAGAGAACTTCAGACAAGTTGTGTTTTGTTGATTTGCACATCAAGGCCCTTGCTCTCCCTGCCTAAGGGTCTCTCTTTAAAAAAGGCTTGCTGGGATAGCCATAGGGCATGTTGACACCATGCATACATCCTGGAGTCATCTCTAGGTCATCCATGTGCATCCAAATGATGCACAGGGGTGTAAGGATGGGGTTAATTCATACCAAGAATTGCCTTTTAAGATGTTAAAATGTATTTTTATTGTTATGGTTTTAGGAGCAGAACATAAGCACCAGCTGCGTATGTGGGCGTTCTGGCACATCCTGGAACCGCTTGGGGCTAGGCCGATCGGCCTTGAGCGAGAATTAACATATCAGGGAAGGTGTGAATGACCCTCGCATGGGAGGGGGGAAGGAGCAGGGGAAACTATCTATAAAGAGTACATTTTGTAAGGTTCTTTTGTTCTGAGCTGGATGACCACATGGCTGGGTGAAGCATAGCTGCAATATAGTTTCTTTTAGTTTGCTTAGACTGGGTTCTTATTCTGTATCTGCATGTTTTATCCATTTAATGCTAATCTTGTATTTCCTACCCTTATATCCTCAATAAATTTGGGCCTAACCCTCCAGTGCTGGAGCTGTGTGCGTGTGTTCTTGGGATCTGTGCAAAATCCAGTGGAAAAGCCAGCTTTGCTGGGGCGTGCTTCCTTTACAAGGGGATCCCGGGGTCAACTAGGGATGACCAGAGACTTTCACCAGGTTAACTGGGATTTTTCTGCAGTTCTGGGACAACCCCAAGGACTGCAGCTGGTGTGGCATGGCCTCCTGGGTCCTCAAATGGGCATGGAGCTGCACAGGGGGGCTCTGTGTCCACGGAGGGCAGCAATTTCACCATCCCTGGGATGGCATGGGGACTGAGTGTGTGGGCATTTCCCTTATTTTTTTCACTGCATGGCCAGCTCCTCTTATCAAAAATGGCACCCACAACATCCCTCTTCCCTTCAGGGATGTAGCATTGACGTATAGACAGTGGGGGAGGATCACAGAAACAGGTAAGTGTAGATGAGGTGTAGATGAACCCATAGAACCATAGAATCATATAATAGTAGAGTTGGAAGGGGCCTACAAGGCCATTGAGTCCAAACCCCCACTGAAGGACCTTCAAATGTAGACTGTCCCATCTAAGGTAAGACAACTGGTCAACCCAGACATGGGTAGATAAATGTCCACTGATGGACATTTTTATAAGAAATATCCACTCTGGACACCCTCTCTTATCAGGTACTTTCCATGGCTTCATTTGGTGATCATGAGGACAGGATACTGCCCTGTTGAATCTTGCACCCCTGGGGTCATGTCAGCTTCATTTATTTTGCTTCTTGTTTAACTTGGAGAGTTAAACAAAAACAAAACAAAAAAAGTAATGACTTGCAATAAATGAGTAAGCTTTGCAATGTGGAAAAGAAAAACATCAATAAACTATACTTGTAAAGTAGCCGTAAAGGTCACTTCTTCCCCAGGGAACTGAGAAAACAATGTTTCCTTTAGTGAGCTCAGGAGAGTCGTGTGTACGTGTGTGTAGTTGCTAACCAATAAAGTGAAAGGAAATGCTGACGGTTTCAAGTTTGTGGTACTGAGCATTGGCCCATAAAGTATAATGAAAAGCCGAGGGAACACAAGCATAGACTTATTCACTGAATCATAAATGACAAGTAAAACAAGTAAATTGCCTTTAAGAAGGGGGGGAGGGGAATTGTAATCCACTTTTTTTTAATTAGAAGAAATCAAGTTGGGCTTTTATTTCCTTTCGAAAAGATGTGTGTTGTCCTTCTGGGTGAGCTGGAAGGCGGGGAATGAATAGCAATGGTGAGGTATGCAGTATTGTTATGTTATATTATGTTGATAAGTGTGCCGGCCCCCCTAAAAATCTCTCTCTTTTTTTCTTTTTCAAAACCATTCTCATTTAAAAAGAAATTGAAAGGAGAAGAAATTTTCAGAGAAATTCTCATGGGTTGGGTTCAGGATTCTTGCTCTTACTTTAGGAGATGGCCAAGGAGTGTGCACAATGATTCTATGATTCTATGATTCTAAGTGTCCTGTCTTTCATTGGATGAAGATGATGATGATGATGATGATGATGATGATGATGATGATGATGATGATGATGATATATTGATTTCTTCTCTGATAACTTCTCTGGCTTCCCTCACTTCAATTAAAGCCAAGGAGGAGATTAGTAATTTGTGTTTTACAAAATTGCCCTGGGTCCGCCCCATGATTTCTCGCCCCACCTCTCGCGTAGTCCACCCCAACAAGCAGAGCGATGTGAGCTTCCGCCGAGTGCTCATGAGGCTTGCGAGCCCTCAGCAACTGATCCCCTCTGCATAATGCCATCTGCATTTCGGCAGCTGCCATTGGCATGGAAGGGGGAAATGTGTGATTTTGGAGGGTTTGGAAATTGCGCATTTTTCTCCTTCCCTGCTAATGGCACAATAGCATGGAGGGGGGAATGTGCACTTTCTGGAGGCTCCAGAAAGCATGCTTCCCCCCTGCTCCAATCAGGTCCTTAAGGGCACTCTTAATGCAAGGTGCTTTTGCATTAAGAGGGCCTTAAAGACTCCTAATGGACTAGAGCCGGGGAGAGCGTGCTTTCTGGAGCCTCCAGAAAGTGTGCATTTTCCACCTCCATGCTAATGGCACCATAATGGTGCCTCTAAGGCCTCTATTGGCTCAGGGGCAGGAGGAAATGCTGAATGCCGTATTAGGGTGGCTGTCATTAGCACGGCCAGGGGAAATGCACACTCTCTGGAGGCTCCAGAAAGTGCACTTTCCCGCCCTCTGCTGCAATCGGGACCTTAAAGGCCTTCTTTATGCAAGGGTTACCCTTGCGTTAAGAGGGCCTTTAAGGCCTGATTGGAGCAGAGCAGGGGAGAATGCACTTCCCAGAGCCTACAGAAAGTGTACAATTTCCCCTCAGTAATAGTGGTGGCTGCCATTAGTCCAGCAGGGGAAAAGGTTCAAAGAGTGTGATTGTGGAAACCAGAGTGGACCTGCACCCAAGTGCTTTTAGGGGATCATGAGTGCTTGGGCATTGGTCTGTCCTCACACCGGGTGTGTCTGGTTGGGTATGTGCGGGCCAGATGATGGAATGTCTGCTGCCCTCGCGGACCCAACCGGATGCTCATGACATCTGTAGTTGTAATTCATCTTATAGGGCTTTTTCAGATCACAAAGTACAGGCAGCCTGGATCCACTTTTAGGAATTTTCACCAAATCCCACCCCCCACACACTATTTTTTTGGATGGAAGCTACTTTCCATCCCTTTTCCAGAATACCTGAGAGTGACACTAGCTATGGACCATTGTGGAAGCTATAATATAGCAGCCAAGTGCTTCTGTTGCCACTTCCCATGGCAGCAGGGTGGGGTGGGGACATAAGTAAAAAGAAAGAAGCTGTGTTACAACCCCTGCCTATGGTGTGCTCTACCTGTGAATGAAGGAGGAACAATCAACCCATCTAGGAATGGGTGAATCTGTCACTTTCGCTTTCCCCTCTTTTTAAATCTCAGATTCCCTTTCTCCTGAAGAAGAACTTTGCTATTTTCATGTGTGTGTGTGTGTGTGTGTGTGTGTGTGTGTGTGTATGTATATATATATATATATATATATATATATATATATATAATCATGAATATTAAGAAATGAAATTGTCACCAATTAGCACCAGCCAAATTCAAATGGTACAGCTATTCTCAGCATGGAGAGACCCATTGCATACCTGCCTGCCATGTAAATGTTAAAGGTGAAGAGTCTGTCAGGGGGAAAAAAGAGGTAGGCAGCCCTGCAAACATGTTTGAATGCATAAAACAAACCCAGACATTTAAGAGCAATCCACTCAAACCCTTTGGCCTGGAGGAATGAATTCATCAGTTTCTGTTTCTTCCATGTTAATTTATATAGATAGATAGATAGATAGATAGATAGATAGATAGATAGATAGATCTTTTTTGTCCAAAACATGTCATTTTTTAAATGAATTTTAATAAATGCTTATTAAAATTTAACTGAAACAAAAGTCTCATCCTTCTCTAAACTCTTATCTCCATAGTTTTTCTCCAGCTTGGATTATAACTGGTTTATTTTTATTACTTTTTATTTATTTATGACATTTACATGCCACCTTTTTTCTTCATTATGGAACCAAAGGCAGCATACATAATCCTCCTCCTCATCTCCATTTCTATTCTCACAACAACAACCCTGTGAGGTAGATTGGGCTGAGAGTTGATGACTGGCCCAAAGCCACCCAGGGAGCTTCATGGCTAAGTTGGCAGTCCAACCCAGTCCAACACTCTGAGCACTACACCTTAGTGGCTCTTTCTAAACCACACTATTTTCCAGCTCAGGGGACGTGCGTGCATCACATTTATATTCTGAGCTGAGTCATTCCAAGCATTGTCTACATCACTAATATTTAGTGTGTTCCTACGGCAGGGAATACATCCAGATGTGTCACAGCGTTCTTTCATGTGCTAAAGCCCGTTTCTGCCTATGCAGCAGCGCCTTTGATTGTGATCGTTACATTAATACCAGGCACAAAGTGTTCAGAAATTATTTTAAAACCCTACACCTTTTAAATAGCTGTCAGATTCAGATGGTAGCAAATATAAATGATTAAGTCTTCAAGGCATTTCCCCTGATTTGTCATATCAGCAAGTGTCTTAAGGCTCTTCGCATTTTCCAGACTGCCAAGCAGCAATAATCCGTTTAGGCCAAGTAGGCATATTCCACATGAAACAATCAGTGGTTACAACTACTGAGAAAGGCAGGAAATGATTGTAAAGAGGAGACTGTGGGAGCAATTCCTAACTCTCAGACTGAAATAAATGGGACTTTAGAGTACTTCAGTTTGGCTGGATTGTCCCCAAGAGTTTTTACATGAATGGCAGGTTCTTCTCATACGGGCACAAATACAGTTTTCTTTTCCTACGAACAGGGGAGAAATTTGTTCAATTCATATTTTAATCTGAACTTACCTAATGTTACACTTTTGAACTGGTAAGCGAACAAAAACGCAATTATCCTTCAAAAATTCGCAATTCTCCAAATTTTGCAATGGATCTCCGAAATCAAACAATACATACAAGAATGCATATTAAGGGGAATAATGTTCAAAATGCATTATATCAAGGAAATTGATTGCAACACCCCCACCCCCTGTATATTAGGCAAATATGCATGCAAGAATGCATGTGTAAGGAGTAGGGATGCCAAAGAAATATGCAATGGATTCAGATTACTTTGGATTTCTATGAATAAGTGGATGACTGAATGAAAGACACATGAAAATCCATAAACACGGATGGAATGGATTTAACAAAATCCATACATCCATACAAAATCTATACATTTAGGAAATATGTGAAGAGAAATGCTTTTTTTTTTTTTTTTTGTGAACTTAAAAAATAAATCTCAAGGTTCAAGGTGAACCATACTTAAGTTTGGAATGATGAAAAACAGAGAGAAATCAAAGTTGTTAGGTTCATCCTTCCCAATTATTTTGCTCTCCCAAGGGAAGAAAAGGACAACCAAAAACGAAGGCTACAACACCTTTGGTCTCATCCTGGAGGGCTCTTCTTATGAACTCTTCTTATAAGGTCATTTCTGGGTTCAGGCTTTTATTAACATGAGTGGAGGTACAAGATTTTGTTGAACATTTCCATATGGGCAGAAGATAATAGTTAACCCTAAAAATCATAAAGAAACATGTACCAGTGTCACAATTTTCTGACAAGGTGTATTTTCAACAGTTATGGCATCCATACATTACTTAATTAATTTCTCAACTTGATTACTTAATTACTTTAATCAATACTTTATAGCATTTGGTTTCTCAAAAATGTGATCAGTTAGAATGTTTGCTCTCTTCAGGATACTAACCAGTCCTGCACTTCTCTAAGCTAAATATTTAAGTTTGTACTTTGATGAGTCACCTTAAAAACATAAGAACATAAGAAGTGTCATGCTGGAGCAGCACTCTGTACACACCCTAGCCAACCAGCCACCCCCAAAACACTTTCTGAATGTTTTCCTCTTAATTTTTGAATTTTAACATTTATCTATTATTATTATTATTATTAATTTATATAGCACCATCAATGTACATTGTGCTGTACAGAGTAAAACAGTAAATAGCAAGACTCTGCCGCATAGGCTTACAGTGTTTTCTAAAGGCTATCTTCTTAAGTAGACTTCCTCAATGCTCCACCATACCTCCTTTCCTTGATTCTAATAGATTCTGCAGGGAGAAACATAAGCTCTGAAACCCCATATCCTAAATTCCTTACATGAAACTTGAACATCTCCCCCACCCCCACTAGAAACTGTGTTTTATTAAATCTAAGAATGAAAGAAGAGCTGTGCTGGATCAGACCAAAGACTGGTCTAGTCCAGCATTTTACTTGCACAGTGGTTAACCAGATATCATTGGAAGTCTATATCAGGACATGAATGCAATAATAACTTCCCACTTGTGTTTCCCTGCAACTGGTATTGAGAGGGCTGCTTCCTCTGAAAGTGAAGGTAATATATTCCCATATGAGTAGTAGTCATGGACAGCCTGATCCTCCATGAATTTGTTTAACCCCCTTCAACGCCATCCAAGTTTGTGGCCATCCACTACATCTTGTGTTACTGAATTCTATACTGTAATTATGCACTCTGTGATGAAGAAGTTCCTTTATTTTTCCATCCTGAATCTCCCACCATTCATCTTCATTGGATGACCTTGGGTTCTAGTATTATGAGAAAGGGAGAAACACTTCTCCCCAGTCCAACAGGATGGGGGGGGGAGGATTCTGATGGCCTCCATCCCCATATTGAACACCTGCAACATACCTACTTGGAAGTAGGAAAAGGAGGAATTCCATGAAGATGGACTTGGCAGGTCTACCCATGCAAAAGGATATTACTTACTTCTTATAACTAATATCTTTCTTGTTATTCTCATTTGTTTTAGGCCATAGTTCTGGGGGGGAAGAAACCAACAAATATGTCATGTTTAGTATGTTCTGCAGCTCTTTACGTATCTGCCATTGGCATCAGCAAAGCAAAGCCAATTTATTTCCTTCCCATTTACTTTAATGCCTGAGTCTTTCACTTGTTTGGTTCTATTAATTGCATCCTCTATAAATACGCTAAACAGGACAGGGGCCAGTGAACACTCTTGATGGATCCTATGACTAATTTTGCTCTTGGTTCAATGTCATTTACTCTAATTATACCTTCCTGGGTTTTATAATGCTATGAGTTTGCTATCTGATTACTGTGTATAGGATAATCCCTGTGGATTTGCCTTAAAGTAATAATGGATCCCAGTGATAGACTGGACAAAGGAGTATGAATTGCCTTCTGTAGGGCCTAATGCCTATGGAATAATCGGAGCCTTTTTTTTTAAAAAAAATGTTCTGAATATAGTGAGCTGTCAGTTTGGGAAGACGACACCACCTGCACTTGAAAGGATGAGGCAAGGGTATGAGTATGTATGTATGAAGGCATGTACATTTTTTTATTTCTATTTTATTTATTACATTTCTATGCTGCCCAATAGCTGAAGCTCTCAGGGAGGTTCATAACAATTAGAACTATACAATACATGATAAAACATAATATACAAATTAAAAAGTCTAAAAGTAAAACCACAATGAAATACAAAAAAAAAAACCCAAATTAAAAATTTAGTAGCAGTGCAAATATTTAAAATAGAGTAACCTATTAAAAAAGACTTTAAAAAACATCAGAGCACCACAGGAAAAGTTTGAGCAGTAATTGAAATGGCCCCTTGCACACACATGTTGAAAGAACATGAGAGTGGGGTCATGAGGTTAGAGAGGGAGAGGGAGAGGGAGGGGGAGAGCGTGCGCAAAGGGGAATGATCTTTGTGGATGGAAGATTAGGTGGTCCAGAAAGGTTAAGTGGTCCATTTCCCCTCCCAGCCTCTTCCCTTGCTATTTGATCCCCACCCCCACCCCACCTGACCTCTTGACTACTTAGGGTCTCACAGCAGCCATTATGTGACTAGCCACTTCCTGAATGGGTACCATTTTGAAGTGGTGCCCATGGCAGTTTCTGAAATTCCCAAATGGGCCTACATGTCCACCCATGTCCCCTGACTGGCAGGCTCCTGACTGGGTGGGAGCATCCTCCCCACCCTTGTGTAGAGAGGCTCTACCCTTGTACATCACCATGTGAAGAGATCCCTTTCATGTGCCAGCCATGTGGATATTGAAAGGCAGGGATGATTCATGTATCAATAAAAGTAAATAACTATTTCTCATCCATCTCCAGTGATCTCACCTCGAAAAGGAAGCCAAATCCTGGGAAAAACTGCCCCCAGAACATCTTTCCATCTGGGGCCATATAAACGGTGGACTACATATTGTTCTTCTGTGCTGAATAATGCAAAGTACTATAGTGTAGTTGTATTTTTTTTAAAGTGTTGTTGTTTATCACAGGAATAGCATAGCTGTGCTTGACTAGTCCGTATTGTTTTGGCTGGAGGGTGTCTGTGAACAGAAGTTCCTACAAGGGAGGAATACTTTTGGATCTCCAACATCTACAGCACGCTAGCATCTGCATGATGTCTCCATTAAAAAACAACAACACTTAATTGAACTTGGAGTGAGGACATCCTGCTGTATGAAGAGAGCTGTAAAGTCAGGATTACTTGAGGAAATATAAATGGATTAGTTTAAAGAGTTTAAAATGTCCTTATTCCTTATTCCTTCTTATCACTATTTCGGGTAGGGGTAGGAAGTTATGAAATCCTGAGTTGACTTAGAATTAAGGAAGAGCTGAAAAAGTAAAGTTGCAGTGTGTGTGTGTGTGTGTGTGTGTGTGTGTGTGTGTGTGTGTGCATGCATGTGCGTGCACATGCAAAAATGAAGTTCTAATTAGAAACCAGCTTTCAAACCAGCTTTCAAAGACTTTCTTTCCTCTCTGAGCTGGTATTCACAGCTTTCATGGTTTGTGCTCCCTGGGCTTCAAACTCATTCATGCAGAAAATCCTTTCAGGGCTTGAATACATGCCCCGAGTTCTGTTTTATTGAAAAGTACCATTTTAATTTAACAAACCTGCGTAAAAAGCTTTTGCCTATGTGTTCAATGTATTATTATTTTTTATTAATGTTGGCTGTAAAAGGGAAATGAGCAGTTCCATTTACATGGAAAGACAGGCCATGTCTACAAGATGACTGTGAGTATAATTAACTCTGGACAAATGGTTTGATTTGGCTAGTTCCTGTCAAAACAGTGCCCAGTTCAGGCATTCACCTGAATGAGTGAGGGCTTAAAGTGGGTAGTAGGGTTGGGGCTATGTATGTAAACCCCACTCCCAGCTTCTGTTAGAACATGTTGGGTGTGAACACTCTGAAGAAAGCTGTGTAACTGCATTCTGATGAATACACCCACGATTGGGAACCTCTATAATGTCATTTCCATTTTATTGTGAATATCAACAAAACAGAACAAAAATACAATGTCAGAACAGGTGTTATATGTATATAACTACAGATGATAAATGCCAAGGAGACACATGGGATTTTTGTGGTAGTAAAACAAACTGAATAAAAAATTATTTAAATGTTCACAAACTTTGTTTCATAATAAAACTTTTCAGACCCTTGTTAAAACCTCTCATCCAATCCTTTCTCTCTTCTCATACATGCTTTCCTTTCTCTCACACCTTCACTCTTGATCTTTCTTTATTATCAGGATTGTTTAATAGACACTAACTGACTATCTGCACGCTACACTCAAAAGACAACTCTCTTTACCCTGATCCTCTAATTTTCCCTCAAACCCAAGTACTTTAAAACACATCCCATCACCTCAGTCATTCCCTTATATAACCTCCTCCCCTCTCCTAAGATATTCGATCTCCATCCACTCAGGTCAACGTTCTAAACACAATAGACTTACAAATCGTAGACCTACATTTGGGAACAGACTTGTGGGGTGTAACGCCACAATAGGAATATCATCATCTTTCATCATGTGTACTGTTCATTCAACAACAACAAAATGGGAAAGAGTTATACATAGGTTTCAGGAAAAGCAGACCAGATAGCCATGTATTTATCCAATCGTAAGTTGTGCCTATATAACACCCGTTTAAAAGTTGATAGTGTTATTAGGACCTCAGTCCATTGCACTATGGGAGGTGAGCATTTGTCCTTCCAACGTGATAGGATAAGTTTGGGGGCTGTTGTAAGGGCCCTGAAAATCCATCTGCGCTGACTGTGTGTTAACTTCCAAGATGCCAGTAGGTAACTTAGGAGGACATGCACATTGTTCCATACGATAGATTGTTTCAATATAAAGTTTATCCTAATTATAACCTCCTCCCAAAAGGAGGCAACTACTGGGCATTGCCAAAACCTATGAGTTAAGGAAGCATTAGATGCATTACATCTCCGACAATTAAGCAAGTTAGACAAACCCTTATTGAAAAGGGGTTGTAGAGTCCAATAAACCCAAAATAAGATTTTTTTTGCTAAATAAGATGTAGCCTAACATCCATATAAGCTTCAGATAGAGACTCTAATGCAGCAGTCCATTGATTACGCAAAATAAGACGCTCCAATTCTCTATTCCAATCCTGTTTTAAACCTCCCACACTGGTGCCTTGAGTCCTAAATATACCCTTTTGTTTTATCCTAAGTGAAATGTGTCCACTTTGTTCTACTGGGAAGAAGTGAAGTATGATACTGTTGGAATATAGATTAAATTTGCCATCCATACTTGAAAGTGTTGACTCTCGCTGACAAGATTATGTAAAAGGATGCAATATTTCTCTATTTGAAGGGCCCACAGCACCTGTGTAAGGATCCTTGCAAATGCAAGCCCTACCTGCACATATACACTCACACATGCACACACATACACCCACCATGTAGGATGGGCTGCATTGTTAAGAAAAATGGCTTTTCAAGTTGAAAATTCTATATCACTTGTAAAGTGATGCATGTTGGGCAAAAAAAAACCAACTTCACATATACACTGTTAGGATTTGAGCTGGTGGTTACTAGCCAAGAAAGAGATCTTGGGTTTGTGGTGGACAGCTCAATGAAAATGACAAGCCAGGGCATGGCTGCTCTAAAGAAGGCAAACTCCATGTTAGGCATTATTAGAAAAGGAATTGAGAATAAAACTGCCAGTATCATACTGCCTTTATATAAATCTATAGTGTGACCACATTTAGATGTATTGTGTATAGTTTTGGTCACCATACCTAAAAAGGATATTATAGAGCTGGAAAAGTACAGAAAAGGGCCACTACAATGATTAAGGGAATGGAGCATCTCCCCTAGGAGGGAAGGTTACAACAGCTGGGATTGTTCAGCCTGGAAAAAGGAGGCTAAGGGGAGACATGATAGAGGTGTACAAAATTATGCATGGTATGGAGAATGTGGATAAAGAGACATTTTCTCCCTCTCCCGTAATATTAGAACCCAGTGGGATCATCCCATGAAGCTGATTGGTGGGAGATTCAGAACAAATAAAAGGAAGTACTTCTTCACACAGCGCATAGTTAAACTATGAAATTAACCACAACAAGATATTTATTTATTTATTTATTACATTTTTATACCGCCCAATAGCCAAAGATATAATGATGGCCACCATTTTGAATGGATTTAAAAGGGGGTTGGATAAATTCCTGGAGAAGAAGCTACTAGTCCTGATGGCTATGTGCTACCTCCAATATCAGAGAGAGTAAGCCAATATACAACAGTTGCCAGGGAACATGGATGGGATTGTGCTGTTGCACCATGTTCTGTTGTGTGTCCCTGGTCAACAGCTGGTTGACCACTGTGTGACCAGAGTTCTGGAGTAGGAGCATGTCAACACTAGTCTTTATCCTGGGGATTGTCCTGGGATCATCCCTGTGTATCCACATGATGCACAGGGGATCCCGGGGGCAGGAAGGGATGATCCCTCCATTTCCCCAGGTTAAATGGGATGGCTTTTAGCCCTATTCTTCATGCAGTCTTGGGATTGTCGAGTAAACGTGAGGAGCCGGGAACCGGGCACAGGGCACGGAACTCTTCAGGTGCTCTGTGCCCAATGGGGGGGAGGAGCGGGTGATATATATAGATCTCTCTCTCTCTCTCTCTCTCTCTCTCCCGTATTTCTTCGATTGTAAGACGCACACTAATTTCAGTACCACCAACAGAAATAAAAACCGTAAGACACACCCGCGATTCTAAGACGCACCCCATTTTTAGAGATGTTTATATGGGGAAAAAAGTGTGTCTTAGAATCGAAGAAATAGGATATATATATATATATATATATATATATATATATATATATTCATTGGAGCACACATGCACTCATCTGTCTGTAAAAAAGAAAAGAAAAAGAAAATGGTGGGCGCAACACCCCTCCTTCCTCTTGGGATATCACACATGCGCTTGGACAAAGGGGAGGATCTTGCGATCTTGTGAGATCCTCCCCCCCTCCCTCCACTGGTCTAGACATGCCCTAGATGGACCATTGGATCCAGCATGACTCTTCTTATGTTCTTATCATATAAACAAGACAATTTGTCCTGTCAGTTATGAAATGTAGCATGGAGAATCTACCTGGGGAGAGGTATAATGAGACCAAATTTAAGAAAATGTTGATGAAGAATAACTGTGAATAACAACTTAAAATTGTTTTTAACTACAACCGTCCTGCTGTTTGCAGTTAAAATATATCTGATTGGCCATGGTGTAAATTCAAGAATATTACAAAGCTGGGACTTCTGCTGCTTTGCAGAAAAATCCATTGTGTGCTCCTAAAGTCATCAGGTTTCCAGGTTCTTATTTTAACTACAGGAAAGTATTGTCACATAAGTTGTTTGTTTTTGCAGAAACAAGCTTCCCTGGTGTTGCTCAAAAGGGCAATGGGAAAAATGCATACACAAAATGGTAAGAACATTCATATATGTGAGAATGTTTCCTGTTTACATGGCACAGATGTTAAGGCGGCAGGTATTTTAACTTGTAATGTCCGTGCTTTGGGCTGGATAGGTGAATTTGTAAGTACTTCTAACTCTTTTCTCAAACCTGAGGTTTTAGTGTCTTAAAACTATTTATGCCTGGCAGGGTTGTGTCAAGAATAGAATTAGATCCAGGCAAAGAGGTAAAGGGGGATCAACTCTGGGGTGAAAGCAAGACAGGAACAGATAAGGGAAATAGAGATATATTCAGGAACGTAGACAGAATGTCAGCTCACATAGCAGACTCGGGGACATGAAGATTTCACAAAACACAATTAAGCGGTTCTGGTTGGCTAAATACTTTTTCTGTCTTTCCTTATGAAAGGTGGGAACCAGTAGTGCCTGCAGCAGTTAGTCTGCTCTTGACGTCATCTCATTCCAGATAGAGCAAGAAGACTTGAGGAATGTAAGGTACATTTTTCACCATCATGACTATTGGTTTTTTGGATTAATATACAAAATTCCTTTGCCAGCTTATTCATCTATATAATTATGAAAGGGGGCAGGGCAGTTCCACATCTAGAAGAGGGCAGTGAGTCCATGCAGATCCCAATTTCACACAACTCCCGTCCCCCCTTGGACATGCATGTCCATGGACATATGTGTACATCTGAGAATAGAAGCCTATGCATGTAGGCTCCTTCATGACCTGGAACTATGCACAATCATGGAAGCAGTGAAGGCTGGTGGGCAGTGAATCTGCTCTGGGTTTCAGTCAGAAAAAGTCAGAACTCTAAAGGAAGTATCACAGGGTATCCAACCTGGATCCCCAAACTGGGTTCAGCACCTTTGATAGGTCCTGATTTATTCTGACTGAAACCCAGAGTGGATTCACAGCCCCACTGAAATCCAGGCCACCAGCCTCCACTGCATGGAACTATATGATACATGATATTAGCTGCAGGGATACTAGTTAGGTCCCACTGCCTGTTCTATATGTGGAAAACTCTTCATACAAATAACAATTTAATGGGACTGTAATGATTTTCACTAGAGCTGAGCACAAATGGCCTCTTGAAATGGGCAGAAAAATCGTATGTTTGGGGGGGGGGTTAATGGGACACCACCCAATTTCTCCAGAGGAAGGAGATGTTCTCAAGCCATTCACAGTGGTGGTAGCACAGCTTCTTCCTTTTCCCCCTCAGTGGCAAATAGGTTAGCAGCCTGGAGTATCATCAAACAGGGGAGTGGGAATCATGTTTCCCTACCATTGCTCCCCCCCCATTTCTTTCCCACAATACTTTCTTTTTCTTTACACAGGGAAAAAAGAGGAAGTAAACAATGGCTACATGGCAGGAAATGGCAGCACATTTCGCTACAGCGGAAAAAGAGGGGTTTTCTGGGTTTTCTTTGGCGATGGGAAAACAAGTAAAAGGGGTGGGAGATGTGCAGAAGGTGGACGGCATCGTCCAAAGGACCCGCAAAAATAGTGAATGGCCAGTAACGAGTGTGAGATAAAATGCTCATCTGATGACGCTCCTGGTCACTACTTTGCATGCTTCACGACTCCTCATACCTAGGGCATGTCGACACCAGGGGAGGGAAGGGGGAGGATCTCACGAAATGCTGATTGCAAGATCCTCCCTGGGTTCACATGTGGTGTGTGACATCCAGGAGGAAGCAGGACATCGTGGCCACCATTTTTTTTTCAAAATACAGGAGCTGGAGTACACCTGCTCTCCAGCAAAAAAAGTAAGTTTCCCCCCCAAAAAAGCCCTGACCCCGCTCCCCCCACCCCCAATGACCCTGGACTCTCCTGAGCCCGGCTCCTTCCTTCTGACAACCCCCACTACTCGTGGGGAAGAGGGATGGGCGGCCACACCTGGAATTGTCCCGGGACTGTGGGAAAAACCATGAAAAAAGTGCACGGCAATATCCTGGGGAAATGGAGGGATCATCCCTCCCTGCTCCCAGGATCCCCTGTGTGTCATGTTGATACACAGGGATGAGCCTGGGACAATCCCCGGGATATCGCCTGGTGTAGACATGCCCTCAGTGTCATTCAAGGACAGTGTGTGTGTGTGTAGGTGGGAGGTCCAATGCAAAAGTTTGGTAGTGGCCAAAACAGCAGTGTGTGTGTGTGTTTCTTTATATTACACACATTTCCAGTGATTTGCAGACTCCCAATCTGCCTGCACTTCCCAATCCAAAGAAAGCCCCATGGGAGGAATTACCTGAAGATGCTTTCCCCTTTAACTGCAGTGTTGGAAGATGGGGTGGCTACAGGCTGCCAGAGATAAGTGAACAATGAAAGAGAGGACACTCGCACACATTTCTCGAACACCTCGTAAGTAATGTAAGCAGAAGAATACTGAATCCAATCCCTGAGAAATTCTTTGAAATTTTCTTCTCCTTTTTTTAAAAAAACATATATTTTTTTGTTTCAAATTCGATGAGAATGGTTGGGGGGAAATGAGGAAGACATGTTTGGAACAGCACTAAGTTTTACATAGCCACAAAGGAATAACATGTGTATCTAAGCAAGATCTGTGTCCATGTCTCCCTGGATTAAATGAAATAGATTGCTCACAGCATCAATGAATGTCACAAGAACAACAGTCATTACGGAACACCTTCTACCTTTTTTACCATAATGTCAGATAGTGGCCATTATTATTATTATTATTATTATTATTATTATTATTATTATTATTATTATTATTATTATAGGATTAGGCAGTTTATTGGATGATATGTCTATCCACATTTATTGGTCAAGATAGATAAAGGGAACCTCTATGAGCCAAGGTAGGATACTGCTGAATATCAGGTGGTGAGAAATAACCACAGGGAAAGTGTGTTACTTCCATACCCTATTTGTCAGCTTTTATTTATTTATTTACAATATTTATATACTGCTTCACATCTAAAATAGATTCCAGAGTGGTGAACATTGGAATAAAACAATCCAATGATAAATAATACAATAAAATAAAACAGAATATTGAAATTGTTCAGTTTAAAACAAAATACAAATACAAATGGTGGCTGGTCAGTTGAGGAATGCTTCCTGGAAAAGAGTTGTTTTCAGGAGGCACCAGAAGCAGCACAGTGTTTGAACACTGTGCCTGCCTGACCTCCAGGGGCAGTGAGTTCTGAAGAGACGTGGCCACCACACTAAAGGCTCTTCTCCTGGTGAACTCCAGTTGGGCCATAGGTCCATAACGAATCTCCAAAGCATGCCCTCTGATGATCTCAGTGACCAGGCAGGTTGGGAAGGGAGAAGGCGCTCTCTTGGGTATCCTGGTTCCAAATTGTTTAGGGCTTTGTACACTAGTACCAATACCTTAAACCTGGCCCAGTAGTCAATAGGCAGCCAGTGCAGTTCTCCCAGCAAAGGAACATCTGGTTGACCAATGTGTGTGTGTGTGTGGGAAAATACTGGACTAAAACAATCTCAGTCTTATCCAGCTGTGCAGCTTTCATGATCTTACATTCTTAATCTAACTATACACAAGTCATCCGTTTTGTAATAATTAACTTTCATTCTACCACTCTGCATGTAGTGAGCAAGACAAACATATGAGAAAAAAATGGTTTGTTCGCATAGGGATATTAATGTGTGTGTGTGTGTTTATAACGTTGATTTACTAAAATATTTCCTTATTTTCCATAGCATGTGCATCTTAATTATTATTTTTACAGCACTCATATTTCAGAAACACAGGGACAAAATTACGCAGCCCAGTGCTTTTCAAACCAACTAACCAACAAAAAATGCCTTGTCATCTGGCATTCAATGTTCACCCCATCGAGAGTGTTGAAACAGTTCTTTGGGATGATGTTTCTATCATCACCCTCGAATAAGCCTAGGTAGATAACAGCCAGCATTATCTGGAAGGTCAGGAACAGATGAAATAAAAGATTGAGGCTGTCAGTAGTATAGATTATGCTCCAGAAAAGAACACGGTGGTGTAAAATATTATATTGATTTAAGGACATTATTGTCAAAGTCTTGTAGGTGAGATGAGATCTATTTACATGCTAATGACAGCATTCTGGCTTTTGTATTCAGGAGTGAGTAAATCATCGCCCCTAGAGATCTTCCCATCCAGCAAAAGTAGATAGTTATCATTCTGTAACATTGTCTCATTTTTTAACAAAATCTATGGAATAATACTACTTTCATGCACTAGCATCAAGGGCAAGACAACTTCATCCACTCCTCTCTCCTCCATGGCAGAGTAGACTGCACTTGCAATGAATGTCCCCCATTACATTCAATTGAATGTTGGTCCCCACTGAAAATGGTTGAGCTTAAGTTAGTTGTGAGTGACGAACTCAAGTCCAGTTGCTTTCATTGGGGGAATCCGCACATCGTACCGAGATCGCTTCTAAGCGACCCCAGTGCGGCGTGAAAGCGATTGTGTAACTTGCCTTTGGAAGAGCCGACGAAGAGACGTCCTTCCCGCCGCCGCACCCGCCGCTGCCACCCACAGACCTCCTCGCCGGCTGGGACGGAGAGCTCGGGGGAAGAAGGCAGGGTGGAGAGCTTCTTCTGCTCTCCACCCCGCCTTCTTCAGCCGAGCTCTCCTCGCCGGTCAGCGAGGAGGTCTGTGGGTGGCGGCGGTGGCGGTGGCAAAGACGTATCTTCGTCGGCTCTTCCAAAGGCAAGTTACATGATCGCTTTCACGCCGCACTGGGGTCGCTTAGAAGCGATCTCGGTATGACGTGCGGATTCCCCCCAAAGGTGATTGACTTTAGATTGCTGGGATAAAGGCTGCAATTCAACACAGAGTTAGGCAATGCCACATCATTATTCAATGGTTTGGATTCCAAGGGCCAAATTACTTTATTTATTTTATTTATTTATTTAAAGCATTTTTATAGCGCCGCCTCACCATTTCTGGTATCGAGGCGCTTTACAATAACATATAAAACAATTCCATTAAAACCCTGAACCCACATTAAGACAATTCCATTAAAAGCTTCACCCTCAAACCATTAAAAGCCCTCAACCCCAATTTAAACCACCCCCTCCCCAAACTCTTGTGAAAATAAAAACGCCTTACAAAGGCATTTGAAGCAATTGAGAGTGGGAGCCTGTCTAATCTCCAGGGGCACATTATTCCATAACCGGGGGCCAGCCACTGAAAAAGCCCTGGCCCCCGCACATTCCAATTTGTAGAGGGGGACCATCAGGGCACCCTGCTCCTGAGAGCGAGTCTGCCAATGGTGAGACACAGGAGAAAGGCGAGTGCTCAGGTATCCAGGACCCAAGCAATGCAGGGCTTTATACATGGTCAACAAGACCTTGTAGCGCACCCTAGCAGCCAATGGAGCTCTTGAAGCACCAAAGTGATAGAAGACCACTTTGGGATCCCCTTGACCAACCTGGCTGCTGCATTTTGTACAGCCTATAGGTGTTGGATTTGCTTCAAGGAAAGCTCTGTATACAACAGGTTGCAGTAGTCCAGTCTGGAAAGAACCAGGGTCTGGACCGTGGAGGTAAGATCAGCCTCTGACAGAAAGGGGCGAACTTGGCGGACCACATGTAGTTGATAAAAGCAACTCTGAACCACAACCCCCACCTGTGATGACCGAGTTAGGGACTGGTCAAGAATAACACCCAGGTCCCGCGCCTCAGTCACAATCCTTGGTCGGATTCCTGAAATAGGCAGATCTACGAGCTCCTGCCTCAAATCTGCCAGCTGCTGACTTCGGCCAATCACCATCAGCTCAGTCTTTTTTGGGTTAAGCTTTAGTTTACTCCTAGACATCCAGTTACAGATCTCAGCCAGGCACCAAGACAGAGTAGCAACTGCCTCGCCGAGGTCAGACCCCACCAAGATGTAAAGCTGGGTATCATCAGCATACATATGGTACCTCAGCCCATGGGCTCTAATTAACACTGCCAACGGCCTCACATATACATTGAACATGAAAGGTGAGAGGATGGAACCCTGTGGAACTCCACAGGGGTGGGCTGTGGGGGTAGATGTACAGGTGCTCATAGTAACCACCTGAGCCCTTCCATCCAAGTAGGACTAGAACCAGGCAAGAGCCAGGCCCTCCAGTCCCACCTGGGTCTTTAACCGTCTAATCAACAATTCATGATCCACTGTGTTGAAGGCCGCTGTAAAGTCCAATAACAGCAGGATGGACAGACGACCTTTGTCCATAGCTCTGGTGGTGTGATTGCTTTAAAAAAGGGTTTAAAGCAACCCTTTTGCTTTAGGGTGGGGAAGTCTGATTAGGACCAAGGACTGGGGCTTTAAGATTGGCCCCTTCTGTGGTTCTGTGGTTCCAATTGGAATCAACCTCCAAACCTGTCTGTATTCACAATGGGAGGGAAGCGCTCGTTGGTGCTTTCCTCCCATTGCAAATAGCAGGCATTGGGGGGGGGGACTCTAATCAGCCCCCTCTCCCATCATGCCACTGCCCTGATCTGGCTTAGGACTCCCTCTAGCAACTTTTAAAAAATGCCATCATGCCAAGACTAAAGACATGAACAATGTCACATCTAATTTGGTTCCAAGGTAGGTTAACTTAAGGATTTTCATGCAAGGAAAGATTTACCCTCACTTCTCTCCACAATAGCTGCCATGCTTCCAACCTCTCTGGAGGAGAAGGGATCTCCTAAACAATGCGGGATGAAGCACTCCCCCAGCACCCCCATGTCCACTGTCCCCTAGCCCCCCCTTCAGTGTTCAGGAAGGCCTCCAACCTGCAAGAGGCTCTTTTTCCACTGAGAAACAATTCCAGGCTTTGGACCCTCTGTGATGGTACATCCTGTTGTTAAACCTGCAAGAGAAGAGTCTACCCTTAGTACATGCAATATCAGGGCAGAGCTACTCAGCACGCCTCTTCTCCTGGCTCATGTGTTGCTTTTTGAATACAGCTCAAATAAGGTTTATAATCATAAACATTTCATCTATGGTGGAGAGGGATGGAGAGAAGCAAGAAAAATGATCCAGGTTTCTCATTAAAGTGGTGAAAAGTGGATCAGAAGGAGAAAACTTTGTCACCTTGAATTTGTTCAAAGAAATGAAAGGCAGCCTTCACAGATGGAAAGCTGTCATTATTCCATGCAATGCGTGCTCTCTCTCTCTCTCTCTCTCTCTCTCTCTCTCCTTACAAAAAAAGTGGCATTTTCAACAATTCCTAGGTTTTTCTTAAGAGACACAAATCATCTAAATAGGAAATTAAAAGAAGATATCCCTGGAGCATTGGGTATTAAGTATGGTCGAAATATATATTGTTGTTGTTGCTGTTGTTGGTGGTGGTCTTCTGAATTTGGGTTGTTGGGTTTTTTGTGGAGTGGAGGGGAACTTGAAGTACAATTTTCTCTTTCTCAGAGGGATAACTTTATCAGGGCTACAGGGCAAATACATATATATGGTTTAGCAATCACTAGTTCTGGATGAATTACCTGTCCAGAGGGAGGGAGGGATTTTTATCTTGCAAGTCTAACAATAGGATGGAGCAGATAGGCCTATTGTTGGCCTAAACTTTGCTGCAGAAATAAGATAGGGCAAAGTCATGAGGGGGTTGACTTAATATTGCCCAAAGTTTTCTGGAATTGCCAAGTCTGACAATGGAATACAAAAATGCCAATTTGGGTTTGGGCCTCTTAGATTTTCCTGCACAATGAAGTGTTGCATCACAGGAGAAAGAGATACTAGTTCTAGTTGTGCCAGGTCCAAGGTGTCAATCAGGTTCTTTTGGTTACCAAGATGAAACAAGCCACTTGTACAAAAAAGGCGACAGTTCATAGAATACAAAATGGATGCAGAATATATACATGCAAAGAAAGTTCACACTCCCTTCCAGCTGATTGAACTCTTATAGCTGGGTGTCAATCAGGGCCCCAATGATAGACAGAAGCCGTCCCTTTGAGCCACAGAAATTCTCCAGGCTGACTGTGCACTTTGCATCTTGAAGCGAGACACAAACAGGAAGCCTGTGGATTGGATCTTATAGTCTCCTCTGCTAGATGCTTTCCTCCCCCTCAGGAGTTTACAGGCTGCATCCCTCCCCTGTCTCAGAAGAAGTGGGGGGCTTCTTCTCACGGTTTCCCAAAGCATCTCAGTTTGGGAAACTAATTGCCTTTCTAGTGCCTGGTTAGGAGTGAAAACCTCCCAGCTCATTTTGAGATAAGATTCTGTGAGAAAAGGGTGACATAACTATGAGAGGCCCATCCAGGGAATGAGGCCTACTGTTGTCAGCTAAAGCCTGCTACAATCTATTCACTGGCTGCATTTGGACAACACAAAACCCACTGGTGGTTTTAGGATTCCAGTGACAGTAGAATGCTCACCGGTTGGTATTTGTCTCATCTGTCAGGCAATTTCAATGCCACAGCTGGTTTTTTCCAGCAGAAATAGCAACGGGGAAACACAACTGGCTGCAGAGTGGACTTCTCATGCAACTGGTGGTTTTTGTGTCATCTGAACCAAGCCCATGAAGATTTCCATCACAGTGAGTTGAATTTCTTGACTGTTGACAGAGTTCCCAGGCAAGAGTGGAAAAAAACCCGGCCGCTCTATCCCAGTAGGCCTCTATTGGAAGGGAAAATACTCCCTTGTCAGCAAGTGCTTGTGGAGCCCTGATCATCTTGTTCCTGGGTGGGGCACCACTGATTCGCCCCATGTGTTTCCAGGGATGTGCAAGTCAATGCCCCCCCTGCCCACTGGTTCATCTGAAGATTTCATCCCCCACCAAAAAAATCTCCATTTTCCCCTGAAAAAAAAGGACAACCCCCCCCCCATGGCTTCAAAATTTCTGCAATTTTTACATCTCTAGTTTGAATTCCTGTGTGTTAAACCATGTTATTGCTGAATTAGTGTGAACTGACCATAGAGTCTCAGCTATTGGGCAGTATACAAATGTAATAAACTAATAAAATAAATAAATAAATTAGGAGTGCCACCTCTTTTTTTTCTGATGGGCTCTTAATCTTTAACAGACACATGGTAGCAAAGAGGATTTGCACCTACCGTGGCAAGTTGGAACATCACATTCCACTCTGTGCTGAGAATAGCTGTACCAGTTGAATTTGGCTGGTGCAGATGGGTGAGAATTTCATTTCGGATTATTTTTTATAAGCATTTAACAAAATTCACAAAGTTCATATTCAGGAGAAAAAGAACTTGAGATGCAAAAACAAAACAAAATAAACAAACAAACAACAACAAATCAAAGACTACTGAAAGCAAAACTTGTTTCATCAATTCCTAGTCCTGAGTCACTGCCAATTGCACCTCTATTGGTGGCAAGGCACGGTGTATAGACAGTAAAGTCAAATATCAGATAGTTTATGGTCATGGCGCTGACCAACGTCCCTCGATGGGTTTGTGTTTCCTTGCATTTGAATGCTAGATATTTGCTCTGGACTTTGTATTACTCTCTACTGACCTACTGGGATGTTGTCCTTTCAGATCCACATGCAGCATGCATTTTGTTTGAAGTTGATGATCATGAAAGCATGTAGTAATGCAATTTCACTTCAGTTCCAAGGTAGACCTCTCTCCTCAAAAGAGCCATCTGTTTCCAGTTTCCTCTTCTTGCATCTGATATACATCCTGTCAGTGATTTGGAAAAACAACAACAGCAACTTATTTTCTTGACACCAGTCTTGTTACATTTTAGCCCAAGGCCAGCTCAAGGGTAATTTATAAACATATAAGATGGACCAAATCCAAAGTTTTCCTTGTTACCTTCAGGGCTGGCTTTAGCCAAACCAAATGCTCAGTGGAAACCTTTAAAAGATTTCTTAAGTCACTGAACCACTGCTGTTTTACTGGCACAATTTTCAATCACGGAAATAATTAAAAGAAGGGAGTGGGGGCTAAATGCTATTGTTACTTGATGGAGCTTTGGAAAGTTAGCGGACATTTTTGAGTAGGGCTCATTCCAGTGTTTTGTGGCATACATTTTGTTTCTTTTCCAAGTTCTTGTCATCTACAAGGACACCGGAAGAACCTATCAAAAAGAAGAAGTTGTACTTATTTAGCTCTAAGTCTTGGATTGATGTGATCTAAATTATAGTGCATTTAGTTCTTGCAGCAACTGCAATCTGTTGGAGAAATATGTACATATAATTAGGTTGACCATATGGAAAAGGAGGACAGGGCTCCTGCATCTTTAACAGTTGTATAGAAAAGGGAATTTCAGCAGGTGTCATTTGTATGCATGCAGCACCTGGTGACATTCCCTCTTCATCACAACAGTTAAAGCTGCAAGAACCCTGCCCTCTTTTGTTTCTGGTTACTCTACAAAAGAACACCGTATTTGTCATTTAAGCAGTTGACCTACTGCAACAGCTACACCATTGTGTTTCCATCACTGGTCCGAGTTCTCATCATCTCCGTTTCATCAATGACTTTTGTGTTATTCATCCACTTATCATTCTCCCAAACGCCCTGCTAATCCACCCAGTGGTGTGGAGAACTAGATTAAGTATTCAGATTCCTTGGTTGGCTGTAAATTACTAGTAGACCCAGGGGTCTCTGGTTGACTATGCATCTAAAGAACACTATTGTGCATTGTTTATGCCAGAAAGTATGTGAAATATCATATACTAGGGGAAAAATGCAGCTTCTGGAATAAAAAAGAGAGAGTTTCTAATAGCTTTTTAATGCAAATGATGTGTTCTTGTCACAAAACTACTGAGCACCCTGAATTCATCTGGGGCACATAGGAATTTCCAGGGTACAACTAATAAAAAAAATGGATATTATGTAACAACAACTGCATATGCTATATGTAAATTAGGAATGAACAAAGATCAGTTTGGATAAAATAAGAATGTGTCAAATGCTTGTTTTGAAATAAAGATTTCCCCTGTTTCATTTGTCATTAAACAAAATCTCCCAATTGTATAAATGATTGGTGTTTATTTTGGCTTTGGATACTGAAACACAGGTAGTATAAGCCATTTCACATTTTACAAGGTTGTTTCCTTACGTATGTTTGGTGCAGCAAACATCATAAAGCATGAAGTGGAAATCTGTGTAAGTGTGCAGTAATCTGCTTGGGAACCATAGTCATTTGAGAGGTTGTGGCACTTTTTAATGACACACTCCTGTGTATTGGCTAAAGATGTGCACCAACCCCCAGCTTTGACAGAGACCCAAAGTTGGCACTTTGGAAAATGGCCTGATTTGGCTTGGACCAATTCAGAGTCCATCAGCTCATTGCTGAACCCAAGTCAAGGTTCGGTAACTGAGACTGCGGTTCCCATTGACTATCATGGGGAATCCAAAAACAGCTATAACATTTTTTCTTTGAGTCAACATTGAATGATAGTTTCAGGCATAGTAGCCCCTTAGGATGGGAGTATATCTGCCCAATGTCATTAGTGCAGCTGGCCAGCATGGGGAAGGTGCCTAGTGCTAATGAGCTTTGCAAGCGCACAGTGGAGGCTCAGGCGGCCTGGATTGTGGGGATGGGCATTAGCACCGATGGGGCAAGTGTCCACGAGGTGAGTGCTTGCCCATTTCACCCACCTGAACTTATTTATTTATTTTATTTATTTATTTTTGCATTTATATCCCACCTTTTTTCCACTAAGGAACCCAAGGCGGCATACATAATCGTCCCCTTCCTCTCCATTTTATCCTTACAACAACAAACCTGTGAGGTGGGTTGGGCTGAGAGCCTGTGACTGGCCAAAGTCACCCAGTGAGCTTCCATGGCTGAGTGGGGAGTAGAACCCGGATCTCCCGACTCCCAGTCTGACGCTTTAGCCACTATGCCACACTGGCTCTTATGAATAGCTTTTGGATGCAAAGTGAACTGTGCTAAGCTGAAGTCCAGCATTCCATTCACACAGGGGCCAAACAGCTGCCTGTGGGCGATGCACAAGTAGGATGAGAGTTCAACAACACCCATCCAGTCATGTTCCCCATTAACTAGTATACATAGGCATGCTGCTTCTGATACTGGATGTAACATACAGCTATCAAGTACCATTGAGGACTTTATCCTCCTTGGAGAGTGAGAACCATTTGTGAGATCATCAGACAGTAATCCAGTCCTCTACATCTGCTCTCTCCTGTATTGTCTGGAAATTCTGAGCATTGCCAGCACATCCAGTCCATGCTACAATTCCTAAACAGTTCTAACAGTGACATTTCAACTGAAGCAGATTTAAAAGGACTAGAAGAAAGGGATGAGAATGTTGAGGAGAAAGGAGACCTGAATTAATCCATCATCTGCCTTTCCTGAAATGTTTTCTAAGATGCTGCTTACTCAGACGACTCCACTCAGTCCACAAATGAAGGTGGTGGTGGTGGTGGGGACGGAGGACATAGAATCATGGAATCATAGAATAGCAGAGTTGGAAGGGGCCTACAAGGCCATCGAGTCCAACCCCCTGCTCAATGCAGGAATCCACCCTAAAGCATCCCCGACAGATGCTTGTCCACCTGCCTCTTGAAGGCCTCTAGTGTGGGAGAGCCCACAACCTCCCTAAGTAACTGATTCCATTGTCGCACTGCTCTAACAGGAAGTTTTTCCTGATGTCCAGCTGGAATCTGGCTTCCTTCAACTTGAGTCCATTATCCCGTTATTCCATTAACCAATATTAGATGCACTCAAGGCACTGGGGCAGCAGGCCTATGGCAATGCCATTTTTAACAATAAAGCCCCTTTCCCTCAGAAATGAATCAAAAGCACAGCCCCTGTAACTCTGAACTTCAAAGCCTGCCCATTTTAATTCTTCCAGACCTGGCCTCTATCCATCTCTGTGATTGTTCACCATCCATGAGGTTTACGCAGTGAATTATGCAGGCTCCTGTCATGTGGAACTTTATTAATGGCTTTCTGACAATTCAAATAAATTACATCATGTGAACTGTCATTATCACTCTTGTCCATAACCTCTTCAAAATGTCAAGGAGGTTAGCTATGCATGCTCTGCCACCAATTTAAATGACTTCAAATTACATTATTACCACTCTATCCTATATGGCCCTTCACTGTGGGCTTCATTATTTTACATGTCATAAGACTAATGCTGGTTAGTATAAGACGTGGTTTCAGATACTCATGCTGATTGGACAGGTTTAAATCAGTATCCCCTTTGTAAAACTATTTTAAAATATTCAGTTCTTTTTTTCTGTTCTTTTTTCTTAATCTATGTACATTTTTAAAACAAATAAACTTTTATGTTCTGGTGCAGTACAGGTAAATAATATATAACAAATTGGGTGATGGGCCACTGGTGATGGCCAGTTTCTCAGATGGCTTTAAATGTGGATTGGGTGAATTTATGGAGGACATGTTTATCGGTGGGTTCCCAAAGGTTCGTGGTTGGGCACAGAGGGAACTCAGAGGCTAAACCAGGTGGACTTTTGGTCTGATCCAGAAGGGAAGGGGTGAGTAACACTGCCACAAATGATTACCCAGAGAACTGTGGAAGACCTTATTCCACCACCCCAAGAAATTTCCTGGCTTTTAAAAGGTAATCTTTCATTTCCCTTTATTTCAGGAGAAGAACATGCTCATTCAGCTTGGGTTAAAAGTTCGTGTCGTCTCTAAGCACAACAGATGGTTTCCAAATTTTGACATAAGCACCTCCCAAGTCCTAGCAATTTTGTCACCATGCGGACATTGTCCTAAGATGCAGTATTCCAGTGGAGACCATTTCTCACAGTCTGAGTAGTATGGCACTACTGCTGAGAAAGCTTGTTACAGTCTAAGTGGGAAAGTATTATTTCTCCAATATGAAGTCTCGGATAAGAGAGAAAACTGCCTTTGTAGCTTATATTGCCAATTCTGTTTTGTGGCAGGTCTGCTTCTGAGCAACTACCGCAATGGCTTGCCTCCCTTGTGAAGCTAAAACCGTTGACCTCCTGATAAGATGTAGCCTCTGTTAGTCACGCATGTTGAGTCTTGCAATCTCATCAAGTCTGAATTTCCCACATACCCTCCAGCACAGAAGAGGTCTACTATCCAAAAAAATTTCAATCAATTTATTTTTGACCATTTGTTGGAGGGGGTGGGGTTGAAAAGAAATGGCACCTAAAAGTTATGGGAAGGGGAGAGAATTTCAGAGAAATTTCTCAGTGTGTAGGTCTTCAATGGACATGGGTGGTGGGGTGGGAGAGGTGCACACTCTTTATTTTATGGTTACCCCTTTTCTGTCTTGCAGCCTTTCCAGCTACTTGAGCTCTCTGAAAAGCCCCCTAAAAGAGTTGACCAGGACTTCCTTCCTTAGGGCTGCTGCCTGCTGGGTGCCTGAATGCTGAGGAAGACAAGTTGGATTTTGTGTTGTTGTTCTTGATAAATGAAAGAGTGACTTCCTCCTTACCAACCTGCCCAGTCACTGAGGTCATCAGAGGACATGCTCTTCATGGTTCCACATGGACCTATGCCCAACTGGAGTCCACTTGGAGAGGAGCTTTCAGTGAGCTGGCC
Source organism: Elgaria multicarinata webbii (assembly GCF_023053635.1). Taxonomy (NCBI): domain Eukaryota; kingdom Metazoa; phylum Chordata; class Lepidosauria; order Squamata; family Anguidae; genus Elgaria; species Elgaria multicarinata. The sequence continues at coordinate 25,871,506 of NC_086178.1, read as the reverse complement.
CCCTTTCTATAGGGCTGGGCAAAGCTGGTAATAGGCCCGGTCCAGATGGGAAATGTAAGCCCCATTTCAAACTGACATCCCTCTTTGTAAACAAAAAAACCAAGGTGCACAATACAATGATTTCTTCACTTGGCTCCAACACAGCCAGTCTCCTCTATATATTTCTCTCCATTTGTCAGTTTATATTTCTCATTTATATTTCTCTCCCATTCATGTGTTTTTGTCTCATTTCTGCTGGAGATGGGGGGGGGGTGAAGACAACTTGGCTTTTTGGCTATCTCAAAATGGAGTCAGTACTGTTCACTCACAGGAGAGCTACTTTGTAACAAATCTTTACCAAAGGGCCCCTCTTTGCCTCTACCAGGGGGACTCGGAGTAGCCCCCCTCAAAATCGTAGGCCCATGCCAACTGGCCCCACTGGCCCAGCCTCTGCCCAGCCCTGCTCCCTGCCTCTGGAGGTCAGGCAGGCACCATCACTGCTGTTTCCGGTGCCTCCTGAAAATGTCATTATTTCAGGAAGACTTCCTTGACTGATCAACCATTGTGTTATTGGCATTCCGTTTCTTTTTAAAAAATTAATACTTTTTTTAACATGGAGTTTTTCTCTCTCTCTTCTCTTCTTTTATGGTTCGTCACTCTGGAATCTGTCTAAACGTGGAGCGTAAATAAATAAATAAATAAATAAATGGATAAGTTCTCACTCATCTTTCAGGCACTCAGCAGGCAGCAGCACTGGGAAGCCCCAAGGGAGAAAGTCCTGCTTAAATCCCTTTTTTTCAGAAAGCTCAACACAGAGAGAGGTTACAAGGGCAGATATCCTGGGGTGATCCCTGGGATCGCCCCTATGCATCCACATGATGCACAGGAGATCCTGGGAGCAGGGAGGGATGATCCCTCCCTTGCCCTGGGATCTCACCCTAGCCTTTCAGCCTGGTTTTTCCACTTTCTTGGGCTGATCCCGAGAATACAGAACATGTGTGTGGGCGTAGGGGTTTCTCCCAGGTCCTTGTGGTTACTCACAAAGAGCTGGGACCTGCGCCCATTGGGGGTGGGGTGGGGGGAGCGGGAAAAGTTATTTAAAATAAAAAATGTACCTTTTGCACACGAGCGTTCATGTGCTCTTCTTCTTTAACAAAAACAAAATGGTGGGCGTGACGTCGTCTACCTCTGAGGTCATCGTGCGCCAAGTGTAAACAGAGGGGGAGATCTTGCAATAAAAATATCACGAGATCCTCACCCCTCCGTCATGCTAGACCCGGTAGGTCTAGCTGAGGCCATAGTGTTAAATAAAGACATGCCACAAGGGCAGGCGAACCTCTCAGCCACCTCCTCACAGTAAGGTAAGCACCGAGGCCCTGCACTAAGAGAAATTTCTCTGGAAGTCTCAACATCCCTGCAAAAGAGGCAGAAAAATGGCACTAACACTCCCTCCTACTCCTCTCTCGCTTCCAGAAATTGTTGCATTTTTGCCATGTTCCCTTCAAATATCCCAAACAGTATTGTTTGTTATCTTCTCTCATTAATGAAAGCGTTCTTCTCTGCTGAGCTATTCTGTGCACACATGAAGCAGTATAGCGTGATCGATTAATAATAGCAGACGATCGATTTACCTTGACTTTATCTTTAAATAGTCCAGTGCAACCCCATTTAAATAATCCTGTGAATCCATATTAACTGTCTTGTTGCCTTGGAAAGGGCTACCACTATCAGTCTGATGAGAAAAGAGCACAGTGTTTGTCTGGGTTCTATATAATTTTTGTGACTGTATCTGATGCTTTACCAGAATCGCTTCTCGGGGAATCAGAGCACAAAACCATTTTGGCTCTGCTCCATCCTCAGCTGTTATGTGCACGTAACAGAAGGGCTGTGTAATTAGTTTCATGGAGAGCAGCTTGCGTTGTGCTGGTTGCTACTCCTGATGTACTCCCACCCCCTGACTCAGAAGCAACTTCTGAATCAACACTTGGTCCCATTGTCTACTCATTTCTGCGGACTTATCTTATTTGATTGGGACTCGGCTTGCCTCTTTGACCTATAGATGGCTGTAGTGATGGCCACCACTTTGCATGGAGATGGTTCAGAAGCTGCAGCTCGTGCAAAGTGTGGTGGCCAAATTGATAACAGGGACCAAAAGGTTCAAACATATAAGACCAACTCTGGCCCACTTGCATTGGCTGCCTGTATGTTTCCGAGCCCGATTCAAAGTGCTGGTTCTAGCCTATAAAACCTTTCTCCGCTGTGGCACCCCGGTTGTGGAACGAGCTCCCCAGAGAGGTCCGCCTGGCTCCTACACTGTACTCCTTTCGTCGCCAGCTGAAGACCTTTTTATTCTCTCTGTATTTTAACACTTAATTTTAACTCAAATTTAAATTATACTGTTTTAACTCTGTATTTTAACCTTATATCAATTGTGCTGCGTGGTTTTATCCTGGTTGTGCTTTTTATATTGTATTTTGTATTTGTATTTTTAACTTGTTGGTTGTTTTATGATGGTTTTAATTTTTGTGAACCGCCCAGAGAGCTTCGGCTATTGGGCGGTATAAAAATGTAATAAATAAATAAATAAATAAATAATACACAGCTTGGGACCACAACACCTTTCCTGACATGAACCTACCCATACATAAACCATCTAAGATCCTTCTCCAGGTGCCTACTCCAAGGGATGCCTGGGAGACAGCAACATGAGAGACAGCCTTCTCTGCGGTGGCTCCCCTAATTATGGGAATGATCTCCCTGACCAGGCCTGCCTGGCACCAACATTGCTATCTTTTCTGCACCAGGTTAAAACTTTTCTCTTTTCCAGGCATTTAGCAATAAGTGATGAGCTTCATTGATCCTGGATCTGTTTTTAAAGTTGTTTATAAAGTTGTTTATAGTTGTTTTTAAATATATGTTTCCTTACATATTGCATGTTTTTTGTGGTTTTATATTTTGTATATTGTTTTAATCGTATGTAAACCACCCAGAGATCTTCGGCTATGGGGAGGTATGGAAATGGTGATGATGATGATGATGATGATGATGATGGAGTAGATAGACCTCAGTCTGACCCAGCATGGTGGTTCTTAGGTTCTTAGATTTGTCTCACTTAAACCTGAGCCAAAATGTCTTGGAAGACATTTTTCCTTCTCCCCTTCCCCCCACCCATTTGCAGAAGTTTCTCCAAATATTCCCCAACATTTTTGTGTGGGCTAACAATACTCTCACCAACATGGCTGGCACAACCTTGAAGAGATGCAAAATGGTAGTCAGGTCCCAATACAGTTGCCACTATTGCCACATGCCTGGAATAAAAGAAGAAATAAGCCATGTGAATGCCACTGCTAATGGTGTGTCCCCCTCTCCCTAAGGAGCTCTGCGCCCCTTGCATGGGTCCCGGCTCCTCGCAAGTAACCAGAGGAGCCGGGACAAACCATGATGCCCGCACACATGTTCCGCAATCTCGGGATCAGCCCGAGACTGCAGAAAAAGCGGGCTCAAAGGCTAGGGCGAGATCCCAGGGCAATAGAGGGATCGTCCCTCTCTGCTCCCAGGATCCCCTGTGTGTCATGTGGATGCACAGGGACAATCCCGGGGATCGCGCCGGGATATCGCTCCATCTAGCTATGGCCCAGGGCTCCTATCCTACAAATATTTACATGGGAGAAAGCTCTATTGAACACAGTGGGAGTTAACTTTGAGTAGACATGTGTACGATGGTTCTATCAGAGTGTTGTTGCTATTTTTGTAACATCTGCTTATTTACAAATGCACATGTTGAGCAAAGAGGGCTAGGCATGCACTCCTACTGTTAACCCAAGATAATTTCCTCCAAAGCAACAGATAATCATAATCATCATTATCATCATCTGGACTTGTTTGTCCTTCACTCATGTGTGCTACATCTTGATGCTGGCTGATCTTCACCAAGTTAAGATTTAATACCATGACAGTTTAAATCAACGTTACATCTCATCTCTTAATTTCACCTGGGTTTCTGCACTTTATGCCTCTCTGCATCATTTCTCCTATCATACTCTTGCCATTAAATAAAGGAGCAGTCATGGCAGCATTAAATATGACATTTGTAAACATAAATTCCAGTTGCTGGTGTGACCAGTATCCCACCACCCCCTTTTTGTGTCTGTGCCAAAAATGAAATAAACAATTCCACTGACTCCCAGTATATTTCTGAGCTCAGTTCAAATTATTGGCCTATACCTGTCAAGCCCTACACAATTTAGGACACAAATAAGGCTTCTGCTGGACCACTCCATCTGTCCACTGAGTTCATCATCTGAGTCCTTTCTTTGGGTGCCTGCACCATCTGAAATTTGATAGTTCACAACAGGAGAGGGGATCTTTTTAGTGGTGGCTCCTTCACTTTGGAATGCGGTCTTCAGGGAGACCCATTTGAAGCTGCCATAACTATAATTTAGATGCCAGGAAAAGCATTTCTGTTTTCCTACAATTTTAAAATCTGATCATTTTGAACTTAGGAAGGAATTCTGTTGTTGGAGGAATCTGTCTGGGGGTGAAGTTTGCTGAGTTTTCAGCAGTTCACCCTCGCCCCCCAGACTCTGGCTCACTAACCCACAAACTGCCCCAACTTGATTTGTGGAATTTCGGACTTGTTATTGTGGAATTTCGGACTTGTTATAGCTGTTGTTTTAATTGCCATTTCTTCTTCTTCTTCTTCTTCTTCTTCTTCTTCTTCTTCTTCTTCTTTTAATTGCCAATTACGCAAATTGCAGCTGCAATTTGCATAAATGGCATATATACATATATATATATATATATATATATATATATATATATATATATATATGGATGTTCCTAGATTTCAGGGGGGAAAGCCTGTGGTTCCAGGGAAATCCTGTGATCCCCAAAAGGTGGGATTTTCCTGTGATGGCCATCCCTAAATTATAAACCCATTTACCAGGGAGTCCCATTGAAGTCAATGGGCTTATTTCTCAGTAGACATGTATAGGATTGAACTGCCAGAGCAGTTTTGATTTTTACTGTCTGTTTCAATTGACGGTTGCTGTTTTAGCTTTTGTATTAGTGTATAGGGATGCGTCACACTTTGTGGATCAGAACATAGTTATCCTTGGACATTTACACATGCTTTGGCTCAAAAATCTACCAAAATGTGTGTAAAATGCATATATAAAATGCATATATAAAATGTGTATTTTCAGATAAAATACATTGAGAAATGCATACTTCAAAAGACAATATCACTGAGACATACGTACTTTGGGGGAAATTACCTTAGATGTGCATATTTGGGGAGAAGCTATTCAAAACGATGGAAACATGTATTTAATTACAAATATCCATGCAAATTAAAAATAATAATGAATGCAGATCAATGCAGAAATTGGATGAACAGACTTTTGAATGAACATATGCCATGATAGATTGATCCATTCCTATTAGTTTGTATATTTTATTTCATTCTTTTCTATTTTTATTGTATGCTTTTCCTTTGCAAGCCAATCAGGCATCATCTATTTATGTTGAAGGTATGGTTTTCAAACTATGTAAATAAATAATAATCTTTGATACACAGACACATACACACACAACTATTATTTTTCATTTTGACTTTTTTTATTATTAAAAACAACAACATCTCAACCACCACATAAGCTCCAGTGATTTCAAGAGTAGCTGTCACAGACCATTCAGTCTCTGAACACCTGTCATATTTGGGGTTGGGTGAGAAAAATATATATCAGTCAATATGCCTAGCATTTAAACAAAAACACACAAACAAAAAGCAGTAACAGCACATTGCTAAACTTGTCTACTCAAAGGTAAAACTCACTATATGCACTTACCTGGGGCCTTGCTCTCAGGTAAGTGCATATAAGATGGCAGCCTAAAGAGAACAGGGGCTTCTTTCTTGCTATTTAAAAACCTCATAATTCAAGCTCCGAGCTTAAGATTTACTGAAAATAGTTTGGAAGTGAAGCAGTGCAGTGTTGGCTAACAGAATGCTCACTTCTTTTAAGAATCCCCAAAGAAGTAATCACTTTACAGGAGCTAATAAAGGCTGGATTAAGCTACAACTTTGAAGAACTCATCTCAAAAGAAGCCCTGAAACCACTGTCTAAAAGCAATATTATCAGTATTAGACACTGAAAAATTATACCAACAGATCTAGGCCAGTGCTTTATAATGGATTTTCTTTTTTAAAAAATCAAAACAATAGAATTGATGCCAAAAATATTACTCCAAAAGCTGTCTCAAGTTATCTGAGAAGCTTTTAGCCTTCACATTTCTGCATGAATCTGTATCTTTCTGCATGGAATTTGGCTGAGTTTGTGGTGAGGATTTAGTAAGACTAGATAAAATTGTGTGAGTCCGCAAAGGTCTGCCCATTGTCTGTATTCTAATAACTTCTGGATCTACAATTACAAGGTTAGAACTTCAGCATGGGTTGCATCTGACGTGAAGTAGGTTGTATCAGTAGGTTGTAGGTTGTATTGAAATGCTTTCCCAGTAAGGCAGCATGAAAAGCCTGGGTCATTTTTTTTTCCTAGTGCTGAATCCAAATGCCCCCTGAATTTCATGATCCTGATTGTGTTGCATCACCATTTTCTTTGGGTTTACCGAGAAGAAGGGGCTTGCATGGAGAAGGAGAAATGCAGGGGTCAGTTGAAGATGAAGGCAGTGCAGATGTACCTTCAAGAGTGGTGTAGAGGCAATTTCAGAGTGCAAAGCTTTTATTGATCCTATAGGAGAAGCTGAACTCACCAAAAGTCTTTCTGCTGTGGAAGGCGTTAATTTGATATGGTGTAAATTGATGGCAATTAGTGTGTGTGTTTTTTTAAAAAATTAATAAATAAATAGTAGCCAGGTAGGAATCAGGATTGTGACCATGGTGCACAGGGACAGTGGTTTTCCCATTTTCCCCATCACTGTCCTAGCTTTTCCCCACTCACCCCCACACATACACACATGGAATCTGCTATTTGCCCTACTTTGCTTTTCAAAGTGAAGAGCAGCTGAAGAGGAAGGGTGGATTTCCATCAGACACCATGAAGGAATGGGTGAGGATTTCGGTATTATTATTATTATTATTATTATTATTATTATTATTATTATTATTATTATAAAATCTTAGCAAACTTTAATTTTTTCTTCATAAACAGGACAAAAATAACTTTCCAATCTCCCTCCCCCCTGCCATAGAAACAGATTTGGGTGAAAGTAAAACTGATGGTTTCATTCATCCAGGCAGAGGGTTTTGAGGACTGAGCTCTTAAAATCTAGATTTGAATACATGTGTATTTGAACTAGGAATGTTAGAAAAAAACTATTTGGGGTGGAGTTTGATGGGTTTTCCTAGACCTGCCCACCAGGATTTGTTTCAGTGCCCAATGCGATGCCAGACTTGATCTGCAGCAAGTCAGGCATCACAGCAGTTTTTCAGAAAATTTGGCCGGTGTGCGTATGTCTGTGTGTTTGTATGGGGGCTGGGTAAGTGGATTCTGCAATTTGCACAAATTTGGCTGTGATTTGTGCAAATGACTCTGAAATTTGTGCAAATTGTGAAAAAAAAAAAAAAAACAGGGCATGGCTAGATGAGGGGGGTTGAGGAGGAGGATCTCATGATTTTATAATCACGACATTGTCCTCCTCGTCTACATGTGGCACGCGACACCGCACCTGCCATTTTGGATTTTATTTAAAAGAATAGGAGCGCACGAGGCCTCGAATGAAACCATGGCCATAGCTAGACCTAAGGTTTATCCCAGGATCATCCCGGGTTTGTCCCTGCCTGAGCTCTGGATGCCCTGCGTGGCACTTAGATGAACAGGTTTGACCCCAGAACAATCCTTGGATAAACCTTATGTCTAGCTATGGCCCATGTGGTGTGTTTTTTTAAAAAAAAAACTCACGCTCCCAGCAGGGCTCTTCTTATGTTCTTAATGTATGCATTTTCAAAAAGATGCACTTTCTCCCTTTAAAGCATGACAATGGGAATATTTAAATGTGTGCATTTTGTAAAGTGCATTTTGTAAAGTGCACATTTTGGGAGATTTTCAGCAGACATGCATTCGCATACATGGTGGTGCATGGTGTGAATGGGGCATTTTCAAGAGATTTTCAAATTGAAATGTTTTCCCAGTAAGGCAGCATGAAAAGCCTGGGTCGTATTTTTCCAGTTGTGTTGTGGCCTAGTTGTCAGTATAACATAAGCCCATGAAACTATCTTTCCAAGTTTTAAAATCCTCTTGCAAACTATTCTGGGTTTCTGTATGCAACATTGAAAGGAGAGACAGAATGACAGTGATGGGAATATATATGCTTCAGGCCAATATATGTTAATGAATAATTGACTTGCTATAATATGCAATTACAGCAAAACTCCAAGCACCATTATATAGTGGCCTTTACATTAAAATGTCTCTTCCTTTTCTGAATGATGTATTATATGGCTTCAGACTCCGCTTGTCCTGGAATCTTTGTGAACTATTTTGCTGATTATACCAGTTATCAACAACTTGTGTCGTGAATCCTTGTGAGTCTGAGTTATCATTAATGCATGACCAACAAGCAATAGATGAAGAATGGTTGAAATCTAATTCAATGCAGAACTAAAATGTGCTTTGTCTATCAGAATTTCCGGGTCACTTCCTTACATGGTATAGTAAGACTTCTCAAATGTTTTCATTGTAAATCTTGCTCAGTCAAAAGAACTAACGGTGCAGTCCTATGCATATTTACCTGGCAATACATCCGTTTGAATTCATTGGGGCTAACTACCAGGAAGGTGTACATAGGATTGCAGCCTAAATAACTTGGTTTAGCTGCCTACAAGTAAAACACACATACAAAACCTGGTCCACTGATAGCAGTCAATCATTTAGATCAATGTTTCTCAAATGCTTTCATTGTAAATCTGAAGGAAGAAAAAAGAAAGAGAAACGAAGGAAGGGACAAACAAAGGTTTTCCTTCTTTTTTAAAAAAAAGTTACATAGATGTTTCATTGTCTGGAAGGGTCATCACACAAAAATTATTTGCGTGAATCATTTCCTGATTCACACAAAAATGCTATTTTAAAATCCAGAAGTAAGAGCTGTCCATAGAAATAAACAGAGATCTCCTCCTCCTCCTCCTCCGCCGCCGCCTCCTCCTCCTCCTCCTCCTCCTCCTCCTCCTCCTCCTGTGTAGGTAGTATTGGGTACTAGTTTGTCCACTTCACAAAAAGATTTACACTTCTTTACTACTACACCATCAGAGTGTAGTTATAATTCCATTGTCACACTTCTCCACTTTTTGCGATACTGAGCTTTAAAAACTTTATCAGGATGTGTATAAAATGTGTATTTCATATCACACTTGCATAAAAATGGATGGGTTATGAAAAAAAATCTTCAAAAACAATGCAGACTTTGCTGCACTGTTGCGATGGAACAGGTTTTAAATAAATACATTTAAAAAAACTGTCATGGAGTGGAAATAGAATCATCTATCCATCCCTAATAAGAGTGCTGTTCATGTAGTTTAAAAAAATATATAATATGGTTTCATATAATTAGGGTGACCATATGAAAAGGAGGACAGGGCTCCTGTATCTTTAACAGTTGTATTGAAAAGAGAATTTCAGCAGGTGTCATTTCACCTGGTGAAATTCCCTCTTCATCGCAACAGTTAAAGCTGCAGGTGCCCTGCCCTCTTTTAAATCTGGTCACTCTAGTATAGCTCCTGCAGCTTTAACTGTTGTGATGAAAAGGTAATTTCACCATATACAAATGACACCTGCTGAAATTCCCTTTTCTATGCAACTGTTAAAGATACAGGAGCCCTGTCCTCCTTTCCATATGGTCACCCTAATATAATGTATGATTCAAAAGGCAATTTGGCATTAGTGTGTAAGAGTGAACAATGGAATGGATGAAAGGAGGAAGAAGAGAGTTAGAGTGGGACCCACAACTTTGTAAACACAGCTGTCCTCTGAAAAAAAGGGAAATTGTATTCCAAAACTTAGGAATTGCTGGTAATCGCTCTTTAGTATACTAAACAGCACTTATTTTCTCTTTTAAAAAGCACATAAGAAGAACTGCCAGAAGCTCATCCATTCATTATAAAATGCCCCCAAGAATATATTTTCTCCAGCTTTAGCGTTTGCCTTTTGCAAAGGAAAGCAATTTCAAAATATGGAAAAATTCTTAGCAGCAAAACTATAGTGACTTTAAAAGTTTATATAGCAATAAGTAATGATTAGGCCTGTGGCAAAACAATGTAACATTCTGGGTAAGTGTTCAATTTTATAAATATTTTTTAAACAACAAAAACACAGATGCCTCTAATAAGGCAGATGGGACACATCAAGACATCCAACTATCTAAGCAAAAATCCTGGTTTAGCATGAGAAGATAATACTGCAGAGTTGCATGCAGAGTTCTGCAGAGTTCTTTTCTACCAGAGAAATTAGCCTTAGTGAAACTATTATTGCTTCCTTCAAATTCTGCAGTTGTTTCTCCAAAGCAGAAAGATCCAAATGAAGTTTGAAAAATTGTGGTAGGAAATGAGAGAAAAAGAGAGTCATTCTAGTCCACTGATTTTAACTTCACCCACTTTTAGGGGAGTTTCTGACTTCCAACAGTCCTATTGGGAAATAATAGTGTCCTTCACTGGCGTATGTCCGGCATGCCAGACGATCCCAGAATGTCAAATCAAAATGATATTAAGACTCTATAGTTGACAACCAACTATAGTTATCTCAAACTGGAAACACCTCAATATTTACAATTTTTGTTGGTGAGTGCTTGGAAAAAGCTCATCTATTTCCCATGGACTCATAATATTAGCCCAGTTTGCATATCATAGAATAGTGGAGTTGGAAGGGGCCTATATGGCCATTGAGTCCAATCCTCTGCTTAATGCAGGAATCCCACATTAAAGCATACCTGACAGATGGCTGTCCAGCTGCATCTGGAATGCTTCTAGTGTGGGAGAGCCCCATGGTCATTGTTTATTGTTGTACTGCTCAGTCAGGAAGTTTTTCATGATGTCCAGCCAGAAACTGGCTTCCTGTAACTTCAGCCCATTATTCTGTGTCCTCCACTCTGGGATGATAAACTGCTATGGGGGGGGGGTCTATAAATTTAATAAATAAATGATAGAGAAGAGATCTTGGCCCTCCTCTGTGTGACAACCTTTCAAGTACTTGAAGACTGCTATCATGTCTCCCCTTAGTCTTCTCTATTGTAGAATTAAAAACAAAACAAAAAAAAAACCATGCCCAGATCTTTCAGTCTCTTCTCACAGGGCTTTCTTTCCAGACCCCCTCCAACTTATCTGCATCCTTCTTGAATTGAGATGCCCACACCCTGTGTGGGGTGGGGTGTCTAAGGCCTTAGCTAGACCTAAGGTTTATCTCGGAGTCATCCCTGTTCATGTAAATGACACACAGGATATCCCAGGAGCAGGCAGGGATGACCCCAGGATGATCCCAGGATAAACCTTAGGTCTAGCTAAGGCCTGAGTGGTAGGATGACTGAAAATGCAGCAGGGGACTATGTTTACTACTCTACTGTGCATACTCCAAAGCTTGCAATCAATTCAGAATTTAATAGCAAATTTGTAATACATTGATCTGGGCTTGCTACAAATGTGAGCATTATGAACACATGACTTTTGATCAATGTGCCGATTACAAAATTCAGTGGCAGCACTACTTTCAACTCTGGCTATCGGCTAGAGGTGTTACAAGAATCCATGAAGTTAAGCACACAAAATCAAATGTTTGTGAGCCGCTGAGCATCCTTTCCATTTTGATTCTACTGATGTACAGGTGTCAGCATTTTTTTATTATTTATTTCAAGGGTTTTAGACACCACTATCTCCAGCATTATTTTCTGCAAATACCATGAGAAATTGTGCAAGTTTATCAATTCTGTTTCTTTGTCTACTTTATTCTAAATTCCTTTGATAGTTTGGTCAAATAGGGATGTCCAGTGTCACTTTGAGATTTCAATTGACATGAAATTTGGTGGCAAACTTCGGCTTCAGTTGTAGTGGTTGTGATTCATTTGTAGCAGCAGTTCTACCCATGATGAATATAGACAGAGAAATCATTCACATTGTGGCCTTCATATATTGCAATAAACTCCAAACACAGCAGATTTCTTATCATAGAAATTATTATATGTGGCAGATTAATAATGAGAAAAGTCGCTTCTCAGGTGTAGTTTGAGCAATTCCTTTTCCACATTTGGTCAAGGGATTAGCATGGGCTTCAGAATAGATGGCTGAAGTGCAGTTTCCCCCCCTTTTGCTAGCAAAATAAGACACTTAATCCAATCAAGAGAAAACAGGCCTTGCTTTTAATGGTTTTCAGAGGGATTTGGTGTCTGGCATCTTGGTGGAGCTTTGCTTTGTAGAGGCTGTCTTAGTTCATTGCAAAGCTGGATGTTTGCAAGGCTGTGACAAATTTAGCTCAGTGTACAAGGAACTTTGATCATTTTCTATATAGTACGGGAAGAGAGACCAGAACAGGGTCATTCCGAGTTCTTCTGATTTAAGGATGAAAATATATAAATAAATGCATAAATACATAAGGACTATTGCTTTGTTCTTTCATCATCTATTCCCCCTCCCCCCATAAAGGATTACAACTCATTGGGACTATGTTTAATGTCAGGATCAATTTAGTCAGTTCAAAAATGCATCTTCTTAATTGTTTGCATGGCTCTCAAGCAACCATGGGTGCCATGGGAGGTCACTTTCAATCACTCCAGATGGCAGCTCTGATCACATGGCGGAAAGCTATTTGTGTGTGCAGCAGCTCACTTAGCAAATGGGGTAATTTTCAACCTGCCACCCCAGCTTTCTTTATGGTCTCTTATACTCATGTGGTGAAAATTGCCAGGTTGGGGACTTCAAAATATCCCACAAGTCGCAGTTGTAACATGTAAACTGATCTTGAGGGTGTGACTGGATGGGAAGTTATTCTCTTTTTATAGAGCCAGTTGTTAAATAAGTCATTCTGTTGTCTAAACTGTACAAGAACGCTCCTACCAGAATCCAGCTAGTACTGGCAAAGGAACAGGTTTCGTGGAAATAAAGAGCTATAAGGGGCCATGTGAGCAAATCTGTGCTTGACACATCTTTCCCTTTCCTGATCCGATGCAGATGGAAGAATCTGTCAGTTTCAGTTTCTCTCTGGTTCCTCTCTATTCGGCCCTGGTTAGGCCTCATCTAGAGTATTGCGTCCAGTTCTGGGCTCCACAATTCAAGAAGGACGCAGACAAGCTGGAGCGTGTTCAGAAGAGGGCAACCAGGATGATCAGAGGTCTAGAAACAAAGCCCTATGAAGAGAGACTGAAAGAACTGGGCATGTTTAGCCTGGAGAAGAGAAGATTGAGGGGAGACATGATAGCAGTCTTCAAATACTTAAAAGGTTGTCACACAGAGGAGGGCCAGGATCTCTTCTCGATCCTCCCAGAGTGCAGGACACGGAATAACGGGCTCAAGTTAAAGGAAGCCAGATTCCGGCTGGACATCAGGAAAAACTTCCTGACTGTTAGAGCAGTGCGACAATGGAATCAGCTACCTAGGGAGGTTGTGGGCTCTCCCACACTAGAGGCATTCAAGAGGCAGCTGGACAACCATCTGTCAGGGATGCTTTAGGGTGGATTCCTGCATTGAGCAGGGGGTTGGACTCGATGGCCTTGTAGGCCCCTTCCAACTCTGCTATTCTATGATTCTATGATTCAATTTCTCATTTTTCCACTCTTAAATTTGGTTCCCAAACATTGAGATTTTCCCCAATCTTAAATTCAGTTAACCTTATTAGGGTAGTACAGATGGTTTGTAATAAGAGAGCTGAAATATCATGAGAAGTTTGAGCACAGTGCAGATGAGCATCAATGAAGTTATGTCATACTAAGGCACTATCCTTTGCATAGCTGGCGCATACTGTGAGTTGTAGGCCTTTTTTTCTGTTTAACATGCATAAGACTGTCACCTTAATTTCAAGTGGAAACATCAGGGAGAGACTTTCCTTTGCCTGAGCAAAAGCCCTAGAGAAAGGATGAGGTTGTAGTTGGGTGGTAGTAGGCGGGAGACAATGGGCATTGATATGTGGTCTCACGCTATGTAGTGTCACCCAGGAGTAGAGCGGGTTGGGCTATTTAAGCCTGTCCTTCCGGAACTTTGGCCTCTTTCCAACTTCTAGCTCCCACCTTCCATCTGAGACAGTACAGGACTAGCTGGTTGTGCATCAAGTAGAGGGGGATTTTTTTATGTGCTGCCAGTTATTTCCCCCCTCCATACACTGAATACTGAGGAGTTGGAATCTAGAGATTGGGAGTGGACTTACTTAGATTGATTTAGTCACATTTGGCCAGATATGTACAGGAAATATATTAGGTAGGGTCTAGTTTAGGTGAACACCCTGAAGCACTTTTATTATGATTGATGATTCCAAAGACTTTCTGTTTAGGGATGTGGAACCCATGATCAGGTTACAGATTGGTTTGTGGACTAACCCTTTTCACCCAGTCAGAGTCGTGGGACCCTGGGAGGGAGTGACACAAGAAGGCCTCCCTACTCACCTGCAAAGGTGTGGCTTGGGGGAAGGGTGATAACAATGTCACCCCTCTCACAAGCCAGGACAGGGTCACCCAACTCACAGGCTAGCTGCCTGTTGGACCTCATTAGAGTAGAGTTACACTTCCTCCACAGTTTGGCTTTCTGCACAGACACCCTCATAAAGCCTGTAATAAAATTAATAAAATGTGACCCTCATTCAAATGAAGAACCTGTATCTCACCTTGTTATTTTCATCCACATTAATGTAGTAATCTGCTGTCTGACTTTAGCTAGTAACATTGGAGAGGCTTGAAAAGAAAGCTGCAGGTCATGTTATTCTTGATATGCACAAAGCAAGTTGCTCATCTCAGATTTAAATTGAAAATAGAAATAACCAAATATGTTCTAATCAATGTCCATTGGTAGTCTTGTATTGCAATATTAAATACTATTCCAATGACAATAAAAGATGATAGAAATATGTATTAAGATAAGAACATTATGTTTTATAGCAACTCAGAGCCCAGGTCATATGACATGAGTTTTTACTGGGTCAAGTGGAACCACATTAAGACTAACATCAAGAAAATTACAGGAGACTGGAGGGTAGTGGACAAAATTGCTTAGCATTACTGTGAATCATGGTCAAAGTTTCTTATGTAAAAATAAAGTGTAAGAAATGTAAGGACAATACATGAAAAGAGCACTTGGGGACTTAATTGCAGGCTGGTCAAATATCCTAATCTAAATGTCCTTTTTAACAGCCTTTGTGTCATGGAGTAATTTAGTGATGACTTAAAATGTCATCTAGTCTCTTAACCTTGTTGCTGATGGAATCCAACTAACAAAACAACAACAATGATAAGAGTCTGTAATGGCTGTCAGTGTATCAATCAACTGGATTTCATAAGATTAATGAGGCTAAAATCAGATTATTAATCAGGCTATAGTCTTAACATTACTTAGGTTATACATAGACACAAATATAGCTATATTTCTATCCATGTGCCTGATCAAAAGTTGTGGGTTACTAATTGGGTTAAATTTCAAGTATTCTGCAACTATGCATTTTGTGGGAAGCATTAAGAGCTTGCCCACAATGAAATGTGAAACTCATATATAGACGTCATCTATAACTTAATGATTTTTCTCTTGCCTTTCCAAGCAATTTGATAGATGCCTTGAGGTTACCTTGTCCTTCTGGGAGGCTCAGAATTCTTCCTAACTTGTAATTGTCCATAGTTATAAAATATAAGATGATAAAAATCAAAAACAAAGCAACACTCATTTTAAAAACTAACACCAGATCTGATATAGATGTATATTTGGTACGAACTAAGGTTCAGGGAAAGCAGGAGTTGCCAAGGGATGTGTGAATCAGCAAAATTCAAGCTCAATAAAATTCTCCAAATTCCATTTTGAAGCTCCTTCAAATTCGAGTCCATATCAGATTACTCTGATTATGTTTTCTTTTTCTTTTTGAATGAAAATCCACCCATATTTCAATGCACATTTTTTTCCAAATGTACATACACATCACTTGTGTTCATCTTTGAAAAGTATGCATTCTTCTCCCACTGACTGAAGTGTATTTTCAAAAATGTATATTTAATGCACATTTTTCAAATGTACTCATGCTGCCATCGCTATATCTTTTGGCTTGCGAATCACATTACAAGCTTGGACTTCAGTATGGACGTCAGTCTCGAGTTGCATCGGATTCAGTGTCCAGTCCAAAATGTGCAAACTGGTTAAATCCTATAAGAATTTTTCATGCATCCCTAAGTAGCAGCCACCAGCACTACCACTGCTGATCCTCAGTCCCCATCCAGGAGAGGGATGAGTTCAAGCCAGCGAGTCCAGGTGTGCCAATGTATGTGTCTGTTTGTGTTTGTACGAGTGTGAAGGTGGACTTCCAGGTACATTGAATTCTGTCCAGAAACAAATCAGTAGCCAGTGAAGCTGCTATAATAATGGAGTCTCATGCTCCCTATAACCAGTTCTAGACAACAGTCTGGCTACAACACTTTGGGCCAGCTGATGTTTCTGGACAGTTTTCAAAGGTAGCCCCACAAACAGCATGTTACAGTAGTCCAAGTGGGATATAACTAAGGCATGCAGGACTGTGGCCAGGTCAGGCACCTGCCCTAAGTATCTGGTTGGCCATGATGTGAACAGAAAATGCCTCTGGTCTGATCCACTGTGGGTCTTTTTATGTTCTTCAAGAGCATTTTTCTCTTCCCCATAGAAAATATTTTTTTGGGGGGGAATCCTGAACTGAATGGATCCAATATGGATATGGAAATTTATGCAAAATACAGGCATGAATCTAAGGATACAACTTCTTCTTCTTCTTCTTCTTCTTCTTCTTCTTCTTCTTCTTATTATTATTATTATTATTATTATTATTATTATTATTATTTGTATCCTTCCTTTTGCCAAGTAATATTATGCATTACAGACAAGCCGTCCCACTAGAGAGCAGTCATGCAAATGCCCCCTCCCATGTTTCTGTGTTTATCCATATCAGAATTGTTGTTCTTGTTGTTAAAAAATGTAAATCAGAGGTTTCAAGCCTCTTTCTTTTTGCTAATAAATAACCAAGCAGTCTCATTCCTTCTTTGAGAAAGTCCCCCCTCTACCCCATCCTGCATTCACTAAGCAGGGATCAGCTGTACCTTCAGGGATATCAGTAGTGATATATATAAAAGAGCAAAAAAACAAAACAAAACCCCAAAACAGAAAAAAAATGTAATCCAAATGTGGAACAATTCCACACTGGGAAGTCTATAACTATTCAGAGATGTACAATATACACAGCTTGCATCCAGTAACAGATGCCTCTGCACCAACAATTACACCATTGTGCCAATTTATTGGATTTCGTGATACATACAAAATATGAGATTACCCACAGTTCTGAGACCACGGAACACAACAGAAAGAGTTATGTTCAAGGCAGAAAACTAACACTACGGATTTCCTTCCTGAAGCCCCTTTAAATCAAATCTTTCCAATCAACATTCTTCATGGGTTCTTATTTATTTCCTAAACTTACTTCTTCTTTTTTTATAAACTTCTTTATTCTGGGAAGGTTCATGCAAGAGACAAATGAGCTGAAGAAATGCCGAGGGGGTGGGGGAAGCTCTTCAGCCACTCTCTTTATTGATCAGTGGCTAGAAACCTAATGTACCCCATGCATGCCTTGGAGAGATCATGTGGCAAAGGAATGAAGTGCAGCATCTGAGCCTTTAAGAAAAGCCAAAAGTGAAGCATGAAGATGCTTCAGTGTGGGAGGGAAAACAGTCACACTTGTGCATGCAAAGTGGCAAAAGGAAGTTGATTTGAGAATAGCTGCTACATGGGCCAGTCCCTCTAATTGATTTTTGCTTTGTTTTAAACCTCTAAATGTATCCATTAAGTTCTGCTTTGAGCAGGAATAGCTCACAAAATGGGTATGAGAACGATGGAGCCACGGCTGGCCCAAGGGATGGGTGGTCAGCTCGGGTGAGCCCAATCCCGCACCCCCAATTTGGATGGCTTTAAAAGACGGTTAGACAAATTCCTGGAGGAAAAGGCTACTAGTCCTCATGGCTATATGCTACCTTCAACATCAAAGGAAGCATTGCTGGGAATCAATGGGTGGGAGGGTGCTATTGCACTCTTGTCCTGCTTGTGGGCTTCTCATAGACATGTGGTTGGCCACTGTGTGAACAGAGTGCTGCACTAGATGGACCGTTGCTCTGATCCGGCATGACTCTTCTTATGTTTGTTTGTTTGTTCATTTATTTAGGGTGACCAACTGTCAGGATTTCCCCGGATTTGTCCTGGTTTTTGTTCTTTCCATGGTGTCAGGGGGGATTTTCTATAATTTTCAATAATGTCCTGGAATGACACACCTTCCCCTTTAAGGCTGCCATTAGCATGGCAGGAGGGAATGACCTGCTTTCTTGAGGCACGTCATTCCCCCACCCCGAGCTCCAATTGAGGTCTTAAAGGGGAAAGTGGGTCATTCGTGGACATTATAGAAAAGGCCCCAATTGGAGTGGATGGTGGTGGTGCAGAATGAAATCCTTTCCCCTCCTCCACTCCAATCGGGTTCGTTAAGGTGGCGGGGGAATAACGGACTTTCTGCAGGACTCAGAAAGCTGCTTCCCCCCCACACACTAGGTGTCCTCTTTTTTGGTTTCCCAAATATGGTCACCCTAATTTATTGCACTTATATACCACTCCCATAGCCAGGGCTTTCTGGGCGGTTTACAGAAATTCTAAAATTAAGATTAAAACGAGTATACAAAATTTAAAATCCTAAAACACAGAACATACACACATAAAGCAATAAAAACCGTTAAAAAACTAAACATGTGGGTGATTAAGATGTGTTCTTATATCATCTGCAGAGGACCTTCTCACTGGCAAAAGCAAAGGTCAGATAGACTGGTAGTACAAGGAGGAGGTCCTTTTCAGTCATGGTCTGGAATCAGTTTCTATTGGGGATTGATCTGAACCCTTCTTTACAGTTCTTCAGGAAGACTCTCAAGACTCACTTGTTTTCCTGTCTTTCCCATAGTCTGTGGGCTGCAAGTATTATTGCTATTGTCTATTTTTATAGGTGTTTTTTTTCTTACTGAACATGTATTTATTTATTGTCTATTTCCTTTTGCATAGTTTTATCATGTTTGTGCCTTGTGTAGTTTTATCTTGAGAGGGACTCACCCTTAAAGGTACCTGAAAAACCATTCTAAATAAACCAATAACATAAAATAAAGACATTCTGTTGCCTGAGCTGCAGCAGCAAATGCTGCCCAAAACAAAGTGAAGCTGCTTAGTACTTAAGCCTGTGTCTATACAACCACGCTTTGCAGCTGCTTCCCCCTCAAACCCTGCAGCAGAGATGCTGTGGAGTGAGAACGATAAATTCAGAAAGCAGGAAGGAGCACAAGCTATCCAGCCACAGCTCCCTGCCGATTCTGCCCCCGCAGCGACCAAGTTCTCAGCTAGTAAAAACAAAACAAAAAACCATTGGCTTTTAAATCTAAAGATCCATCACACCTGAGACAAAATGCTGGCTACTGCCGCTTCTCCAGTGTCGCTCAGTTATTTCCTGTTTGAAAACAGGAAGTAAACAAGTTGCACGAGGGCCATCCAGTCCCTAGTTGTGAACACGCTGCTTCTCCCACACACAGCAGGAGTGAGCAGCAACTTCTGGTTCAAAAAATATTTTGGAGTTTTTCTGGTTTTTCTTGCGGCACAAGGAAGGCCAGAAAGGGTGGAAGGCCTGCGGGAGGCAGACGACATCACGTGAGGGACCTCCGAGAAATCCGTGAGCGTAAAGAGTGTGCAATAAAACGCTCGTCAGATGGAGCTCCTCATTTACAGGTATAGAATCATAGAATAGCAGAGTTGGAAGGGGCCTACAAGGCCATCGAGTCCAACCCCCTGCTCAATGCAGGAATCCACCCTAAAGCATCCCTGACAGATGGTTGTCCAGCTGCCTCTTGAAGGCCTCTAGTGTGGGAGAGCCCACAACCTCCCTAGGTAACTAATTCCATTGTCGTACTGCTCTAACAGTCAGAAGTTTTTCCTGATGTCCAGCTGGAATCTGGCTTCCTGTAACTTGAGCCCGTTCTTCCGTGTCCTGCACTCTGGGAGGATCGAGAAGAGAAAAGGTTGTCACACAGAGGAGGGCCAGGATCTCTTCTCGATCCTCTCAGAGTGCAGGACAAGTATCTGAAGAGTGCTATCATGTCTCCCCTCAATCTTCTCTTCTCCAGGCTAAACATGCCCAGTTGTTTCAGTCTCTTTTCATAGGGCTTTGTTTCAAGATCCCTGATCATCCTGGTTGCCCTCCTCTGAACATGCTCCAGCTTGTCTGCGTCCTTCTTGAATTGTGGAGTCCAGAACTAGTGATGAGGACTTTTGTTTGGTTGGTTTTTGTTTGGTTTTGTCAGAGTGGGAAGTGTGTGTGTGTGTGTGTGTGTGTGTGTGTGTGTGTGTGTGTGTGTGTGTGAGAGAGAGAGAGAGAGAGAGAGAGAGAGAGAGAGAGAGAATCATGGCAGAGGGTAAATGCTGGGGTTCTCTGGAGTGCAGTGCTTGGTGGTTCCCAACTCTTTCCCGCCTCTCTGTACCTGCCTCCTGCTCTCCACAGTGCACTGGTGGTTCTGCTGCAGGAGCAGCATCGGCAGGGACGAGCCACTGAGAGAGGCCTTCCCAGCAGCTTCCCAAGTACCTTGGGCAAAACGTTGTGTCGCTGCCTCATCTTCCCACTATCCGTGACCATTTGCAGAGCCTCACGCGCACCCTCCCTTTTTTCCCCCGTGGGTGTGGGTGTGTTTGTGGGAGAGAGAGAAAGAGGAAGCACAACTCTCTGCACCAACCATCCGCACTTGAGCAAGTTGAGCCAGGGAAAGCAAGTTGAGCCAGGGAAAGGGGGCTCGACAAATAACCACTTCAGCTGCCGCTACTTATGAGAAACTGCAGCAGAGGTGGCCATTCCACTTGTCAAGCCCTCCCTTGCCTCCTGGGAACGCCCCCTGAACTGAAGCCCCCACTGAACATATGGAAGGAACAACATTGTTGGAAAGTCACAGTGAAAGGACACTGTGAAAAAGCTCAGTTTCAAAGCTACAACCTCAAGTTGGCTGTGAGTTGGCAGCTATGTCAAATAAGCAAAGCAGCATTACCCCATAGCCACAATGGAGTTAACAGAGCATACTCTCATGTCTAACTCTACTGCCCTTGTTTTGGGAGAAGGTGTTTCAGGTAATCAATCAGAATCAGATTTAGAAATAGAGGAGGCAGCACCAGACACCAGCCAGCCTATACCCGGGCGGGGGGGGGGGGGGAAGCTCTCAAGGGTGATTCCCCAGCTGGAAGTCAGCTCTCTTCAGAGCTTATCTCCTCAAGGCCAAATCCTACACACTCAGTGGGAAGTGAGCTTTCTTCCAGAGGTGAGCATCCTGACAAGCCACCGGAAGCTCAAGCACACAGAGCGGAAGGAAAGCGTGAGAAAGTCGGTCTGATTAGGATTGCGCCAGAACCTGCCTCCGCACGAAGCTCTCTGAAGTTATGGGCATTTGGGAAGAGGCTTCCTATTCTTCTTGAGCAGACAATAGTCTTGCTTAGTTTGCATAGTTTTGCGTAGGGGGAAATTTCCAAGAGATTAGACTCTCTTCAGGTAGAAGAGATGTTTGTTGCTTAATAAAAGCTTTGTGGATTACTTAGCAAGCCTCGTCATTTGCCTCCCATTGAAAGCAGGAGTTTTCTGAGAAACAGGACACATACAGACACACTCTAAGACTGGCCATGTTACTTGGGCAGCTGAGGCAGAGCATCCCACAAGTGTCTGTCTCTCTCTCTCTCTCTCTCTCTCTCTCTCTCTCTCTCTCTCTCTATATATATATATATATATGAAGTTACTTACAATTTGCTGCCACTTCATAATGTCCAAAATCAGCCACCTGAAGCAGGCACCATTCTGCCTAATGGTAGGACCAGGGATGGTTCGATGATAGGTGCACACCACCTGTCCAATCTGAGTAATGCCCTGCTTGCATTACCCACATGTGGCAGGGAAAGGGAAGAACTCCATTCAGACAGATGCTCCCTGATAGGCAGCCTCAGGGAGCCAAATTGTATGGATTATGCCAATGGTGAGATATATATACAGAACTACCCTTTTCATTCAAATAATACTTTTTGGAAAGAGTCCTTCTTCATTGAAATCATCTGATGGATGCACTTCTTTTGGTTCTGTTTGTGTTGTAATTTTAATTATAGACGTTATTTATCAGTGAACATTTTTCACCACAGAGAAATATCCAAACTCTCCTCCTCAGGACATGGTCTTTCCCACATGAGAAATGGGGGAGGGGGCTATTTGTAAGAGAGCACAATTTAGAGACGTACAGAAGCCTTCTGAGATGTGGTGCATGTCACATTGTGAATGTTTTTGACTTCCCTCAAAATTCCTACAGACGTTTCACCTCAGCAGATTGATTTGCCTCGAGATACCTTTAGGCAAAATCTGGTGTTGACAGTAGCAAAAAAAGGAAGATCATATTTTTGGAACACACTTTGTGTTGTGTTACATTACAGAGATGTGTGGAGTTCCTTTTGAGGGCTGCCTAAATGCCTAGGGTTATTTTATTTTATTTATTTATTTGTTACATTTCTATACCGCCCAATAGCCGGAGCTCTCTGGGCGGTTCACAAAATTTAAACAACAGTATAAAACCATAATATAAAATACAATATAAAAGCTCAACCAGATAAAAACAGCAGCAATGCAAAATTACAAATTTAAAACACGAAGTTAAAAAAATGTATAGACTGTTAAAATTCTGGGAGAATAAAAAGGTCTTCATCTGGTGTCTAAAAACATATAATGTAGGTGCCAAGCGAACCTCCTTAGGGAGCTCATTCCACAGCATCAATGTGGAATGTGCAGCATCAAAACATACTGCATCAATGCAACACCCCACTTGTGGCATTGTGGTGACCATATTATGCAGCTGCAGCAGGAAGTGTCAAGGTTATTGTAATAGCAACAGTAGGAGAACAATGGAATTACACAGCCCACCAATCCACATCATGAAAACAAGCAAAGAAGGGGTCAGACTAGGCAAGACTAGAGAAGTCTCATCTGGCCTTCCCAGAGCTGTTTTCCTAAATGCATCAGGGGATCCTAAATAAATTGGGTGGCATGCAAATCATCATGAAGGTCAGTATGAGTGTTCATGGTGCATATTTATTTGTGTATATGATACAAGCAGAAAGAGCAGCCACTAATGTTGGCTAAAGACAGGAAGGCATTGATTAGTGAACATGCAGAGAAAAAGGAGGAGGAGGAGGAGGAGAAGGAGGACATTATTCTGGAGATTGGGGTGGGGACACCTTTCTTTAAATATTGGAATTGCACAGTTCATGTCTTTTGGAGTAAAATAACAATGTTTGTGATGTGTCATCTGAACCAATGGAGGGAAATAGACAAAAGCGAACTTGTTTTATTCCTCCACTAGTTTCTTTTTGTAACTACTCTTCGATGTAGATTGTAACTCTCAGGCTTTCTTTTTTCCCTTCCTTCCTTCCTTCCTTCCTAGCTCATAAGTAGTAATTGCCCCTTTGTCTGAACTGTACAACATCAATGGCTGTACACAAACTTTTCTATCAGAAACTATATTTGTTTTCTCAGGAGCAATGAACTCCAAGTAGAGTGCTGTTTGCTTTCGAAGCAGGAGTATCTGTGCGTGTGTGTGTATCTTTCTATAGAACTTGTCTTGCACCACTTACATGATCAAACTATGCAGCTATAATTTACCAAACAAACATAACTCTAAAAGTATCATCAGATGGGTGGATTTTTGCATTTCCCTACTGTCACTATGGGCATGGATAGATGGGGCAATATCCCGGGGATCGCCCCAGGATTGTCCCTGTGCGTCCACATGATGCACAGGGGATCCCGGGAGCAGGGAGGGATGATCCCTCCATTTCCCCAGAATATTGCCATACCCTTTAATCCCAACCACGAGGAGCCAGGTACTGGGATTTTTAAAAAACAACAACTTACATTTTGCGCAGGAGGGCTCCTGCACTCTTCTTTGGTTAAAGATTAAAATGGTGGCTGCAATGTCCTCTTCCTCCCAGGACATCGCACGCTGCATGTAGAATGAGGGGGAAGATCTTGTGATCATCATATCACGAGATCATCCCCCTCCATCCCCCTCGTCTAGCCATGCCCATTGGCATCATGCTGCAGTCCCACAATAGCGATGATCTCTTTACACGGGGAGAGAAAGAGGAAGCTGCAATGACCACATGGCCCATTCAGGGCCATTTTTTATCATGCTGCTTTTCCTGCATACAGCAGAAGATCAGGGCACATTCCTTTTAAAAAAAATGGATTAAAAGGGGTCTATTTTGTGATGGAAAAACAAACAGGAGGAGCAGGAGGCATGCAGGAGGTGGACGTTGTTGTCTAAAGGATGCGTGAACATCTGTAAGTGGGCAATAGTGAGTGTGGGATAAAACACTTGTCTGATGATGCTCTAGAACACCCAGTTCTGCAAGATATGAGAAATTGGGCTTAGGTAGCTACTAAACCCATTGACACAATATGTTGTGCTTTTCAAAGGATAATTAGGATTTAAAAAACAAAAACAAATCAATAACAACAAACCCCAAATATAGAGCTTCGTGGACTTCTGATTGTCTTGTTGTTACAGCATGTAGGGCAGAACCATTTAAGAGAAAAAAACATTGGTGCATTAATCCGCAATGTGATTGTTTTCTAGCACTGGTTTAAGAGGATGAAGTGACCCCCTTATAGTAACCCTAGGGGGCTTACACCAGATCCTATAAGTTCCTGCCATAGCCCAGCAATTCAGAAGCCATACGGAAATTATTTCTTTGTGATGCAAAGTATTACTGGCAGGCCATTGGGATGCTATATGCTCAATAAAACTGTGCTCACACCCTTCTATCCTAACCTGCTTTTGTAGCAGCATCCCAACTATGCAACTCCCACAAGGGAAAATCAACTTGGCTCCATCTTTATGGTGTTTTAAATGGGCAGTAAAAACTGTGCTGTTTTGCCTGGACTTTGATGGGTTTTAGCATTGCTCTTTAGCTTGTTTTAAAGAAGATTCCGTTTCTGCTTTGGTTTTGTAGTTGTGATTTGTTGGTTTTATTGTTGATTTTATTGTATCGTTGTTGAGTAGTTTTGAAGGCCCTGGTAAACAGAAAAGTGCTCTCTATATAATGTGAATACTAATATTTGAAAATAAGCATCCTAATGCCATTAACAGAGAAATTCTTCCACTTGGGGCACTGTGCTCTGATGATGGAGACTCCAAAAAAGTCCAAAGCCCTGCTGGTACTTTTCCCTTTCTCTCGTCTCAAAAACTATGTCTTCTCCCAGTGATAGAAGATTGGAGGGCACATCCAAGGTTAGATCTCTCCTTAGATCTCTCTCTCCACTCTTATACAGGAGATCTGAAAAATGCTATGGCCTCTGGAACATTCTCCCAGGTGTTACAAGGTAGCTTCTGTGAGCAGTACTGACTCCATTTTGAAGCAACCCAAAACCCCACCTACAGATTGAGAGCATTCACAAAAAGGCCTAAGTCAAGTAACCATTTCCTGATAGACTTCTTCGGATGCATTCCCCAGAGACAAAGGTAGGGGTAAAACTAAGCAGAATATGAATGCAGGATGGCAAGAGTCATACCTGGTCATACACATGCTAATGCAGCCATGTTGCTAAACTCCGGGCTGCATCAAGTACAGCTATCAATCCCCAATCACCCTCTTTTGATATGCCTCTCTCTCCCATAACAAGTAACATCTCCCAGTGTTTGTGAGCACTGTGATGACTGCTTTTCTTTAGAGATTTTGATGAGGACACGAAACCCTCAAGTTTGGGGGAAGAGGCAGGCTAGCGCTCTCTCTTTTGAACCAGAAACACAGAGCATACTACACATTCCAGCTTGTGAGAGCAAGCTGCCATGGGTGAGTGCTTTGTCTCGCTGTATTTGTTTCCTCTTCACCTAAGACCAGAAATTGCAATTCTCCCCAGTTCTGGTCTACAGGAAAGGGCTGCAGCCCAAGGAAATGTATATTGCTTTTAAAAATTCCCTCTAATTTTTACCCTGCTGTCTGTGTGTGTATGCTCTTTAAGCCTCAAAAAGTCTATTTTTAAGTCTTGAAACTGCTTCTAAGCCTCTACTTGCTCAGCTAATTTCCCTAAAACTAGGTTGTGCCTTTGTATTTCTTTCAATCTCAATAAATGTGCCATTGTGGCGTTATCCCTTTCAGTGCTATAAGTTTCTTGAGTAAAAATTGCCTTACTTAGCCACAGACGCTGTATTGCCAATGTTAAAAGATCCTTTATAAGTGGGTGTAAGTCTCATTAGAACGTGTGCAAGTTGTACACAGGTCGAATGAGAGCACATCACGTAACACAAGGATCATAGGATTGGAGCCTAAGGAACACTTAGGGTATGTCTATATGAGTCCTTATCCTGGGGATCGCCCCAGGATCATCCCTGTGCATCCCCATGAGAATCCCGGGGGCAGGGAGGGATGGTCCCTCCATTTCCCCGGGATAACCAGCATCACTTGTATCCTGGTTTTTTCCATGGTCTCGGGATTGTTCTGAGACTGTAGGAGGTGTGGCCAGCAGTTCCGGTTTCATCTTGGCTCCTTGCAAGTAAACACGAGGAGCCGGGAACCAGGCACAGGGCATGGAGCTCTTCAGGCGCTCTGTGCCCATCGGGGGAGGGGAGTGGGAGTGGGTTTTTGTTTGTTTGTTTCTTACCTTGAAATTTTCGCTGGAGTGCTTGTGTGCTCCAGCGCTTCATATATATATTTTAAAAAATGTTCACCGCAACGGGCCCAATGCCTGTGACGTTGTGCAGCCCATGTGGACTGAGGGGGATGATCTTGCGAGCAAAGTATAGAGTATCATGGAAATGGGAAAAGTGGGGAAAAGAGCAACTGAAATGAATGTGGATTGGAGCATCTTCCTTACAAGGAAACACTAAATCACTTGTCTGTCTGTCTGTCTGTCTGTCTCTCTCTCTCTCTCGCTGGACATCTTTAAAATTGACAGAGATGTATGCATTTTTGTTAATTCCCACTGCCAAAAATAAAGCCAACTTTGAAACATTTGGGGAGATTATTTGTTCTTTTTATGATTTCGGGTTTTTCATTTTTTTACTGTGCTTGATGACAGATGCCCAAATATTGCAAGGGCAGATGGGCTACATCTGTATATGCTTGGAGTTGGGGCAAGAAAGTTCATTTTCCCCATTATTATTAATATTTTGCCCTCCTGTGAATTGACTCTTTTTCCCTAAATATAAAGTTGCTTGTTGTTCAGGATGTCAAACTGTAAAAAAATCCAATATAAATGTTTCAGGTTACGATGCCCAGAAGGATCATCAGTCATTAATCAAACACACTTCTCCTGGTGGTATGCTAACATTAGTCTGTGCAAATACCCTACTCTAAATGTCCTTTTAAACACCATTTGTGTCATAGAGTAATTTAGGATTGTCTCAAAATGTCATCTAGGCCCTTAACCTTGTTGCTGAGAGAATCCAGCTGACAAAACAACAGCAAGAGCAAAAGATTCTGATGGATGTCAGAGACTCACACAAACAGAAGAGATGGATGGACTAAAATTCAAATGAACTCCTGTGTGTTTTCTGCACACTAGGATTTCCCATTCCACTGGTCCTGAGAAATACAGTCATGTAACATTCTTGTATATATTTTAATTATCTGTGTCTGGGGGGTGGGTGGGAAAGATCTGTGCCTGTTTATGTTTTCCTTCTTGATTTAGGTACACTCCACTAAACACTGTTTCAATTCAGTCCATGGGCAAATGAGCTGATATTGTTTAAGACCTTATAGAATTGCAAGTTTAATCTTTTTATTTTAACAGAAGAATTCAAATTATTCATGCTTAAATTTAGAGCATCATCAGATGGGGGAAATTGCATTTCCTTTCTGTCACTTTCCCCCTGCTTCTGTCCCATGATACTTCCTCTTTCTTCACAAAGGGGAAGAAAGAGGAAGTAAGCAATGACCATGTGGCCTATTCAGTGGCTGTTTTTATTGCGCCACTTTTCCTGCACACAGCAGGAAATGGTGGCACATTCCTTTTTAACAACAACAACAAAAACAGATTTAACGGGGTATATTTTGTGATGGCAAGAAGGAACAGGAGGTGGATGTCATCAAAAGGACCCGCAAACATCCATAAGTGAGGAGTAACGAGCGTGTGATAAAACACTCATCTAATGAAGTTCTTAGATAAATTGTTAACTTTTTATGCCACATATTCTGTCCTGGCCCTTTCTGTTGTTTGTTGTTGTTTCCTAAATGGTCAACCCAAGTTGACTGGGCTGTTGACAGTGGGTTTTGGCAACAATATGAGGTAACAGTTAAGTAGTGGGGGTCGTCGTATTTGTCTTTAACAAAGACAACATTTTCCTAATTCATTTTGTAACATTGTTTTCAGTACTATACACGTTTCTGTATACATTTGTTCTTGTGGTTGTTGTTGGGGAACTCTATTGCAAGATTTGTAGAAGTGTGAATTTCAAAGGAAAACTGAATTTCAGTAGCATGTATTAGATGAAATGCACACAAAAATGCATACAAATTCTCAGGCAGTCTAGATGATCCTCCTCCTTCCCCAATTTATCCTCACTACGCCAGTGTGGTGTAGTGGCTAGAGTGTCGGACTGGGAGTCCGGAGATCTGGGTTCTAGCCTCCATTTGGCCATGGAAACCCATTGTGACTTTGGGCCAGTCACAGTCTCTTAGCCCAACCCAGCTCACAGGGTTGTTGTTGTCAAGATAAAGTGGAGAGGAGAAGGAGGATTATGTACGTGGACTTGGGTTCTTTGGAGGAAAAAACGAGGGATATAAATGCAATAATTTTACTCTGTACAGCACCATGTACATTGATGGTGCTATATAAAATAATAATAATAATAATAATAATAATAATAATAATAATAATTAAACTACCCTGTGAGGTATGTTTGGCTGAGAGTCAGTTACTGGTCCAAAGTCTCCCTGTGAGTTTCATAGCCAAATGGAGCCTAGAATCCAGGTCTCCCAATTCCCAATCAAACATTGACCCTGTTCAGACTACATGCTAAGCCACACTGGTTAAGTATTTTGAGCTAAACATTATGGCTTAGCATGTTATGTGAACCATTCATAACCCTGGTGGATACATAACCACAGTATAAACATGCTCATTAACCATTTGCTGCAAAACGGTTAGTGGTCTAATCACAGTTTAGCGTGCGGTCACTAAGGCCCACGTCGACCACTACATTACACTGGATCTCAGAAACTGAGAGAAACCAAAACTGACAGAATAGTCCACCCCTAGTGCAGTCACCATGGGAGGTAAGAGAAGCTACAATGACAAGCAACCTGAGGCACCTGGAGAGTGAAGGGTGACTAACACAACCTACCTCTCACTGTGAGTCTGTTCGAATATATGGAGGAGGACAGAAGCCCTTGGTCCATGTGGCCTTCATCTCATCAAGCACTGACTGGGGATAATTGGCTAAAGCAGTCAGA
This sequence comes from Elgaria multicarinata webbii, assembly GCF_023053635.1. NCBI lineage: Eukaryota > Metazoa > Chordata > Lepidosauria > Squamata > Anguidae > Elgaria > Elgaria multicarinata. The sequence goes on along the minus strand of NC_086178.1, from coordinate 25,841,856 downwards.
GGTGGGGGCTCCACCTGCCTTCGTAGTGAGCAGGTAATGAAAGTCATGGATTGGCAACTGGTTAATTTGGTGCTTTAAACTAGGGTGGAATCACCCAGATAGAGACAATGGGCTGTTATCAGAAGTCCCTCAAGGTTAGATGGTGTCCACCTTTACCCGCTGTATGATTACATCATTACAGATGCCTCTTATTATTTAATTAAAAGTAATGACACTTCACCAAACTTACCTGCCTGGTATCTTTATTCAAAAACAGACCTCCAATCCATTTTTATCATATTTTTAATTAAATACTTATTTACTGTTTTTCTATTAGATTTGGGCAAATGTATGTTTCATTTTTGTCTCGTAGGCCACCTTGAAAAGTTCTGCCCTTAAAGGTTCCCTAAAAATAATTTTAAATAAAAATAAAATAAATAAATATATTCCAGTGGTGTGCATGTGCTGGTGTAGGTAACAACAATTGGTAAATAGAGCTATATAGCATTCTTGATGCTGTTGTTTGATCAAAGTGTCATTTAATCAGCACCGTTCAACATCCAAGGGCTTTAAATGCAGTCACTCACCCTTCATGTCTTAATGCACAAAAGGTCTTGGGTTTTGAACCCTTCATTCCACATGTCACTCTCAATCCTCTGCAAACTGATGCAACAGCATCTAGTCCAGAAATGGTGAGATAACATAATCCTTCCATTTGACCCAGTTACCCTCTTCAATGCAGGAAGTCAAGCAGACAATCTGTGAGACAGGAGGCACGTTTGAACTTAAGACCTCACTATGTAAGTTCTGCAAGTTTCTGCCAGACAATGTCCCGAATTGTCATTGTAAAAGAAGCTTGGATTTTTTGAAAAAGCCACTCACATTGACATATAGGAAGATGAATTGCTAAAAATTGTGGAATGGTCACATCAGGGGAAGAATGCTCATATGTTGAGTGGTGGACATGAATTAGGGTGACCATATGAAAAGGAGGACAGGGCTCCTGTATCTTTAACAGTTGCATTAAAAAGGAAATTTCAGCAGGTGTCATCTGGATATATGGGGAACCTGGTGAAATTTCCTCTTCATCACACCAGTTAAAGCTGCAGGTGCCCTTCCCTCTTTTAAATTTGGTCACTCTAGTATAGCTCCTGCACCTTTAACTTTTGTGATGAAGAGGGAATTTTACCAGGTTCCCAATATATACAAATGACTCCTGCTGAAATTCCCTTTTCTATGCAATAGTTAAAGATACAGGAGCCCTGTCCTCCTTTTCATATGGTAACCCTAACATGAATGTGCATATGTGGCACATCTTTTCTTTTTCCCTAAAGAATATTCTCCCTCCTTGAAGTAGCAGTAGCAGCAACTTTGTTGGCAATCTGCCTACAATTTTGCATCCTCCACAATGTTCCAGACCAAGAGCAAAAACTAAATAATGTTCCATTAAAACAAATGGCTCATGATTTGGAAATATGTATTGCAGGTGCAAGACCTGATGTGGATTGGACCATAGTGAGGGGAAAATCTAGAATCCTGCTCCAGAGCAAGACCCCTGTGATTACACCACCAGAACAATAATAATATTAATAATAATAATAATAATAATAATAATAATAATAATAATAATACATCTATAGCAGCAATAACTTTAAAGTAATGGGTGCTTTGGCCCTTAGGGTAGAATCCAAAGGGGCAATTGCACCCCTGCTGGTTCTCTTTTGCCCCACCAATGAGTTGCTCACACATCTCTAGAAAGCAGATACATGCAATATATATATTGTTTTATTTATTTTTATACATTGCAATTCTACATATATTGCAATTCTATATCCACTTTCCTTGGAGTAAGGCTCACATAACTCAAAAGGTCTTCTGAGCAAATTTCAGTCCCAGTGACAATTTGAGATTCACTGAATACTGTGGCCAGTATTCAATTGTGTCATTCCACAAACTCAAATAGTGCTAGCAGAACTCTGTTGAAACTTCCAGTTGCAGTGCACTAGTGGAACACATGGTATACTCATGAAAGTGGTTGCACAACCTCTTGAGCAAGTAGATGAGCAAGCAGGACTTAGTTTGGGCTAGCATAATATCAGTTGCGCTATTGAAATGATGCCATTGATTTCATTGCTTAGGCAGAAAGTAGCAATTTCTATGAAGTAGGAATGCCAACAACCCTTTGTTTGCATGCATGATGAATTTTTATAACCTTTTCAGAAGCACATTTTAAAAAATAATTGCACTATTTTCCATCCCGAGCTCTTGCCTTTCTCTTGCTTAGATAAGTGAAATAGGTGATCCCACCTAACCAAAGATCATGTAGTGAATAAGATGATGTCACACAATGCTATGTAGCCAATCATATTTGGCTGCATGAAGATCTGATGCTGTACTATGGGCATGTCTACACCTCCCAGAGGAGGGGGGAGGATCTTGCAATATGCTGATCCCGAGATCCTCCCCCTAAGTCCACACGCAGCGTGCAATGTCCCAGGAGGAAGGAGGATGTCGCGCCCACCATTTTTAAATTATTAGTAAAGATGAGCACATGAGCGCTCCAACGAAACTTTTTTTTTTTAAAAAAAATCATCCTATTTCCCCCACCCCACCCCCGATGGGCACAGAGCACCTGAAGAACTCTGTGCCCCATGCCTGGTTCCTGGCTCCTCGTGTTTACTTGCGAGGAGCAGAGATGAAACTGGGATGGCTGCCCACACCTCAGGACGATCCCAAGACGGCGGGGAAAATTGGGCTAAAAGCCATCCTGGTAATCCCAGGGAAATGGAGGGATCATCCCTCGCTGCCCCTGGGATCCCCTGTGCATCATGTGCCCTATGTCAATGAAACATTTTCAGAAGGAGTGCCCCCTTCCACACACAAAATTGCCAAAGGAAAAGGTTGTTTGTTTGTTTGTGCAAAATGACTTAAGATGTTTCAGATCAAGTTCAGTGATTATACATGCACCTGATTTCCGTAACAAAGTACAGCCTAATGTTTACTGTGAATTGCGGATGCATTTATTTTCAAATGTTTTTGATGATGTTTGTAAAGAAGTTCAGCAATAACATTCGACAGAAACATTGTTTTTCTTTAACACTGGTTCCCAAAGAACACATATTATTTGGGGGTGTTTTTCGGTTTGTTTGGTATCTGCGTGCACTTGCAATATCTGATCTCCAGAGAGTTTTGTCATCCACTGCAACAAAATAAACAAAATAGTGCACCACTTAAGCAATCCCTGCAAAAACTTTCTGCCAGACATCCTACCAAATGTTTAACCAACTATGCAAATGTCTTCAAGCATCAATCCCAAGGAAGTATTCTTCAGAAGTGTATTTTTCTCCTTTAGCCAAAGGGGTGAATATTTAAATTCCCTTAATGCCAAGCCAACTCAGTCCTTATCAGGAGTTGCACAAAACCTTGAAATAATTCAATAGACATAAATTGTCTGGATCTAATTAATTCCATAAAGTGCTGAATTTATGAGTGTGTGTGTGTGCGCGTCACATTTAATAGATAGCCAAATAGTTCTAAACCATATTAAGCTGAGTAAATCAGATCCCATCTGTGATAGAAAGCATATTGAATAATACAGATTAGATTCAAAGCATATTGAGAATGGAGAAAAAATGCCTTATAACAGATTTACAGTCTATAACACACACAGAGAAAGCTTGCTAATATAGATCAGTGCTGTCACTTCACAGTTTGCTTGCCTTCTTCCATTCCTACTTTTAACGAGAGGCTAAGGAGTACACCGCACCATTTTGATTCATTTTGCAAACTCAGTTGCATGCTACTCCTAATTTCATGTGGTGATGATTAATGATGGAAACGCTCTCACAGACACTTTGCCATTACAATCAATCAAGTAGCTGTGATTAACTTTAAGCCTTCACACAAAGGAACTGTACAGCAGACAAAAGAGTGCTAGCTCATGGTGATGGACTGGAGTTTCCCCAAAGAAAAGATGTTTGCTATTGTTAGAAATGGTCCCTGTTGCGGAGACCTGAGGGAGGCCAGATTGGGATTTAGCCAATGTGTGACCATCCAGTTCTAGTCAAAATATGGACATTCAGGAATTCTGTTCAGATACGCATGCACAGGGGCTAAAAGTAAGAACTGGAGGAAGAAGTGCACAAGCTGGACTAGGGATTAGTAAAAATAAAAATAAAAATGGTAGGGTTCCCATTTTATGCAAACTTACTAAATTCATACTTCCTGACCTGAATCTGTTGTCAGAAGTGGGCTACCTGGCTCCTTAAGATATTCCTTTTGCATTCAATCTTTTTATTTCTGCAGATCAGGTCACGTAGATATGAATTCTAAAGACTTATGAAATACCTTGCGGCATTTAAGCTCCCTACCTCAAACTACTGGTTTATTCACAGCAAGGGCCCTTCAACTTGACTCTGAAAAGGCAATCTTAAGCTAAAATCCTTTCATCATTTTAGTTCCCAGGAAAAGATTGATGTACAGAACTCAATAACAAATTATCATAAGCAAGTACTTATAGAGTGAGAAAATCAGACCTGATAGATATCCAAGCTTAAAAGACATTGATGTCCACAAGGTCTCATCGGGTAGGGTCTACTTTAAATATGAGGGTAGGCCTAGTTAATGCCCCTCTTCTAACCACTATTCTCTACCTGAAACTTTAGCTCATCATCACCGAGAAAGCTCCTCATCTTGATTTGATGTCTCACCCCTGGGTGACAAACCTCAACCCTCCTTCTCCTCCTCCTCCTCAGAATCCTTTCATTCTCCAGTTCCCACTGCCTCAGGTCCTAAATCATGGATGTGACATGAAACCTTATCTGTCAGCTGGGCCACATTTGAAGTTACACTTCCCTCTGCCATGTTTTCAGCTGCAGAGACAAGCTTTGCTAGGTTCCCAGACCTTGAAGTTTCCACTACAATAATGGAGTCTAAATCATCCCTCTCTGATTCAGACACAGACTCCTCAGTGTTAAGGCCCACTGTGATGCTTGGGCCAGTCTTCACATGTATTCATCACTTCCATTAGAGCCCTGGCTGTACTGCATGTGTGTTCCTGGCCCTCCCTCAATGGCACATATTAATCTGTGGCAACATGGCCTACCTCCTATCCTGCATCTTTCAGATTATTGCAATGACTGGAGATAAATGTAAACAATTAAAACTCTTGTTTACCACTTGCAATCTGTAAAGGCATAGCCATTGTACCATTTCTGCACTTGATCACTTCATTCTGCTGCATTTGTAGACCAGGTGAAAAAGTGAGGGCATACAGAGTGGGAAACCAGGTGACCGTTAGATCCATGGAAAGAGCATTATTGGGTGTGTTTAGATCCAGGCTGATTTCTAGATGGCACCAGTGTGTGGAACTAACACTTCTGGTTAAGTTTACTAGTTATTTATGAACATTCTTTATCTTCACTTGAAGTCAAAGTATACTGAACAAATAATGTACAAAATTCCTTTCTTACGATGCTAATTTCTGCACATTCTCTAAGGTTCCTTGGAGACCATGCTCATTGCATGGGCAAATTGCAAAATTCTCATCAGGTTATGCTGAAGTATGCACATTCTCGAGTGGTACTTGGTAATTGTGCATATTGACCAGAGAATGAACATTTACCTGGATAATATACAAAATGCAATAGAGATATGAACATTCCCCACAGCCTGGCAAGGATTATGCACAATGGCCAGAGAATGTGCAAAATGCAGCCTAGATATGCAAATTCCCCAAGCCTATTAGAGATTAGCATAATGGTTGGGGAATGTGCATAATTCCCTCTTCATGAATACATTATTTGCATATTCTTCATGAAGTGTGCACAATGACAAGATGTTTTATACATTAACCATTCAGCTCACATCAACCCCAACATTTATTATATGTATTGTATTACTCCTGTTTTATGGAAGGAAAAAGCTTCAGGATGACCGTACTAGCAGAGGAATAAAAATATAAACTGCTTGCACAAAATGTATATATTCAGAAATGTCTAAACAAGATGTGTAAATTGGAAAAGTGCATATAAAAATGCATACTTTTTGGATAAATCTACATAAAAATACATAGTTTGGAGAGAGAGAAAACACTGATCCATAAACAGGATGGAATTAATGTAGGAAAAATGAGGAACTAAGTGGAATTGAACTTGACAAATTCATCGATTCTTATGCTAGACCCAGCACCACGTCCTCATCCCCACAGAAATGAATGAAGGTGACTTCCATGTGTATTCTATTGAGCACACAGAAGCCTCCCTATGACCAGAAACCCTGCTCAATGAAGTTTCCCGATAGCACGGAGGCTTCTAAGAACATCCACCTGAACGTGCATAGAAGCCCCATTCAGATATTTGAGTGAGATTTGTTTGTTGTTGGTTTGAGTAATGATGATGAGAACTGCATGCCATGTCTTTCCTAATTTTCTGAATAGGAACTGAATCTAAAAACACCCTCATCTTCCTCTCTGTAGATACTATTGCATCATATGAAATTGAGTGAGATAATTGTTTCATCTAGCATAATGGACTCTACTCTGATTAACAGCAGCTCTCCAAGCTATCTGCCCATTGCATTTCCAGGACTTGCTATTAGCGATCTTCCTAATGGGAGATACCTTTGTCTACGAACCTGAAGCCTCCTTCATTTAGCAGCTTTTTGCCAGAGCATCAAAGATAAGACATGGAACTGCCCATTTAAACCTTCCCAACTCTATGCATTGAGATGGGGCAGGAGGACTGTGAAGGACAGCAAATGTGGCAGTGGTTCTGCCTGGCTAGCTTTGCTCAGTTTGGCTTCCACCTCTGGGCCGGGAGGAGGGAGTTTCAGAGAACACTCCTTAGAGTTGGTCTCACAGTTTGGATAATTGGTTGAGTCAAACCCTCCCCGTCTTTTGGGAGTAACACCTGTGTGGATTATCAGTTTAGCCAGAATAGCCAAGGCCGTGCTAATTGGGGTGTTGATCGGTGTCAGCTGGGAAATGGCCTAACAAGGGAGGGGGTGCCAAGGACCCGAGTAGAACCTGGGATTGGCTACCGTGAGTCACGAGGTCTGTAGGCTTGAGAAGGGATAAAGGAGTGGGCAACCAGGGGCCAACCATCTTCCCTGGACTTATGCGTCTGTAAAGTGGGAGATCCCTGATGAGCTAGGTAAATGTTTGGTCTTTAGTAAGGCTTCTTATGTTCAAGTGTCTGGAGGTTCCAGGGAAACCGGCTTGCCTTAGGGCATGGTTTTGGGTTGGGTTAGAGTCTTAGATGATTGCTGTGTGAAACTGTTCAGGAACTGTATGTTGTGAAGCTTGTTTTTAAATTGTCATTCTATTCCTTCAGTAAAGTCTGTTTTTAAAGCATTGTCCCAACTTTCCCCTTCCCTTTCCCCTTTTAATATCTTAGTGTCTGTGTCATTTATGTGTCTGACTGAAGCCTTACATGTTAGTCTAGTGTTTGTAATAAACTGCTTCAGTCCTTAAACGTGTGTGTATGGTTTTATTTCTCAAAGGGCTGGCTCTTCCTGGTTAAGGGCAGGGCTGGGAGGAGGCTACCTGGGAGTCTTGAGGTGCCTACCTTGCAGGAACATTGGGTGGACCCCAGCCTTCCTCCACAAGGACAAAGAGTGTCTAGGTGAGTGTCAATGTGTATAAGTGTGTATGGGAGGGGGAATGGGGTATATGTGTGTGATCACTGGCATGTTCATCTGACCCATTGTCCATCATCGCATGCAGTGCTCAGGAAAAAAACACACAACTTACTTTGTGTGTAAGGATTTGACACCAGGATTTGAATTTCAAAATGGGCTATTGTACCATGGGACCAATTCAGCCACTCAGGAATCCCACAAGAAAAGGGGGCTTTACATCCATGTGCATCTCCCACCACTTGGATGAGTTACAGTATATGATGGAGATCTTCTGTGTGCAGGTTCAAATTGTACAACGTCTTTCCTTTTGGGAGGACAAAGGCACATATCAAATGGATGTACATGCATACTGTTTGTGTGGCACAACAATAACTAGAGGTGAATGTGTCAATTGGCCCTTAGCATTTGGCTGATCTGTTGTGACAGGACTTTAACACCTTATCACTGCCTCCTTCCCAGTGAGATACCAGCTGAGTGGGAAAGACATATGCAGTTTGCCCTATCCGAGTGATATTTACAATTGGTATAGAAACTAAACATGCTGCTAAGCACATACAGAATACGAGCTTTGCGTGATTGGCTTCCTTACTTTAGTGTAAGTGCATGAGCACCTGATTCAGATTGGGACCTTTGTGATTCAGGAGGGGGATTTAAGATTTTCCCTCCCATTTTTGTGCCAAAGTTCCTCTCCCCACATTGGGTTGGTTTTTTTTAAATAAAAGATATTTATCTTTATATCTTTATATCTATCTTTACCTTCCAATGGAGATATGTGTGTCTTCAACTGCCCTTGTGGTGAGTGGAATTTTGGCACAAAATAGGATGGGGAAAGCTTAAATCCCACCTCCTGAATCCCCATGATCCTAATCTGAATCAGACCTGGGTGTGCTTACACTAAAACATGTAAACCAATCATACATAGTTATCCTATGCATGATTAGCAGAATATTTACTTTGATCTTCATTCAACAGGAAAGGGGTTCCCAATGCTCATTGACAATGCCACTTAGCCAATGAGATCTGACTGTATGATGATGAAACCACTCAGCATTTAACCACCACCAGTAACGCCAGCAATTTCACAACTATTTCTCCCTTGTACACAGCTTTCCTTCCCAAACCCACAAAAACAGAATGGGTTGCAGCTTGGAATGCTCACACCATTAATTCAGTCCAAATCTTTAAGCAAACCAACTTGATTTACACTTCTTGGACTGCTCTTGGTCTAGGTTTAATATTATGACCTCATCATGCCATGCATGCTGGACAAGAAACTTAATTCATTATTTAAAGAAACATGTAGGCTGTAGTGTATTTTATGGATCCAAGTAGTTAGTTAATGCCGACAGAGCAGCTACAGATTGGAAATGTAGTCTGAAGCTTTTCAGAATCTCTGATTATTGCCTGGCCAGATCCAATCTGTATAGATAGAGCCATTGTTACAACCTGGATTGGAACTCCTCCAGAATGTTGCATATTAAAGCAACCACAAAATCTAAAAGCAGTATTCCATTAGCAGATCTATATAAGCAGTATAAGGCACCTTAGAGAGGTCACGTGTACATCTGTGTGTTCACACATTAAATCACAACCTCAGTTGACTGCCATCAAGAATGGCAGGAGCAGCAGGTGATGGCAGAGGTCAACTTCAGACTCCAAACTTGTCATTGGGAGTAGTTTATTTTAGAAAGCTCAAAGCTGAAAAGCAAAACAGCATAAACAACCTTAATATTTATCCAAGAAACAGGAGCATAAATGTGAAGTCCACGTAATGTGTGCGTTCCAGCTTCAATAAACCTCTGAGTATCAGAAATGATAGCAAACTATGAAGGCTATTCTCTGTGCTATAAATAAAAAGCCATGCTGTCGCATTTCAGTGAGTGACAAATAGTATCCCAAAATCTCCAGTTCGGAAAATGATATGCCATCTGCTTGTCATTCATTCGGATGGCACTTTTTTTTCACACTTGGATGGGAAGAGATCTGATATAAATGATTATGGCCCCATGAATGAAAAAATGCAGAGTTTATCCTTTTTAGACAGACAGGTGACAAGATTCCATCTTTGATCTTAACCAATGTGTACATATTTCACATTCCAAATAAACACAGCATTTCTCTTTGCAGTCACTGATGGCTGTCAACAGTCAAAAGGCAAGGCATTCTTTGTAGAGTGTTTCAGGTTAATCAGCGTGATCACACTAACCAATATGATTGTCACTGGCTGGGTGCTTTATGTTTCTGATGGCAAGAAGGTGATTGATTAAAAGACAGACAAGGGGGAGGGAAGTTTAACAGCTGAACAAAGGAGTGGATGTGGCCTTTCCACTTGGATTCCTTTTCTAAAAATCCATCATGTAGTCTCTATTTCACAAAGGAAAAGAAGGAGAAGAAGAACAAACACATACTGCATGCATCAAAGTGCACAAATATTTAAACACCAAGCCTGCACAACCTGTGATCCATCAAGCCAAGAGCAACCAACCAGCCATGTATTCTGTCCTGCCATGTTCTTGCTAAATTCACCATTCCTTCCGGCGTGAAGATATAGAACTGTCCTCTATTTTGGTATTTAATTTTGTTTGGGGATATTGGGGTTAATTCTTTTATGTGTGTGCTGGTCAGTTTCAGCCCAAAAGTTAAAGTTTAGTTAGATATTGGATCCGGGATGTCTGCAGAGGAAGAGAGAGAGAGAAAAGGGTTTGCTGGAGGCTCTTCTGAAGGTCAGAGGAAGAGCTTGGGAAAATGAATTTAGGGCAAAGGTGAACAAAGAACTACACTCCTGATTGGTTGGAGTTGGGGAGAGAAAATAACAATTTAAAATAAAATTTGAATAAGAGCCTAAAGCATAAACAGAGGGATAGACAGAAGATGAGAGAGGGAAGGAAAGAAGGCCAAAAAGAGACAAACTTACTAGACTGGAGTACATAGGGACTTGGATAAAACAGAGATACTCTCTAGTTAGGTTATCCACAGTTACTTTATTACCCTATTGCAATGCTCTCTCTCTCTCTCTCTCTCTCTCTCTCTCTCTCTCTCTCTCTCTCTCTTAAGGGCTGTGTGTGTATGTGAATCCAATTAGATCCCTCCCTTAACTTTTTAATTTTTGCTGACTGAAATCTTGGATATCTTTTCTTTTGGGATAGTCACTTCATGTCTAGTAGTCAACCCTCCACACTACCTAACAGAGATATCTGTGACTTAGGCCACAGCTAGACCTAAGGTTTATCCTGGGATCATCCAGGGTTCACCCCTGCCTGAGTACTGGATCCCCTGTGTGTCACCTAGATGAACAGGTTTGACCCCTGGACGATCCAGGGATAAACCTTAGGTCTAGCTATGGCCTCAGAGAGTTTTAAGGGTGGCTTGGTAGAGGCAGCCAGAGGAGGTGGGCAGTAATACAGAGACATGAAGAAGGATATGCATACAGTAGATGGAGTGGGGGCTGTATGAGCTTATCAATAGGGCATATGGAAGAGAAAACGTATGGAGTGCATGGGAGGTTAAGGAAAAGAGAAGGGCATACTCTAGGTGCTTATGGAGCTTGTATGTGGAGGTAACACTAGGGTTTAGGGTAGGGGTGTGCACGGACCCCCCGCTCCGCTTCACTTGCAGATCCGCCATTTTCCGGATCGGGCCGCTCCGCCCCGCCCCCGCTCCGCCCACTTCCGCTCCGCTCCGCTCGGAGCTCCGGATCCGAGCTCCGTTTCCCCCCCCCATAGGCTTGCATTGAAAGCTAAAAAATTATACAACTTTTTTTCTGTTCAAGTTAGAAACCTCACATTTGGCACCATGACACCTCATGGGGGTATACACATGCACGCCAAGTTTCAAAGCAATCCCATCATCCCCTGATTTTTGGGGAATTTTTGAAAATCAGGCACCCCATTCACACCCCTTTCCATAGCTCCGTCAATTTGCACGTTAGAAACCTCAAACACGCCACCATGAAAGCTTATCCAGGGATACATACGCACGCCGAGACTCAAGGCAGTCCCATCATCCCCTGATTTTTGGGGAATTTATGAAAATCCAACACCCCTTTCCATAGCTCCGTCAATTTTGCACATTAAAAAAACCCCTCAAACTCACCACCATGACAGCTTATCCAGAGATACATACGCACGCCGAGACTCAAGGCAGTCCCATCATCCCCTGTTTTTTGGCGGAGCTTAAACCTGCAAAATTTGGAACTTCCAAAACTCCAAGTGAGCGCAGGAAGGACTTCTCCCCTGAGTCAAAGCCACACACACACAACATCCCTGCGAGGTGGGCAGGGGAGGAGGGAGGGAAGGCAGGCAGGCATGCAGCTGGCATTTCTGGGGGCATAAGGAAGTGAGCCAAGGATAAGCCAGTAATGCATATAAAATGGAATAAATCAATAAATAAACAAAGGAGGGGTGGAATTAAAAGCAGCAGTGTTGCTCAATAAACTGCAAGAAGAATTTTTTTTAAAAGGCTATATCTGTCTTTTACCAGCAATAGGGGGACGTGCCCGGGGGAGGGGGAAGCAGCTGCCAGTTCAACTCAAGACAGCCACCAACAGCTCTGAGATTAAGAAGTAAACGCTCACTTCAACTCATAACAGGCATCGCTCCACCACTAAGAAGTAAACGCTCACTTTGACTCATAATAGGCATTGCTCCACCGTTTTAGTCTCTTTGGAAGGCTCTAATGGCCTTCCAGTGCAGGAGAGAGTGGGGGCACGTCCACGATGAGATGCCCTAGGGGAGCTCATCCCCTTGCACCACATCTTTTCAGTTGTTCCCCAAAGTTAGGGTGGGTAGCAGTGCTGTGTTTCTATCTCTTATTCTTGGCTTAGTATATGATTTCAGGTTGTGTTTGTGCATTTGGTGGGGCTACTGTTTTAAAAAACACTGGGAAAAGCCCGTTCAGATGAAGAAAGAGAAGTTTCCCAGAATCCCAAGTTACCCGTTTTGCCTATGCCCTCCTCTAACTTTGGGATCATGTGATCATGACCGGGAGCTGACTCTGCCCCTCAGCCCTTTGAAAAAGGTATTTTTCCCGCCAATTTTTTAAAAACTTCTAGCGCACGACCCGCACGACGCAGAAAGTTGAGAGTAGTCTCAAAATGACCCCCATCCACGACTCTCTGTGCACAAGAATTTTCAGAACGATAGCTTAAAAACCAACCCAGTTATGCCTGAGTCTTTCCCTCAATGCAATCCTATGGGCGAAAAGCCGAAAACACCGTTTGAGCCGCGCGGTTGACCCGATTTTCAAAAAAATATAGCACGTGACCCGCACGATGCAGAGAGGTGAGAGTGGTCTCAAAATGACCCCCATCCACGACTCTCTGTGCACAAGAATTTCCAGAACGATAGCTTCAAAAAGAACGTAGTTATCCGCGATTATTTGCCGCAATGCAATCCTATGGCGAAATGTTTTCAAGATGGCGACCGGAGCGCTCCGCCTGAACTAGGAGCTCCGAAAAATGGTCGCTTCTCTTCGCCTTGCTTCTAGGGGTCCGCGGTCCGCTCCTACTCCGCCTCTGGGTAAGGCGGAGCAGGCCAATCCGCTACTGCTTCTACGCTCCTAATTGGAGCGGATCACACCCCTAGTTTAGGGGGCAATAGGCCATCAAAGAAGCAGAAATATATGAAAATAGAAGCTAATAGGCATAGAGGCATATTAGAGGCGATACATATAATTTATTTATTTTATTGCATTTATATACCACCCATAGCCGAAGCTCTCTGGGTGGTTTACAAAAGTTAAAAACAGTAAACATTAAAAACAAATATACAAAGTTTAAAAACGTAAGAAGCGTAAAAACAACAGTATCCTTATAAAAACAGCTATACTAGGGTCCAGTAAAACAAACAAACTCAGCTCATGTTGTTAAATGCTGTTAAAAGCCTGGGAGAAGAGAAAGGTCTTAACATGGCACTGAAAAGTTAACAATGTAGGTGCCAGGCAAGCCTCGTCAGGGAGATCATTCCATAATTGGGGGGCCACCACTGAAAAGGCCCTCTCACTTGTTGCCATCCTCCAAGCTTCCCTTGGAGTAGGCACTCAGAGGGGGACCTTAGATGTTGGGAATGAACCTACCCGCGTCCCATCAGGTATTGTGGTCCCAAGCCGTGTAAGGCGTTATAGGTCAAAAGCAGCACCTTGAATTGGGCTTGGAAACATATAGGCAGCCAATGCATATAATCTCAAGGCATGTTTTAATGGTCTTTGAATTGTTGTGAGTCCTTATGTGTATGAAAGTGACAGGTCAAAGGTTAAAAGCACACACACCAAGAAATGCAGATGCCACAATTCCAGATAGTCCCTTCTCCAGGCATGCTGGCAGTGTAATTCTAAATTCTCCTTGTCCAGAATTGCAGATGCAGCAGTTTCAACATCTGTTCCTAGACATGAACAGAGTATAAAAAGGGGCCAATAACCGCAGAAAGGGAGAACTAACACTCTTTTTGAAATAAACAGATTACGTCAAAGAGGGAGGTAATTTTGTGAAAATGGGGTAGGCTTTCTTGGAAAAGACAGCCTAGAATATGTCATGGCCCAATAGATTTGAAAGGTTTCAAATATGTATTAAGAATGTCACCAATGTGTGAGAAAAAAGTTTTAAAACTTCAGCATGATGGGACTCGGGATCCTCCTCCCAATTGCAGGTCCTTGGAAAGAAGTCCTATATTGTGAGTAGGTTCCCTTTGTTGGCTAGGAAGATTTCCTTTGTTGGCAAAGTACAGGTGTGAATGCTAGGTAACCATACAGCTGCTAGATTTATAAATATGCTACTACCTTTGCTTGGCAGAATGATAGGTTTTGTGTGTACTTCTATTTAATGCATTGACTATAATCCCTTGTTTTAGTTTTAAACAGTATGATCTGAGTGAATGTGGACATTCTATTTCAGGTTCCTGAAAGTACCTCGCCTACAATATTTGGGCCAAACCAAGGCTATCTGATAAAGGTATGCCTGAATATCTAATATCACTTATCCTGTGATATTTGCGTCTGATTTTTCCCTTACAGGATTCCGTCTTGTGGCAGCAGACAAGGGAAGAGGAAAGCAAACACAAAAAGGAGTGGGGGGATTCTGTTCAGCCTGTTTTCCATTCCACTCATAGAACAGGACATTGCTGCTCTATGACACTGGGGCCTCAGCTAGAACTACCTGGGCTAGCACGACGGAGGGGTGAAGATCTCACGATATTTTTATCATGAGATCTCCCCCTCTGTTTACATGCGGCGCACTATGACCTCGGAGGGAGAGGACGTCACGCCCACCATTTTGTTTTGTTTTTTTGTTAAAGAAGAAGAGTGCACGAACGCTTGTGTGCAAAAGGTAAGGTTTTTTTATTTTAAATAATTTTCCTGTTCCCCCCACCCCACCCCCAATGGGTGCAGAGCTCCTCAGGATCCTGACTCCTTGCGAGGAACCATGAGGAGCCAGGACAAACTGCGACACCAGCACACACGGTCCGCGGTCGTGGGATCAGCCCGAAACTGCGGAAAAAGCAGGCTCAAAGGCTAGGGCGAGATCCTGGAGCAAGGGAGGAATCATCCTGTTGGATCCTGGAATGGATCAGTTTTACTTTGTTCCTCAGCTTTTAGTATGCCCTCTGACTGACATATTGGAAATGTCAAGGCCACCATCTGGACACTGAAATAATTAGTTGCTAGTGGGGTGGGTCTAATTGCCAATTATTGGCTGGACTGATTGTACAGGTTGTCATGTACATAATGCTCCTGATTATGTGTTCTTCACTCTCTCTCTCCTGTGACCAATGTGAGTATGTGTATGTGCTGTGTAATATTTGATGCTACGTGTGTGCTGTAAATAAATATTTAATTAAACCAACCTATATTTCAGTAAAGCTCTGTTTGAAACTTAAACAGTTTGTGAGCTTTCTTGGTTTCTACTGTTCTGCTGGGAAGCTTCTAAAAACTCCGCTTGCTCTTGAGGAGTACTTCCAACACATCCCTCCCTGCTCCTGGGATCCTCTGTGCATCATGTGGATGCACAGGGATGATCCCGGGGATCGCCTCGGGATATCGCCACACCTAGCTATGGCCTGGGTAAGCAGGAAAAGGAGATGGTTAAGGAATCCTAGGTGGGCCACCATATGTGACTGATGAACTGCAATCAGCTGAGTGATTACTTGTTGTACAAGGTCATGATTTATACCGTATTCACTTTCTGAAACTAAATGGAAAGGATGGCTTAAGACTGGGGTGGTGAGCAATGTGCCCCCATTAGGAGATGGAACAGTAGCTTGTCAGGAAGGAAACAAGCAACTGAATGTATCTTGCACATGAGCTCATGATAACCATTAAGCTGGCCCTGCGGACAACGATATACACAATACACACACACACATTTCTGATAGCACACTGCCTTATAGTCCTGTCTCACCATACATTTTCTTTTCTGCAATCATAAGGGATAGAAGTTTGTGTTATTTTTAGAAACAGGTGGAGAAGAAAGGCTTAGAACTCTCCCCTGAATATTGATTCCTCAAGTCCTGGCCTTGGAGGTCTTCAGAAATCCACTTTGTTTTCCATGCAACTAGTAAGGCATTAGTGAATTTATGTCTCTTTGGATACTCTCAAGGAGACCAAGGCAGAAATGAAACTCTGAAGACTTAAGCTTCCCCGAATTTATACATAAGGATATTGTTGCCCTCAGGTGCAGCACATTTATTATTAAAGCTGAACTGCATTTTCTGCTGACAGGGAAAACATTTGCTTCTGAGCTTTGAGACACAGAAGAAGGGGAAAGGAAATGGCCACTGAATCAAGTTGCTATGTTCAATTGTTATGTTCTGGATGAAATGAGTTTACTAAGGATCATAAGTGGTGGACACGATGGTTGTGCTGCTGAGATGAAGGACATAACTTCAGCATCATAGGCC
The DNA here is from genome assembly GCF_023053635.1 of Elgaria multicarinata webbii. Taxonomy (NCBI): domain Eukaryota; kingdom Metazoa; phylum Chordata; class Lepidosauria; order Squamata; family Anguidae; genus Elgaria; species Elgaria multicarinata. Next base: position 25,825,351 of record NC_086178.1, on the reverse strand, counting down.
TTCAAGATGCAGCTGGACAGCCATATTTCAGTTATGCTTTAAGGTGGATTCCTGCATTCCACAGGGGGTTGGACTCAATGGCCTTATAGGCCCCTTCCAACTCTACTATTCTATGGTTCTATGAAAGTAATTAGGAAGATTCAATAAGGAAGATTCAATAATTTCTATGCCCCTATAATACTATGGTATAGCTGTACTCCTATACAATTATTTAGATCAGTGTATGGCTGTAGTGATAACTATCCTCTGAAAGGACAATGTACCCTAAGAATAAGAATACTCCAGCCATTTCAGACAGGGCATTTGTATTAGATACCACATACATATTCATATAGCCAAATTATCAATACTTTTATTTACTATTTCCTATCTCTATCCACTTCTCCATGCCTGCTCACAATCCTGTGCAATCGCTAATTTGGGATGCTGCAAAACTAGGTGTGTGTGTGTGTGAGTGTGTGTGTGTGTGTGTGTGTGTTTGAATGTAAGGGAATTCTATATCTGAGTCACATAGCACAGTAGCTCATCTCCTGGCAAATTGTACTTCCAAGGAAGTATGGTGTAACTGGATATTAAAGGACCTCCCACCATTCTGACTGTTGGACATACTTAGGTAAAATGATAAATTGTTATGTATATACCACTTGTTTTCAAAGCATGGAATTATCCACAAAGAAAGCTAATCTCCCTTTCAGGCCAAACCAATGTTGACTGACCCTTTGAGATTCAGCTGAGCTTGTGAATTTTAATATATTTCCAGAGCATAATAGTGTCTTGTAGTTCCTGCTGTGCACTGCAATTCAGAATCACATATTTCTTGAGCTCCAGCAATGCATACTGACTTTACAAGAGTATTCATTTTGCACTGATGGAGCGGGTTCATTTTAAAGCCTAAATGCTGGGTAGAACTCCTGCAAATTTCTAACCATTTCTCCTGATAAGTAGCTACTATGGTTGCAAGGAACTGAGAGCTGGTGTAGGATGGTGTCTAAGAGAGGGGATTTGCAAATCAGGAAAAATTCTGGTTTGAAACTTCCCACTACTGTGAATTCACAACCTGTCTTTGGCCTTAGCTAGGCAAGGCTTTACCATGGGGTGAACCCCGGGATCGTCCCTGTGCATCCACATGACGCACAGGGGATCCCAGGATAAGGAAGGGATGATCCCTCCCTTGCCCCAGGTTAGAGCCCTCCCCTTTGGACCCACTTTTTCCACAGTCCCAGACTGAGCCCAAGACCGCGGAACATGTGGCCCGCTGCCACAGTTTGACCCGGCTCCATGCAATTACTCGCATGGAGCCGGAAGCCATGCATGGGGCACAGCGCTCCTCAGGAGCACTGAGCCTATCTGGGTTAGGGTGGGGGAAGCGGGGGAAGTAGTTAAAATAAAAAAAAACTTACCTTTGCACACGAGCATTTGTGCATTCCTTCCTCTTTAAAAAAAAATGGCTAACGCGATGCATCTACTTGTAAGGTTGTCGCGTGTCGTGTGTAAACGGAGGAGGGATCTCACGTTAAACACAACGTGAGATCTTCCCTCCTCGGTCATGGGATAAAAGGTAGGTCTAGCTAAGGCCCTTAACCCTCATCTCTACTTCATAAAAATATGCATTTCACTACTCCAAGTCATTTTCCAGTGTATTGTGGGATGGTCAGTTAGGATCGCCAGTTACGATGCACATTTCCCCCTAAAATGGGAGAGGGGTGTTCCAAAACTTTCCCAGGAATTTATAATTCCACCACCCAAACAAAAACAGAAAACAACACTTTTCTTGGAACAGCCATGATCACCCCTGCAACAAAAGGTGTGCCTTTCTTGGTAAAACGTCAATGCAAGTACCTCCTTTGTCAAGTGATTTGCAAGTTCGTTTTGCATTCTCAAAATAAAATTAGCATTTGAAAGTGGGGGAGGGGGGATTATGTCCAGAGCAATTAAGCCTGCTTTGAAAAAAGCTATGGGGCATTATTTATCTTTTAATATCCCCAATATGCCACATTGCTTGGGGATGTAAAAACATCCCATTGGCAAAATTAATAGATTATTGGGATATTTTATTCCCTGGATGTGTTTCTGTTTCCAGAAATAAAATGGTTAACTGCAAGGAGATAGAAATAGGGAGACATTATGTGGGTCAAAAAGAAAAGAAATGGGTTCTCAGGATATAAACTATTTATTTTCAAAAAGCCTGACATATTTTGGCCTGTTATTTATTGTAGGCCTTCCTTAGGGGGCTGTAACATTAGTAATACAATAAAATACATTAGGACAACAAGTAATATTGAAATATAATTTTGCTACAAGGTTAAATAAGCAAATTGCTAAAAGGGTCTATGCATATATGTTAGATTAAAAACTTTTTACTAGGGTGACCATATGGAAAGGAGGACAGGGCTCCTGTATCGTTAACAGCTGCAGGAGCCCTGCCTTCTTTATTTAGAGTGACCAGATACAAAAGAGGGCAGAGTTCCTGCAGCTTTAACTTTTGTGATGAAGTGGGAATTTCATCAGGTGCTGCATGCCTACAAATGACACCTGCTGAAATTCCTTTTCCATACAACTTAAAGATAAGTCCTCCTTTTCATATGGTCCTACTTTTTTTAACATACCAAAGTGCTGCTATGGCTTATTCACATATAGGACTATATAAAATCTTATAAAACTGGACCATAACAAGAGAATAATGTGCAAATCCATACTTGTTAGTAAAGCCATTTCCTCTCAGGTCTAGTGCTTCCACTTGTAATAAGGGGATAATAACAGTCACAAGATAATATATGTGAACTAATTCAAACTTCAAAAAGTGCAATGCAAAAGTATTATTAAACTAAAGGTGAAGAAATAAGAACAGCCATAAGAACATGAAAATGTGCAATTTTCTGTTGTGCACCTAATTCATGAATTTTTGGTACAATTTTGCCTAACATTTTTGCAAGCATCTTTTCTTAATATAATGATTTTATTTATTTATTTATCTATTTATTTTAAGCATTTATATCCTGCCCTAAATCAATAAGATCTCAGGGTGGCATACAGATAAAAGCATAAAGTTTAATGAAAGTTTCACAATTTGTTCATGTCTGTTTTCCCTCAAGAATTGCCAAGATTAGCATTTTGCTCTCTCTTTGAATGGACTGTTGCTCTTTGGGTTTGTTTGTATGCTTTATTTGATCATGTTCTATTTATTTTTGTACTTTAATTCTTTTTACTACCTTGTTATGCCTAAGAGTATAAATGTATGTTTAAAGTGCAGACCTGAAACATATGTATATATCATTCTATCTTAGAAATAATACAGTAGAAACAACAACACTCTTTTAGATGTGTGTCTGTTTACAGCTGTTATAAAACATGTGGCTTCAGTTCAATTAGTTTTAAATAATTAGGTCAATCTCTGGATGATTATTGCACCTAATTCTGAGTTGATCTTTATTTTGCAGGTTATACATTAGGGGCAACTTCACTGATAAAAGAAAACCCTCATTTGGAACTTGGGGCATGACTAGATGAGGGGGTGGAGGGGGATGATCTCACGATTTTATGATCATGGGATCGTCCCCCTTGTCTACTCATGGCAAAAGATGTCCCAGGAGGAAGAGGACGTCATGCCTGCCATTTTGGATTTATTTATTTTTTTATTGGAGAAAAGTGCAGGAGTGCTCATATATATATATATATTCCCATTCCCCCCACTCCACTCCTGATGGGCCTGGGTCCCGACTCCTCATGGTTACTCAAGAGGAGTTAAGACAAAACCACAACGGCAGGCCACACATCCTGTGGTCTCGTGATCATCCCGGGACTACAGGATTAGGTGGAATTAAAGGGTAGGATGATATCCAGGGGCAAGGGAGGGATGAATAATAATAATAATAATAATATTTTTTTATTTGTTACCTGCCTCTCCCTCTGGGTCAAGGAGGGGTACAACACAATGCAAATGCCATAAAATACATATAATTAAAACATTTAAAACTAATACATTATTAAAAGCAGCACGTTATTAAAAGGCATCTTAAAATTCAACTGGGTAGGCCTGCTGGAAGAGATCAGTCTTTATAGCGTTCTTAAAGTCCGGAAGACTGTTAAATTGACTAACCTCTCCCAGCAGGTCATTCCGTAATGGCAGAGGAAAAGGTCCTCTGGGTAATAGTTGTCAGCCTTGTTTTTGTTGATTGGAGTAAATTCTTGCCAGAGGACCTGAGTGTATGGGGTGGATTGTATGGGAGAAGGCGATCCCACAGGTAGCCTGGACCCAAACTATGTAGGGCTTTAAAGGTGATAACCAACACTTTATACTTCACCCAGAAACTAATTGGCAGCCAGTGAAGAGATTTTAAAACTGGAGTAACGTGATCACCCCTAGGTATACTGGTGACCAGCCTGGCTGCAATATTTTGAACTAGCTCCCAGGATGCCCTGGGCGTCATGTGGACGCACAGGGACGATCCTGGGATGATCCCTGGGATATTGCCCCGTCTAGACATGCCCTAGAAACCAATTGAATGCATTTGTCTTGTGCTATACAAAGTCAATGTTGAATAGACACTGAACTAAGGGTGTGAAGGACTGTCTATCCTAAACATACAATCCTGTATGAAGATAATATAATTTTAAAAAGTATGTGGCTATTTCAATATATGATATATGTGATGCAGGGAGAGGAAAAATCATAACAGAGGAATGAATAAATTAGGCATTTCTTGACATTTAGATGCACCACAGAGACACTATAAACATGCCTCCTAGATATTGCTATACAATACCCTCCCCCCCCCCCCAAAAAAAAACCTGCCTGGCATGATGTGGTTCATAACACTAGACTGCCAGATCCAGTCTAATTAGAAGCTACAAAATAGCCAACTTCCAGAATGTCCTTGACCTATTTGGACTTTCATTCAGCCGCCTTTGGATTTGAGCTCTGCATGTTATTATGGCATTAAAGTTTAATATATTTGTTAATAATTCTTTCTAACTCACATTCCCTCAATATGTTTTTTAAAAGAACTACTTGTACTTTCTTTTGCTTTTAGGGGTTTGTCTGAAACCCATGAACTGAAAAGTGTAAATAAATCCCCAAAATGGAACCGTGACCTTCATTTAAATGAATCAATCAAACAGTGGTTTCCAAGCTTAGGTTGAGATAATGCTTGATTTACAAATAAAACACTGGCAGCTGATAATATTTGACTTCAAGCTGGGTTGAATATTCCATCTCTCTCTCTCTCACACACACACACACACTTCCCATGAGACCATTCACACCCCTCAAAAGTAGGGGTGGATTATTCTGTGGCTTTCAGGTAAGGAAATATTAAGAATTTCTATCTTGCCTGTAGACAAGGTCTGCAAATAGGAGGTTCCCAAAGGTTTGTCTCCCCCACACACACCACTATTTTTTTTTAAAGTAACAGAGGGCATTGCTGCCACTGTGGGTGATAGTTTAGTTGCTTGTGCAGCCTGTCTACGTTCCTTGGAGACAAAGCCCCTGGGAATGACACAATGTCACGATCCGTCATCATTCCCAGGTGCATTTTCTCCCAGGACTGCAGCAAGCTACTGCTTCAAGAAGCAGCAAGAATTCTTTATATGTGTGTGAGAGTGTATGAAATGGGGAAATCCTCAAACACATTGTATTAAAACCTAAAAGTTCAATCCTATTAGATAGGTGCTCAGAGGCTGGAGGGCTCCAAGCTTAGTGCTGTCCAATCCATCCATGCAAACGTCTGGCAGAGTGGGAGGAATGGCTGAGGCTTTATTAAACTCTCTGTTCTCCATTTTAGATACTTTCGAGATGGCCTCAGATCCCATCAAGGGACAGTGGCTGAGAGGCCTTTGGGTCCTGTGGAGGCAGAACCTCTATTCTTCCCTCCCCACTCTCCTCAGCAGTCTCTCTCTCTCTCTCTCTCTCTCTCCCCTTCATCTTCACAAGAGCTTGGGAGGGGGAGCTTGGGAGCTTGGGAGGGGGATCTGCTGGGGAGGAGAACCCCACTCAGACCTTCCCCCCTTCCACCAAAGATCTTAGCTTAGTCTACTGACTTGGATAGGGAAAACCATCAGTATCCTGTCCAGGGGCCACAGTAGTTCACTGGAAGATGGAAATTCTTAAAGTCTGACTGCTCCTGAAAATTCTGTACTCTGAAAAGTTCCCCTTTTTTCTAAGGGGCAATTCTATGCCAGGTTAGGCAGAAATGAAGTCCCACAACTCCCATGCTGAGAGTAGTTGGGCTTTTGTTGTTGTTTGTTTGTTTGACTATACAACTATAAGTCTGCAACCTTAGTTTTGGTTAATGCAATGCTTAAGATCAGCTTGGACAATTGTCACATGTAGAAAGGCCAATATTGAGCAGCTATTTTATTTGAAGTTGGTGGGGTTTATCCCACCCACTGTCTAAACATGTCCCCTAAATTATATATAAACCACTTAACGGTTGTCTAAGAATATTTTGCTTGTCAACTGACTAAGAGCATTTAATCGTCATTGACAAAACGTGAACAGATTATACATATACGGTATAAAATATATAAGGCAGAATAGCATATAGGAACATAGGAAGTTTCCTTATACTGTGTCAGACCATTGGTCCATTTGGCCAGGTATTGTCAACACTGACCTGTAATGGCTGTCTGGGATTTCAGGTAGGATTCTTTCTTAGCCTTACCTGGAGTTTCTGGGGAAATCCTCTGTGACATCAGGTAAATTCACATTAAAATGTTAACTAAACGATCGCTCCATACTTATGGCACACGCCTAGTTCAGAATGTGGGCTTTATCTGGACTTTATCACTTCCAAGTTAAAAATAATAATAATAACCTCACCATCTACAGTAAGGCAGGAGCCTAAAAGGAAAAATTGCCTTCTCTGTAGTTGACCTCATATTGTGAAAATGTCTCCCTAAGGAAAACCGTTCTCTACTTCATCCTAAGAGATAAATTCAAACAGATCATTCCTTAAACTTCTCGAAGTTTAACTGGCTTTTGGTTTGATGATTGCTTGTGGTGTGTGTGTGTGTGTTTTTCTGAAGTTTTGAGGTGGTTTGAGAACCAAATGAAGGTTACATTGTTAAACATAACCTAAGTAAAAAAAAAAAACATACATAAATATCAATCATTCTCCAATGACAATATAGCCCCCATGTAGGCTACCACATTTCCCATTATGCGAGAACTGAAGAGCAAAACAATATATAAAGGGTTTTGTACATTGGTTAGCCATCCACATATGGTACTCCAAACTTTCTTTAATTCATGACAATGGAATGGAACGACAAGAAGCTTGCTGCTATTGTCACCAGTTTGTATATAGTGTAATATATTAGCTTAACCTTATTGCTTAAAGGGGTGCCAGAAACATATTCACTATCCTCTTTTTGATGAAGCACAGGGGGCACAAAAGGTGTCCTTCGCATTTGCCACCATTTTTCTTCTTGTGACTTCAGAAGGTGTTTGATCTTCACGTTTAGCTCCCTATTTTCCTTCGCAAGGCAGGTTTAATGACTATAGAATGCTGGTCAACAATCTATATGTACAACACTCCTAGCAATGCCACTGTCACTGCCGAATACCCGACAATGATTTGAATTGCAGAAAATAGCTTTGGATGAAAACCGGCTTTCTGCTTAGCACAAAACGGTAAACATATAATAACAAGAGAAATCGGGGAAAGTCTGAAACTGGTTGAATAGAAGAGAAAAACCAGCACATCTATATAAGGTTCCCCCCCCCACTAATATTATCTACCATTTCTTAAAAAAATGAAGTGTGTGCAGGCGTTACGGTTTGTCCCATATCCTCGCAAGGAGTTGAGACCTGTGCACGGGGCACAGAACTCCTCAGGAGCACTGTGCCCATTGGGGCTGGGGTGGGGGGAGAAGGGGAATATATATATATATATATATATATATATATATATATATATATATATATTCTTATCTTTTGTGCACGAGCATGCGTGCACATCTTCTGTAAGAAAAAAACCCAAAATGGCGGGTGCAACACCTCTCCTTCAGAAGTCATCACAAGCCACGTGTGAACAGAAGGGGAGATCTCATGATAAAAATATTGTGGGATCTTCACCCCTCCGTTGCGTTAGACCGCTAGGTCTAGCTAGGGCCTTAGACTGCAGTCTTATTCACATTGACCTGGGAGTAAGTCTTCTTGTACTAAGTGGGATTTAAGTCATTATTTATTTACTTATTTATTGCATTTGTATACCACCCAATAGCCGAAGCTCTCTGAGCGGTTCAAAAAAATTAAAACCATAATAAAACAACCAACAGGTTAAAAGCACAAATACAAAATACAATATAAAAAGCACAACCAGGATAAAACCACACAGCAAAATTGATATAAGATTAAAATACAGAATTAAAACAGTAAGATTTAAATTTAAGTTAAAATTAAATGTTAAAATACTGAGAGAATAAAAAGGTCTTCAGCTGGCGACGAAAGAAGTACAGTGTAGGTGCCAGGCGGACCTCTCTGGGGAGCTCATTCCACACAGAGACAGCCCTCCTCCTAGTAGCCACCTGCCTCACTTCCTTCTCACGGAGAAGGGCCTCTGTAGATGATCTTAAGGTCTGGGCAGGTACATATGGGAGGAGGCGTTCCTTCAAATAACCTAGCCCCAAACCATTTAGGGCTTTAAATGTCAATACCAGCACTTTGAATCAGGCCTGGACCTGGACTGGCAGCCAATGAAGCTGGAAAAGGACTGGCGTAATGTGATCTCGCCGGCCAGTCCCTGTTAGTAAACGGGCTGCCCTGTTTTGTACCAGCTGAAGCTTCCAGACCATTTTCAAAGGCAGCCCCACATATAACGCATTGCAGTAATTCAAAGGAGAGGTTATCAGAGCATGGATAACTGTAGCTAGGCTATCTCTGTCCAGATAAGGGCATAGTTGGTATATCAACCTAAGCTGATAAAAGGTGTTCTTTGCCACTGAGTTCACTTGTGCATCAAGTGACAGTTCTGGATCAAAGAGCACCCCCAAACTACGGACCCAATCCTTTAGGGAGAGTGCAACCCTGTCCAGGACAGGGCAAACATCACCTTGATTATAACTAACTTGCCCAATTGATTTCAATGGAATAAAGCATGACCATTTAGTCTTGATCTAACCCATTTTCATTTTTGCAATAATATGTAGAATTGCCACATTTCCCCCATAAAGCGAAATGTCCAGGTGAATTTGAGGGTCATGCATATGCATAGTAGCTATGGATTTTTGAAGGAAGCAAAGAGAACTTCAATACTACTAGAAAATTCTCCAATAGCAGAGGAAGAACAGGTACATCCACCTGTTAACTTCCCCCTCTCCTCCTGAATTGCAGAGTGTGTGAAGGGAATTTTACGTGGAGGTTTATTCACATCTCTAAATGAAGAGATAGCTTCAAATGCATCCATGGTTTTGTTTTGTTTTTTAATACTGCTAGGTATTTCACAATGACCTACTTATTAATAAATAAATAAATAAATAAATAATACTTGACTGGTGGAAAGTTCATAGCAGGCTTCAGAGGAGAGAGCACTGAGACATCTTTAATATTTGTTATAATCAATAAATGTGCAAATTACATAGGTGCAACAAAAGTACCCAGATGGTGTTAGTCCCATAACATGTGGCTAAAACAAGTGGAATAAGATCTTGATACCGCAGAAGATGATGACACAGCAAAATGCATTGGGGATCACATTTTAGAGGCTCTGCCCCTTCTTTTTATCCCCTTCAATGTGCCCCTCTTTTTTCTTTTCTTTTCTGTTAGCCCCATAGTGGATTTTTTTCCCTAGATCACACAAAACCCAACCAGCCTTTTCAGCCTTGTGAACTAAAACCGAATTTCTGAAATGGTTAAACATTATTTCTCTTTGATCTGTTTTGACAATGCATGTAAAAAACAGTACTTTGTGAGCTAGGCGAGTGAAAAAACACACATATATGGATAAAATGACACTACTTTGATTTTTTTGTTATTATTATTAAAGTGTTTCTTTTCTCTATAGCAAAAAATAAAATGAAAGATCTTGGCAGACTGAATCAAGTCCTGAGAGTTACTCAAATCCTTCAGAATGAAGAAAAAGGACAGCTGAATTTGTAAGACTGCTATGTCTAGATTGCTGAACCTTTCAAACTGCTGCAGAAAATTTATTGTATGAACTGGAAAGTATGTGCTCCTGTGAGAGCAGCCTTGAAGAACAAAAGTACTCTTCTCTCAAAAGGGAAACACAAGTGGAATAGCTGAAAAGTTAAAAACAATCATCACCCTTGAAAAGCATTTGGATTGGGTGAAAAAACAAGTTCTTCCCATGATCACAACCTATGAAAATCCCTTTATTTGACAGTGCAATGCTATGCATGTTTACTCAGATGTAAGTCCCACTATGTTCAGTGGGGTTAACTCTAAGATAAATTTGCTCAGGACTGTAACCAAACCATGCACTCTTATGTAGGGTGACCATATTTATTTATTTATTTATTTATAATATTTATATCCCACCCTATATCACTAAGATCTCAGGGCAGCGTACAGATAAAAACATACAGTATAAAACAATAAATATACACAGTTAAAAACAAATTAAACCATAATCCAAGTTAATTTAAAAGCAATAGATGCAGTTAAAACAGTTAAAACAATGTGCCAGCGAGTTTAACCATCAAAGGCTTTGTTAAAACCCATATTTTTACTTGGCATCAAAATGAAATCAATGTTGGCGCCAATCGGGCCTCCAAGGGAAGGGCATTCCACAGTCGGGGTGCCACCACAGAGAAAGCCCTCTCCCTTGTCCCATCATAACACATATGTTGCATTGGTGGGATGCGGAGAAGGGCTTCTCCAACAGATCTAAGGTCTGAGTAAATATGAAAAGGAGGACAGGGCTCCTGTATCTTTAACAGTTGTATTGAAAAGGGAATTTCTGCAGATGTCATTTGTATGAATGCAGCACCTGGTGAAATTCCCTCTTCATCACAACAGTTAAAGCTGCAGGTGCCCTGCCCTCTTGTAAATCTGGTCACTCTAGTATAGCTCCTGCCGCTTTAACTGTTGTGATGAAGAGGGAATTTCACCAGGTTCTCCTTATATACAAATGACACCTGCTGAAATTCCCTTTTCAATGCAACTGTTAAAGATACAGGAGCCCTGTCCTCCTTTTCATATGATCACCCTACTCTTATGTATGTTTAGACAGAAAAAAACCCTCCTTCAGCTCCAAGCATTATCCAGCCATCCGTACTGGCTTGTGAATATTGGGGGTTGAAGGAATTCTTACTGTCTAAGTCTCTATCTATCTGTATATATCAGGTATAGGGAATCTCCAGCTCACAGGATAGATATATCCTGCAGGCTTCCTCATCTAGCCCAGCTTCTTCTCCAGGCTTTGTCCCCTTTCCTGGCCAGGAAAAGCTTTTATCTTGGATTAGCGGCTGATCAGAAGTAAGAGCATCCCCTGCTGTGAAAAGAGACATTGAGTCTGTGTCATTGTGCAACGAGCTCTTATCTTCAACCAGCTGCTGATCCAAGATAAGAGATTTTCCCTGCCAGGGCAATGGAAGGAGAAGCTGCTGAGTGATCCTGCCTGCTTATTTCTGTGGATTTTCCTGGGGCTTGTCTTGATGAGGGGTTTGCCCCAGTGTGGATCTGCAATGGCGGGAGGTCATTTATATGACGCAGCTGCCATTGCAAAGCCATCCAGTGGCAAACCCCAGAAGCACCACTTAAAAAAAGTCGGGGACTTACTGTGACTTTTTCTTATCAGCAAGGCACAGACTCGCAATTGCAGTCTGGTGCCATCCTCCGGCTTTGCGCCAGACGTGGGTCCCAGCCAATTCCTAACCCTGATTGGTCAACCAACTGGACAAGGGGAGGGGTACTACAGCAAGCTGAAAGTCTGCTGGGCCACCTCTGCACCTCTGCTGGCCAGCAGAATTAAAGAAACTAACTAACTAAATAAAAAATAAACATAACATAAATGGATATTTTGGCTTGAGGTTGGCAACTCGACTGGATCTGAGCCCTTTAGCTTTATATAACACATATGGGGGAGCTCCCATGGCCCAGCAGAACCACACAATTATGATTAAACATTTTTTAAAAAAATAGGAGCAAGGATACGAGTTTCTCCCTCCTCTGCGACTGATGTTGGCTCCCCAATTCTCCCGTCTCCGCCACTGCAGAAAGCAGGAGGAGGGGAAATGGGGGAGGAACAGGGTGCACTTTTAAAAGTGGGGGAGGTGTGTGGATGCATCCCGTCACCCATGCAATGACACGGTGGTGCATGGGCACAGGTGCTTGGGCGGAGCAGCGGCTCCTTCCAGCAAACACTGCATTTGCGCTCCTTGTCATGCGGATAGCGAGAAGGAATGCAAATGCGAGGGATCCAGGGCTCGCGCCGCCAATGCGCCGCTATCAAGACTTGGCCCTGGGGACTTGTCCAGCTTACTGCTGAGTAGATATGCAAAGTCTTGCCTTCTTTCTTGTGAGTAAATATGCAGGGCCTGGTTCTTGGAATGACGTTTGGAAGTACTGCTGAATAATTCAGTTCTGGTTACTTCTAAGAAGCCTTGTCCTGCTTACTTGTGAATAAGCTTAAAACTGGTAACAATAACATGTTTGCTGCACCCATTCTGCTTTTGGCCCAATCCACAGATAGCATGCCACCTCCAAGTTTTTCTCTCAAAATGGAATTTGGCCCTTGGTTTGAAAAGAGCTTGATATATATGATCAAGCGGTTAGTGAGAAACGGAATCAGATTGAAAATGATGAGGTAAGCCCCTGAAAAATCAAGGGCTGATGGCTTACCTTTATTTCATCTTGGACTATGAACTTAAGTGGGGTCATTCCTTTGTGTAGGCAGAACCCATTGTTAGTGGGCTGCTCAGTGGTAGGACAGGCATTGTATTGTCCTGACTGGAGTGTCCTTTGCATTGGCGGATCAGTGTTGAAACTATGGCCTTAGCTAGACCAGGCTTTATCACGGGGCAAACCCCGAGATCATCCCTGTGGGTCCAGATGATAAACAGGGGATCCCGGGATCAGGGAGGGATCATCCCTCCCTTGCCCCGGGATACAGCCCTCCCCTTTGGGCCCACTTTTTCTGGGGTCTCGGGCCTGAGACCATGGAATGTGTGGCCTGTTTCCGCAGTTTGACCCAGCTCCATGTGATTACTCGTGCGGAGCCAGGTGCTGTGCCCATTGGGGTTAGGTTGAGGGGAGTGGGGAAAGTAGTTAATTTTTTTTAAAAAAAATTACCTTCAGCACACGAGGGTTCATGCGCTTCGTCTCCTTTATAAAAAATGGCGGATGCGACACCTCTCTCCCTGAAGCCGTCGCACCTCATGTGTAAACGGAGGAGGGATCTTGCGTTAAACACAATGTGAGATCTTCCTTCCTCCGTCCTGGATTAAATGGTAGGTCTAGCTAAGGCCTATGTCCCTGGGGAAGGAAACATTGTGGCACATGCTGAATTGACCCTTTGTATCTGTGAGAACTCTGGCAAGGAGTTTCGAGATTTGATTATTTTAGCCCAGTACGGCTATTGAGTCCAGCTGGGAGTTGTTCCCTAGCCAGTTTGCGTTTTAAAGGGTGCCATATCTGACACTGTAATGTCAGGTATGGCACCAGGCATCCCTTATGTCTTTGAAGCTTGTGTTGAACAGTATGTGTAGCTAGAGGATGTGTAGCTAGAGGATGTGTAGCTAGAGGATCCCATGGTAATGTGGCAGATTTGAATTTTGACATGGATGTTCAGTTCCTCTTCTATTCAATCTGTGACTGGATGTGCAAACCCTTGGACAAGATAAGCAGAGAGTAAGAAACATAATCTGACTGTGCAACTGGATGGAGCAACTGAGTGAGAATGTATGTCTATCTGTGCTGTGTATTCTCTTTGGGATGTGCATGGTAATGAGCACACAAATCAGTCAACAAACATGCATAAACCTGGGGTAAAATGCACAGTGAATTTACACAAGTGCTTTTTCAGACAGAAAAAAACTGCTTGTGCAGTGGTTCAGAAAAGCAAGCTTCAACACTGTGGAGAACTTGGGTCTTGTGGTGGATGCCTGTACACTGGAGTGAACCAAGTCCTATCCCCAGATGTGGAAGTTCACCTCCCACAAATGGGTAATATCCCCTCTTCATTTCCACTGCCACCATTTACCTACACTGCTTTTATGTATCACCTGCATTTTGTCCTGGTAGCTGGTCATTAGGCACCAGAAAAGTAAACGAAGATTTGGGGCATGTTTAGACCAGGGGAGTGAAGGGGGAGGTTCTCACAATATGCTGAATGCGAGATCCTCCCTCTCAGTCTACATGCAATGTGCAACGTCCCGGGAGGAAGAGGATGTTATGCCTGCCATTTTTTTAAAATCAAAAATGAACGAAGGAGCGCTCCAGCAACAAAGGTGTTTTTTTAAAACAACAACAACAACAACAACAACACACTCCTCCCACTCCTTCCACCCCCAATGGGCACAGAGCTCCTGAGAAGCTCTGTGCGCGGTTCCCGGCTACTCGCGGTTACTCATGAGGAGCTGGGATGAAACAAGGATGGTGACCCACACCTCATGTGGTCCTGAGACTGTGGGGAAAACTGGGATTAAAGCCATCCCTGTTATCCTGGAGCAAGGGAGAGATTGTCCTTCCATGCCCCTGGGATCCCCTGTGCATCATGTAGATGCACAGTGATGATAACAGGGTGATCCTCGGTGTACCCCATCATCTAGACATGCCCATAGAGTATTATATTAAGAAGAAAACAAGCAGGCTTATAATTTTAAGAATGTTGTCTCTTCTTTTAATCATTTATTTTTACCTATCAATTAGGGGTTAGAAGCCCGTGTTCCTGTCCCTAACCAAACTAAAACCTATTCCCAGCTAACTCACAGTCTTAATATGAGGACTTGAATAAAAGTCTTCTTTTCTGATAAGGTTTGACTTCTATCAAGAAAATTCAAGGCTGTTCTCTAGGGGCACGCAGAATGGGTCTTCTCCATGGAGAAACTTGGGGTGGAAATCTGTTGGGTGGGTTCTCCACTCCAGTTTTTGGAGGGGGTCCATCTCTCTGCACTGCCAGATTACTTGTCAGGAAACGGCTCCATTTCCGGGAAACTGCACTATTATTGGCAATGGGGATTAACAAAAATGCATACATCTCTGTCAATTTTAAGGATAAGGAGATTGCTGATAATAGCACGGTTCTCCAATAATGAAGCGGTTTTCCAACAAGTAATCTGGCAGTGCAGAGAGACAGATCACCTCTGGAAATTGGAGCAGTGAACTCACTCAGCAGAACTCTGCCCCAAATTTCGGGGCAGAGAAGAACCGCTCTGCACATGCCTACTAGTGCTCCCTTTCAGGATGCCAGCTATTATTTTTGGTTTCTTCCCCTTTATATTTCCTCCCTAATGATTGTATGAAGTTCAGCAAATCTTGGCCCCTGTCTTTATGGTGGCACTTTGGCACTGTGAGGTGCCTTGCACCCGCACTTGCGTCCCTTCCTGACAGCTGCATGTGAAAGAAGGCAAGTGTGACTTTTCCAGCCCTGCGCCTCTGGAAAAGTAAAGCAAAGAAAAACAGGGAGGAGAGGAGAGGAACAGGGCCATTCCCACCCCCACCCCGTTTTTAAAATTTTATAATCTGTATCTGCGGAGCTCCGCAGATACAGATGATAAAAATAAAAAAGGGGGAAGGAACGAGGCAGCCATTGGAGAACACGAGAGGGACTGGGCGAACCACATCTCCTCCCTCTGGCTGCCCATTCCTCCCCACCCACCCCCATTTATTTTTATTTTATTATCTGTAACTGCAGATTAAAAAAAACAATTGTTTTTAATTGTTTTTACTGCTTTTAAATTATATATTGTTTTAACTTGGTTCATGGTTTAATTTGTTTTTAGCTCTGTGTGTTTATTGTTTTAAACTGTATTCTTTTATCTGCACGCCACCTTGAGATCTTAATGATATAGGGCGGGATACAAATGTTTTAAATAAATAAATAAATAATAAAATTAAAGAAGTGTGGAGGAATGGCCCGTTCCACTCCTCCCCGCCGTTTTTTATTTTATTTTATTTTTACTTTTTCAGAGGTCCAGCGCCACCCATGGTAACCAATCAGGGAGTGCCATGGGCTCCGCTGCCAAAAACATCAGAGTAAGTGCCGGACTGTTTTTGAGCAGACTTTCCAGGGTTTGACCCCCGGAGGGCTTAGCAATAGCGGCTGCAACACATAGATGATGTGCCGCTACTGCAAAGCCACCCCGGAGCAAACCCTTTGTGTAGACATGCCCCTGGGTTCTCCCCAAACCTGTGGTTTTCTCACCCTTGTGTGTGGATGATGCTGTTTTGGTGAAACAAGGAATGCCATAGACATTCATTACAGAGAAGGACACCTTATTGTTTTAACCATAGTGCATTGCAGCTTAAGAAAGCAAGATAAGCATACAAAATTCAGATGTATAAATAAATAAACAGATATGCATATAAGTGTTTTTGCTTGGCCCCACAAGGACACTGATAAAAGTGTAAGTGATCCTATAAAAAGATGTGGGCCCCCAAACAATGGGTTCAAACATCGCCTCCCCATCCTGTCATAACCTTCAATTATGCATTTTTTCCCATTTGTTTCAGGAGCGGGGATATTTAGGCATTTTGTCATGCTCGTGATCATCAAGATTAATGACATCAAGGAAGCTAGCTCTTAATATTTGCACTCATTTAATTATTTTTCTAGAATTGTAGAAATCCCATTATAATTAGGAAAGGGCATTAGGGAATATACACCAGGGAATAATCCGGCACTGACAGCAAAATGAGTTGTGTGACCCAGTTAGGTCATTTCCATTGCTAATTTCCCTGATTCTGAACATTATGAGTGGGGGGAGATTTCTTCAGCTGTAATCTATGAAAAATACAAGTATCCATAAAAGGGGAGTTTGGCCTAATATTGATTAATTTTGTCTTGCAGAAAAGTAAAGTTGTGACATCATAAAACAATTAAACACAGTTGCAGCAAATGTCTTTCTTACCATTACACGTCAACTGAACCAGGAGGGGTGGGGGAAGTTGCAATAAAATTAGAGAAGTGCTCAATTATCCATAGGAGATTCCAGGACATTATTAGCCTATTCACCCTAACACTTATCTTCAAGTGCACACGCCAGCAAGAGAAAGGATTTAGGCTACATTTTAGTAATCCTAAATCTTGTGCGTAGTGGGGTTTTATCAAAAAGTGGAGCACTTGTTACTATAATTTAACTACAAAAAATATACAGCATTTTTAACCTGACTTCAGTGCAGAAAAGCAGCAGCTTTAAAGAAGAATGAGTAAGTTTGGGTTGTCAGACTAGATTTTCAGGAAGGATTGGACATTTCTCTCATTTGGTGGATTTGTCAAATATGAATGTTGCTTAAAGTCTCCCCATCCCCATCCCCGCTTGCTTCATAAAAATAGCAACACATGCAGTTATATTTTTAAAATACATGCTGGGAGGCAATATGGTATAGTGGTTAGAGCTTTAAACCAGAAGTGGAGAGGCTTGGGCTCAAATCCCGACTCAGACTAAAAGAAGATCTTAATGATATAGGGCGGGATACAAATGTTTTAAATAAATAAATAAATAATAAAATTAAAGAAGTGTGGAGGAATGGCCCGTTCCACTCCTCCCCGCCGTTTTTTATTTTATTTTATTTTTACTTTTTCAGAGGTGCAGCGCCACCCATGGTAACCAATCAGGGAGTGCCTGATTGCAGAAGTGAAGCAGAAGTTGAGGGGGCAGGATTGCAGTTTGAGATTGATAAACAAATGGTCAAAGAACACCTAATTTCCTTGAATGAGTTCAAATCCCCAGGGCCCGATGAACTCCATCCAAGAGTAATGAAGGAGCTAGCGGAAGAACTCTCAGAACCTTTGTCTATTATCTTTGCAAAATCATGGAAGACGGGTGAGGTGCCGGACGACTGGAGGAGGGCTAACGTTGTCCCTATCTTCAAAAAGGGCAAAAAGGAGGAACCTGGGAACTACAGACCAGTCAGCCTGACATCCATCCCTGGGAAAATTCTGGAGCAGATTATAAAGAAGTCAATCTGTAAACACCTTGAAATCAATGCAGTGATTACTAGAAGCCAACATGGATTTGTCAGGAACAAATCCTGTCAGACTAATTTGATCTCATTTTTTGATAGGATAACCTCCCTTGTGGACTGTGGGAATGCTGTGGATGTCATATATCTTGACTTCAGCAAAGCTTTTGACAAAGTACCACATGACATTCTGATTAACAAACTAGCTAAAAGTGGGCTAGATGGAACAACTATTAGGTGGATCCACAGTTGGCTACAGAATCGGACTCAAAGAGTACTTATCAATGGAACCTTCTCAAACTGGGGAGAGGCAACGAGTGGGGTGCCGCAGGGCTCAGTCCTGGGCCCAGTGCTCTTCAACATTTTTATTAATGATTTGGACGAGGAGGTGCAGGGAACGCTGATCAAATTTGCAGATGACACAAAATTGGGTGGGATAGCCCTGGAAGACAGAAACAAACTTCAAAGTGATCTTGATAGGCTGGAGTGCTGGGCTGAAAACAACAGAATGAAATTTAATAGGGATAAATGCCAAGTTCTACATTTAGGGAATAGAAACCAAATGCACAGTTACAAGATGGGAGACACTTGGCTCAGCAATACTACAAATGAGAAAGATCTTGGAATTGTTGTAGATCACAAGCTGAATATGAGCCAACAGTGCGATATGGCTGCAAGAAAGGCAAATGCTATTTTGGGCTGCATTAATAGAAGTATAGCTTCCAAATCACATGAGGTACTGGTTCCTCTCTATTCGGCCCTGGTTAGGCCTCATCTAGAGTATTGCGTCCAGTTCTGGGCTCCACAATTCAAGAAGGACGCAGACAAGCTGGAGCGTGTTCAGAGGAGGGCAACCAGGATGATCAGAGGTCTAGAAACAAAGCCCTATGAAGAGAGACTGAAAGAACTGGGCATGTTTAGCCTGGAGAAGAGAAGATTGAGGGGAGACATGATACCACTCTTCAAATACTTAAAAGGTTGTCACACAGAGGAGGGCCAGGATCTCTTCTCGATTCTCCCAGAGTGCAGGACACGGAATAACGGGCTCAAGTTAAAGGAAGCCAGATTCCGGCTGGACATCAGGAAAAACTTCCTGACTGTTAGAGCAGTGCGACAGTGGAATCAGCTACCTAGGGAGGTTGTGGGCTCTCCCACACTAGAGGCATTCAAGAGGCAGCTGGACAACCATCTGTCAGGGATGCTTTAGGGTGGATTCCTGCATTGAGCAGGGGGTTGGACTCGATGGCCTTGTAGGCCCCTTCCAACTCTGCTATTCTATGATTCTATGATTCTAAGATTGTGCCAATCACTGGAGCTGTCTTCATGGTGCCGAGTTGGTGTCGCTCTGCTGCCAAATCCTGAGCGCAGGGTGGTGGCGAAAAATCCCCACTGGCAGAGGCAGTGCAGGTTTCCCAGCAGCCATTAGGCTTGCCTAGTCCATCCTCCCCCCTCCCGTGGCTTCTGGCAATCAATGAGAGGCTGCCTTCCACCCAGGTATGCCACTTCCCCCTGGTGCAGCACCGAAGCGAGGACAGACAGGAAAAAGCTGTGCTGATCTTTCTCATCCAGGAAAAATCAGGGTAAGTCCTAAACTTTTCTGCTGCTCTTTGGCTCTTTGCCCAAGGATGGCTCCAAATCAGCGGCTGCATCATATAACCAATGCAGCACAGATTCGGAGCCATTCTGGAGCAAAGATGACATTTGGGGCCTTGCTAGACCTGGTGGAAAATCTGGGGGAGAGGAGGGGAGACCTCGCGTTATGAATAACGCGAGATCTCACCCTTATTCACACGTGAACCATGACGAACTCTGGAGGAGAGCCGTCACGGCTGCCATTTTTTAATTTTTAAAGCAGCAGCAGCAGTGCAGGAGCCAGGAAAGGTAAGTAGTTTTTTTTAAAAAAATCTCCTTCCCCCCATCCGCGATCTCCCCCTCCGCCCTGTTCTTCTTCCCCCTGTCTGCGATCTCCCCCCGGCCCCGTTCTCCTTCCCCTGCCCGCCCCCCCTCCTGTGATGTCCAATCCCCCACCCGCCCATGATATCCGATCCCCGCCCTCCCCCGCCCGCAATATCCGATCCCCCGCCCCCTGCCCACGCTGTCCAATCCCCTGCCCGATGTCCCCTGCCCACAATTCCTCCCTGATGTCCCCTGGGCTGCGATTCCCCCGATCTCCCCAGCCTCTGTTTCCCGCCCCCTCATGTCCCCACCGTGGCCCTGATGGCCGCAGTGTTCCTGTGGAGCGTTGCGGCCCATCCGCCACTTTCCCCAGCTACTTGAGAGTAAATCCGGTAGCTGGGAAAAGCAGCAGACCTGGCTACACACTTGTGGTCTCGGGCTCAGCCCGAGAGCACAGGAAAAACCGGGCTTGAAGCGGTGCCAGTTACCCTGGGCCCAGGGAGGGTTCACCCCTGCCTGAGCCTGGGATACCCTGTGCGTCATCTGGGCACACAGGGGTGAGCCCGGGACTCGCACCAGGCTAAAGCCCCATCTAAGAAGGTCCTAAGACAGCCCCACTGTCTCTCAGCCTAAGGCAGCTCACAGGGCTGTTGTGAGCAAGGAAATAGAGAAGTATACTGCCTTGTTAAGAAAGGGCGATGATGTAATAATAATAATAATAATAATAATAATAATAATAATAATAATATGATTGGATTAGAGCTGGGCAAAAATGGCCTCTTGAAATTCTCCATCTTATTCATGGGTAGAGAAATCGGAAGGATAATTTCACCAAATTTCTCCAGAAGGAGGAGAAATTCTCCCACAAGAATTTGGGGAGAGGGGCTGTTTCTCACAGGTAAGGGTTTGTTTGTTTTGCACTGCCACTGGTTTTTTTTTAGGGGGTGGGAGAGTGAAGGTAGTCACCACAAATAAAAATGGAGAAGAAAATGCGTAGAAAATTATGCAAAGTAGCTTTTTAATTCTAGGGGGATAGGAAAAGAAAAATCTCGGAGTGTTTCTGAGAAAAGTGCCTTTTGAGAAATTTGGGCTTATCTCTAGTTGCTCTTCTTCAGGGTTCCACACCTCCCCCCAAGGTCTTATTTATTTATTTACTTTATTACAATAGCGGAAGCTCTCTGGGTGGTTCACAAAAATTAAAACCAAAATAAAACAACCAACAGTTTAAAAACACAAATACAAAAAATACTGCCGCTTCCTTGAAAGACCTGTACTGGGAGATGGATGCTTTTTTGTCCAGCTTTAGAAAAGAGGTGAAGTTAGTACTTTGCCTGACTCTGTCCTCCAATTTCTGGAAAGTTTTCTTCCCTGATGAAAGAAGCTTCCAATTTATTTTGTTTGATTTTGCTTCATTCTCAGGGTGTTTCATAATTTATGTTGAATGTTTCCTTTGGTGGTGTTTTTGAGCTTACCTAATCAAGGCAAGGTGGCTGAGGGTGGCCTGAGTCTGTTTTCTTTCTATTACCCATCTCTCAATTGCTCTGAGGCCTCTTAGCTGGTTCACATTTCCTGATCTGAAAATGTGCTTTAGGAGAAAACGTCTCCCCATGGACTTTAATTGGAGTGTGGGAAGCGGAGGAGGATTCGGGCTGCTGGGGAGATGATTGTACATTGAAAGACAGGACATTCACACACACTCCATGGATACTCTAATTTTGTGTAAATGGGCCTCCACATGGTTGCCATTTGCATAAAATAGCTCTCTGTGGAAAAGGCTGAACTGCCATTTTGTGGTTTGGCAGACCAGCAGAGACCGCCATACTTCCTGACTTGGCATGTACCGAGTCAAGTGTAGGGGTCTGCAGACTCCAGTTTGGGGGATCGAACTGGACATCCGAAACATCTCTAATAAAAACAGCAATAAAAATTACAACAGTGAATATATCAGGGGACGGTCAAAGTAAAACAGTATATGTTCAAGGCATTCTTAAAAGCCTGCAATGCGGGGGCCTTGCAGACCCCCAATGACAACTTATTCCAGTGATGTTTTCAAATTCTCAGGACAGCACTAATATAGTTATGATATATGATAATTAAAATGATATAATCTAGGCCTGAATTATTCTGCATCGTTATTCCCATCAGTTATTCAGTTTAAGGAAGTAAGGGCCAGACAAACATTACTTTAAATATGTACAGTATCTAGCAGCTATGCCACTTTCTTTGTCCATATTTATTTATTTATTTATTACATTTTTATACTGGCCAATAGCCGAAGCTCTCTGAGTAGGCTCAGTCCTCCAACCCAAACCTCCAGAAGTGGCTCCCAGCTGTGGGTGCTGAAATTCCTGGTTATAGGATTGTACAATAATAACCATAAAACAGAATCCATCACTTTTACCAAGCATATTGGAGTGCCTTTTTCTATTTCCGTACGATTGGTCTTTTCAATTAACTCAGCCTGATGTAAATTTTGTGTGAAGCATCTCTTTGTAAAACCAGGTGAAATACCTAGTTTGTTGTTGTTGTTTTCTTGTCAAAGGATGGTTACAGTCTATTACTTTCCATCCTGCATCAAAATAACATGTGTGTGTTTTTGGGAAACTGTGCTTTTAGATTTGCCTGCTGTTAAGCATGTCAATTCTGATACAATCCAGCAATGCATACATGGTTTTGGGGGGAATTATTCTGTCATAAATGGAATGCTAAAGACAAAACTCTATGAAGCTTGAGACAGTCAGTCATCCACCCTGAGCAAGGGAAGCTTCATTTAAATAGGCATGTGTATAGCTTTATATACTTTACTACAGGGTGGGGGAAGCTTTTGATGTCTAGGGGAGCAGTCCCTTGGGGTAACTCTTGAAGGCTGCATACCAGGAGAGGGTGCAGCCTGGGTTTGTGGATGAGGCTGAGGCCAAAAATTTGTGGGACCACTGCTAGCAGTGCTCCACTCATTTTTCTATAACCTCGTATCTGTCTTCCCCGTTGTACATTTTTCTCTTCCCCACCATCTCTCTCAAACACATATACACTCCGGGCCTTGCTAGACCCAGCTGGATAAGACGGCAGGGAGGCGGGGCGACGGCGCGCTAACTTTAGCGCCCGCCGCCCCGCCTCCTAGACGGCCGACGTGCAGGGACTATGGAAGCCCTGCAGTGTCGGCCTTTTTGTTTGTTTGTTTTGTTAAAGGGGCCACGTGCGCCCCGAAGACTCCGGAGAAGGTAAGTGGTTTTTTTTCTAAAATTATCCGTCCCTTGCCCCCATCCCATCCCCGGTTGTCTGTCCTTCGGCCCCATCCCATCCCTGATGTCCAGCTTTCCCCCCCCCCTCTCCTGCCGGTCCAGCCTTCCCCTCATCTCCCCCCCCCCGGATCCCCCCGGCCCGATGGGCACAGCACTGAGCGCTGTGAACAGTCCGTGGCTTTTCCCAGCTACTCGCGAGTAAGCGAGTAGCCGCAAAAAGCTACGGACCTTGCTAGACGTTCCGCAGCCCCGGCCTCAGGCCGGGGCTGTGGAAAAGGCATGCCATAAGCGACTTCGCTTATGGCGCGTTAGGGGAGGCTTCAGTGTGGCCTGACCCCGGATTCCCCTGTGCATCATCTGGATGCACAGCAGGGAAACCGGGCCTCAAAGCGCGCTAAGGCCTCGTCTAGCAAGGCCCATACTTTCTCAGTCTCCTCTTCTCTTTATCCTTTTCTTTCTCTCTTTCCCAGGAGGTGTCTGTACACTCTATTAAGCCCGTAGTGGCTGCACAGTGGCACTGCATTGTTTAATGATACAGCTAGCAACTTGCAGCAACATTGGGAATCCCCTCCCTGAAACTGCACATTTTCAAACTTGCAATTTACCTTGACTTTTACCTTTGCTCTGTGTTATCCAGTATCCAGTGGTCGTAGCATGTGTAAGTGTGGGAACACAGGGTAGAGGCAGGCTTAACAATGGAATGGCTGCTGATGCTGTTTTTCTGGCTCTATAGCCCATACTACCACCTGCCCCATCTAGCTTTATCGATTTAGCCTCACAGCAGCAATGCTGAAGGCTTTTGAGCTGATACCCTTCCAACTTGGCACTGCAGTCACCTGCCATTCTCTCTCTCTCCCTCCCTCTCTCTCTCTTCCTTCTCCATCACAGTCTTTTCCTCCCCTTCTTTCCCTGTTCCAATTATTCCCTGTTCGTCCCCCAGTGTTACAATTATGCTTAGAAACAAGAAAAAGAAAATAAAAGATCATCAACATAAAACCACCTGTGCTGGATCAGGTCAAACACCAGCATTCTGTTTGCATAGTGGACAACCAGATGTCTCTGGGAACCCCTAAGATAAAGAAGAATGAAACAGCACCCTTCTACTTGTCCTCCAGCATACTGTCTCTGTTAGTAGAGGTAATATACAGCTGCCATGATGAGTAGTCATTCATAGCTTTATCCTCCATTTTTGAGAATGGGTCCTTTTTTCTAAGCCCAATTGATATATTATCTGAGAGGAATGCAGCACAGAAGGGTGAGAGGACTAAGCCAGCTGCCAACCCCACCCAAAAAAGCCCCCCATCAAGTACACTTAGGAAATAAGGATTATTTGCACCAATGGGCCTCTTTCTAAGCTCAATTGACACATGGACCTTGTTTAGATGACACACTAAGCTGTGGTGTTTAAGGATTTTGAGGGAAACATGATGGCTTAGTGTGTAGTGTGAACCATTTCTAACCACGGTGGCTACAAAACCACAGTTTAAACACACTCGATAACCATTCACTACAGAAGAAGTAGCACCCTAATCATGGCTTAGTGTGTTGTCTGAACAGGCCCAGGTGGAAGCAATTTTCAGGGAGTAACAATGTACGGGATGGAAAGGGATAATACTTTGGTGCAAAAAGTTATCTGTTGACTCTTGAATTCAGGTTCCACACACTGTTGTTGATCTTTTGTAAACAGCCCAGACAGCTTCAGCTATGGGGCAATATAGAAACAAAAACAAAAACAGATGTAAGCCTGAGGGCAGGGATTGTCTTCTTTACTGATTTATTGTAAGCTGCTCCAAGAGCCTTTTTGGCTGAGGTGCAGGATAAAAATACTCTAAATAAACAAATAAATAAATAGATTGATTTACAAGACTGCATACATATACTTGGCAGGGCTCCTAAACAGGCCTGCAACAGCACATCTTCTAGACTAAGGAAAGAGATGGATGGAGGTGATCTGGAGGCTGGTTGTCTTTAAGTTAGAATTGTATGAAGGTTGGGCCCTCCAATACTATGGTGACCATATGAAAAGGAGGACAGTATCTTTAACAGTTGCATAGAAAAGGGAATTTCAGCAGGTGTCATTTGTATATATGGAGAACCTGGTGAAATTTCCTCTTCATTACAACAGTTAAAGCTGCAGGAGCTTTACTAGAGTGACCAGATTTAAAAGAGGACAGGGCACCTGCAGCTTTAACTGTTGTGATGAAGAGGGAATTTCACCGGGTTCCCCATATATACAAATAACACTGGCTGAAATTTCCTTTTCAATACAACTGTTAAAGATACAGGAGGCCTGTCCTCCTTTTCATATGGTCACCCTATCCAATACACTCTTCAGAGGGCAGAGCCCCAAATCCTATGCACTCTACTGGTTGGTTGCCCTGCACTACCCTATTCCAGAAGGGCACTACATGATAAATGGGAATCCACCCCATCATCAATGTGAACTCAGTGCCTCTGCACCATTTGCATGGTGTTGTCTGTTGAACCTTGTCTGTTGAATGAGATTCTACATTAAACATCTTCAGAGTCCCCCCCCCCCCGCCCAGTTCCTGAATGAATGGAGCCAGCCCTGAACATCACTCCTCCCTCTGGCTCTCTTCTTTTGATCTGCCCGAAACAGGAGTGTCACAGGCCAGTGACATCCTGTTCTACGTGTGGAAAGGAACCCAAGCAAAATAGTCTGCCTCACTCCTTTTCATCCTTTCTTCCAGTGACCCTTTTCAGCTGCCACTAAGGCAACAATTGTTGTTTTTCTTCTGGCTGCCTCCATCAAACCAGCCTTAAAACTCTTTGAGCCTTAAGTGTTCAGTTTTAGGTACTGTGGGGTCTGGCTTTTAGATGTGGGATGGGTAACCAAACAAGAAAAGAGGCCATAAAGTTTCAAACAAGGCATTTACTGGAAAAGTGTTACTAGTAAAAGTTTAATTTTAATCTCTGCATAGTTTCACACACACACACACACATATCAGCGATAGGCATAAACACTTCAGCTAGCTTAACTAGACTGTGACCCTATTTTATCCAGGTTCCTTGCCAGCACTATCCCACTGTCAGATCTCTAGATCCAGAAGCTGTTTCTTTCTAGTAAGGCTGTTGATTATACAATGAAAGACAGGATATTGGCGCACACTATTCAGTCACTTCATAATTAGGCGCAATCCATAAGAATTGTTTTGAAATTTTATTCTCCTTTGAATTTCTTTTCAGAAGCAATTTCTTATCTTCCAAAATGAATGGAAAAAATGTAGGAGCAATTTTTGACACAGCATTAATTCTGACTCCTTCTCCTGACCTTCTGTTGAACCTTTTGCAAACTTCCTTATTTTATCCTCTGTGCAGACTTCATGGCTCCTAATTCTCCTTATCTTCAATGATCAGCTCAGAACCTCATGCCCAGTTCCTTCTTTCCTCTGACTCAGCAAAATTAATGTCCTCATAAGCAGTGTTGAGCCTTCAGTCATTGTTCAAGTTGAGGTTCAACTGACAACACATTTCTGATCATACAGCTAAGGTGTCAGCTAGATGGGTGCAAAAACCTTTCTTAGATTGCTGATACATGTGCCATAGTACTGAGTGTGTCCCCCCCATCCTTACGCTTTGGAATATAATAATAATAATAATAATAATAATAATAATAATAATAATACAGTTCTGTGTGAGAGATTTCAGTCATAGATCCAAGAAAGAACATTTTAATAAGCAATATGGAAGCATATTAAAAAAATGTTCCTTCTTCAAAGCTTTTACCACATTAAAAAGGAAAGTTGCAGTGACAGGACACATATCTGTCTTGGGATTAATATAGCATTTCTAAATTGAATTTTCCAAAACCTCTCTGTACAAAGAGGATTTGAAGATTTGTCTTCAGTTCTCTAAGATTCAACAAGTATTAGCAAATAATTTATATACTCTGAGCCATGGCTTGAAATCATGCAATATTCCTATTCGGATTTTCTCATTTCTCCATAGTGTTCTGTCTCCTCTGTAATTATCATTGAAGAGCAGTTACAGTAAGGATCTCCCAATTAAAAGAAAGCCCAGGATGTGTGGGAACATCTTTTTAAGCTTGTATTCATTAATTGGCACTACCCTTCTGCAGAACTGTGTATGCCACCTCACTTGTGCCTTTCAAGCAAGGCTCCAGAACCAGAGTTCGCCTATTTAATGCCATTATTCTGAAGTTAGGCCAGAACAAACAATTAGAATTTGATGGCATTTCAGCTGGGTGGCATTACCTCAATTCAGAGAAATTCAAAACAGCATGGTATGATGGCCATAAAATGTAATACAGAGTTTGCTTCATCGCCAGTCACTTCAGACAAGAGAAATGATCAAATGCCATAGCTAGGTGGGGCAAAATCCCAAGTATCACCCCGGGATCATCCCTGTGCGTTCACATGATGCACAGGGCATCCCGGGAGCAGGGAGGGATGATCCCTCCATTTCCCCAGGATTTTGCCCTACCCATCTAGACCAGTTTTTCCGTGGACCCAGGCTGATCCCGAGACTGTGAAATTTGCACTGCTCTGAATTTTGGAATGGAATTTTCCAATCCCTAAATCCATACGACAATGTGTATATTAGAAGAATCAAGGTCTAGATCCACATTACTGCTTTATACCAGAATGGAAGTGCACTGATAACTATGGGGGCCCAATCCACATTCCATATACTGCTTTCGTAGTGTTACTGTATATCTTGCTTTATATTCCACATTCGTAATGACACAAGGTGTAGATCTGGCCAAGGTTAAAAAAAATACTTTATATTAGGAAATTTGCTTGCAAAAAAAAAAGGTGCATTAGGCAAAATGTATAGAAAAAGCATTTATTGGGAGAAATGAGCACAAAAATGCTTATGTATTTTTCATGGAAATGTTAAAAAAAAAATCAAGTTTGGGATGAACTGAACCAAACTGAATATTGAAGAAATTCTCAAAATTCAAAGCGAACTGAAGTTAAGATTGGGAAACTGAAAAACTGAGAGTCATTGAAACTGATAAATTCTTACATCTATATATATATATATATATATATATATATATATATATATATATATAGGCCAGAATATTTTACAAGTATATCCCCGCATCTACACTGGCAATGCTATTACAAGAACTACTAATGATAGCCGCAACATCATGGGATTAGTGAAGAGAGAAAGGGGCATGACAAACTCCCTGCAGTGTAGGCCAGAACAAACAATTGCCCGGTAAACTGCCACCCCCCCTTTATGTCCACCACAGCCTGATCCAGGGAGCTCTCAGACCTTCCAGGACTTACTTGGTCACAGAAATAAAGGTCAGTGCTGGCACCCACTATTTCAAACCTCAAAACCGGAAATGTTACAAATGAACAATTAGCCCAAGCAGAAAGCGCTGAATTTAATATTTATTTATTACATTTTTATACCGCCCAACAGCCGAAGCTCTCTGGGCAGTTCACCTGGGGTTCACCTGGAAGGAAGCACACACACAACTCGAGAAGTAGAGATGATGTTTATCTATGTAGAGGAAAGGGATTAAAAAGGCATACAAGATCAAATAAAGCCTTTGGAACAATACCCCAGGCAAAAATAACAAAGCAATACTTAAACCTATCCTAAATATGGGTCTCCCAATAGGACAGGATTCAAGAACTCACATGCCCAAAAGTAAGTTGGCACAGGTAGGTGGAAAAAAATGGGCAGCTCCCAGCTTTCTGTTTTTAACCCACAGCCCATGACAACTTCAGGAAGTTCTCTTGTAGTCAGTCACAGCCCGACTCCAGCAATGTTCCCAAACCCTGGTGGTGGTGGTTGGAGTTTCCACAGACTGGGCTGGCCCTTCCATGAGTAAGAGTGAGGGAGTTGCCTCAGGCAGTAGCTTTTGGATGTCATGAAAGGGCAGCAAATTATTAGTTACTTACTTTGTTGTTATTGCATTTCTACTGCCTGGAATGGAAGATTTTCTGCCTCATATTCCAAAATAACATGGCTGGCTTTGACTTGGCTTGGGGGCTGCCATTTGCTGCTCTGCTTCAGACAGCAAAATCCCTTGGGTTGGCCCTGCACAGGAATGAAGCTGAGATCATTCAGCCCAATTAACTGAGTCGTGCCCTGGCCTTGAAGACAAGGACTGTCTTGAAATAACAGACTCACAGTTGTTGTATCAGTACATGCTCTTTGGCTTAGCCAAATGAAGTGTTCTCACAGTCAGAGTACAGAAAGAAAATGGCGTTCTTAAGAGGATTATTCACCTGCTCTTCTTCAGCATGGCTCAGGGCTCTTCCCACTGGCTTTGCTACAAGTCATCCAAGTGGGTTTGAACAGTGGGAGTGGAGAAATATATGCCAACAAGGCTGAAGTAACAATCTGATAGTTTGCTTGAATAACATTGAGCTGCTGCCATTCAGTATAAATATTCTTATGGAAGGCTTGCACAATAAATTTAAAACAAATATCACAACGAGATAATAACAAAATTAAAATGCAGAAAAATGGGCAGCAATAAAATCATCACAGTTTTAGCAATTACCAGTCTTGGAGATAATAAAAGTTTTATGCCTTGCTACAAAAATATAGCAAAGTAGGCATCAGGTGAGCCTTCCTGAGGCTAGAATTTCATAAACAGGATGCAATACCACCACCACTAAATCTCCCCAAATAACTGTAGAGATTGGGCCTAGCACTTCTACACAATAGGCCCAGCACCTCTGCAGATGTGCCCCAACAAGACGTGGGGACTGATTCTGAATCAGACATGGAGGTGGAGATGGAAGGCATTGTCAAGGAGTCAAGGTTGCAGGAGCAGGGGGCAGAGTGGAGTTAGAATAATAGTGGTAGAAAGAATGAAGCCTAGCTCCCATCTAATCTTTTGTATAACAGCCAGATCAGGTCCTCTGAACCCATGGGAACACAGGCTCCTAACAAAATCAAGAAAGGGTGGGAATAAGAGACCCAAGAGTTAGACATCAGAGGGAGCAACATGGGTTCATCAGGTACTCCAAGATACTTTCAGCAAAGGAAACAAGCCCATGGAAAGACCCACCTTTAGGACAGGGCATCGTAGCCCACTGAATTTGTGAATGGGAATCCATAGTAACCAGCAGCAGTTTAGTAGCAACTCTGCCTATAGCCTAAGCAATGCTTATTTGTTTGAAGTTTGCATAATAAAAATAATTGATTAGAAACTCAGCTTGACTACTAATTAACCCAGCCATACCTGAAATAAAGGTGAATTAGGGGGTTATTAATTACCAGAATGAATCAATGGATGCAGGAGTGAGTCCTGTAGTATGGACTCCTCAGAGAGGAAAGTTTTGCATTTACTTGGAACAAAGACTGGCCACTACATAGAAAATAGAACTGTAGGAAAGAGATTAGATGATATAATCGGTTGCCCTCCATCTCAAACTCTCCTCTCTTCATCCTAATTCAAAGTACTGCATGGAAGTAGTGATCTGTTCCAAAGAAAAATAGACTGGGGTAGAAACAGATTAATTCTGGAGACATACTAATGAAAATCTGTATTGCTGATGTATATTCTACTTTCACATTTGACTCTTCAACCACCATTAGGCGATTCTGTTTGGATCAAGAAATTAATTCTGCCAGTGTAAACCTTTTGGACTAAATGTACATTGATGGTGCTATATAAATAAATAATAATAATAATAATAATAATAAATTTTAACCTGAGTTAAATGCAAACTTTCTAGGGGGAGAAAAACTTTGCAAAACCAGGAGGAAATACAATGTTATATATTCTGGTTGTGTGAATATATAGACCAGATCTTAAAGTTCACTTGCATTTTGAGTAGTGATTTCTAAAATAAAAGGTGCTAGCATTAAATTCACAACATAGAAGCCCACACTATTCCCAGCCAGTCACAAATAATTTTGCTCTTACACCCTGGTTATGAAGTATAGGCCTTACATTACACTTTACTTTCCCTGTTACCAAGATCAGTGTGTTGCAACACCTGACTGGTACCACCCGTGCGTTCATCATCATGTCAATGGAGATCGGGAAGCTGACCATTTCTTTAACCATGTTTCTACAGCAAAAAGACATCCTTGCTGCCATAAAATTGATACAGACAGCAACTATGCAGGGGCTAATCTTTGAATCAGGAGAAGTGGCTGCTGGAAGTGATGCTATGTCTTTGCATGCAGACGGTCCCAGGATCAATCCCTGGCATCTTCAGGTAAGGCTGGAAAACATCATACTTTAAACCTTGGAGAGGTACTGCCAATCAGTTTTGACTGTGTTGGGCTAAGTGGTCCAATGGGGCTCTGTTAACTTGGAACCCCCCAACCTAGAATCTTTTCCAAACATATGCCAAAGTTTTGTGCTAGTTTTGTGCCGTTTTGTGCCACAAACCCTGAGTTTTGTGCCGCATCCTAAAGTGTGAAAACGACATACCCTTAGGTGTGGTCTAGTAGATGAGAAAAATTTCACATTCTCTAGAGTGGATCTGAGAACATGAAATTTTTCTCATCCACTAGACCACACCTAAGGGCATGTCGTTTTCACACTTTAGGATGCGGCACAAAACTCAGGTTTGTGGCACAAAACGGCACAAAACTAGCACTAATTTTTGGCACCGGTTTGGAGTGGATCTGAGAATGTGAAATTTTTCTCATCCACCAGACCACACCCAAGGGTATGTCGTTTCCCGGCTTCCTGGGGCGGCACAAAACTCGGGGTTTGCGGCACAAAACGGCACAAAACTAGCACAAAACTTGGCACCAGTTTGGAGGTTCTATGACAAAGTTCATTTTTTGGTGTGTTAACTACAAACCCCCGCTTGAAGTATCAATACACAGCTCTTGGTGGTGGCACAATACTCGGGGTTTGTGGCACAAAACGGTACAAAACTAGCACAAAACTTTGGCATATGTTTGGAAAAGATTCTAGTTTGGGGGGTTCCAAGTTAACAGAGCCGTCCAATGGTCTGACTCAGCAGTGCTGGCTCCAGGTTTTGGAGGTCCATTGAACAAGACATCCTCAATGCCCCACATCCCCCAGTGATGCTACCTTCTCACTGCTAGTGTCACCAGCTGCTATTGCTCCTCATCCATTTTATAATTATTGCTACCACGTTGTTGCTTGACAGGCAGAGAACCAGCAAGCAAAAAGACAGTGGCATCTACAGCTCCCCTTCTTGCCACCGCCATCCTTTTTTTGAATTTCATTTTGGGTGAAATTTCAGGGGCCATTTTAGCTGGCAGCAACATCCTAAGAGACATCTGTCTTAGGCTACAATCTTACCCACAATTTGAAATGGACACAGATAGGATTGTGTTGTTGCTAATTGCAAATTAAATAAGTAAATAAATAAACAAACAAACAAACCTAAAATTGAGCTTTCAGGTTGGTCATGTCTCACTTTAGGGCATGCCTGAATTAGTAAATGAAAGTCCAATTCAAAATCATTGCTCTCCACTCTTGAGCAATATGCAATCCGTTAATAACACAAATGTCAGACTGGCTGGGTCTGCCGCATACTATCCAAAGCAAGAATTTAATAAGCAATTAATTCCTGAAATGATGCATAGCTATCTGCAAGAGCCAATTCTAGAAATGGCAAGGACTTCAATTCTATTAGAAAATAAAATGGGGTTTGTGTGCAATTTCTGAATGTTCAAGAGACCACGGAAAGCAAGGGAAGCCAGTGGGTGATGTAATTGTTGTAGGATTTCAAATAAGGGGAAGGGATATGCCGCCACCACCCACCCCATTAACTTAGTACAAGTAAACTTAGGATACATGAATTAAAGCAGAGAGGCACAGATAGCGTCAAACGCTGGGGACTTCTGTGGAACTTACAGTCTAATTCTAACCTTGTTTACTCAGATGTAAGTGCCTCTGAATGAAGTGGGGCTTTCTCTCTTCTAATAAGTGGGTTTAGGATTGCAGCTTAGGGGTAGCAGAGAAACATAATTTTCCTGGCTACTTTGGGACCTTTTTAAGGCATGGCCAAAACATAGGAGACGTCCATAAAATGTTGGCAATGCTCTGCTGAAATGAAATCCCCTTTCTGTTATTTGTATTTACTAACTTAGTGGTGATTGCTTAAAACAGGGAGGGGGGGGAGAAAATGCCTAGTGCCTTCAATCTGAATTAGTTTCATTTGCCCTCACTTACATTTGCATGTAGCCAAATCTGATTGGCTATGTAGTATTATGATATTGTCCTGTTCAGGCCATGATCTCCAATTGGTTGGGATTGTTCATGTGATTATTGCAGTAAGAAAACACCCCCTCCCCTCCAGTAACAAAATGAGAAAAAGTGGAAGTCATAGAATCATAGAATGGTAGAGTTGGGCCTTAGCTAGACCTAAAGTTTATCCGGGGATCGTCCCAGGGTCATCCCTCTTCATGTAAATGACACACATGGGATCACTGGAGCAGGCAGGGATGACCCCGGGATGATCCCAGGATAAACCTTAGGTCTAGCTAAGGCCTTGGAAGGGGCCTATAAGGCCATCAAGTCCAACCCCTGCTCAATGAAGGAATCCACCTCAAAGCATCCCTGACAGGTGGTTGTCCAGCTGCCTCTTGAATGCCTCTAGTGTGGGAGATCCCACAACCTCCCTAGGTAATTGGTTCCATTGTCGTACTGCTCTAACAGTCAGGAAGTTTTTCCTGATGTCCAGCCAGAATCTGGATTCCTGTTACTTGAGCCCATTATTCCATGTCCTGTCCTTGAGGATGATTGAGAAGAGATCCTGGCCCTCCTCTGTGTGACAACCTTTCAAGTATTTAAAGAGTGCTATCATGTCTCCCCTCAGTCTTCTCTTCTCAAGGCTAAATATGCCCAGTTCTTTCAGTCTCTCTTCATAGGGCTTTGTTTCCAGACCCGTGATCAACCTGGTTGCCCTCCTCTGAACAAGCTCCAGCTTGTCTGCATCCTTCTTGTAGTGTGGTGCCCGGAACTGGACTCAATACTCAGGATGAGGCCTAACCAGTGCCAAATAGAGGGGAACCAGTACCTCACGCTATTTGGAAGTTATACTTCTATTAATGCATCCCAAAATAGCATTTGTGTTTTTTGCAGCCACATCACACTGTTGGTTCTTATTCAGATTGTGATCTACAACAATTCCAAGATCCTTCTCACTTGCAG
The DNA here is from genome assembly GCF_023053635.1 of Elgaria multicarinata webbii. Lineage (NCBI taxonomy): Eukaryota > Metazoa > Chordata > Lepidosauria > Squamata > Anguidae > Elgaria > Elgaria multicarinata. The sequence goes on along the minus strand of NC_086178.1, from coordinate 25,791,021 downwards.
TATTGCTGAGCCAAGTATCCCCCATCTTGTAACTGTGAATTTGTTTCTTTTTCCTAGGTTTAGAACTTGGTATTTATCCCTTTTAAATTTCATTCTGTTGTTTTCAGCCCAGCATTCCAGCCTATCAAGATCACTTTGAAGTTTGTTTCCGTCTTCCAGGGTATTAACTATCCATCCAATTTTATGTCATCTGTAAATTTGATAAGGATTCCCTGCACCTTGACATCCAAATCATTAATAAAAATGTTGAAGAGCACTGGGCCCAGGACTAAGCTGGAGAACAACATCACCACCAGAGAATAACAGAAACAATGGAAGCAAACAGAGACTAAAAGGGTGAACAAACAATCTAGAGAATTGTGTGCTACTCTGGGCATGTCTACACAAAGCCTTTGCCCCAGAGTGGATTTGCAGTAGCGGCAGGTCATCTACATGATGCAGCCGCCATTGCAAAGCCATCCAGGGGAAAACCCCAGAAACGCCACTTTAAAAAAGTCAGGCACTTACTACAGCATTTTGGGCAGTAGGCTTGTCACAGCTCATGGCACCCCCTGATTGGTCACCATGGGCTGGACAGGAAAGGGGTCAGCCCCACACCTCTGTAAAAAAAAAAAAAAAAAACAGAGGGGTGGAGAGGAGCGAGGCCATTCCTCCCCCCTTTTAAATTTTTTTATTACCTGTATCTGTGCAGCTGCACAGATACAGATAATAAAAATTGTTTTTAAATGGTGGAGGGAGGAACAGGCAGACAGAGGGAGGTCAGAGGGAGGAGAGGTGGTTCGCCCGGCATCCCTCTCCACATCTCTTCCTCTGTCTGCCTTGTTCTTCCCCCGCCCATTTTTTTAAAAAATAAAATTAAATGGGGGGAGTAACGGCCCCATTCCTCTCCTTCCACCCCCATTTTTTAATTATTATTATTTGTACAGAGCAGGGAAAGTTCTCACTTGTGTTCCTTCCCGTGCAGATGCCAGGAAGGAACGCAGGTGCAGGATCCAGGCACCTCGTGGCACCTAAGCACTGACAGAGGCTCTATCTCATGTCCCTTCCCACTAAAAGCACTACTTGTAATAAGAAAACATAAATAGTTTCATTCCTTTTTCAGTAACTGGAGGGGAAAAAAACATCCCTTAGCAAGGTTGTGCAGGAGGTCAATTCTGATGGATGTGTTCATAAAAATAGACCCCCTGTCTTTTGGCTCAGCCCAAATCTAAAAGGTTCTAGGGTCCCAATATTATTTATTTATTTATTTATTTATTACATTTCTATACCGCCCAATAGCCGGAGCTCTCTGGGTGGTTCACAATAACCAGAGTTTGGATTTTATTAGGTCGACAGTTCTGCTTACAAGAGATTTTGGATTTATTAAAAACACACACACACACACACACACACACACACACACACACACACACACACTACCTTTGGATGTCTACACCAGAGAGTCCTTTATTTTTGTTAGTTGTACAATTACCTTCACATAGAAATCTGGGAACAATGTGTTTTCTGTAGGAATGATCTTCTTTTACTCCTAATTCCTTAACCCCAAATTGAAACTACCTCTGTGGGCATGTCTACACTGGACAATATCTCAGGGATTGTCCCAGGGATCATCCTTGTGTGTCCACATGATGCACAGGGGATCCTGGGAGCAGGGAGGGAAGATCCCTGCATTTCCCTGGGATATTACCATACCCTTTCTTTGCAGCTTTTCCTGCGGCCCTGGGATGATTCCAAGGACCACGGGTGGTGTGGCTGGCCATCCTGGCTTCTTCCCTCTTCCCCATGAGTAGCTGGGGTCATCGGGGGGAAGGAGCCTGGATGGAAAGAGTCCAGGACCATTGGGGTGGGGTGGGGAGTGGGGTCGTGGCTTTTTTTTTACTTACTTTTGTGCTGGAGCTCAGGTGCACTCCAGGTCATGTCTTTTTTTAAAAAAAAAATGGCAGGCATGACGTCCTCCTTCCTCCCTGGATGTCGCGTGCCATGTGTGAACCCAGGGGGAGGATCTCACGATCAGCATATCATGAGATCCTCCCCCCTCCCTCCCAGAATGCCAAAAGGTGTAGACATGCCCTATGTCACCACAACTGCTCATCACTAATGTAGATTATAATCCCAACTCCAGCCACAAACATGCACTGAAAGAGTGAACAGAATTTAATTTTGCAACCCAACCCAAAAAGCAATTGCTCATCTGCAAAAAGGCAAGCAAGCAAGCAAACACAAATCCTTGTTCTTGAATTTCTATGGGGGAAACAACTCACAAAACAAAATTAATCCTCAAATTTATCAACATCCGAAATCAGAGAGACTCTCCGGTGAATGAATTTTAGTCATGTTCTTCCTTCCTTCCTTCCTTCCTTCTTTCTTTTAAATGCACATTTCAATATTATACAATTGGAGTGGGGACCTCACCATGATAGACAGGGATAGTAAAGCCCATATATTGCAGAGGTTCTTGATAGCAGTCTAGGACAAAGGAAAGCTGTTGCCTCTTACACATATGTAAAGAAAATGTATTAGCCCAATTATGTTGTCCAACACAATCTAAAATAAATTATTTTGAGAGCAGAACCCATCCTAAACTGTGTTACCCATTCTGAGCTGTGTTCAGGAAAGTCATAAATCCTTGTTTAGTATTTTTGAAAGATAATGTTCCAGGTCCTAGGATATCTAGGGTGGCACTACTCTTTGTAGAGGACTGTGTGTGTCTCCTCCCCCATCTCACAAATGAAGTGATCTGTGGTCTGGGTGCATCACACTGATGCCCATCCTTGAAGAAGGACCACTAGAACAAAGAGGAGAGATCATGCAAGCATTGACTGAGGGCAACTGGCAGCGTCATCTGACAAGCTTTTTATGACACGCTTATTACTGGCCACTCACTTTTTTTGCAGGTCCTTTTGAGGATGGCATCCACGTCCCATGTTTCTCCAACCATTTCTGGTCTTCTATCCACAGCAAAATAAGATCCCGATAAATCAGATTTATTTATTTGGAAGCAAAATGTGCCGCCATTTCCTGCTGTGGGCAGGAAAAGCAGGGCAATAAAAATGTTCACTGAATAGGTCACATGGTCATTGTTTACTTCCTCTTTTTTTCCTGTGTGAAGAAAGAAGAAGTATTGTGGGGCAGAAGCGGGGGTGGGGAATTGACGGTAGGGAAACGTGATTCCCCCCCCCTCATCTGATGACTCCCTGGGTGTTGACATCGGGGGCTTGGCTCATATACAATAGAGTCTGTGTGGTGAAGGGAAGGCATGGTGCTCCCTCTGCCCCATCATGCAAAGACAAACAATGTCCAGAATAGCATAAAAAATGGCAAGGCAAATGAGCCTTGCCTACTGCAAAGCTCACACGGAGAAGTCTATTTTAAAAACAACTGTACCTGACAAGACTTTTTCCTAGCAATTGTGGGAGCTCAGTGTTTCCAAAAAATCTCGATATTGGTCTCAATGAAATGGTCTGTGTGAGCTATTTGTGGATTCGTCTGTTGTTGTTGTTTTAAGATGGTAGAGACAAAAACATTGCCTTGATTTAACTAGGTCATTCCTATATCATTCAGTATTATAGCTATCTAAGCACAAAAAGGGGGTCCTATAATTCATAAAACAATATGATTATAGTACAATTTACAAGATTATTATTATTTTGCAAAATAATAATATTTTTAAAGGTGTTTCGTTTCCCTCTAGCAGCCTAGAAAGCAAACTATTTTTTTTATTTCTTTTTTTAAAAAAACAATTATACATAACTCCGCTGAAGGGTAAATTCTTAGCACAAAGCTGTGCTGTATTGATTTCTTTAAAACAAGAAAAAAGGAGGTGCCATGGGCTGAAGAGAGAATACTTTAGAACAATCCTGCCTTGGAGTTCAGTACATGGAAATGAGAGAAGATATTGGAAGCTCAATTTCCAACTTTAAATGCTGAGTAGAAAATTAACTGATCAACAGGGGGAAATGGGATAAAATTAGAATAAGATAAAATGAGAACCATATATTGAAAAGAAATACAAAATATTGTGACTAAGTAAGAACAAATTGGAAATTTATCAAGAGTTGGGAGCTGCAATAGATCTTCATGTTTTAATTGCATGTAATTAACAAAATCCATATATTCTTTTCATGAATGATGCCAACACATAACTGGTTTACTCTAAAGATGAATGTACTTAAGATCTTTGAGTACAAGTCATAATGTCCTAAATCCACTGGCTTCTACCACAGATCCAGTGTGGTGTAGTGGCTAAGGTGTTGGACTGGGAGTCGGGAGATCCGGGTTCTAGTCTCCACTTGGCTATAGAGACCCACTGGGTGACTTTGGGCCAGTCACAGACTCTCAGCTCAGGCTACCTCACAGAGTGGTTGTTGTGAGGATAACATGGAGAGAAGGAGGATTATATACACTGCCTTGGGTTCATTGAAGGAAAAAAGGCGGGATATAAATGTAATAGATAAAAATACAATAAATAAAGCTTGCTAGAGCAGATAAACAGTATCAGACTCTCATCAAGCCAGTTCCTGAAGAGCCGGTTTAAAATTCCAGCTGCGACCACTCATGAGAAACGAGATTATGGTTAAATGGCTGCTGTCTCCAGCCCCAGGAATAGGACATAAGGCTGCTAATGCAACTGGGGCCTCAGCTAGACCTACTGGTCTAGCGTGATGGAGGGGTGAAGATTTCACAATATTTTTATCATGAGATCTCCCCCTCTGTTTACACACAGTGTGATGACCTTGGAGAGATAGGACGTCACGTCTGCCATTTTGTTTTTGTTTTTTTAAAGAAAAGGACCGCATGGGTGCGCTTGCGCAAAAGGTAAGTGTTTTTTATTTTTTAAAAAAATATTCCCGCTCACCCCACCCCACCCCCAGCTCCTTGGGAGGGTCCCAGCTCCTCGCGAGTAACTGCGAGGAGCCGGGACAAACCATGACACCTGCCCACACATACCACAGTCTCAGGATCATCCCGAGGCCATTGAAAAAGCGGGCCTGAAGTACACAGCCATATCCCAGGACAAGGGGGGGGGATCATCCCTCCCTGATTCCAGGATCCCCTGTGTGTGATGTGAACGCACAGGGATGATCCCGGGGATCGCCCCAAGATAAAGCCCCATCTAGCTATGGCGTGGGAGATGCATGGCTGTTAACCCAACTGCTAGGCCGGTTCTACAATTATTGATTGCTGTACTCTAATAGCAGAAGTTAATTCCTCCGTTTATGCTCAGTGTTTGTCCCATTAGAGTTTGTCCCATTAGAATTCAGAGGTAGACTTACTACAACATTTGGGAAGGAAGGGGAGGAGAAAAGAAGGAGAAGTTGAAACAAGAAGAGCAAGGCTCCCCCCCTTCTTCTTTTTTTAACAGAACTAATAATAAACAGTCAGGAACAGGCTACAAAGAACACTGACTGGTAAAATGCTGGGCCAAGATAAATCAGAAGGGGCTACAAACTGTGACAGTTACTTCAACACATGACAATAGTGGACTGACTGCCGACCTCCTTTAACTTTGATTGGTTAAATTAGTGCTTTCTTAACTAAAGGCCCAATCCCACTGTGCAATGCCTGCACTGATGAGGCCTTTGTAATCTTTTGATTCTACCTACATGAAACATCTGGTGTATTTCTCCTTACAATTCTGAATGTTTGCTGGAGGCCATATTATTCTGCCTGTTGGCTGTGGCAGCTGCTGCTCTTTGCAAAATACTGTATTGATTTGGCCATTTCGTTTTATGCAGCGGAGTTCTCCAAATGGCATTCCATTAAGGTTACTTCTTGTTTGGTTGAATTGTGATTCTGGTTACAAACGTTGTAATGTGCATTGCGAGTCCTTAAGGATTTATAGTTCTATGTATTCTGAATAGATAGGAAGCTTATTGTTGGCCAGGCGTGGGCGGAGGGAGGATTGGCAGCACTATACAGAAACCATTTCAGAACTACTTTTGATTTTTTGGGGGTAATGTTTCCTTAATAGTTATTTGATTATAATGCACCATCACAGTGCCATAATACATGTGAGACACACACTACTATAAGAGATTTGCTAGCTTTCCACATTTTGACTTCAAATGGGCTTATTTTTGTTGAGCTTTTCTGGAGATTTTATGGAAGAATCTTGGGCTTTTCCCCAGTTTTCTGAAACTTCAGAATGGTCTGGCCTATTCCTAGGGTGACCATATTTGGGAAACCAAAAAAGAGGACACCTAGTGTGTGTGTGTGGGGAAGCAGCTTTCTGAGTCCTGCAGAAAGTACGTTATTCCCCCGCCACCTTAAAGAACCCGATTGGAGTGGAGGAAGGGAAAGGATTTCATTCTGCACCACCACCATCCACTCCAATGGGGGCCTTTTCTATAATGTCCACGAATGACCCACTTTCCCCTTTAAGACCTCAATTGGAGCTTGGGGTGGGGGAATGATGTGCCTCAAGAAAGCATGTCATTCCCTCCTGCCATGCTAATGGCAGCCTTAAAGGGGAAGGTGTGTCATTCCAGGACATTATTGAAAATTATAGAAAATCCCCCCTGACACCATGGAAAGAACAAAAAACAGGACAAATCCGGGGAAATCCTGACAGTTGGTCACCCTACTATTCCAGATGTTTTCCTGCCAGCCCCAATTTAGGGTGGCCAGGTGTCCTACCTTGCAGAGGACACTTTTCTATTTTGGACAGCTTTCAGAAGACAGTCCTTTATTTGAAGGTAGAGGTATCCAAATGAAGTCTGGTTTAAAGAAGGGAGAGCAAGAGCTTTGAATCTACCCATCAACAGTTCTCCCCTGAATAATAGCAAACTGAGCAAGTCACACAGGTCATCTGGTCACAGTCTTTCCCACTATGCTGAGACATATTGTATTACTATTTAAATTATAGTTATTTCTTATTTTCCACAGCTGATATGCCTGGTGTTGCTCGGGTCCGAGAATAATGTTTATAACATTTATTTGATTTATTCATCTTTAGGTTGGTTGGGTTTTTTAGTCTGGTTGGCTTAGTAAATTGTTTTGTTAGAATAAATGGGAAATTGTATTAATAAGAACTGTATTTTAAATTAGAATATTGTGATAAACCACATTTTTTGTTTTACCTGAAAAGCTTACACCTCCTATCATGCTTGACCAGACAGCCATCTAAACTTCAAAAATCATCAGGAGCAGATCCACACACAGGCTTCAGGATGCCCTGAAGGCACTTTAGGGTGCCCCGAAATCGATGATGTAGACCCTGCCTTAATCGTTCCAAGAAGAGGTGGAGGAGGAGGAGGCGGCGGCCCCACATTGCCCCTCGCGGGGACAGGATGAAGAGTTGCAGTGCCCGGCGACTTCGCTGGGGAATCAGCTGCCACCCACCTACCCGCCGGCCTCCTTTTGCCGGCGAAAGAGCCACCCGGGCCCACCCGGGTCGGAGAGCTCGGCGGAAGAAGCCGCTGCCGCCTTCCACCCGGGTCATAGAGCTCGGCGGAAGCCGGCGGTGGCTTCTTCCGCCGAGCTCTCCGACCCGAGTGGGCCCGGGTGGCTCTTTCGCCGGCAAAAGGAGGCCAGCGGGTAGGTGGGTGGCAGCTGATTCCCCAGTGAAGCCGCCGGGCACGGCAACTCTTCATCCTGTCCCCGCGAGGGGCGATGTGGGGCTGCCTCCTCCTCCTCCTCCTCCACCTCTTCTTGGAACGATTAAGGTAGGGTCTACATCATCGATTTCGGGGCACCCTAAAGTGCCTTCAGGGCATCCCGAAGCCTGTGTGTGGATCTGCCCCAGGACACACAACACCCTTTCTACCAGCTAAAAAAGATGCAAACCTAAAAATATGTTTTCAAAATATACCTGGCATTGACCAGATTTCTGAATAACTTATAGTAGGGAAGTGGATCCACCATCTTAAAGTAGCAGGCCAATAATAATAATAATAATAATAATAATAATAATAATAATAATAATAATAATAATAATAATAATTATTCTTACCTGCCTCTCCACTTCGAACAAGGCTAGGCCTGTGAGTTAACCTTTAAACAAATTAAATTCAGTTTTCCCCCTCTCTTACCCTCACAGCAACCCTGCAAGGTAGGCCTGTCCTAGGCCTGTGAGGTAACTTTAAAACAAAATAAATTAGTTTCTTTTCTCTCTCTCTCTCTCTCTCTCTCTCTCTCTCTCTCTCTCCCTCTCCCTCTCCCTCCCTCTCTCCTTCAACACCTGGCCAGGGCTGTCTTGAAGCTGTCATGATTTTCCTTGTCCCCACAGAAAACAAAAACTACAACTCCCAGCATGCCTTTTGTCCAGAGCTGCGACCTCCTTCCTTTCTGCTTTGGATGGGGCCTAGTAACTCAGGCAGCCAACCCATGTGCTCTCCTTTCAGGCCCAGGATGGTGAGCCACTTCCAGATGATGGCTGCCACAGCCTGATAAATCTTTCCTCCCACCCAAGGCTATTGAAACAGAAGAGTGAATGGAGGAATGACTGACAGCTAAGGCTAGAATGGAATGGTGGGCAGAGTTAGTGGCAGTTGGGGAAAGTCAGTTAGTGGGGGACGAGTTAGGACTGAGCGATTGTGAGGCCAGTACTACACCTCCCAGCATGCCTTTGGCAGCCCTCAAGTGCCTCTGATAGGTGCTTTCCTCTTTTCATGGCTGATGATGCTCCTTGACAGAGCATCGAAGAGGAGCATCGCCAAAGAGGGGAGGTAAGCAGCTGTCAGTGGACACGCACAACTCCAGCCAAGTCCTGCTGGGACTGCCTTAGCCCACACTTCTCACTCACAAAGTGTTCCATCAGGTATCTGTACTGAAGGGCTGGGACTGGGCCAGGTTCTGCACAATGGTTCTGTACAATGAAGTTGCTGTATCTTTAAAGGACCACAGGCTTGCCCATATGGAGGAAGACTACTGTGAGGTGACTACATGACAGCATCTGCCAGCTATGTCTATGATCATAGCTGCTGGGGGAAGTCTGGCTGCCAACTTCTCATATTCGGGATATTGAACATCTTTCATCCCGAGGGCCAAATTCAATTTCAGAGAAGCTCTGAGGGTCCACATTCCAGTGGTGGGTGGAGCCAAAGGCAAAAGGGGTGGAGCCAAAAATTACCAAAAAAAAAAAAAAAAAAAAAGATAGAGAGCAGGATATTTTAGCTTATAGCATTTACTGCCAGTAGCTAAACTTAAGAGGAGGTATTTCTACTTTGAGTGCCTTGCTGCATTTTTGGCAGAAAGGCATGGTATAAATAAACAAAATCTCAAAGTTTTAAAATGGGGGAAGGAAAACTGCACTCAACTCAGGAAGCCACAAAACAATCAGTGGTCTGGGGACAGGGTGGGTAGGGGGAGGGAGAAAGTCCATCTGAGGAACCCCAGAAGGATGGATTGGAACTCCACACTGAGGCGCTGCACCCCTGTCTTAGATAAACAACCTGGTTCTTGTGTAAATACGAGAGTGTACAAGTGCATACAAAGTATCCAAGGGACCCCCCCTAATGTCATAGCAGAGGTCCTTCACCCCACCCACCCAGGATGCCAAACTAGCAGTGCAATGTAGTAGAATTTGATATATACTTACATCCCTCTCACAAAACCGTTCAGGGCCATTCTGGAACACCTGCCTTGTTTTCCCCATACAGTAGGCAGCACTGTGGAAACAGCACATGGCATTCGTACGCTGCGTTACCTGCATGTCAAATGGTTCCCCTTGGACTTGATGTACAAGCATTATAGCATAAGCTCTACTTCTGGAGGTCGGTGCAGAGTGCTAGTCCATACCCTGCTCCTAACTTCCATCCCATGCCCCACCTCCCAAATCCCTACTGTCTTAGCTTCTAGTTCGTAGCTGGCCCACAACATCTTGCAGCAGAGATAGTAGAAAATAGAATAGTTTCATGATGAGAGTCATGTGAGGTGTTGCAGGTTTATCATCCTGGAAGAGCAGAACAATGAAAGACAGATTAAATGACCAAGGAGAACGAGATAAAGAGACACTCAGATCTGATAAACGTCCATCAGCTATTTATATGTTTTAGACATGTAGGTTGTGAAAGTCTGTCTATTTCTTTTTATCGTTCTCACAATTGTGAGATTAGCTATTCTTACTGTTATACACGCCCAAGTTCCCCAAGGGGATGAGATGTTCCAAAGAAAGTGCTACTGAGATATGGTGCTTTCTTTTCTTCTTTTTTTGGAGGGAGCATTGGAGACTTTTGGCATTGTTGTTGTTGTTGTTGTTGTTGTTGTTGTTGTAACATTTGGTTTATTTACAGGTGTACAAGGGGACATCTACACAGGCGCTTTACTCCAGGGTAGCTTCGGAGTGGCGGCAGGTGAGTTATATGACACAGCTGCCACTCTGAAGGGATCCAGGGACTTACCCTGACTTTTTTAGCTCAGAGCCAGGCTCCGCGCTTCTGTGGAGGCTTTTTAAGGAAAAAAACAAAGGGGGAAGGAGGCGGATGGGGGGGAGAGGAATGGGGCAGCCAGAGCGAGCTCAGAGGTAGGAGAGTCGGCTGCCCTGTTCCTCTCCACTCCCCGGTGCTCCCAGCAGTGGCAGCTGGGGAGAGAGGAACTGGGCAGCATGGAGTCAGCTGTTGCTGCTGCTGGAAGCACCATCGAGGGGGCAGAAACAGGGCAGCCGGCTCTCCTACCTCTGAGCTCACTCTGGCTGCCCCGTTCCTCTCCTCCCATCCCCATTTGTTAAAATTTTAATCTTTAGATGCGAAGGATCGCATCTCCCCTCCTCTTCCCCCAGTTAGCTGTAAATGCGATCCTTCACATTTACAGCTAAACAAACAAACCAACAAAAAACTTTTCCCATTAAAAAAAAAAAAAAAACATTTACCAGAGAGGAGGGGGTGGAGATGCTCTGAGGTGCCTCGGGTGGGTGGGCACGGCGGCGGCAATTGCGCTCCTTCCCATATAGACATTAGGAAGGAGCATCAATGTGGCTGTGCCCTGGCTCGCTCTGCTGAGCGCAGCAATACCGCCGTTGTATAGACGAGGGCCTAGAGCCATAAGTGGAGGCAAGCAGCATATGCACTCTGCTACGCCTCATCTGATCTCAAGAGAGGCCCCCTCCACCTCAAGATGCTTAGCTCACAGCTCTCCTTCTGTTTCCTTTCCCAAATGGATACCGCTGTTTTTATACTGTTTATGTTTTCGATGGTTTTAAATTGTGTATACTTTTTAACGTTCACTGTTTTTTAACTTTTGTAAACTACCCAGAGAGCTTCGGCTATGGGGCGGTATATAAATGTAATAAATCAAATCAAAGGATATTTTATTGCTTCACACATCACACAAACAGGCACCCCCCCATAAACTGGCAGACCTCCCACATTGGGGGAAATCACGTTTGCTTACCGTCACTTCTCTGCTCACCCGTTTGTCCCACATTACTTCCTCTTTTGAAAGAGGAAGTAAACAACTTGCACATGGCCCATTCAGTGGACCATTTTAATCCCGCTGCTTCTCCTGCACACAACAGGAAATAGTGGCAACTTCCATATTTAAAAATAAGTTGGACTTACTGGGGTGTTGTTGTTGTTTTTGTCACACAAGGAAGTCTAGAAGGGGTAAGAAGTGCATGGGAGGCAGACGACGTCATGAGAGGGACCCATGAAAATCCATGAGTGCCCAGTACTGAGCGTGCAGTAAAACACTCATCTGATGGAGCTCTGAAGTACCTACATTCATGTCGAATATTCTCTTGTCAATCCTACTACAATCATGAGTAGTATTTACTGGAGTTGAACTGAATGCCTTCCCATTTTTATTTTCCAGTACAAATTGACAATTGGAATGAGATGGGGACGTAGAATAATTTCTCCAAGCATACTTTGAGAATATTTAATTTATATCAGTCCTGTTGTTTGCTATCCTTTTGTGTGTTCTTAGTTGTTGCTGTTGCTCCAGAACTCTTTCTCCCTCACCCCACACTGGTTGTTTCTTCTGCTTACTTTAGTTGTATCGGTAATTCAATCAGGAATCACATAGTGATGATAATGACTATGTAGTCCACCAGATTTGTTTATTCATTGACATCGCTGAGGGCAAACAAAGTCAATTTAGAGTGAGGGAAAACGCATAAATAATGTTGTGATGGTACATAGCTACAGATTTGGATATCTGCTGACATCACTGAAGGCAAATAAAGCCAATTCAGAAAGAGAGCAAATGTCAAGCGAGCAAATGAGGACAATGTCAACGAATAGGAAAATATTTCAAAAGAAATTCAAGGTGTGTGTGTGTGTGTGTGTGTGTGTGTGTGTAGGGTTGAAAGTGGTTGCTTTCACACTGCTGAAAATGTTCCTGAAAAACAGTTCGCGCTTTCAGATTAGCCATAATATTTATTTACAACAATGGCAAAAGTATTTTCTCATGATCAAACTTGCAACCAAGTAAAAAGAGGAAGAGAAGTGTAGCACTGTCACAAGCTTCCACCCAGCACTGTAACAAAATTGATCTGCCCAAGTGCTCTTGTCTTGCTTTTTAATCTGTCTGGAAAAGAGACCGGTTGATGGCTTATCAAACACCAAGCGGTTAGCATTTGAAAACATTTGAGAAAGAACCTGATAAGGAAAACAACACCTTTTCAATAGTGTCAATTAGGGAATGACATTTGGGCTGGGCTGCAGGGTAGGGGAAAATGCATTAAAATTTGATCTGTGCTTCAGTCAGTTGCAAAATGACTGAATCATCTCTCTACGTCTTTCTTGTGCAAACTCCAAGATGTATTCTGGGGGAAAAACACCCCCTCCCAAAAGTTCCTTTTATGGATTTAAGTTGATTTGAGAATGTCAATGACCCAGTCCTTGCCTAGGTTAGAGTATGATATGGAAGGCAACGCTTTAAAATCCTGCCCCTTTCTGGGTCTGTGTTTGTAGAACCTTTATTAGATGTGCTGATCACCAACTGGGTAGGTTCTCTAATTAGAGCAAATACTGCTGCTAGCCTGAACGTCTTAACAACAGGCTGCAATCTCACTCAGTGGTGTTTATTGCAGCAGAGGCTTACCCGAAAAAGGGGGGAGGGGAGACCAATGGGAGGATTAGGAAGCACTGTAAGGTGTAACAACATTATTTTCAAACTGGAGTTCAGAGAAAAAAAGTAATGTTGCTAACTGAGGGAATGAAATTGAACTTCCATAAACAAGGCCAACCCATAAATACATATCAAAGGATGGAAATCAGGAATGACTCCAGGTTTGAGAAGACACTGAGGCCGTAGCTAGACCGAAGGTTTATCCTGAGATCATCCAGGGTCCGCCCCTGCCTGAGCGCTGGATGCCCTGTGTGGCACCTAGATGAACAGGTTTGACCCCTGGATGATCCAGGGATAAACCTTAGGTCTAGCTATGGCCTTAGTAAACTGTCCTCTAGTGGGCTTATCTGGCTCTGTAGCTACCCTTTAAATTTCCCACAATGCTACAAAACTGTGCTAGACTGCATGCATTGTGGGGAAATAAAGGGGTGGCTACATTCAGCCAGAGTGCAATAATTGAACACACCAGCAGGGAGGGGTCAATACAAACATTTCAAACTTCGTCTAGGAATGGTATAGACTGGAATGGAAGAACCAATTAATTCCCATCTATGTCAACCTGTTATGAACATCAGTTGAGGCTCTCCTTGGAGTGTCATTATCATCTGAGTTATATTGTGTGGCAATATTTCCTGCTACGTGACATTCTCTGTAAAACTCCCTGTTAGATGTCCAGGTAGTCAATCATTCAGGCAACTGATAAAGACAGTTCTAATTAGGTTTTTTTTAATTATTGTTTGGGAGCTGACAGTGATATCATTGTGAAGTTATTATATATTATATTTTTTTATTAAAACATTTTTATCCCACCCTATATCACAAAGATCTTAGGGTGGTGTACAGATAAAATCATACATATAAAATCGAACAACAAATATACAATTCTAAAACAAATTAAACCATTAATATGTTAAAACCAGTATGAAATTTTAAAACCGTAAAATCCAATCAAAAGAAGACAGTGTGTAGGCTGGTGGATTTAGCCATCAAAGAGTTTGTTTAAAAGCCATGTCTTAACCTGCTGCCAAAATAAAGCCAGTACCAGCACCAGTCAGGCTTCCAGGAGGAGGGCATTCCACAGCGGGGTGCCACAAGAGAGAAAGCCCTCTCCCATGTCCCACCATAGCATGTATCTCACATTTGTAGGGCACAGAGAAGGGCTCCTCCAACAGATATGAGGTCTTGGGCAGGCAGATATAGGGAGAGGTGCTCCCTCGTGTATTGAGGTCCTAAGCCGTTTAGGGGTTTAAATGTCATTACCAACATCTTGAATTTCAATTGGAAATGTATTGGCAGCCAGTGCGATTCCTCTAATACTAGTGTTATATGGTCTCTTTGAGATGTTCCAGCTGCTGCATTTTGCACTAGCTACAACTTCTGAGTCATCTTCAAGGGCAGCCCCATTTAGAGTGCATTGCAGGAGTCTAATCGTGACGTTACCGGTGCATGTATTACTGTGGCTAGGTTGTCCCTGTCCAGGAAAGGCCGTAACTGGAGGATCAGTCGAAGCTGACCCCAAGTACTCCGTGCCACAGAGTCCACCTGGGCCTCCAGTGACAATGATAGGTCTAGGAGTACTCCCAAGCTATGCAACTGCTCCTTCAGAGGGAGTGCAACCCCATCGAGAACAGGTCGCTTACCCAATTCCCAGACTCAGGAACCACCAACAAGCAGAGCTTCCATCTTATCATGATTCAGCTTCAGTTTATTAGCCTTCATTGAGCCCATTGCAGCCTCCAGGCACTGGTCCAGCACTTTCACTGCCCAAGCTGACTCCGACGACAGATGTGTCAAATCCAATTGTGCTTGTTCACAGATGTGCTTTTGATCCAGCATGCCTCCACTAACAGAAACGGGAGGGAGGGGATTTTCACCAATTCCCCCCTCTACTCTGAACTCACTGAAAATCTACTCCTGAAGGTTGAGGGAGCCTGTCTAGAACAATGTTGAAAGTGGTGTATTTATTTATTTATTTATTTATTTATTACATTTCTATACCGCCCAATAGCCGGAGCTCTCTGGGCGGTTCACAAAAATTAAAACCATTCAAAGTATAAAACAACAGTATAAAACCATAATATAAAATACAATATAAAAGCTCAACCAGATAAAAATAGCCGCAATGCAAAATTACAAATTTAAAACCATGTTATTTAAAATTTATAGATTGTTAAAATGTTGGGAGAATAAAAAGGTCTTCACCTGGCGTCTAAAAGCATATAATGTAGGTGCCAAGCGAACCTCCTTTAGGGAGCTCATTCCACAGCCGGGATGCCACAGCGGAGAAAGCCCTCCTCCTGGTAGACACCTGCCTCACTTCCTTTGGCAGGGGCTCACGGAGAAGGACCCCTGAAGATGACCTTAGGGTCCGGGCAGGTATATATGGGAGGAGGCGTTCCTTCAGATAACCTGGCCCCAAGCCGTTTAGGGCTTTAAATGTGAATACCAGCACTTTGAATCGGGCCCGGACCTGGACTGGCAGCCAATGAAGCTGGAAAAGGACTGGCGTGATGTGGTCTCGTCGGCCAGTCCCTGTTAGTAAGCGTGCTGCCCTGTTTTGTACCAGTTGAAGTTTCCGGACCGTTTTCAAAGGCAGCCCCACGTATAACGCATTGCAGTAATCCAAACGAGAGGTTATCAGAGCATGGATAACTGTAGCTAAGTTATCTCTGTCCAGATAAGGGGGCAGCTGGTATATCAGCCTAAGCTGATAAAAGGTGCTCTTTGCCACTGAGTTCACCTGTGCCTCAAGTGACATTTCTGGATCCAAGAGCACCCACAAACTACGGACCCGATCCTTTAGGGGGATTGCAACCCCATCCAGGACAGGGCAAACATCACCTCGCCGGACAGATGAACCACCCGCTAACAGTACCTCCGTCTTGTCTGGATTGAGTCTCAGTTTGTTAGCCCTCATCCAGTCCATTACCGTGCCCAGGCGCTGGTTCAGAACAGTCACTGCCTCACCTGGGTTTGATGAAAAGGAAAGGTAGAGCTGGGTATCATCCACATATTGATGACACCTCAGTCCACATCTCTGGATAACCTCCCCCAGCGGCTTCATGTATATGTTAAACAGCATAGGGGATAAGAGAGAGCCCTGTGGAACCCCATGGCTTAGGTGCCACGGCACAGAGCAATAATCCCCCAGCACCACCTTCTGGAATCGGCCATCCAAGTAGGAGTGGAACCACTGCAACACAGTACCTCCAACTCCCAGCTCAGACAACCTATCCAGAAGGATACCATGGTCGATGGTATCGAAGGCCGCTGAGAGGTCCAGGAGAACCAACAGGGTCGCACTCCCCCTGTCTCTCTCCTGACAGAGGTCATCCCACAGGGCGACCAAGGCAGTTTCCGTTCCAAAACCAGGCCTGAAACCCGATTGAAATGGATCTAGATAATCCGTTTCATTCAAGAGTGCCTGGAGTTGTCCTGCAACCACCCGCTCAAGCACCTTGCCCAGGAAAGGGATATTAGCCACCGGCCTGTAGTTGTTAACATCCTCCGGGTCCAGATTAGGCTTCTTCAGGAGTGGTCTAATTACTGCATCTTTTAAAGAGGCCGGCACCACTCCCTCTCTCAAGGAGGCATTTACAACCTCCTGGACCCAGCCGGCGATCCCCTCCTTATTTGATGTAATGAGCCATGAGGGGCAAGGGTCAAGCACACAGGTGGTCAACCGGACTTGGCCAAGCACCTTGTCCACATCCTCGGGCCTCACTAACTGAAACTCATCCAATAAAACTGAACCGGACGGTGCTCCGAACACCTCTACTAGTGGAGCTGCATTAAGTGTGGTGTCCAATTCATGACGAATCTGAGCGACTTTATCTTCAAAGTGCCGTGCAAACTCGTCACAGCGTGCTACCAAGGGTTCCACCATCTCTTGCCCTGGCCCAGAGTGTAACAGGCCACGAACCACTCGGAAAAGCTCCGCCGGACGACACTGAGAAGATGCAATGCTGGTGGAAAAGAACTGTCTCTTTGCCACCCTCACCGCCACAGAATAGGCTCGATAGCGAGCTCTAACCCTTGTTCGATCAGACCCAGCATGAGTTTTCCTCCACCTGCGTTCTAGCCGTCTCCCCTCTTGCTTCATTGCCCTCAGCTCAGGTGTATACCAAGGAGCTGACCGGGCTCTGCTCAGAGGGAGAGGGCGCTTGGGCGCGATCATGTCAACCGCCCGAGTCATCTCTGCATTCCACAGAGCGACCTGGGATTCGACAGGAGCACCAGCCATACCAGCAGGAAAATCCCCCAGAGCCCTCTGGAATCCATCGGAATCCATTAGCCTCCGGGGGCGGACCATTTTAATAGCCCCCCCCCACCCTTGCAGAGGGGAAAGGCTGCCGAAACTCTAAACCTCAGTAGGAAGTGATCTGACCATGACAAGGGGGTAGATGTTAATTCCCCCACTTTCAGATCACCATCCTCCTGCCCAGTTGAGAAAACCAAGTCAAGTGTGTGTCCCTTTGCATGTGTTGGGCTGATGACATGTTGAGACAGCCCCATGGTTGTCATGGCGGCCATGAAGTCCTGAGCTGCCCCGGATACAGGAGCCTCAGCATGGAAGTTGAGATCCCCCAGAACCATCATCCTGGGGGTCCTCAACACCAGATCCGAGACAACCTCCGTCAGCTCAGGCAGGGAGACTGTTGGGCAGCGGGGTGGACGGTACACCAGCAGAATCCCTAATCTGTCTCGAGTACCCAACACACAGTACAGACACTCCAGACCAGTACTCGACTGAACAGGAAGCCTCGAGAGGGAGATTGTATTTCTATAGACCACGGCAACCCCCCCCCTCCCTGGCCCTCAAGTGCTGCACTGAATACCCAGGAGGGCAAAGCTGGGTGAGAGTAACCCCTCCCAGTTCACCCACCCAGGTCTCCGTGATACATGCCAGGTCAGCCCCCTCATCCAAAATCAAATCATGGATGAGGGAGGTTTTATTTTGGACCGACCTGGCGTTGAGCAGAAGCACAACCAAACCCGAGGGCAAGCTGGTAAGTCTGCCAGGAACCATTTGGTTGGGGGGAAAACCAGAAGAGGGGATAGCTGTAAGAAATCTAGCCCCTCTTCTCCTCATCTGGCCTGTTATTCCCCCATCGCCCCCATTCCCCCATACAGTGTATGATGCTGTAGGGAAAGCAGGAAATTGGCTAAAATCTCTTCCCCAACTTTACTGTTAGCGGAGCCCTCAGCTAAATCAAAAACTCTTCTGGGAATGGGAAGACTCCTCCTTTTCATGGAAGATAAAAGTTGAACACAACACAATGTCACCATCAATGTGCACACTGTTTTAATAAGTATTTTTAAATGTATTTTTTTATTGTGAATTTCAACCAAAATCAATTAAAAACGAAAGAGGAAAAAGAGAAACAAATTATATACATATATAGATATGTGCATATCCATATCAATAAATACGTATGAGATGCATTTATATGAAAATACAACTTTCTTGTAACTATACATAATCTTCAACAGAAATGGACTAGATATCCAAATAAGAATCCATTTGAAGGTGGCATCTATATGTCAGCTGTTCAAATATTGAAAGTGTTGTAAGGTCCTCAATATGTTGCATTAAAGGAGGGTTATCTTTCAGTTTTGTCATATTAGTCTTCTAGCTTTCAGCTGTCAAAAAGGTTCGTTCGTTAATTTCCAAGAAGCAGGTAGACAATTTAAAAGTGCATGTAGATAAAGAAATATTAGAGAGTGTTCCAGTACAAAATTTATCTTTATAATAACCTCATCCCCAAAAGAAGCAACTGCTGGACTTTAAACTGAACCTGAAAAAACATGTTTAAAATTCGCCGCTCTGACCAAGTTACTCCGCTTCTGAAATCTCTTCATTGGCTTCGAATTCACTTCAGAATCCAATGTAAACTTCTCCTGTTAACCTTCAAAGCTTTTCATGGTCTAGCTCCTTCCTATCTCTCCTCTCTCATCTCACACTATTGCCCCGCTCGTGCTCTTCGCTCCTCTGATGCCATGTTTCTCGCCTGCCCAAGGGCCTCTACTTCCCTTGCTCGGCTCCGTCCATTTTCTTCTGCTGCCCCTTATGCCTGGAACGCTCTTCCAGAACATTTGAGAACTACAAGTTCAATCGCAGCTTTTAAAGCTCAACTAAAAACTTTTCTTTTTCCTAATGCTTTTAAAACTTGATGTTGCGCAGACTTTATACTGTTAATTTTACCCTACCCTGTGCCTGCTTACCCTACCCTGTGCCTGTTTGCATTCTCTTCCCCTCCTTATTGTTTTACTATGATTTTATTAGATTGTAAGCCTATGTGGCAGAGTCTTGCTATTTACTGTTTTACTCTGTACAGCACCATGTACATTGATGGTGCTATATAAATAAATAATAATAATAATAATAATAATAATAATAATAATAAGCATTAGTTACATTGCATTGCCAATAATGCATTTTATTATGTGTAAAAAGCCGTGTCCTGCTTCCCTATGACTTTACAATCTGAAGTTTTCTTGGCGCTTACCTGCAAGGTAAAAGTTTTATATTAATTTAAATTTCAAGAATTTTATTTTATAGATATTTAATTGTTCATCTTTATTGTTTACTACTCAAGAAACCCAAGTAAGGTTGGTCTGGCAGATATAAATGTTAATCTGAATAAATAGCTAGGATATTGATAATCTATAGCTGTTTTAGGTAACGAAACAATTGGCCTCAATTTCTCAGTGGTAGCATTTGCAAACACCTTCAAGTATATACTTATTATTTTATATATTATCTTAGAACTTAGAATATATAGATTTCCATTCAGGTTAGATAATTATGTTAGCTGGTCCCAGGTACTCCATCCTC
This sequence comes from Elgaria multicarinata webbii, assembly GCF_023053635.1. Lineage (NCBI taxonomy): Eukaryota > Metazoa > Chordata > Lepidosauria > Squamata > Anguidae > Elgaria > Elgaria multicarinata. The sequence goes on along the minus strand of NC_086178.1, from coordinate 25,771,175 downwards.
TCAATCTGTATTTGGGATTGAAAGACCCAGGAAAAGTGTGGGAGCATGGAAGGTAAATTGTAAGCAAGCACAATTTGTGACATTTCATAACTTCATGACTGATCATGGGGCACATTGAATAAGGCATCTGTCTTAACTTCCAATTCCTGGATTTTTGGAGTTTGGACTATGAGATAGCCTTAGCCTCTTGTCTTTTAAATTGGCAGGCTTTTTGATGATTGAAAATATACATATGTATACGTGTGTGTGTGTGTGTGTGTGTGTGTGTGTGTGTATGTATATATATATATATATATATATATATATATATATATATATTATACATATACAGTGTGTGTGTGTGTGTGTGTGTGTGTGTGGTGGGGGGTCTGAGAGATAAAACTGCTAGAATTTGACATTGAATAGTTTTCTTAATATAGATTTCAGAGGGTCAATGGCTCTTTGTCTCCTCCCTTATTACATTGCTCATGGGATGTTTGTCGCCTTTTAGAATCATAGAATAGCAGAGTTGGAAGGGGCCTACAAGGCCATCGAGTCCAACCCCCTGCTCAATGCAGGAATCCACCCTAAAGCATCCCTGACAGATGGTTGTCCAGCTGCCTCTTGAATGCCTCTAGTGTGGGAGAGCCCACAACCTCCCTAGGTAGCTGATTCCACCGTCGCACTGCTCTAACAGTCAGGAAGTTTTTCCTGATGTCCAGCCAGACATCCTTAATCCAAGTCTTCCTATTTCCGAACATCACGTTTTGACTTTGCTATGCAATACCCAGGGGGAAGTGCAACACTTACCTACAATTTATTATTGAACACAATATCAGTGATCTAAGTCCTATCTTAAAGTCCCAAGTTATTTAAATATGCCCTGCACTTTTAACTGTTTACAGGCTTCTAACATGTCTGTTAAAATAAGGTCACTGCTTGAGTTTGAAAGTCAATTAACTCAGAAGGTGGAATGAAAAGTTCATGTTAATCCACTAATGTGAATCTCAGTGGTAATTAATTCAGATCTTTGTAGTGGTTCCAGGAAAGTAATTTACTGTTCTATAGGAAGAGGTTACTTTTTTTTCCTGGTCCTGGGATGTTCTATAATGAATACATAATTGCCACGGATTCATTTTACGAAATTAGTAGGTAGGTTTAAAATAGCTCTGATCAATTTGTATCAGTATTGCTATCATTTCAAGCCAAGTAAGCAAGTGATGTGTAAGGATCAGGTTATTTCTGTATTAGATTTTGACTAAAATGTTTTACTATTGCACATATATTTACTGGTTTTGTAAGAAAGTAGCCTATAAAGAAGGCAAACTCCATGTTAGGCATTTTAAGAAAAGGAATTGGTCACACCGCCTTTATACAAATCTATGACATGACCACACTTAGAATACTGTACAGTTCTGGTCACCACACCTAAAAAAAGGATATTGGGTGGAAGGGTGCTTTTGCACCATGTCTGCCTTGTTGGTCGCTGGCCGATGGCTGGTTGGCCACTGTGTGAACAGAGTGCTGGACTAGATGGACCCTTGGTCTGATCCAGCATGGCACTTTTTATGTTCTTATGTTCTTATTATCAACTAACATTAGGCTTAACTTTATCGAGAGCACAAAGGAACGATATACTTTCATATTATAGTCACATAGCAGAATGTACTTCGATTATTATGATTATTTTCCCCCTTTTGTTTTGTCCTGCTTGGAAACCCTATTACTTTCCTGGCATTGTAAGTCACCTAAGGGGTAATCAACTTATAAGCCTTTAGGCTGAACATGGGCCATTTATTCAGGAAGTAACTTATGATGGAGAGAGGAGAAATCTACAAGACACAAGCACTGGTTTGGAAGTTAGCAAGTACTCTGTATTCTTCAGCTCCAGCATAAAGAATATCTGATCAGTACAGTACTGCAAAGGGCAGCCTACAGCCTCAATTCAGTCCATTGTGTCCCATCAAAATAGACCCAGGGTAGTATCCAGCAAAGGTGAAGCACTTTGAAATCCCATTGATTTCAACAGAGGGGTTAATCACATAGTTAAATAAATCCTATTGAAATCAATGGAACTTCAAAGCACTTCTTCACCTTGGCTGGATGGATGGACTCCATGTTTTCACCTTAATGCAAGAGAAAGGGCTCTTAGCCACATGGAAATGATATACACTACAGGATTTCTCATCATGCGATTACTCAATATTAAATTCCATTAGCTCACCAAAGGAATTATTTTTGTAAGCCAAAATGGTGGAGATGGTGGTGGTGGGAAAGGTAGAGAAATTAAACCCCTATCATCAACTCCACTCCGAAAGTAATTACTTTCTCAAACACCTGCTATAGTGATAGATAAATTCTTCTTGGGGGGTGGGGAAAATGTGATTTCCTCAAGACTGGGGAAATCATATATTTTCCCCATCCACTCTAATGGCGGCTGCTACCATTTGAGTGGAAGGGGAAAATACATAATTTCCCCAGCATTGGAAAAATCACATCCCCCCTCCCATGCCAACAATGGCCTTAAAGGCCCTGTAAATAGGGCCTTTAAGACACTCCCCCCCCCATTAGTGGCAAGGTGGAGAGAAAGTGTGCAATTTTCCCAGCATGCCATTAGTGCACTTTGTCTCCCCCACACACAACTTCTTCATTCACTAGTTGCAGGGCCCTGAGCAAGGTGTCCTCTGGCCACTCCAGCTTCACCCCCAGTTTTGCTTCCTCCCAATCTGCATGCCCTTTTGCCCGTGTGATTGTTCTCTCTTCCCCATCTCTGTTTGTCTGTCTGCTCTCTTCCCAAACCCCACTCTGGTGCTCTATGTTTCTCCCCCAGGCCAGTACTCCTACTTTCTCTTGTGTTCTGCTCTTTTACCTTCCCTTCCCACCCTTTCTCTTTTCCTCCCCTCCCCAAGCCTTATAAGTCAGCAGTACTTCTCTCTCTCTGCCTCTCAACTTTCGGAAGAGTTTAAGCACACCACAAAGCAAATCAGTCTGCTGATTTCAGCAATATGCCTCTGAGTCCATGTGGCCCTCTAGGGCATGGCTAGAACAGGGGGTGGAGGGGTATGATCTTGCCATTTTATGACCACGAGATCATCCCCCTCGCCTACACGTGGCGCACAACGTCCCTGGGAGAAGAGGACGTTGCAGCCGCCATTTTGTTGTTGTTTTTAATCGTAGAGGAGTGCAGGAGTGCTCTTGCGCAAACTGTGAGTGTGTTGTTTTTTTAAGAAAACACCTTGCACTCCCCCCCAATGCCTGGGTCCCAGCTCCTTGCGGTTACTCATGAGGAGTCAAGATGAAAACAGGACAGCAGGCCACAAGTTCTGCGGTCTCGGGATCATCCCGAGACTGTGGAAAAATTGGAATTTAATGGTAGGGTGATATCCTGGGCCAAGGGAGGGGTCGTCCCTCCCTGCTTCCATCATGTGGACACACAGGAACAATCCCAGGACCATCACTGGGATATCGCCCCATCTAGTCATGCTCCTAGAGGAAATCTGCAGAAATGAAGATGGCATATGAAACTCCAGTTCCCTCCATAGCACACCCAGCATGCTCAAACCATTAAAGGCAAGTGGGGGGGGGGGAGAAAAGGTGTTGGAAAAATGAGGGAGGAAAGAGTGAGCAAAATGCTGTTGTGGGGAATGGATTGCTTTGGGGAGTCTGCATTTGGGGGGGGGACTAAAGGCTACAAGGCCCCAGAATCACTGATCTGGCCCAAGCAGTTACTGCTAGAGATCTGTAAAAGCCCTTGAAATAGGGTGACCATATGAAAAGGAGGACAGGGCTCCTGTATCTTTTACACTTGTACTGAAAAGGAAGCCAGATTCCGGCTGGACATCAGGAAAAACTTCCTGACTGTTAGAGCAGTGCGACAGTGGAATCAGCTACCTAGGGAGGTTGTGGGCTCTCCCACACTAGAGGCATTCAAGAGGCAGCTGGACAACCATCTGTCAGGGATGCTTTAGGGTGGATTCCTGCATTGAGCAGGGGGTTGGACTCGATGGCCTTGTAGGCCCCTTCCAACTCTGCTATTCTATGATTCTATGATTCTATGAAAAGGAAATTTCAGCAGGTGTCATTTGTATATATAGAGAACCTGGTGAAATTTCCTCTTCATCACAGCAGTTAAAGCTGCAGGAGCTATACCAGAGTGACCAGATTTAAAAGAGGGCAGGGCACCTGCAGCTTTAACTGTTGTGATGAAGAGGAAATTTCACCAGGTTCTCTTTATATACAAATGACACTTGCTGAAATTTCCTTTTCAGTACAAGTGTTAAAGATACAGGAGCCCTGTCCTCCTTTTCATATGGTCACCCTACCTTGAAATGTAAATTTTCCATACAGAGTATTCAAGAGCCCAGTAGAACTAAATTTCCCAGAGACCCCTGCTATTGCAGCAATCTAAGCACCAGAAACAGGGAGAGGGAGGTAGGCAGAGGTTGTCAGAGAGAAACGTCAGGGCAGAAAAAGTTACTTTCTGCTCCACTCTGCTATTACGTGACTTTGGCAGAAGGAATCATGAGAAACTGTTGTCATAGGAAAACACCAATACAAATGAATCAAGATACCCCCAAACCAGATTTAGAAGGGTATGAACTCACCTTATACAGGAGTGAGACATTTTGAATATTATGATAAAGCACATATTGCACTATATTATATAATGCAATTCATATGTATTGGGTAGGATGCGGACTTGGCCACATTTAGGGCTTCTATACAAGAAGCTAAAATCCAGCAATTTTACCATGGCTTCTGCTTCCTGATTCCTTGCAGGATTACAATAGGCTTCTTTCCACATGTTTCCTCCTCTTTTTCTCAGTATGTTCTATATGTTTCATTATAAAACCACTAGATGGTGCTGTGATACTGCTGCAAAAAAGCATTATTTCTTCAGTACTCCATAGATTCCTGATGTCCAGTCAGAATCTGGCTTCCTGTATCTAGAACCCATTATTCCGTGCTCTCCACTAGTTAACTCTCATTGATTTCAATGTGTTAACTCAAAATATGACTCATAGATTGACCATATGAAAAGGAGGACAGGGCTCCTGTATCTTTAACAGTTGCATAGAAAAAGGAATTTCAGCAGGTGTCATTTGCATATATAGAGAACATGGTGAAATTTCCTCTTCATCCCAACACTTACAGCGGCAGGTGCCCTGCCCTCTTTTAAATCTGGTCACTCTAGTATAGCTCCTGCAGCTTTAACTGTTGTGCTGAAGAGGAAATTTCACCAGGTTTCCCATATATACAAATGGCACCTGCTGTAATTCCCTTTTCAATGCAACTGTTAAACATACAGGAGCCCTGTTCTCCTTTTCATATGGTCACCCTAGATAGTATGACTAAGTCTAGATCCACCTCAGAGTTTCTAGAATAAGATGTTTTATTTTAAAAAAAATCCAGATATTTTTAAATGCATAATTTTAGATCTGCTGAATCATCTCAGGCAATTGTACTGAATATTTCTACTGCTCACCCACACCCTCCCATGGAATTAAAGCTATTCATTATGGCTCCTTTCCAAAATAACTGGAATCTTGGTTCCTTATGAAACCCACGGGATTATATCACTAATTGACTCTGTGTCTTTTAAAAAAGAAAACAGTAATTTCCACTCATTTTTAATTGCAATTCAGTTTAACATTTCATTCAGTTGTTGCTGAGCTTTAGGTTTAAGCAACAAGAAACACTAATTTCATCTTTGGTCTGGAGAAAGGTTGTGGTACCTATTTAAATCTGTAAACAGGTTGAATACCAAGGTGTCTCTGGTGCTCAAGCTAATTACTGATGTTCAATAAACATGTGGATACAACAGCAGCTTCTTCCAAGTGTTAGGGAACTTTTGGTTCACTGATTAGCAAAGTAATATGTAATGGAAAAGGGGCCGTTATCCGTCAATTTGTTGAAACAGTTTTGGGGAAGTGGGTTGTGAGGATGGTCTTCAATGATGATGTTATGAAGTTTTCAGATTTTGTGCCCAACCTTCATTGTTGAGTATTTCTAATATTCTGAGGTTTTCTGTGGATAAATGGGAACAGGGGAATCCGAAATAAATGAAATTGTTTGTTTTCTGTTTTGTTATCCTGTCTTTCTCTTAAGGACCTCGAAGTAGCATACTTGGTGCCAGCCCACCTCAAATTTATCCTCACAATTAGCGAGGTAGGAGGTAGGTTAGGCAGAAAGTTGGTGATTGGGCCAAAGTCACCCAGTGAGCTTCAGGGCGAAGAGAGGATTTGAACTCAGGCCTCCCCAGTCCTAGTCAAACACTTTAACCAGTACAGCACACTGCTTTGTAACTGTATGTAGATTTTATTTCAAGGTCACCTTTCAACCCTGGGATCTTATAATTAAGGGTGCATGTGATTGTTGTTTTTGCTTGCAAAACATGTGAGCATGCGCCTTTCAAATCGCCAGATGCTAGTGCGAGCACAAACATGGATCCACCAAAAATATTAAAATTGTCAAACAAGTGCTCATGTTCATCTCATTCCCAATTTGCAATTTGATTTGTGCAAATTTCATGTAGACTAAACCAGTCCTGTTTTAGTTTATGAAGAACTGTTGTGCAAATGAGGACATTTGTGCAAATTTGGGGGGAGATTTCCACAAATCTCCCATTCGATCACATGCTCAATTTGTACAAGTTTCCCATTTGCCCAAAGCAAACAGCAATGGCAAACTCAAATGGGGATTGGACGTGAGACAAACGTGAGACAAGTTTTAGAGAGTCATGGTGACCTTAAACATCGCTCATTCACCCAAGGGTATCTTAACAATCATAAGGCAGTATGCAGTTCTTAAGCGTGTTGCCTCCAAGACATATTAGAGCTTCATGTCAGCACCTTGAAACTTGGTTCAATATTCTCCCTGCTTTCCACCCCTATCAGAGATAAGGCATAGTCTGCATTATCTGATGTTTTGAGACATCAAGAACATTTCCACGTGGAGGGCATGGAGGGCATTACATTAGTCTGTCCCAGACAATGCACCTTGCAGTAACCCCACGAAATATATCTATAGATATAGATATACTTCCTCTGTGAGTAAATGCAATTGACAAAATGTGTGCTGCTTGTCTTTTTGAATAAAACACCTCCACCCAGAACCAGAAACCTTAAGTGTATCTGAAACCCAAGAGAATTTCAGTTACATGCATTAAGGTATTGCCAGATCTCATCACACCATTTCCCCCAATGCAATATCTAGATCACAAAACACAGGTTGCATGAGAACAATTGGACATATGGAACTACAGATGGCCTCTTCTAATATAACAATTGCTCAGGGAATGGACTTCTTCAGCATATCACCACTGAGCAGTTTCCACATATGGTCACTTTTTTCATGTCAACAGCACTGGGTTTGCAGCAGACCGCATATTTCTGTGTCAGCGTCTTAAGATGAGAATCTGTAATGCTACAGTCATCAAGTAGATTCAACATCACGGTGTCCTTCAAGCATATTAGTTAGTTTTTTGGTAGCCAGTCTATTCTGTGAATTGAAATTTTTGAGTGTTGTAATAATAAAACACTGACGGTTTTTACTACAGTCTTCGGATTGGTTTCAGGTATTGGTGGCCTGGCAATCTCCTGTTTGAAGAATAGTGCTTCAAGATTGCACCTCCCAACTAGTATTCAAAGGAACTCATGTAGTGGCCAGGCCTCTGCATGTATGAATGTAAGCATGATTTGGTGAATTTCTCAGAATCTTTGCTATCTAAAAGGAAGGGAATTATCAGTTTTTGCAAAAGCAGAGCTGAATTTGGCCCATTTCTGGTGCTTGCTGAGATGAAGCAGGCCCTCTGAAGTGACCAGACCGAAGCTAGACCCAGCACAAACTCATGCATGATTTGGACTTCAGAAATACAGACAGACTGGGTTGGGTCTAGCATCAACGTTGTTCAAGCAGAAGGATACCACTTGTGGAACAGAACTTCTGGGTCTTCTCTTCCTCCTCCCTGAACCACCCATCTGAACCTTCTAAAATTGCTCCAGGGGGTCGGGGGATCCTCCAGAGAAGATCTAGAAGGTGGGCAGGGGGGGATGGAGGCTTAGGACATAAATATAAACAAGAAACAATGACACTGTCATATGCAAATTTCTAGATATAGCAGTAGACATGCCTGGTTCTGAAAGCCCTTCCTGTGGCCCAACTAGGCTTGGCAATTACCAGACGTGTTTACACCTGAACAGGCCCTTAGAATCAGAAGCCCATGCCAAAGCATAGGTTGTGTCAGACACCTGGCTGTTTTTAAAACAAGGAAAGGAAAACTTCTACAATTGCCTCAGCAGCTTATTCGACAGATGTCCATGCTGTCCATATCTAAATTGATCTTATCATTACAAAGATTTTCTGAATATCTATCTCCCTGTAGCTTAAAACCATTGCCTCCTCTTATGCTCCATGAATGTATAAGACAGCCTTCCCCAAATTGGTGCCCTCAAGATATTTGGACTACAATTCACATCAGCCCCAGCCAACAGCACCAATGGCCAGTTGTAGTCCAACAAAAAGTTAAGAATATATTTATATATATACATATCCCGGAAACACCATTCTTCTAAAGACCATGACCTAGGTGGTTTGAAAAGGCTTAGGGCGGCATATTTTCAAAGGGGAGTGACACCCTATACCACATAATTGTGGGAATTGTAAAGTTAGCCCCAATAAATCTTCAGGGAGTACACAGCAGCCCGCATTGGCCACTGACGAAGACCTCTTGTCAAAATGTGTTTGGCCTTTTTCTACATTGTTTTAGTAATACATTGGTATGTGCAATATGTTATTGCACTTTTAATGCAATATTATTGTTAATCTTTATTTTATTTTTGTATATTAAATATTATGGTTTCCATGTATATATATCCTTAACTTTTTGTTGAGTATTATATGGTTGTTTGTTAAGCATTTCACCTTTCTTTGCTCTCGGTTGTAGTCCAAAACATCTAGATGACACCAGGTTGGGGAAGGATGATACAGGGCCATTGTAGACCTTCTCTTTGTCACTTTATGGTTCCGTTCTCCAAGGGACATATTTTCTTGTGTTCTGCAAATGTTATATTTTAAAGCCAGTCTGTAATTATTATTGTATGGCAGGTGTTCTGACATAATTAAGGTTTCATACTTTCACACCTTTCAAGGTGTTCATAAAAGAATGCCATTTTATCGTAAGGTTTGCTGAAAAAGAAATGACAAAACAACAATAAAGTTTTATTTCTACGCTTTCCACAGATGACATGTTTGAAACCATACTGTCCATATTATGCAATGGCAGTGGGTGGGACAGTCTTTCTTTCTTGATTTAACAGAAATAGCTGTCTCAAAGTCACTTTCAATCATTTGTATTGCTTACGATCTAATTGTATGGTCCTGTTGGTGAAGGATTAATTTATAGTCATTAGCAAAGGCAACTAATTGCCCATAATTTTATGTGAACATGGCAATATTTTCCAATATATCTTGATTTTGTCAGCCGCTGTTTCTTCCAGGGGAACACCAAGGGGCCCATTTGAAACTTTTCAAGATATCACGTACTATTTATTTCATCTCAGTGTATCATTCAATCCAGTTCAATGACACAATTTTGTTGATGACATCCAATTCCTTTCCATCCAAATCCAAGGAAACTGTTCTGGTTCTAAATTGGTACCTGAGCCTGAGACAGGAGAACGTGTGGCCTGTTGCCGCGGTTTGACTTGGCTCCGTGTGATTACTCGCACGGAGCCAGGAGCGCTGCACCCATCAGGGGTATGGTGGGGGGAGCGGGGAAATTAATTAAAATTTTTAAAAAGCATGAACCTTTGTGCACTCCTGTTTCTTTAAAAATAAAAAATGGCGGGCGCGACGCCTCTCTTCCTGAGGTTGTCACGCCTCACATGTAAATGGAGGAGGGATCTTGCATTAATCACAATGCGAGATTTTCCCTCCTCCATTGCGGACTATCAGGTAGGTCTAGCTAAGGTCTCAGACTCACAATTTGGGTGCAGTGTCAGATGCCCAGGTCTCAATAGTGGCCAGGAGCACATTTGCACAGCTGAGGCCAGTGTGCCAACTGTGCCCATTCCTAGAGACATCTTATCTGGCCATGGTTACACATGCCTTAGTGACATTCTGTTAAGACTAATGTAACATGCTCTACATAGATCTGCCTTTGAAAACTATCCAAAACCTTCAACTGGTCCAGAATGCTGAAAATCAGACTATTGACTGGAGCCAGTTGCAGAGAACACACAACATCCTTGTTGTAAAAACATCACTGTTTACTAGTCTGTTTCTGGGCAGAATTCAAAGTCCTGGTTATGACTATAAAGCTGTTTGATGCTTGGGACCAGACTACCTGAAAGACTGACATCATTCATACAGGTTGGTCACCGGAACACCTAGGGGTGACCACATCACACCAGTCTTAAAATCTCTTCACTGGCTGCCAATTAGTTTCCAGGCAAAGTATAAAGTGTTGGTTATCACCTTTAAAGCCCTACATGGTTTGGGTCCAGGCTACCTGCGGGATTGCCTTCTCCCATACAATCCACCCCACACATTCAGGTCCTCTGGGAAGAATTTACTCCAGCCAACAAAAACAAGGCTGCCAAGTATTACCCAGAGGACTTTTTCTTCTGCCGCTCCCAGTTTGTGGAATGGCTTGCCGGGAGAGATTCGTCAACTTACCAGTCTTCCAGAATTTAAGAAAGCCATAAAGATTGATCTCTTCTGGCAGGCCTACCCAGCTGAATTTTAAGATGCCTTTTTAAAGGTGTGCTGCTTTTAATGATGCACTGGTTTTAAATGTTTGAATTAGTTTTATGTACTTTATGGTGTTTTTATTTGTGTTGCACCCCGCCTCGATCCGGAGGAAGAGGCGGGTAACAAATTATTATTATTATTATTATTATTATTATTATTATTATTATTATTATTATTATTATAATACCATACTTCTTTATTAAGATACATAGATCCATGAAAAAACAAGAATCAAACATGAAATCATACAGTTAGAGCTATTATCAACTTTAGCTCTAATCCTGTCTGCCACTGTAAGAAATTTAGCAACAGCCAAAGTTACTCTTGAGGACTTATCTTCCAACAGAAACTTAACATAAAATTTGTCTGAACTTCTGGACAGTTTGCTCAACAATGGGGTGATCTTAAGATGGCGGGCCTGATTATAAAAGCTACAGGACAGAAGGATATGCTCCATCGTCTCCACTTCCATATTCCTACAGGGGCACCGTTGTTCCTGATAAGGGACACCAGCATATCTGCCCTGAAGTAATTCAATAGAATAAACATTGCATCTGGCCTTGGAGAAAGCAATACGATATTTAGTGAGCGATAGGTTATTTAGATAGTCTGCCAGCTGAATGCACTGGGAGAGCAAGAAACATGAGAGCGAGTGCGTAAGTCGCAGAAGGCTATATCCCACAGTCTTTGTTTAACAGATTTAAAAGCAAAATTCAAGCCCAGATTAAGGAGGAGGGATTATTTTTTTATATTATTATTATTATTATTATTATTATTATTATTATTATTATTATTATTATTAGCCTGCCTGGGTCCTATGATCTTCTGGAGAGGCCATTCTTTTGAGACTGCCACCTTCAGAAGCACATTTCATGGCAACTTGAAAGAGGGCCTTTTCGATCGCTGTTCCCAGTCTGTGGAACTTCCTCTCAGACGAGGCTGGGTTTGATGTCCTTCTGCTGGTAGATAAAGTATGCTTTATTTGAGAAGGCCTTTAACTGGCAAATGGGTCTTGTGGGTTGATTGCTGCTCTTCTGAATATTTTTTTTCCTGCAATAGATATGTCTTTATTGTATTTTAATGTATTGCTTTACTCAATTTTAGTTGGTTCTGTAAGCTGCCTTGAGTACAATTTTTGGGAAGAAAGGCAAGGTACAAATACATACATACATACATACATAAATACACCAATTTGAATAAAAATTGCAAATGCCTGAAAGCTATGCATGGAGTTAGTTGTTGTTGGTGGTGGTGGTGGTGGCAGTGGGGTTGTTACAGTGGTTGTTACTGGTTGTTTTTGTTATTGTTGCTGCAATAAGGACTTGTAACAACAACAACAAAATTTTCTAAAAAAAGTCTCGCTCAGAGCACTGGACACACCCACACACCCAGGGAGGAAGTCCTGGTTAAGTCCTTTAGGGGGCTTTTCAGAAAGTTCAGGAAGCCAGAGAGGCTGCAAGGACAGAACAAGATGCTTTTTTAAAAATGTAAAATAAAGAGCATACAAGAACCTCTCAGCCCCCTACTTACATTAAAGTAAGCACTGACTCTCTGCACCTGAGAAATTCCTACAAATGTCTAAACTATTTATCTAGGTCCATTCCAGTCTGGGTTTTGACCTGGCTATGGGATCTAATCATCCTTAGTCAGCCTTACCTGGGAGATGTTTATTGGGAGAGGGAAAGGGGGAGTGCAACCCAGCTAATTCTGCTCAATCTCTCATTGGTATCCTTCTGGATAGACTCTGTGGGCTGGGCATTGGAGGCACTGTGTTACAGTGGTTCCGGTCTTACCTGCAGGGTCAATTTCAGAAAGTAACATTGGATTACCGTTCCTCAGCTCCTTGGCCATTGTGCAATGGGGGTCTGCGATGTTGTTCAACATCTTGTCCCCAATGTTGTTCAACCTCTATATGAAGCCACTCGCAGTGGTCATTAGTCACAGGAAGATAGAGCTTGTGACACACAGCTCTTTCTCCCTGTGATATCTGAATCAGGTCAGGCTGAGCATGTCCTGGATGAGTGCTTAGAGTTGTTGATGAGCTGGATGAGGGCCAATAAACTGAAGCTGAATCCTGGCAAGATGGAAGCCCTTTGGATGAACGATTCCTGAGTCCAGGAGATAGGCTTGTTGCCTGTTCTGGATGGGGTTGCACTCCCTTTGAAAGAGCAGGTTCGTAGTCTGGGGATTCTCCTAAATCCATTGCTGTTGCTGGAGGCCCAAGTGGCTGTGGCGGCTCTGAGTGCCTTTTACCAGATTCAGCTGATTTGCCTCTCCTGGGCAGGGTTAGCTTGCTTGGCCACAGTAGTACAGGCACTAGTAACCTCAAGATTACAGTGGTGCACTCTATGTGGGGCTTCAACATGCAACTCTTTTGCTGAGGGAACCCACTGGCTGCCTCATCACCACCTGGCCAGGTTTAAGGTTTTGGACCTTATGTATGAGGCCCTAAACAATGTGGGACCAGAATACTTGTGTGAGTGCCTTTTCCCTTATCAATCTGCTTGGTCACTGAGGTCATCAGATGGCACACTCTGGTGGTTCCTCATGGACCTATGGTCAACCCAGAGAACATCCTTCAGCGTGATGTCTCTAGAGGTCAGGCAGGCACCAACATTGTGTTGTTTTCCAGCATGTCATGAAAACATCTTTATTTCAAGAAGACTTTCTTAGCTGACAAGCCAGATTTTTACTGTTAGAGCAGTACAACAATGGAACCAATCACCTAGGGAAGTGGTGGACTCTCCCACACTAGAGGCATTCAAATTGCAGCTGGACAGCCATCAGCCAAGTATGCTTTAAGGTAGGTTCCTGCATTGAGCAAGGGGTTGGACTTGATGGCCTTATAGACCCCTTCCAACTCTACTATTCTATGATTCTATAAGAAATTACTGCCTCTTTCGCAGGGAAATGGAGTGGTTGTGAAAGGACAGGTTGAGTTTCAGTGCAGCAATAGCGTTAACTAAATATATGTTTGAGTGTTTAACCAAAGTATAAAAGAGTGGTCTTCATACGTCCTTTTAAGCAGAGCGATAGTTTTAATTTAAAAAAATGATTTTTAAAAAACTGCAGAACGCCCCCAGTTTGCAAAGCAAATTTAGATTATATCAATACAAGTTACTTCATTCATTTTGCTTTTTATCATGGTGATCAACCATCAAAGTACCATGCTCATTACTAAATATATTAAAATGGCACTAAACAGAGTCAAATATTTACATAAGTGGAGTTTTTAAAATAGCAAAAATTAGGATTTGCTTCCTGGAGTGAACACTGCACAAATCATTAGCTTGGGAAGGCAGAAGGTTTCATCAGCCCTTTTGTTTTCTCAGTATGGGATAAAAATAAAGAACTCATAATTAATAAAGCTAATGTTCTTCCCATTTATTATTCAACAATGTCCTGAATTTTTATAATACCTGTATTTACCACAGCTGATATGTAAGTCATTTGGGCCCCGGTTGTAAGCACACTGACTTGGAAGTAAGCACCATTAGCCTGGATGGGAGCTGCATCTGGGTAAATATGGATCATGGTGCTGTCTGAACGTTTACCATTCAATGCAGGCACCAACTTATATATAGCATATAATATTATGTAAGGTACGCTTGTCTTTGTTAACCTCAGAGTCATTGGTTTAACAGCCTGTTCCAAAGAGTCACTGTGGCAGCAAAAATCAGTTTAGGTTTTGAATGAGATGTACCAAAAGCTGTGTTAGTACACTATTAGCAAGCCCAGGATCACAGTGGCATTGCAGGAATATGATTATGGCTAAGGCCATGGCTAGACCAGGCAATATCCTGGTGATCACCCTGGGATCATCCTTGTGCATCCACATGACACAGAGAGCATCCCGGGAGCAGGGAGGGATGGTCCCTCCATTGGCCCGGGATATTGCTCTACCCTTTCCCCTGCTTTTTCCGCAGTCCTGGGATGAGACTGCAGAACATGTGGCCGGGCATCGCGGGTTGTCCTGGCCCCTCTCAAATAACCACGAGGCACCGGGAACCGGGCATGGGGCACGGAGCTCCTCAGGAGCTCTGTGCCCATCGGGGTGGGGTGGGGGTAGGGCGAGGGTGTTTTTTTTTTAAAAAAAAACACGTTTCCTTCAAGCGCTTGTGTGCTGCTCCTTTTCCTTTTAAAAAAATCCAAAATAGTGGCCAAGATGCCGCGCGCCACATGTAGACAAGGGAAACGATCTCACGATCATAAAATCATGAAATTGTCGCCGTCCAACGACCTCGTGTAGCCATGGCCTAAGCAAACACATCAAATGAAAAGTACATCTATTGCATTAACCAATTCTGTTTAATAGCTTCTGTCACAGGCAATGTTACATGAAACAACTGGTGTTTCCAGATGTGTGATCCATTTGCATCAAAAGATGCATCCAGCCAGTTCAATAGGGCTTGGATGACTAATACAAATGAGCCTATTAAAACAGAGCCACATCTTTACTGTCTGTTTTATTATTTATGTATGGAATGTCTATACTGCTTTTTAGAGGATATTCGACAAGGATATTCGACTCCAGGGATGGGTGAGCTGGTGCGTTTCGTGATCACCAAGGCTATCTGAACACCACCTTGAAACTTGCCTCAACTCACTTGTCATGCTCAATTGTTTTCATTTCATTAAAATGTGGAAAATGCACATTTTGAATAGGGGAAATGTGCATTTCCTAAAACAGTGCACCCAATTGCACATTTCTTCCCATTTGCGTGAAACTATCCATTTGGGGGAAATGTGATATTTTTTATGTGCACATTTTTTAAAGGACACCTTTTTCAAATGCAAGTTCGGTAAATTACACATTTTGTTCCAAACAAGACACTTTTGCTTGCATTCACAATTATGAATGAGGCATGTGTGCATGATTTACAAACGTAAATGAAATTTTCACACTTCCCTATTCAAATCCCCAAGTGATGTAAAACCATCTGTCTTCTTTAAATACAGGGAAATCTCAAAGTTAAAATGTTTTTAGAAAATACATTTAAAGAAATAAAAAATCAGACTGCGAGGGGGCGTACTAAAGATTAATTCCCAAAAGCACCTCTGAACAAGTTCATTAACAGGGAGATTTGCCTTGTTTTGAGCTATTTCAGGATAATTTGTTTGCTTTAAAATCAGATGTTTTACCTCTTTAACCCAAATCTATCTGTACCTAGGTGATAAATTTAGGATGCAACCCAATGCATATTTAGGCAGAAAAATATATATCTTAGAAGTCCCAGAATTCCACAGCCAGCCTGACTGAGGAATGCTGGGAGTGGTGGGAGTTTTATTCTATATTTAAAACTTTTCAAGGTTTCCTGTTTTATTTTGTTTATTTATCTATTTAATACATTCTATACCACCTATTAGCCAAAGCTGTCATGTTTTATAACAGAAAGAGCTTTGGCTGTTGATTAGAACAGAAAATTAAATAAATAATAAATAACAAAATTAATTAAAAACATTTGTTTTATGTGTTAAAAAAGAATGGGGAAACAACTACCTTTGAACACCTTATCTGTAAAATAATCTAACCACCACTCCTGAAATTCTTTCAATTTTTAACACCCCCAATCCTGATATTTGGGAACTTATTCTTTTACACACATCCTACTCCACACAAATTGCAGAAAAAAGAAACTGAAAGAAAATTTGACACATTATTATGGTTTAAATTTTTGTGAACCGCCCAGAGAGCTTCGGCTATTGGGCGGTATAAAAATGTAATAAATAAATAAATAAATGAATACATATCAGAAGCTTACACCTCCTTGCTGCTATTGGCCCTGTTCAGAAGACACCTTAAACCATGGCTTTAACTCTGCCCTAATCTACAACAATCAGGATAGTGCACTACAAAAGCGGTGTATAAAAGGCAGAAGCCACACTACTGCTTTATAGCAGTATTGAAGTACACTGACAACTGTTGGTGCCCATTGACACATTCCATATACCACCTCCCTACTGCTTTCATAGTGGTATATCCTGCTTGGTGTGGCTCCTGCCTTTTATATAACACTTTCATACCACTTTCATAGTGCAATATCCTGCTTGGTGTGGATTAAGCCCATGGTAAATAAAGCAAAAAGCCTTATTCAGCATGGTTGAAGCTGTGGTTTAAGGCGTCTTCTGAACATGGCCTGGCTTTCTGACGTAACCACCATGGTTAAAGCCATGGTTTAAGGTGTCTTCTGAATGGGCCCATTGAAAAACTACTTCCATGAGTTCATCGGAGATGTGTAGTGTCTGGAGTCTGGTGCTGTTCATGGATGCTCTCCACATTCCCTAGTTGGACCTCTTACCTTTTCAGTGACCTGTTCTGGCCTTCTGTTGCTTCGTCTGTCAATCTGCCATGTCCCTAGAATGCTATGCTCCTGCCGTTACATGGAATGGAATGCTGTTTTTACTCTCACACTTTCAGCATGGACATACAGGACTGTCAGCCTAAAATGGTCCTTTGAGGTGAGTTAAATGGTGATTGCATTGCACTTTGGAAAAGAGGATGGTGGTGGAAATGATTGGAGCTCTAATAATAGCACCAGGGTGAAGACTCGTCCTTGCTACAGATGCTGCTGTTTCCCTCCCGCCTAGCTTTTAACAGGCTTGAGGGTTACAGCCTTGTTTGGATGTTTGACTAGACCCTAACCAATGTTGTTTCATGCTGAGAAATGTACACTACTTCTGAGTGCAAAATTCTACATGCTTTCCCAATCAATTTGATAGATACAGGCAAACTGATAGCCTTCACTGTCTGCCAGCCATTGTTAATCTGTCAGGGCACATTTGAATATTTTATTTCCAGGCATGGGTCAACTTACAGGAGCATTCCTCTAGTAATACAGTAGTAGTAGTAGTAGTAATAGTAGTAGTAGTTTTAATTTTGTTTCTATACCGCTCAACAGCAAAGGTTCCCTGGGCGAATCACAACAATTCATAAAAATAAATACAAAACCTGCAACATTATAATGCAACAAAAAAATAGAACATGGCTTAAAAAAAAATTAAGATACAAAATTTAGAACAATTAAATAGCTAAAATCAATTTCAATAGCAGACCTGTTCAAGACTGCCCTATCATATGCCACTAAATGCCATTAAATGCCTGGGCGTAGAGGGCAGTCTCAGACCCTTTCTACACCTAAGGGCCTTCAGGGAGGGAAGGAGGACAATCACAGACTTAGCTGCTTCTAGGATCGTCCCTGGGTGTCTTAACGGAAATGCAATGTCTCTCTTTTAAAAAAGAAAAGGAAAAAGAAAGAAGGGGAAAAGTAAGTGAAAAAAGAAGCTCTGACCCCACTCCTCCCCACCCAGATGTCCCTGGAAGCTGGGATGGGTGCCCACACTGCCCAAGGTCTCAGTTAGCCTAGGAAAATGGAGGGATCGTCCCTGCTTGCTCCCGGGATCCCTTGTGCATCATTTGGACACAAAGGGATGATCCAGGACAATCCAGGGGGGAAAGGCAGGTGTAGAAAGGGCCCTAACATGGCATTGAAAAGATGACAGTGTTGGCACAAGGTAGGCCTCAATGTGGAACTCATTCCATAGTTGAGTGGCCACCACTCAAAAGGCCTCCTCTCTTGTTGCATCTCCCTCAGAGGAAGTACTTGGGAGAAGGCCACAGATGTTGATCGTAGTGTCCAGGTCGATTGACGCAGGGAAAGATGCTCCATCAGATACTGCAGACCTGAGCTTTGTATGGTTTTATAGGTTAAAACCAGTAAGGTTCAAATACTTCATAAAGCAATACAGGACCAGAACAAGGTAGTGTATCTTTGTTGGTCCCACTGCATCCTCCCATCTGGATTTGGGCCTGAAAGATGAAGGAAAAGTGTAGGGTGTGGATGGTAAGTTGTAAGCCACACTTTGTGACATGCACAACATTGTTACTGATCACAGAGCATGTCTGTTAAGGGATCTACCAAAGCTTCCAATTTCCTGGTTTTGTGGAGCTTGGTCCAACATGGCATAGTCTTTAATCTGGTCTTTAACTGGGAGATTATTTATTTATTTATTTATTTATTTATTACATTTTTAGACTGCCTGATAGCTGAAGCTCTCTGGGCGGTTCACAAAAATTAAAATCATGAAGAACATAAAAACAACCCGCAATCTAAAAACACAAATACAAAAATACAATATAAAAAGCACAACCAGGATAAAACCACTCAGCAAAAATTGATATAGGTTAAAATGCGGAATTAAAATAGCAAAGTTTAAAATTTAAGTTAATAGGTGTTAAAATACTGAGAAAATAAAATGGCCTTCGCCTGGTGACGGAAGGAATACAGTGTAGGTGCCAGGCGGACCTCTCTGGGGAGCTCATTCTACAGCTGGGGTGCCACAGCAGAGACAGCCCTCGTCCTAGTAGCCACCTGCCTCACTTCCTTTTGCAGTGGTTCACGGAGAAGGGCCCCTGTGGATGATCTTAAGGTCCAGGCAGGCACATATGGGAGGAGGCATTCCTTCAAAAAACCTGCCCCCAAACCGTTTAGGGCTTTGAATTTTTCATTGAATGTGTGTGTGTATGTTTCCGTGTGTATGGTGTGTGATTTATAAGGCTGCACATTTTGGGACAGCTATTTCTTTTTTAAAAAAAATCTGAATATGTTGAAATAAAACTTTGACAACATGGATAGTGCTTTTACAATATAGATTAATCAGAGGAGAATGATTAGGAAAACACACCACATGATAACAACATTTTCTTATCAAATTGAGAAGTTTTGATCACTCTGGTGTAACCCATGTCTGCATTTTTATACAGTGTTGAATATAAGATTTTCTCTCAAACGAGATAGACAGAAGTGTTCAGGTGGGTTCGAAGGATATTATTTTGTTTCTAAAATTCATGTTAGTACAAACAACTTAATTAGGCCAATTGAAAGATCACCCCCCCAAAATGTGCAAATTTTCAAGAACTCCAGATTTTTTACTCAGGTGAGATGTTACAAAAACTGTGGCCTTAAGCTTAGACCTAAGGTTTATCCCGGTATCGTCCCTGCCTGCTCCTGGGATATCCTGTGTGTCATTTACATGAACAGGGATGACCCCGGGACAATCCCTGGATAAACCTTAGGCATAGCTAAGGCCTCAGTGTGTGTGTGTGTGTGTGTGTGTGTGTGTGTGTGTGTGTGTGAAAGGGAAGGAATAAACCTGACCTCATGGGAAAGTCACAGCATCTGCATGTTCAGAATCTCAAGATGCAATGGGGAGAGGAGGGATTTGAAGCCATTCAAATTAGGCTTTTCAGGTCATATCAGGTTGGACCTCGAGCTGTCCCTTGGACTGCTGGGATCAAGAAAAGGGGAAACACTGGTTCCTCCATTTATTTATTTATTTAATCTATCCATTAAGATTGGGGAAACTGAAGAAGCCAAATTAACAGCTGTGTCCTTCCGTGTAAGAATGAATCAAACAACTGAGAAGAAACAAGTCAGACAAGCTTTATTTTTAGACTTGAAAGAGGAAAGATGACATATGAGAGGGTTGAGGTCATAGGCCATAGCTAGACCTAAGGTTTATCCCTGGATCGTCCAGGGGTCAAACCTGTTCATCGAGGTGACACACAGGGGATCCAGTGCGCAGGCAGGGGCGAACCCTGGATGATCCCAGGATAAACCTTAGGTCTAGCTGTGGCCATAGTCTCATATCACTTCACTCCAGAGCTGAATATGGGAATATGATTGCAGGCAAATGGTGCCATTTTCCATTTCTAGTCATGTGAGCCATGAAAGAGCTCCAAACTCCTTTCAATGCATTTTTGAAAGGGAATAGGGACTTCTCATTTTTGTTTTCTTTTGGGAGACTGAGACAGGATGGCACCTATTTACAATAAGCAAAGGCAATTCCGATCACTTCTGTTCGTTCTTTCATCCAAACCTGGGTCAGGGAAAGTCCATTGGCTGCTGAACAAATCTGCCCTCCTTGCCAGGCTTAACAATTGCGCTGTTCTAATGAGGCTAGTGTGGTTAAGGATATTCATCTGTTTCCATGATTACGGATCCCTCCCAGCAAGCTAACAATAACGGCACCCTTCGGAGCATAATAGCATATATCAGAATATACTCAAGGCACTGTTCTCTTATATTGTTTCTGTAATTGAAGTATTGAGCTGGAAGCTTCAGTAAGCACACCATTGTAAAAGTATTTAGAACAAATGTTCTTGGGAACAGTTATGGCACATTGAAATGATTCTTAGTTGTGGGGGACAATTCCCTACTTCCCCTCCGCTAGAGAAAATTGGAGCAGGCTTGGAATCAATGTTGTTACTTGATTTTATAACCTTGAAGCCGGAAGATGCCAGTTAAGTTTTTGGTCTGATCAGATGGTATATTTACACTCGCTTCAAACCAAAGCAGTAAAAGGAAGCAAAGCGGGAACGTGCCAAACAGGGTATAAAGCAACTGTCAAATCCTATCATGAAACAGCCAAAGTGGAAATTTCTGTACATGTTGCAATGTGCTCAAACAGCCCACTGAACTTTATACACTGGCAAGCCAGAGGAACATAAAAAGATGGGGAGAACAGATTTCAGACTTGTGTCAGTTGAACCTTTGGAAGAGAGGAGAAAAATAAGTCCCTTTACAGGCCAGGGCCAGATCTACACTAAGCACAATATAACACTATGAAAGCAGTTTGAAAATGGTATATGGCATGTGTCAATGGGCCCCAACAGTTCTCAGTGCACTTCAATACCATTATAAAGCAGTAGTGTAGATGCTGCCCAGGTTTCTTCTCTTAAAGCTGATATGGGCAACCTATGGGCTAAATGCCGCCCATGGCTGACTTACTCCCTGTTACCCAGCTGATTCACCTTCCCACATGCTGCCCAATCAATAGATGCTGATGAATGTGAGAACAGGTGTGGTGTTCAGCTATTTCAAGTACTAATCAGCAGAGGGAGGCATGGAATGAGATCCCAGGAATCCCTTGGCATAGTGGAGGTCTAGCTCACCAGAGCAGGATCTACACTACAGCTTTAAAACAGTTTATAGCCCAGGCCACACTTCATATACAGTTTTCAAAACATTTTCAAAGTGTCACATCCTGCTGGGTGTAGATCTGGCCCAGGACACAGCACCGGCAGTTTTTGACTAGCAGAGACACTAACATCATCTGCCACCCCCACCGAAAGCCCTGTTCCCTCTGAGCATACCAGCAATCCTCACAGTAGCTGGAAGGAAATGAATTTTCCCAGAAAGAATATACTGTTTCCTAGTACAGTGCAAAGCATTTTGGGGTGACCTGGTCTTGAATGGGCAGTGGAGACCCATTAGTTTACCAGAGATCTCCTCCTGGTGGAAATAAAGCTGCTAGAACCGGTTTGTTGATGTGGATCAGCACACTGGCTAAAGATTTGGAATCTACTTGGGTGCATTGCTATGGGACCTCCGTGATGAGCACCTGCTCTTCAAAATGCACCACTATACTGCTGCTAGAATCCTTCATCCTCTTCCCCCTTCTCTGCTATGAGTGTGGGTGACCTGGGACTTCTTTTATAAATCAAGCATCATGTGAAGGAGCCATACTTAAGGGCTCCCACATTACAAGGATAATGCAAGAAGCGGCTCTGAGTTGTGCCACCATCATCTTTTGCATCATAACAAAACCCTAGTATAGAAATACTAAAAAATATTCATCAGCAGGATAGAACAGAGTGGCCCTTTCCCAGCGACTGATGGAAAATGATGCCTTACCAGCAGCAGTACCATGGGCATGGAGGCAGCCCATGCAGAAATTTTCAAGCATCCAGCCCACATGCCTGTATGGTTGTGTGAATTGGCATATAGGTCGAAATGGATTAAGGCTTTGAATTGCAAGAACATTTTTTTAAAAATATCCTTACTGTTGCAAATCAAAATTGCTTGAAAACAATTGAATTTCAGTTTAAGTCCTCCCATAGAAAGGGATAAAACCATTCACATGCAAATAGCTTTCAGTTTAGCTAAGCCACATGCAAATAATAATAACATGTATCACTGTTTTACACCTGTCCAGGTTCAAAGGGGCCTTTGAAGTGATATCCTAAGCGACAGGAGATGAAAGACAAGCTGTCTGCCAAGGGAAATGAACTGCTCTTTAGTACTGGACAAACTGGATCCTAATACTAGCAATGGAAGTAGCATCTTCAATAATAGCATCTTTAAAAGTTGCACCTTTATTGTCAGTGGATAATCTATACCTGGTCATGTCATTTCTATTACGAAGGAGTGGAGAATCCAGACATCAAAGCATCTGAGATCGCCTTTATAAAGGATGTGTAGCTTTGCACTTTCACACTGAGTGGGGAACAGTACAGGAGAAAGAGGTGTTTCAGTAAACGAAGCTCCTGACCTGAGTTTCACAGGCCATAGCTAGATGGGGCGATATCCCGGGGATCACCTCAGGATCATCCCTGTGTGTCCACATAACACACAGGGGATCCTGAAAGCAGGGAGGGATGATCCCTCCCTTGACCCGGGGTATCGCCCTACACTTCTAGCCCGCTTTTTCTGCGGTCTCGGGAGGAGCTGGGAACTGCGCACAGGGCACAAAATGGCAGCTCGCTGAGGGGTCAGGCCACCACAGGGCACCCATTGGGCATCCATGGGCCATGTGATGACTCCTCTGGGAAGCTGAACAGGAGTCCATCCATGCCTAATTCCAAATCAATCCCAGCAAATAAATCACTTAAAAAAAAAGTCTCATTTTCCACCATTACAATTTTTCATGTCAGGATGGGCCAGCTCATGGAAGAAATAGCAAGGTAGTGCTTGATTAAATCTGGTAGAGTTGGGTGGGATTGCCTTGGATTGAACACATCTTCATACACTCACACTCATGCATGCATGCGGAGAGTAACAAAAATTATTAGACTTTCTGCTGCATCTCCCCAGTCACCTGCTCTAACTCCCCCCTCCAAAAAAAAATGTTTGCATGCACTTAAATTTATGTCCTTGTCTGCTACAAAAACAGCATGGAGGAGTCATCAGTCAGTCTCATTACAAGGGATACATGGCCAGCAAATCCAGCTGAAGACCTGTCGGTATTCTCTCTATGAAGCTGATTTATACTGTCAGCATCTCAAGTGTTTAAAAACCTGTGTTTCTCCATGCCTTCCCGGGAAAGGTGATAGCATCCAGGCTTAGAGCAAATTTGTCATCTCAGAGGTTTATGGAGCGAAAATGTATCTCTTCATTGGCAGGCGACATTTGCTAAATACATTTTTTTTAATGCACATCAAGTAAAAATTGCAGCTGTAAAACATCCCTGGCAAATGGAGGAGGGGGAGTTTCGAATCAAATGGAATGGCCGCTGTCAAGTGCTTTTCATCGCAGTTAATCTGTTTTCTTTCTCTTTGCATGCTAATGCCCTCCTCCAAGAATGAAGATATTATTTTCCATAACACTTTGCTCAGTTCAGAGTTGTCAGCTGCAGAAGTGTGGGGTGGTGGAAATCCATAAATCCTTCATATTTGACAAGGACATCAGTAGAAATATGCCTGAGCTAGGGGTGGCGACAGCCGACAGAAAGCTCTGGTGTGGGCTGGTCCATGAAGTCACGAAGATTCAGAAGCGACTGAACGAATAAACAACAAGAACTGAAGGGCTAAGCTCACGTGTGAACAGTAGACATGAGGGATGTTGTTGCTATCGTCTATACATGCAAGAAAACTGATTCCAGTTGGGCCATTTCCAAATGGTGAATGTTGGTGCAAAAATGGTGTGATTTATTGTTTGGGGTCAATGCATCATATCCAATGGTGTCCTTCCACCAGTGGAAGATACACCACTGCCAGATCAAATTTCTGCTCACCTCTCCCCCAACACAGCACATATATGCCCAAACTTTGGTCAAGAAGGTTGGGAGATGTTCCAGAGCAGATCTGTGTGTGATGAGGGAGGGGGTGTGAAGCAGGGAGCAGGGGAAAGGGAAACTCCTATTGTGCAAATAGGAACGCACTCAAATCATGTTGGATTTAGGCCAATGCTTAGTTACTAAAAAGATGCTGGGCCTCTCCCCCTCCTCCTTGTAAAAACAATTTTTTTTTAGTTTGTTTCATTCATATAGCCATCACATAACCAAGGCCAGATCTTGTTTCAAATTATTACAAGTGTGGAATAAAAACAGGAAATAACATTATGGAACACGTCTTGTGCCCCTACAAATCTGGAACTTTATATATAAAGGAAGTGAGGCAGGTGGCTACCAGGAGGTGGGCCTTCTCTGCTGTGGCACCCCGACTGTGGAATGAGCTCCTTAAGGAGGTTCGCTTGGCACCTACGTTATATGCTTTTAGACACCAGGTAAAGACTTTTTTATTATCCCAGCTTTTTAACAGTCTATAAATAAATTTTAACTTGGTGTTTTAAATTTGTAATTTTGCATTGCTGCTGTTTTTATCTGGCTGAGCTTTTAAATTGTATTTTATATTATGGTTTTATACTGTTGTTTTATACTTTGAATGTTTTTAATTTTTGTGAACTGCCCAGAGAGCTCCGGCTATTGGGCGGTATAGAAATGTAATTAATTAATAAATAAATAAATATAAATATAAGACCCAAAGAGCAATTTGAAATTTGAAGTCATAAGGCATTGCAATATTCTATATGTCCTTTAAATATCTAGGAGTAATTATTACAATTTTTTTAAAAAAAAAACTCCAGCAATTGAACTTGCATCCAGCAGTTACCCAAGTAAAGAAAGATATTAAAATATGGTCACAATTACATTTAACAATAATGGGCAGAATAAGCACCATCAAAATAGTAGCATTACCAAAATTAAATTATTTTTTTCAAACTCTCTCCATAATCAGTGACCCAAAAGATTTGGCACAGTGGCAAAAAAATATTTACAAATTTTATATATCGTAGGAAAAGGCCAAGGCTAGCTAAGACTCTGAGGCAAAAAGGATTGGATCAAGGTGGTTGGGGAGAGCCAGATGTTCATAAATATTATGAAGCAAATCATATATGGAGGGAACTTCAGAAAGGTCATGGGTAGTTATGGAGGCAATGAGGAAACATGTACAGTTAATTGAACAAGCAATATTTGGAGGGGGAAATAGGTGATTTGAAATGGGTAGACAACCCCTTTTTGTACAGTATATTAAAAAAATTGGAAGAAATGAAAAAAAAAATAATTCCAGAAATATCCCAATTGCTTCTATTCCTGCTATACCCAAAGTTTTATTATGAGAATAAAGAAGATTATTATGTAGAATATAAATAAAAAGGACTTTATAGAATGAGAGATTTTTTACGAAAATAACATTCCTCACATTAGTAAAACTAAAAGAAATGCTTCAAGGAACACAAGTGAATTGGATCTTTTTTCATCAAATAGGTTATTTTATTATGAATCCCATGGTAAGACAAAGCATGACTAGAAACATGACGAAATTTGAATGGATATTACTGAAACATATGGTCAATACAAATGGCTTAGTTTCTAAAATCTATTTCTATTTAGTTTCTAAAATCTATTTCTTATTGAAATAGATGCAAATACATTAAATGGATTGAAAATAATATGGGAAGAGGATGTTGGGATATCAATAGAACAAAATATATGGAATAAAAATTGGACAACTCAGTCAAAGAAAACTATATTGACAACACTCAGTCAGAACTCTTTAAAACTGTTACATCAATGGTATATGACACCAATATGACTAGCAAGAATAATGAATACAAGTAATACAAAAGTCTGGAGAAAATGTAATCAGCAAGGTTCATATTTTCATATGTGGTGGTCCTGCCCTATAGTGTTACAGTTTTGGAATATGATATTCACAGAAATCGAAAAGATCACACATCAAATTATAAATGTTAAACCAGCGTTAGCACTACTAACAATTTGGAAGGAACAAAATGTAAATGTTAAGTCTAAAGAATTAATAGTATTCATGTTGATGGCTGCTCGAAGGGTAATTGCCAGAAATTGGAAAACTGAGAAATTGTTAACTTTAGAATTTTGGTATATGGAATTGTGGCAAATAGCTATGGCAGAAAAGTTGACACATCAACTCAAATTAGCTAAGGGTGAAGCTAAGACTCCTGGTTTTTACAGTATATGGCATGACTTTATATTACTTACAAGTCAAGGACATATGCAGCAGAACTTGTCATAGTCACTTTTGAAACTATGGAAGAGAGACCAATTATAATGTACAGCTATGAAGAATTACATAATCTCCAATTAATTAATAGATTCTACTCCTAACTACACCTGTAAAGAAATGGATAAAATATGCTAAATGTACTACCTTCTGCCAGTGGTCAACAATGATTTTTTTTATTATTATTGTCTATGTATTTTGATTTTTTTTTTTTAAAAAAAAAAAAAGTAAGGAAGGAAGGAAGAGGAGGAAGAGAAGCTGAGGAGGAAGTGCCGAAAGAACACCAGAGGGAGAAAAGAGAGAAATCTTACATCATGTGGTTTCAATCACAAACTTCAAGAAATAGAAAACGATCTTTAAAAAGAATGTTCACAGATTTCTACTCCCCAGGGTTAGGCAGCATTTGCACTAGTATACATATATACCTGCCAACTAGGATAGTACTTTATGACCCTGTTCAGATGACATGCTAAGCCATGGTGGTTAAGCATTGTGAGCTAAACATTATGGCTTAGTGTGTCATGTGAACTATTCCTAACCATGGTGGCGACATGACCACGGTTTAAACACAGTGACTAACTATTTACTGTAAAAGGGTTTGCGGCCTAACCATGACTTATTAGTGTGTTGTCTGAGCAGGCCCTACGAAATGGACTCTTGTCCACAAACTTTATATCACAATACATTTGTTAGTTTTTAAGGTGCCACAAGGCTCTTTGTAGTTTTTGCTACCACAGACTAACACGGTTAGCCTTTCCGGAAATTCCTAGGTGCTGTGTGCAGTGTATTGGGCCTCCTGGCTGGCCATACCAAGAAGTGCTTGAGCCAGGTGCTGTGCTTTCATTTTCTTTTCAGCACTGCCTGCAATGGCATGCTCCCAGGCCTGTTCAGTTTTCCATACTCTGTGTGGGCTCCTCTTCCTGATTCAATTGTGCTGATGCACCAGTGGGAGCAACTGGTAGCGCAACAGGGATTTGGCAGTTCTAAAAGCAACCCGAAAGTTACATAGAATGATGAAGGAAATGGTCTCTGCAGCTGTCCGAGGACACTTTCATCTGTTCTTCCTTCAATTTATACAGTCCAGGACTCAGCCGTTGTGGAACTCTAGTAAGCCCTGTGAGAGATCAGGAACATACGCATTGAGAAAATGTAGCTCTCTCCAGCTACTTCATCAATTGTGAGTGTGGTATGGCATGTGATTGTGCAAAAGTCACTGCCACCTATGGGAGAGTGCCCATGATGAGCAGCTCCTTAAGACACATTACATTAATGGGGGGAGGGACAGTGTGTGCGCAGGAAATGCAAGTAGTAGTAGTAGTAGTAGTAGTAGTAGTAGTAGTAGTAGTAGGTGTTTGTGTGTGTGTGTTTTGTGTGTATTTTGTTTGTTTGTTTTATAAATTCCCACTTTAGAGATTACATTCTGTTGTCCCATCCTTGCTTGTAGTTAAGTGAATCCACTATGGTTTCACAGGTGGTAAACCTTTTAGCCAAGGTATATTCTATAAAAACCTGTAAATGTCATTTAAAACTGAGCATGAGAAACTTAGGCAGGATCTACACTACTGCTTTAAAACAGTTTATAACAGTAATGACAACTGTTGGGGCCCAGGACACATTCTATATACAGTTTTCAAAACCTTCTCGAAGTGTCATAACCTGCTTGGTGTCGATCCCTTGCATTTCATGCCCTTTCTTTTCTCTCGCTAATGTTAATGTTTCAATAAAATGTTAATGTTTCAATCCAGGAAAGGAGATCCACATATAGATAGCAGCTTCCATGATGGATCACTTGCTGGATGAGGAAGCCTGGGCATTAAAGATATGTTCATCAACTGAATGTGCATATCACCTATCTACAATGTATGACTTTCCATGGGATCTGCATTCCAATGCGCATTCCAATGCATATTGTCACTCACACCCTCATGCCAATTATATATATATATATATATATGTTATGAGTGACTGGAGCTGGACTTGTGCACCAAGTCTTTTGCCTGCCATTAAATGCCTTCCTATTTTCTTTCACTTGTCATGAAATATCTAGTTAGATCTTATTGTGCTTTAATATTATTCATGGTAACCTTGCCAAATTGAGTTGGTAAAAACTTTTTTGCTATTGATCTCTCCTGGCTCCATCACATCTTTCGCAGTAGATTGTGTCCGGACGATGCATTGAGCGAATACTGATTAGAGAGACCTGTTTACTGTAAGATGGATAGAGAATGATAATGAACCTCCCTGAAGAAATACTTCAGTGCCTTTCTAAAGGATCATAGCAGCGTGATCAGCCGAGGTTAAATACAGGTAACTAGACAGATAAATTTGGTTAGACATAAATAATTGAATACAAGGAATTATAATGACATAGTTCTGAATCAAATGTGTTCTGCTCTTATCAAACCAAGCAGAACAAAAATAGATGCTACAGGAAAATTGGATAGAAGAGACCAAAAAGGCCATGAAGTTAAACCCATTCATCCGTCCCCCCGACCCTATAATACAAACAAAACCACTGTGTGTCACAATCAAAGGTCAAGGGCATATTTTATTCATTTTATATATTTATGCATTTAGAAGTGATTACCACTTTTCTATGTAGGCCAGATATACACCAAGCAAGATATGACACTTTGAAAATAGTTTGAAAACAGTATCTGGCGTGTGTCTTAGGCCCCAACAGTTGTCATTACTGTTATAAAATGTTTTAATATAAGGAAAATAGAAGGCTGTGGTTTGGAAACAACAACAGTATAGTAAGAGTGGTAACACTCAAACCACAAAGACATCAAAACAACTTACATAGATGAATAATTCAGAAATTTTACAAATGTATAAAGAACTGGCACATCAATATTTATAACATGTTCACACTAACATTCACAACAAAGCTTGCAATATCAACAATCTAATATACATATGGTGAACTATTCACATGAAGCATCTTTTATATAAACAGTAGTCCAGTACTAATTGCTGTTTCGAAGATTCTTCCTCAGTATGACACCACTAAGTTTACAGAAGGAGCCACGGCTACACAATTAGAAAGAAACCCACCAGGGTTTATCACCATATCATTCTCGTTTCCTCAAGCCGACAAGTCATGCTCTCAGTCCCTTGAATACAGACAGTATACAGAATACAGACACAGACAGTATCTGGCGTGTGTCTTAGGCCCCAACAGTTGTCATTACTGCTATAAAATGTTTTAAAGCAGTAGTGCAGATCCTGCCCAAGTGCACTCCGCTGCCTGGCACAGTGGAGTTCAGGTGAAGGCGGCATTTGCAGAGGTCCTGGATAGAGGTGAGGCAGACACTAAAGTGCTTCAGTGCATGTCTGCACACTGTTTTGATGCTGGCTGGAAGCCGCACTGGAGCCAATCCCCTTATTTCAGTGTATGGCACTCATCCATCCTCTCTGTAAGCACAGTGTGGGATTAGGTGGTGCTTGTGAGTGCTGATTATTTTTGTGGGGGGAGGGGACTGTCAAACAGGTTTTTTGGGGGGGCTGCCTACTACATAGCGTGATCAGGAATGTTCAAGGCAGTTAGCGCTGAGGCGAGTGGGGGAGGCAAGGACTGAGTAAGCAGGTTTAAGTCAGTGCCCAGTTCTGGACATTGACCCACTAAACTACATCCAGAAAAGAGCAACCAGGGCGATGAGGGGTCTGAAAACTAAATCTTATGAAAAATTGTTGAAAGAGCTGGATATGTTTAGGCTGGAGAAGAGAAGTTTAAAGGGAGATATGGTAGCAGTCTCCAAATATCTGAACAGCTGTCATGGAGGTGATGGAGAAGCCTTGCTCTCTGTTGTTCCAGAGGGCAAGACTAGAACCAATGGATGGGAATTTCAGAGAAGCAAATTTCAACTAAACATTGGCAGAAACTTCCTAACAGGGAGAGTTGTTCAACAATGGCTTCTCAGGAGGTGGTTGGGTCTCCTTCGCTTATGGTATTTAAGCAGAGGCTAGATGGCCATCTCTCAGAGAGGCTGCAGTTGCATCCTGCATTGCCAGCTCCTGCATATGGTCTTCAAGGTCTCTTCTAACTCCATGATTCTCATAGTGTTGCTTAGCAGTAGGGCTACACAGAGTGATGGGAGAACCAGGAATGCTTAAGCTCACCAAAAGTCTGAACTCCACTTAAAAGTTCGGTTTGCTTCACTCCCATTTTCATTTGCCACCTGCTTTTTTCTTTCTATTCAAATGGGGGAATGTGCACATCCCTGTGCATTTTTTAAAAAAGTAAACACTTTCCCCCCATCAACTAAAGCATGAAAATGCATATATTTTGAACAATGCACATTTTAAAATATAATTTATTTATTTATTAAAGACACCTTTTAAAATGTGATCAATGATTTGGGAATGTGCAAGCATATTTTTTTTAAAAAAAATGTTCATGTTTAGGGTTTGCGAACGGGGCAAGTTCTGATGATTTACAAACTGAAATGAAGTTCTTGTACATCCTTAGCTACATGGTGCAAATTTTGGACCTGGAGAGCGGCCACCAGCAGCCACAAGGTTGTCCTTGGCATATTAACAAACTAGCTAAAAGTGGGCTAGATGGAACAACTATTAGGTGGATTCACAGTTGGCTACAGAATCGGACTCAAAGAGTACTTATCAATGGAACCTTCTCAAACTGGGGAGAGGCAATGAGTGGGGTACCGCAGGACTCAGTTCTGGGCCCAGTGCTCTTCAACATTTTTATTAATGATTTGGATGAGGAGGTGCAGGGAACGCTGATCAAATTTGCAGATGACACCAAATTGGGTGGGATAGCCCTGGAAGACAGAAACAAACTTCAAAGTGATCTTGATAGGCTGGAGTGCTGGGCTGAAAACAACAGGATGAAATTTAATAGGGATAAATGCCAAGTTCTACATTTAGGAAATAGAAACCAAATGCACAGTTCCAAGATGGGGGATACTTGGCTCAGCAATACTACAAACGAGAAGGATCTTGGAATTGTTGTAGATTGCAAGCTGAATATGAGCCAACAGTGCGATATGGCTGCAAGAAAGGCAAATGCTATTTTGGGCTGCATTAATAGAAGTATAGCTTCCAAATCATGTGAGGTACTGGTTCCTCTCTATTCGGCCCTGGTTAGGCCTCATCTAGAGTATTGCGTCCAGTTCTGGGCTCCACAATTCAAGAAGGACGCAGACAAGCTGGAGCGTGTTCAGAGGAGGGCAACCAGGATGATCAGGGGTCTGGAAACAAAGCCCCATGAAGAGAGACTGAAAGAACTGGGCATGTTTAGCCTGGAGAAGAGAAGATTGAGGGGAGACATGATAGCAGTCTTCAAATACTTAAAAGGTTGTCACACAGAGGAGGGCCAGGATCTCTTCTCGATCCTCCCAGAATGCAGGACACGGAATAATGGACTCAAGTTAAAGGAAACCAGATTCCAGCTGGACATCAGGAAAAACTTCCTGATTGTTAGAGCAGTGCAACAATAGAACCAATTAGCTAGGGAGGTTGTGGACTCTCCCACACTAGAGGCCTTCAAGAGGCAGCTGGACAAGCATCTGTCAGGGATGCTTTAGGGTGGATTCCTGCATTGAGCAGGGGGTTGGACTCGATGGCCTTGTAGGCCCCTTCCAACTCTGCTATTCTATGATTCTATGATATCCTGGCTGTTGCATGTCACTCTCAGGCTTGCACTGAACAGATCTGTCCTGAATCTCTACCTCCATTATAAAACAATGTCCAAGAGTAATGTCAACCCCCGTCTCAGTAGTCACTTAACAGTGGCAACTGGTAATGTGGGATAAGAACTCAGGGATGGTGGTACTCTCATATAATATAATATAATATAATATAATATAATATAATATAATATAATATAATATTACATCTGAGCTGTCTGTGCTCTAATATAGATCCCACAGTGAGACACTGGTGAATACTATGAATAAGACTGTAGAACTAGCCCCCAAAACAGAACATGCATATTTTCAGTGCACCAATGTTATTCCTGGATCATTATGAATCTTCATTTCTAGGATGTGGTGTATAAAGGCCAGGAACAACAAATTGTTCTCCAAGCAAATTAGCCTTACATAATGCTCCTGTAGAATGCTTCCAATGCTATTTCATAGTTCAGTTGCTAGAGTGCCTGTTCCCGTAGACTCCACTGACCTTTCCCCTCTGGCGTGCTATTTCCATACAACTTTCAAGGCAAGCAACATTCTGAAACACTGCCA
The DNA here is from genome assembly GCF_023053635.1 of Elgaria multicarinata webbii. Lineage (NCBI taxonomy): Eukaryota > Metazoa > Chordata > Lepidosauria > Squamata > Anguidae > Elgaria > Elgaria multicarinata. Next base: position 25,738,136 of record NC_086178.1, on the reverse strand, counting down.
TCATGTGGCATAACACAGCTACGGCTATGCTAGGTCTCTCTGACCATGGGGATGTCTTCATAGATGGTCAGTGAAGAGTGGAATCATTTTCTTCGTGCTTCATCTTAGCAGTCATGAAGGAAAGAGGTAATGCAATTTGCCAAGCTACTTAGGAAATGTGTACAATTGTACTGAATATACAGTGTGGCGAATTCCCTTTGTCTATTTGCTTATAGGTTGTATTTACATCCCATGTGCTCAGCGTACAGACTCCCACACAAGTCTAAAAAATGATTTAAAATTTTGAAAATAATTCAAAAACAAAACATGCCAATTACACAAAAAACAAAAGAAAGTTAAAGCAGCCAAGCTAAAACAGTATAAGAGCATAGTTTCCCTCATTCCAGTGGTCCAAGATACTTCCTACAAAAGGTAGGATGAAGTCAGACTCCAAAAGCTTACAAAGAAGTAGGAATGTATGAGAAATTTGTTTCAGTGTTTGTTCATTTTTTAAAAAAATATCTGGATTTACTCAGGCCTAATCTACACAAAGCAGGATATTGCACTATGAAAGTCGTTTATAAAGGGCAGGAGCCACACTACTGCTTTATAGCGGTATTGAAGTGCACTGACAACTGTTGGGGCCCATTGGCACATGCCATATACCGCTTTCATACTGCTCTCATACTGCTATAAACTGCTTGGTGTGGCTCCTAGTTGAAACTAGAAACATTCTAGTTTCAAAAAGCACTTACAAGGTAGTCTGATGGCTGTAAATGTTCTCTTCTTCCCCTTTAAAGGTAATAGCTGTCCCAAATGATGAGAAATGGTAGCTGCTGGTCCAGCTGCTGGTGCCTGCACCCCCATGGTTCCTCCTCTTCCCAGGAACATTGTATGGAATGGGGTCAGTTATCTCTCTTTTTCCTCTCTCCCTGGGGGTGAAAGCACATCATTATCTCCTCCCAGGGACCCAGATGGGCCCATTTTGAATACATACGGCAGCAGATGGAATAGATATTACCTGTAAAAAATAATTAAAAAGTTATTTTTGTTTTGTTTTTTTAAAGGCAGCCTTCAGACCACCTTGTAAAATTCCAATGTGGATTCTCAAGGAGAACTACATTCCATGCTGAAGATTAGCCAAAGAGGTGCAGATAAGGTGAGCAGAGCCATCGCAGAAGGTAGGCGTGGTTTCATACATGCCGAGGGCCCACAGACCAGCAGGCGCTCACTGAGAAGAGTCCCCTGAAGGCGCTCCTTTTCCTCACCATTGCAAACTGCTTGTTCACTAGACAATGGCCGTGATGAGAACGAGGAGCACTACCTGCTCACTGGCTCTCAGTCTGTCAAACAAGCAAATAGTAGCAATGATGAGTAAAAAGGATGTGGAGCAATAGCAGAGATAGACAATAGAGGTGAGGAGTTTGACTCACTGAGGTTGGGGGTCATTGAAGCTGTGTGAAGGTTTGCGGCATACAGAGGCAAAGTAAAAAAAAAAGGTCAGGTCTTAGAGGCCTGGCATTTTTCTGTTAAAAGAAGGTATCCCTGAGAGGAGTAGTTTCATTTCCCAGTTTAGTTTCATTTCTTCAAGGTTCAAACAGTACTTTCTGTTACCAGGTGTAAAAAAGAGGAAAAGCCAGCCAGAGAGAACACCAGGAAAAGATGAGAGCATGAGGAAGCAGCAGCTGGAAAAGCCTAAATGCAGCTAGGGTAAAAGAAGTTGTATCTTGCAACTTTTATTTTCTTTTAATGCCTTTGTATCACTGAGCTCTATTGACTAAATATTATTAATTGTAATTTGCTCATTTTAATATATTAGTAAACTGTTGAGTTAAACCTAATGTGTCTGGTGTGCCATGTCTACAGCCTGAACTCCATGTTACTGGGAAGGGGAAGGTAAAAGAAGGCGGGACTCTTAAGGATTCAGAGATCTTTAAGGAGTTGCTAAGGGGGTCCAGGAGATGGAAGGAACCTTGACAGGGGGCCCTTCCCAAAGACCCCCCAAAACCTAGAGTCGGCATGGCAGGTTTGTTCATTTATTTATTTATTTATTTTATTTATTACATTTCTATACCGCCCAATAGCCGAAGCTCTCTGGGCGGTTCACAAAGCTCTCTGGGCGGTTCACAAAGCTCTCTGGGTGGTTCACTTTGGAATTCAAACCAAACAAATTCCTCAAGCATCCTACATGAAGGTGGCAATAAGTTCTGGAAGGCTTTGCAACAGGAATGAAGAGCTATGCAAATTGCATAGCTCGAAAATGCCTTCCAGGAAAAAGTAGGGGCGGTGGAGAAAAAGGAGTCTATATGAATTTACTTCCAGTCTCATTTAGCTTGGAAGTGGCAGATCCCTCGCTAAAAAAGTATATTTGACAAGTACTGCCATGCCAACACAAACTTTAACAAATCCTAAAGGAATCTGCTGCATCAGACATCTGGGAAGCAAGACATTTAGTACCTTTCATTCTCTCTTTCTCTCTCTCTCTCTGGTGCAATCACCACTTCGGTATCTAAAGAGAGGAAACAAAGGATTTGGGATTCCATGGGAATATTGCCAACCTGGAGCACAGCCCACACTACATTATAATGTTGGATGCCAGCAGATCCATTTGCTACTGTTTGCAAACATTGCTACGCTAATGCAAAATCAGACTTAGTCTAAGAACATAATTAAGGGGGAAATATGTTATGCTGGCTGGTGGCGGCAAAGGAAACAGTCGGCTTTTATACCTTCTGTGATGGGAGCTCCAGGAATGTGTTGCTTGTCATTAACATCACCAACAAAAGTGGGGGCATGTGATTAGGTTTACGTCTGTTTTAAACTTTGTAAGGCTGCCTTGAGGCCCAGTATTGGGCAAAAGGTGGGATAATAATAATAATAATAATAATAACAACAACAACAACAACAACAACAACAACAACAACAACAGGTTTGACAGTCGTAAAGGCATCCAGGTGATTGTGTTGAGGTGCTCTTTGGACAAATGGGAACCAAGACAAAGAAACTTATTACCCTCCCTTATTCATGAGACCCCCCAGAGCCAAATTAGCATCTCAGTACCACTATAAACAGTAGTGTAGATCTAGCTCAAGATTTTGAATCGGGCCTGGACATGGACTGGCAACCAGTGTAGATGGAAAAGTCCTGGCATGTTATGATCAGGTTGGCCAGGCACTGTTCACAGTCTTACTGCCCCTTTTTAGACTGGCTGAAGTTTGTGGACCATTTCCAAAGGCAGCCTCATGTATAACACATCTTTCTTCCTAGTCCAGATTGCAAAAGGCCATGAAGGCTCAATGACTTATTAGCCTGATCTTACCTATGCTGCAGCAGCACCCTTACAATGACCCAAGAGGGTACTGCAGCTCATCAACGACCTGAAGAACCAATGGAGGACCTCACTGTCTCTCTATAACTGTTGCTCCAGGGTTTATCCCTCAGCCTTAAAGAACTTGTCACACTGAGGAGCCTCCTAGCTTGTTTTGTCTTGCCTCGAATTGGAACCTGAGCACCAACCTACATCTTCAGCCCCTGTCTGCATCAGAACCAGGTCCCCAATGGCTCTTTTGTCTCACCTTCACAGCCCCCCAAATTAACAAAAGAGTCTGGGTCAAGACACCACCTGTTTCTAATCCCCTGGCCAGGAATGTTCCAGAAAGAATGTTCCTGGAGAAATCACAATAACAGGGTTGCCCATTTGATATTGAGGTGCAAAAGAGGACACCTGGAACTTCTGTATACAGTGTATGGTAGTTATAACTGGAGTAGACACTGAAGATTGAGTCAAATTTGGACATTCATGCTTTTAAAGTTTGGTGTGGATTTTGTAGGCCCCTTCTGACTCTACAAACCAGTGGCTGCCAGGTCATTTTCTAATAATGCCCTCCAACTATACACTGGAAGCATCATGAGAAAGCACCATTCTGAGAGACATTCTGGGAGTGTGTGTGTGTGTGTGAATGGTGGCCCTCACCACAACATGGTTCGGAGGTATTCTAGGAAAATAATAGAAGCCATGACTTCCAGTTAAAGGAAGGCTGCAGGAGTACCAGAAAGTATTGTCCAAAATGTTCCACCCCACCTTAGAAAAGACAGTCTCACCAACCATTCTTTCTCATCCGGCCTTCTCCTTTTCACAATGATATCTGAATGTTCAAGAGAATTTAAAGAGAACTTTCAGTTCAGCCCTTGTTCACCCTGCAATGCAGGTGGGGATTATTATTATTATTATTATTATTATTATTATTATTATTTATTTATTTATTTATTTATTTATTTATTTATATAGCACCATCAATGTACATGGTGCTGTACAGAGTAAAACAGTAAATAGCAAGACTCTGCCGCATAGGCTTACAATCTAATAAAATCATAGTAAAACAATAAGGAGGGGAAGAGAAGGCAAACAGGCACAGGGTAGGGTAAGCAGGCACAGGGTAGGGTAAAACTAACAGTATAAAGTCTGCACAACATCAAGTTTTAAAAGCTTTAGGAAAAAGAAAAGTTTTTAGTTGAGCTTTAAAAGCTGCGATTGAACTTGTAGTTCTCAAATGTTCTGGAAGAGCATTCCAGGCATAAGGGGCAGCAGAAGAAAATGGACGGAGCCGAGCAAGGGAAGTAGAGGCCCTTGGGCAGGCGAGAAACATGGCATCAGAGGAGCAAAGAGCACGAGCGGGGCAATAGTGTGAGATGAGAGAGGAGAGATAGGAAGGATGCAGCTAAGAGACGGACAACTTGCCCAAGACCACCTTAGTGTGGTCATTGCTATGACACATGTTGATTCTGGCACTCACACCACATACTTTGGCTACTGTGCCAGTTGAGGCTGGTGGCTCCAACTTTGGTGGGGCTGTGAATTCATTCTGAATTTCAGTCAGAACCAGCCAGAACTCTAAAGGAGCTATCCAAGGTGCTATTTTAGCGATAGGGTTCAGCAGCTTGGATAGCTCCTTCAGAGTTCCGGCTGGTTCTGGCTGAAACCCAGCTCCAACAAAATTGGAGCCACCCGCCTCCACTGAACTACCCCAGGAAAAAAAAAAGATGGGCAGTTCAAAACAGTGCCACATCAACCCTCACCATTGGCTCGGCTGACTGAGGCTGTTGGGAGTTTTTGGCCAAAACAATTGGAGAACCACAAGTTGCCAACCCGAAATGCTTGGCATCCCCCCCCTCCACATCAACCCAAGGGCCTGGTTTGTTGCTGGTTTTATTGTTGGCTTTTATTATTACTTTTATTGTGTTTATGTTTTTTAATTGCTTTTAATAGTTTAACTGTTTTGATGTATTTATTTATTTTTTGCTGTGAGCCATCTTGGGAGGGCTTCCACCCTGAAAGATGGCCACAAAATGTTTTAAATAAATAAACCAGTTCTCATGGAGAATGGATCCAACCCCAAAACATCCTGCACAGTTTCTCACCAATTAGGAAGAAGAAAGGTGGTGATGGGAAAAGCCCTATTATTCAACAACAACAACAACAACAACAACTTCCAGGCTCTTTAAAAAACACAAACCCAGAACAATTCAATTGTTGTTGGCAGTTCTGATCCCCCCCACCCAATGCAGAGTAATTTGTTCTTCTGCTGAGATTGCAAAAGTCCAATTTCCGTGAAGATTTTTTTCTTCCCCCAAAAGCTAAGTTATAAACAGTAGAAAATAGGCATTTATAATAGAGAAATTCTGACAGTCCCATAGGTATGGAGCTGTGAATGCTGGTGCCGCTATAATATAGTCTGGACCCATTACTTTCAGACAGCTCATTCTTTTGCAGTAATACATTATTAGAGCAGCTTTCGTAAATGATATATCACTACAAGTGGGGTATTGTCCAGAAGTAAATTCTGAGTACTGGAGAGGGATCAATGCTTTCTCAGCATCAAACAAGAACAGTAGCATTAAATCACTTTCTCTGTCACAGTAATAGATGCAGAAATCGGAATTTGCAATAGAAATTTAGAGCTAAAGGTACAATTTAATTTTGTCTGTACGGACAACAATGAGGAAATGCTACTATTGCTACTACTTACTAACACTAGTACTACTTATTACTAAATAATAATAATAATAATAATAATAATAATAATAATAATAATAATAATAATGGCAGCATGGACCTGGCTATGTCAAGCACATTGAAGCCCCATTAGTTCTTATGTGAGAAACCGAAGCTCATGTTCATCTTTCCCATTGAAGCATTGCCATTGACATGTATGTGTGAGAGAGTATCAATGGAACTTATGTACATTTCAGAGTACAATCAGCAAAGAGTGATTAGCCTCTCCTACCCAGTGGAGTGATTGTGTTTCGTATGGGAACAACTAAGCCCTCGTCTATACAACAGCGGGATTGCTCCTCATTAAATATAAACCCGATATTTCATTGATTTGAATGTAGTCAAAGAGTGTCACTCTGCAGCAGCAATAGCAATTTATCTTCTGTATCTTTCTTTTTGTAGTGCAGTTATACATGCTCACGTGCGCATTGTCGCATCATGGGATATACAATGCTAGGGAGGTGAGTGAAGTGATATAGTTTATATGCGGAGCTCCGCAGATTGATATAACAGCAAAACTGGACCCGGGGTGTGGCGGGAGGAAGGAGGCTGTAGAGGAGGATGGCAGCACGTTTCTGCCCCTTTGTTTATGCGGAGCTCCATAGGATCAGATCGTTCAACCTAAAAATGGTGTGAAAAAAATAGCCAATCACGAGCCAGCTGATAGATGGGAAACCAGCTAATCATGTTCTCCTGCCCTCAAAGCTCCGCACACCTATCAAAATGTGGTTTAACTCCCCCAATGACACATAACCATAATGCGGAGCAAATGATCGAACACGATCGAAAATATGCGCATAACCGCAGTTAAAATGTGATGTTACTGCGAACGGATGGCTGACTTGTGTGTCCTAAAATGATAATATGCACAGCTACGTTGGGGTAAACAAGCCGTATAGATAAGCCCTAAGATGAATTTCAAGACACGTGGTTTGATCTGGACTGAACCATACCTAGAATAAATGCTTTGAAATGAATGGGAGTTAAGTTAGTAATTTCCCCCACACTTTTTCAACCATTCTCATTCAATCTGATAAAAATAAATTGCTTTTGAACTGAAATTCAAAGGAGAAGAAAAGGAAATTTTCTGAGGAGTTGGGTTTGGGGTTTTTGCATTTACTTTGCTTGTGAGGTGGCCAAGAAGTGTGTGTGAGTGTCTTGGCTTTCACTGAAGAATTATTTCTTCACCAGCCTGTAGCCTCCTTGGCTTCCCGCACTTCACTTAAAGCCCAAGGGAGGCATCATGAGTTAATTCCTCCCATAGGGCTTTTTCACATCAGGAAATGCAGGCAGCTTATGAGATTGCAAAGCAATGGGGAGATGTGTAATAGAAAGAAAAACACAGAGAAAACACCCTCAGCTACCTTGCATTGATCAGGCAGAGACTCTTGAACTCGCGGGGTGCTCACCCCACGAATTTGCCAAGCCCTGCTCGGCTGGCCCTGTTTCGGGGAGCCAGGACTGCTGAGCGCTCAGCAAAGCACATTTTCCAGGGCCTCTGGAAAGTGCACAATCTCCACCCCCCTCTGCACACTATGACAGTTCAAAAAAGAAGACCACCCCCCCCAAAAAAAACCCACCACCCTTAGGATAAAAGAAAGAAGTGATGTTTCAATTAATTGTGATCCCTACCTGTGTGAAATTGTTCATTATTTTCTCCTCCTCCTGGAGAATGTCTCTGCCCACATATACGGTATTTCTTCGATTCTAAGATGCCATCGATTGTAAGACGCATACTAATTTCTACCACCAACAGAAAAAAAGCTTTGATTCTAAGAAATAATAAATGTACCCACGATTCTATGACGCACCCTGTTTTTAGAGATGTTTATATGGGGGGAAATGAGAGGCCATGTGTGCACAGCTCTAGCCTGTGGTCAAGCGCTTTCCTCAAAACCAAATGTTCGGGTGGATGTGTGTGTGTGTGTGTGTGTGTGTGTGTGTGTGTGTGTGTGTTTGAAGTGCCCTGACAACTGTTGGTGCCCATTGACACATACCGTATACCACTTTCATACTGCTTTCATAGTACAATATCCTGCTTGGTGTAGATGTGTCATGGGCCCCAACAGCTGTCAGTTCACTTCAATACCACTGTAAAGCAGTAGTGTGGCTCCTGCCTTTTATATACTGCTTTCATACCATTTTCGTAGTGGAATATCCTGCTTGGTGTAGATTAGACCCAAATCTCTGAGTTTTCTCTTCTTTCCTAGAAGCTGCAGTATTTGTCAACTAGCTTGACTTATGCAGACCATCTGCACACTGGTGCTTTACTATTCAATATCATCCTTTCCCAGCTTTTCTACGGATGTCTGGAAAAGTATGATGCTGAACAATAAAGTCATCGGGACACCTAGCTATGCTCATATAAAACCTGTGTTAAAAGAACTGCACTGGCTGCCTGTTAGCTACTGAGGCCTTAGTTAGGCCTAAGGTTTATCCCGGGATCATCCCGGGGTCGTCCCTGTCTGCTCCCGGGATCCCTGTGTGTAATTTACATGAACAGGGATGACCCTGGGACGATCCCGAGATAAACCTTAGGTCTATCCAAAGCCTGAGCCACATACAAAGGTTTGTTATTTACAGGGACATGGCAGTGTCCCTGTAGTTAAGAGCAAATTATCTTATAAAGCCCTAAACAACTTTGACCAGCATACCTAGCAGACCACCTTCCCCTATATACACCCAGAAGACAGTTACGATCTTCAAAGGAGGTCTTGCTGGACATTCCAAAATGAATGGAATGTTGCCATGTAGTACCTCGATGGCGTGGCCTTCTCTGTAGTGGCACCCACCCTCTGGAAAACCCTGCCTCGTGCGGTTCAGGAGGCGGAATAGGTAACATCCTTTAAACAGCTCCTGAAAACACACCTTTTCATGCAGGCTTTCCCTGGACTGTAACTTATCTGGTTTTATGTTGACTTTAAAAAAAAAAACCCTTTTAAATGTATTTGGATACTTAGGAAGGATAGATAGATAGATAGATAGATAGATAGATAGATAGATAGATATAGTATTAATTGTGCACTGCCCAGTGATCCTTGGCTAATGGGTAGCATAAAAATATAAACAAACAAATAAATAAATTAAAGCTGGGTGCAAGGCTGACCAAAAATCCATTGGACTCTTCCCTCCCAGGTACTCCTCCCACACTCCCAACCAAGACCTCCCCCTGCTCACCTGCTCCCCCTGCTCACCTGCCCATGGACCCACAGGAATTCCCTGAGGTTTCTGTACATGCCAGCAAGCCACTCAGCCTCCTCTCTGGGCTTCCACCTCCCACCCAACCCCCAACCCCACTCCACCCCACTCACTACCAGCTAGATCCCCCTCCACTCACCTGCCCGCCAACCTGTGGGACTTACCTGAGGCCTCTGCATGAACCATTTCAGCAATGATATTTTTCAATGTCGCCATCCCCCCCACTCCCTTCCAGCTGCTCGCCCCACTCCCAGCTGTGTTTATATATCCTGTTGCCTAGCAACATAAAGTTCTTAGCTCAGACCCTCCACTGTGCCACGCATTGCTATGTGCCTCAGCATTTTGTATGTAGAGTTGTTCTCTTGGTGATATCTAATATATATATATATATATATATATATATATATATATATTGGGGGGTGTTTGAGAATGTTACAGATGTTCCATGACATAATGGCAGCTCAGAAAATTGGTATGAAAATGTTTCTCACAACCCATTTTAATCAATCCATCTTAGCATTTGTATAGGACCTCAGATGCTCAAGGCTTTTCACATACATTATCTTGTAAGCCTTATAACAACCCCCATGGTTATTGTCCCCATATTGCAGATGGGTGGCGGAGGATGAAAGAATAGCTTTCCTAAGGCTGTCTTGTCGTGTCACAGCAGATGTGATTTTGCATCTTCATGATTTGTACCTCTGTCTCTTAGCCACTATGCCACACTTGATTTTATTATTTATTTAAAACAGTTCCCACTTTTCCTAAAAATAAAGACATTCAAGGTGATTATATAAGAACATAAAAAGAGTCATGCTGGATCAGACCAAGGATCCATCTAGTCCAACTGTCAACCAGGAACCCATAAGAAGGACAAGAGTGCTACAGCACTCTCCTGCCCATGTTCCCCAGCAACTAGTGTATCTGGGGTTACTGCTTCTGATACTGGAGGTAGCAAATAGCCATCAGGACTAGTAGCCAGTGATAGCCTTCTCCAGGAATTCATCCAGCACTCTTTTAAAGCCATCCAAATTGCTGGCCATCACTACATTTTGTGGTAGTGAATTCCATAATTTAACTATGCACTGGGTGAAGAAATAGTAGCTTTGTAAAGAAGTATATATGGAGGATTCTCTGAATGTATACCCATTGTATTTTTTCCTCATTCATTTTGGGAGTGATTAAAGGGGTGATTAAAAACAGCAACAAACACACTGGGCCAGTTCCCAGGACACAAAGTTGGTTCCAAATTGCGCAAGATACTGGTTCCCCGCTATTCAGCACTGGTTAGGCCTCAACTTGATTACTGCATCCAGTTCTGGGCACCACACTTCAGGAAGGATGCAGGCAAGATGAAGGGGGGTTCAGAAGAGGGCAATGAGGATGACCAGGAGTCTGGAAACAAAGCCCTCTGAGGAGAGACTGAAAGAACTGGGCATGTTTAGCCTTGAGAAGAGAAGGCTGAGGGGAGACATGATAGCACTCTTCAAGTACTTGAAAGGTTGTTGCACAGAGGAAGGCCAGGATCTCTTCTTGATCATCCCAGAGTGCATGACATGGACTAATGGGCTCAAGTTACAGGAAGCCAGATTCCGGCTGGCAATCAGGAAATGGAACCAGTTACCTAGGGAGGTTGTGGGCTCTCCCACACTAGAGGCATTCAAGATGCAGCTGGACAGCCACCTGTCAGATATTCTTTAATGTGGGTGCCTGCATTGAGCAGGAGGTTGGACTCGATGGCCTTATAGGCCCATTCCAAATCTACTATTCTAAATCTACTTCTTCTATGAAGAAGCCATGGTAGCTTGTGATCCACCCTGTGTGTGATGATTGCATACTGGTATAATTTACATTATTACCCTCTCTAGACATGTTGCGGTGTTTAACAACCACCCAGAACCCAAGCCATAGGTTTGGATGACACAAAAATGGACTTGAATCAGCAACCTGGCCCTAATCTACAGCAAGCAGGATATTGCATTATGAAAGCAGCATGAAAGTGGTATATAAGAGGCAGGAGCCACACTACTGCTTTATAGCAATATTGAAGTGCACTGACAACTGTTGGGGCCCATAGACACATACCGTATACTGCTTTCATGCTGTTTTCATAGTGCAATATCCTGCTTGCTGTAGATTAGTCCCTGATGCTCATGGGCGCTGCCACAATAGGCTATGATGATTGTGTGAACCAGATCATTGTAACTGACCTGTTTAAAGTATTTTAGAAGCTTTAGTGTGTCTTAATAACTGTAATTAAGCTTGGCTGACTGTCTACTGGATTTAAAGAGGTGCAGAGCAGGTGATGTGTCCAGCCTTACGCTCTTATCATATTTACTGTGTTATCTGTACAGCACCATGTACATTGATGGTGCTATATAAATAAATAATAATAATAATAATAATAATAATAATAATAATAATAATAATAAATAATAATAATAATAATAATAATAAGAAGAAGAAGAAGAAGAAGAAGAAGAAGAAGAAGAAGAAATAATTGCCCTTGGGATTTCCTTTTTACTCTGCAGGTGACTTGAGGCAGAAGACGGAGAACGGGCTAAACTATGGTCTTGTAACTTGGTTTCCCTCAAGCAAATTAAAAGCAAATGAGAAGTGAAATTAAAGGAGGTGAACATTGAAACTAAATGCAGAAAAAGGCCTCTAATGAAATCTTAGAGCCTACACAAAGGTGCGCTGTCTCACCCACAGGAAGCACATACGCAAAAAAGAAATATCCATGGCCTTTATCCCCAAGGATATCCCTGATCTGTTTTGAGATATATGGGAAGACAGAACAATTCAATAGGGGAGGACAAAACAATCCAAAGGGGGTATCCTCTTTCCAAAGGGCTAGGTACCCTGACCTGGCAGGAGTAATAACATATTGATCTTATTTGCTGTCGGGAGTCAGAGTTCCAGAGAGAACTACAGGTTTATTATAACTGTTCTTCCTTTTTTTCTGTTCTTCAAAGCTTTCTCTCTCTCGTTGTAAAATAGGAGGTTGAAGCAAACCAAGGCAAGAGATGAAAATGCCACTACCAAACACCAATTTGTGCCTTATCTGTCCAAAGCAAGGATTAAACCAGGGGTGGGCAATTTGTGGCCCTTCGATTTGTGGCCTACAACATACATCATTCCTCATCACTGACTGTGCTGGCTAGGGCTAATGGGAACTATAAATCTAAATATCTGGAGAGCCACAGGATTCTTACTCCTGGATTTAGCAAACTATGCCAGTGGCAGGGATGGGGAATTGAAATTGGTTTGGGTTCATACTTTAATATGAAATTCCCAGTTCTTGAACTAATACACAAACCAGAATGCCATTATCCATCAGTTTTCTCACTTCCCTGAATTTCCTGATGTCGTTCTCCAATCTAAACATCTGTAAAAGGCATATATTAAGGAAAATACCATACAAAAGGCATATATTAGGGGGAAATGCTTATAAATTTCAAATGTGTTTGAATTGTAATATAGATTAAAAAAAAAAGGAAAGCAAACTGATGCAGAGATAGGACAGAACAAACTTGTGCCTGAAAAAAAAAATCATTTAGAAAGTGACATAGATAGAAGTGTTCATTGAAACACCTCACCATGTGGAATATCTTGAGAAGGATCTCTAGTTATATTGGTAGGGTACCTTATTTGGGGGAAATATGTATAATGGGAAAAGTGGAGAATGTGTTTAATTTGGTATAAGAGAATCTATGTTTCATTTTAATTATGGAATAGTACTAATTCCATAACAGACTAAGGGCCTTCCTAGATGGGGCTTTAGCCCGGTGTGAGCCCCGGGCTCACCCCTGTGCATCCAGATGACGCACAGGGTATTCCGGGCTCAGGCACGGCTTAAACCGCCCTGAGCCCGGGGGAAGCAACACCACTTCAGGCCCATGTAGCCAGGTCCGCCGCTTTTCCCGGCTACTGGATTTACTCTTTTACTGGATTTACTCTTTTAAAAGGCTACTGCTTTTACTGGGAAAAGCAGTGGACAGGGTGCAGTGCTCCATCGGAGCGCTGCGGCCATCAGAGCTATGGTGGGGACATGGGGGGTGGGAAATGGAGGCCGGGGAGATCAGGGGGAAATCGCAGCCCAGGGGATATCAGGGGGGACAGCGGGTGGGGGATTGGAGATCGCAGATGGGGGGCAGGCAGGGGAAGGAAAATGGGGCCGGGGGCAGGCGGGGGAAGGAGAATTTAAAAACAACAACCCCTACTTACTAGAGGCATGCTCCGCTCCGATTAGAATTGGAGAATCAGAAGCGAATTGGCCTGCTCCGCCTTGCCCAGAGGCAGAGAAGAAGCGGACCGTGGAACCTTAGAAGCACGGCGAAGAGAAGCGCCCATAGGCGGAGCACTTCTCTTTTCGCGGAGCACTCCGATCGCCATTTTGGAAAATTTCGCCCATAGGATTGCATTACGAAAAAGAATAGGGGATAACTGTGTTGTTTTTTAAACTATCTTTCTGAAACTTCTTGTGCTTAGAGAGTCGTGGCTGGGGGTCATTTTGAGCCTACTCTCAGCTCTCTGCGTGGTGCGGTTCACTTGCTATAATTTTTGGAAAAATCGGGTAAAAAAAGCGGGAGAGGTACCTTTTTGAAGTGCTGAGAGGCAGAATCATGATCACATGATCCCAAAGTTGGAGGAGGGGATAGACAAAATGGGATACTAGTAACTTGGGATACTGGGAAACTTCTCTTTCTTAGTCTGAACAGACTTTTCCCAGTGTTTTTTTAAAACAGTAGCCCCACCAAATGCACAAACACAACCTGAAATCATATACTAATCAAATAAATAACAGATAGGAAACACAGCACTGCTACCCACCCTAACCTTGGTGAACAACTGAATAGATGTGGTGCAAGGGGATGAGGTCCCCTAGGGCATGTGGACGTGCCCAGTGCACACACACTATGTCCTGCCCTGGAGGGTCATCAGAGCCCTCCAAAGGTTAACCAGTGGAGAAGCAAGCTAATGCCTATCATGAGTTGAAGTGTTAGTTTGCTTCTTAAAGAATGGTCCCTAGACAGGGCCAGTCAAATCGGCACAGTTCCCCCTCCCCCTGGGCACGTCCACTTCCCTCTTACTGGTAAAAGACAGATATAGCCTTTTTTTAAAAAAATTCTTCCTGTTGTTTATTCAGCAACACTGCTACCCCTCCTTTGTTTTTTTAATTTATTAATTTATTCCATTTCATATTTACACCCCATAGCCCAAGCTCTCCTGGCTTTTCCTCTTCAGTGAAGTCAGGCAGGCTTTCATTGTGGTTCAACTCCTTATTGTTGTTGTTGTTATTATTATTGCTATTAATATTAATTAGTACTGCTATTATTAACGTTACTATTGTTGTTGCTGTTGTTTAATAATGGCTGTGATCACAGTGCAGTCAATCAACTCTGAAGCAAGGATCACAAAGCTTTACTCTTATCCTCCTAGCCTCCTAGTTATGGGATGCAAAAGAAAAGGCATCTCTCTGTGCTGCTCACACCTCACAGGGATGGTTTGCATTACTGGCTTTGAAACTATCCTTGGCTCACTTCCTTATGCCCCCAGAAATGTCTGCTGCCTGCCTGCCTTCCCTCCCTCCTCCCCTGCCCGCCTCGCAGGGATGGTTTGTGTGTGTCTTGCTTTGACTCAGGGGAGAAGTACTTCCTGCACTCACTTAGACTTTTGAAAGTTCCAAATCAATTTTTCAAGTGTGGAAGAAGATTCATATAGGTTTATCTCTGCTCCCCAATTCATGGCATGTTGGGATTTCTTTGAAATGGCCCCATTGAGCTGTCTGCAGCTTTAAATCCCTGAGATACTGGGGTGTCCAATTTTCAAAAATTCCCCAAAAATCAGGGGATGCTTGGATTGGCTTGAGTCTTGGCATGCATGTGTATACGTCCTTGAGGTGTCATGGTGCCGAACCTGAGGTTTCTAACATGAAAATTGACGTAGTTCTAGCATGGGACTTGATTTGGGGTGAGTTAAAAGGTTAAAGCCCCGCCAAAAATCAGAGGATGATAGGATTGGCTTGAGTCTTGGCATGCATGTATATCCATGGATAAGCTATCATGGTGTCAGGTTTGAGGTTTCTAACGTGAAAATTTACGGAGATATCGAAAGGGGTGTGAATTGGGGTTATGGGTAGTGCGTTAGAGGTTAAAGCCCCGCCAAAAATCAGGGGATGATGGGATTTGCTTGAAACTTGGCACGAATGTGGATCTAGATGGCATCTGTGAGGGTGCCCACTTAAAAAAAAAATATCTGTCAAAATGTCAGAGAACAGTCCATGTCTGAAAATGGAGTGTCCAATTTTCATAAATTCCCCAAAAATGAGGAGATGATGGGATTGGCTTGAGTCTTGGCATGCATGTGTATCCATGGAAAATCTATCGTGGTTTGAGGTTTCTAATGTGAAAATTGACGGATATATCGAAAGGGGTATGAATTGGGGTTATGGGTGGTGCCTTACAGGTTAAAGCCACACCAAAAATCAGGGGATGATGGGATTTGCTTGAAACTTGGCATGAATGTGGATCTAGATGGCATCTGTGAGGGTGCCCACTTCAAAAAAAATTATCTGTCAAAATGTCGGGGAACAGTCCATGTCTGAAAATGGGGTGTCTGATTTTCATAAATTCCCCAAAAATCAGGAGAGGCTTGGATTAGCTTGAGTCTTGGCATGCATGTGTATATGTCCATGATGTGTCATGGTGCCGAACTTGAGGTTTCTAACTTTAACAGAAAAAAAGTTGTAGACTTTTTTGGATTTCAATGCAAGCCTATGGGGGGGAAAGCGGAGCTCTGATCCGGATCTGGAGCTCTGCAGCGGAGCGGAGCGGACTATAGGCGGAGTGGGGTGGAGCGAAATGGCCCGATCTGCAAATTGCGGATCTGGAAGAGAAGCGGATCGGGGGGTCCGTGCACACCCCTACTACTTACCTTTCTTGCGTCCTGCCGCTTTAACAATTAAAAAAATGGCGGCCGCGACAGCTCTCCTCCAGAACGCATCATGGCGCCCGTCTGAATAAGGGTGAGATCTCACATTATTCATAACGCGAGATCTCCTCTTTCCACCTGGTCTAGCAAGGCCCTAAGGCCTTACCTAGACCTACCTGATAGTCCTTGATGGAGGAGGGAAGATCTCACATTGCGCGTAACGTGAGATCCCTCCTCCATTTACACATGAGGCATGACGACCTCAGGAAGAGAGGCGTTGTGCCCACCATTTTTTATTTTTAAAGGAAGAGGAGCACACGAACAGTCGTGCGCTAAAGGTAGGTGCTTTTTTTTAAAAAAAAAAAATCATTTCCTCACTCCCCCCACCCTACCCCAATGGGTGCAGCTCCCGGCTCCATGTGAGTAATCGCACGGAGCCAAGTCAAACCGTGGCAATGGGCAACACGTTCCACGGTCTCAGGCTCAGCCTGAGACCATGGAAAAACCGAACCCAAATGGGAGTGCTCTATCCTGGGGCAACGGAGGGATGATCCCTCCCTGATCCCAGGATCCCCTGTGCATCATGTGGATGCACAGGGACGATGCCACGGTTCTCCCCATGATAAAGCCTGGTCTAGCTAAGGCCTAAGACCAGATATACACCAAGCAGGATATGACACTTTGAAAACGGTTTGAAAACGATATATGGAGTGTGGGCCCCAACAGTTGTCACTACTGTTATAAACTGTTTTAAAGCAGTAGTGTAGATCCTCCTTATGGCTAGATCTACACTACTGCTTTGTAGTGGTATTGAATTGCACTGATAAGTGTTGGGGCCCAATCCACAACCCTATACCACTTTCATACTGTTATATCTTGTTTGTTTGTTTGTTTATTCTACTATCGTAATGATTTACATTCATAATTATGTAGATCTGGCCTTTTTTAAAGAAAAGAACTGAAACTGTGAACTGACTCCATTGTAAAGTAGATCACAGTCGAATGATGTTAGTATTAGTACAGGTTAAAAACCAAAACATATGGAGTCAAAACAAAACAAAACTGGTCTGCAGTTCCATAAAATCTGCACAACTCGGAAAAAGCTGGTCCATTGCGGAATTCACAGGTCTAATTCATAACAATCTGAGCGAAAGCCATAGCTGCACATACTACACATTCGGCAAAATGGGTAATTTGGCCCTAAATTATACAGCGGCGGACAAAATTGTGGACCCTTTTTGAAATTTTCACGTTTTGCAACTTTGCATGCTTATAGAAAACGTTCTGTTTCATGAAATTCCAATGTTTATATCTCAATTGAAAGAGAATTTAATGCTGAATTTAATACAAAAAACAGAATGCAAATATTGGCAGTACAAAAAAGTTATGCTTACTTTAGTCTAAAAACAAACACAGGTGTGGTTGAGTGAAGAAGCGGATTGGAATTGCAAACCCTATGGCCAATCACAGTCCTTGTTCTGGGGACCAATTACATGGCAGTAGCTGTGATACGTCATGTTTCAAGTAGGGGAAAGTCAACTTTGCTGTTTGTTCTATAACTGAAGCACAATTGGAGATGGTGTGAATATTTGAAGTATTTTTTAAAATTAAATGTGTACATATGTACATCATAAACAGAGCAATGGCACCAAAGAAAAAAGTTGATTGGACACCCAGGAAATGAAGCAGGATTGTTGTATTATGTGAATCAGGTCTTTCAATTGATATATAAACATTTGAATTTTGTGAAACAGAACAATTTCTATAAGCATGCAAAGTTGCAAAACATGACAATTTCAAAAAGTGTCCACAATTTTGGCCACCACTGTAAAGGCCTAAGGAGTGAAATGCAGACACTCATTGTGGGTGGGCCCGGGGGGAGGAAATAAGGCAAGGCTCTTCAAAACTATTTGGGCCAAGTAATCAAATGGATAGCAAGGGTGGCCAAAACAACAGAGCTCTCTCCTAGCCGTTTTTAGATATGCCCAATTTTGAGGATCTCTGTGGTTTATCAATTAGGACTGCTCAGGTTTGATCAGATATGCCAAAACATTGCACTGCTGAATCTACTTTTGTCCAAAGCCATGTAGTTCCAATCAGCACTGCTCATTAGCAGAAACTATTTTTCCCCTCTTGCCTCCTATATGACGGTTACAGTTCTTTATTACATTTATAGATTGCCAACAAATGGCAGGCGGTGCCATCTCGAAGAAACTGCTTGTCTCCAGTACTGTTAAATTGACAGAATATTAAAAGTCTGAAACTGATTGCTAAAAAAGTAGTCTTAGGGAGCAAATATCCTGTGGTTCCGACTGTATTGGAGACACATTACATTGACTGTGGAAATATTAATATTTTAATAGGCTGCCATATTTCTCATCACAGGCAGCAGAATCCATTAGGAACCCTATATGTAAAATTTAATAAAACTGGTTCAGAGTTTTGGCTTATGAAGATTCTGGGAATATGCAAAACCCACTGGAGGAAATCAATTTATTCAAACCATTTTTTCTACTCCCCTCCACACTCAAAACATAAAATGAAGGGCTTCAATGGGGAGAAAGGGGGCAGGGAAGTTTGCTTCTGCTATCCCAGTTGCATGCACCTAAATCTAAATAAAATTGTATATACTTTTTAAGTGTAGACTGAAACAAGGTCATGAGTGGGCAACTAGACATATGGCACATGGAAGCTGATGAAATGAATAAACCCTAGTAAAGGAAGAAAAATATAACACTTTGAAAGTGGTTTGAAAATGGTATGTGGAATGAGTCCTGGGCCCCAATAGTTGGCAATACCATTATAAACCATTATAAAGCAGTAGTAGATCCTGCCTGCCATGGGCCGTAGCTAGACCTAAGATTTATCCCAGGATCATCCCTGGTTTGTCCCTGCCTGAGCATTGGATGCCCTGTGTGGCACTTTGGCCATAGCTAGACATAAGGTTTACCCCTGGATCATCCAGGGGTCAAACCTGTTCATCTGGGGCTGTTGCTAGTTGAGGAGTTAGCGCAGTGGAGGCCCGTTCTCTCTCCTGTGCATCCAGATGACACACAGGGGATTCCGGGGTCAGGCTGGGCTAAGTCCTCGCTTGAATTGGAATAAGCGAATTCGATTATGGCCTGGCTTTTCTGCGGAAGGTCTAGCAGGGTCTGTGGCTTTTCCTGGCTGCTCACTTACTCATGAGTAGCCGGGAGAAGCCACAGACTGGGCACAGCACTCCATAGGAGCACTGTGCCCATCGGGCCGGGGGGAGGGAAATCATGGACGGGGGGCGTGGAGGGGTCATCGGACATGATGAGTGGGCAGGGGGCGGGCATGACGAGCGGGGACGGGGACAGGCATGATGAGCGGGCAGGGGGCGGGCATGACGAGTGGGGACGGGGACGGGCATGATGAGCAGGCAGGGGGCAGGCATGATGAGCGGGGACAGGCATGACGAGTGGGCAGGGGCGGGCATGATGAGTGGGGACGGGGGACGGGTATGATGAGCGGGCATGGCTAGCAGGGGCGGGCATGGCGGACGGGGGGAAGAAGGATGGGGACGGGCTTGGCAGACGGGGTGGAAGAAGGATGGGGACAGGCCTGGCGGACGGTGACAGAGCATGGCGGATGGGGGGAGGACGGGCGAGCGAGTGGGCAGGGGGGCATCAGACATTGTGTGTGGGGAAAATCAGGGGCAGGGGGAGCGGGGGAGCCTTTTTTTAAAAAAAACCACTACCTTTTTCGGTGGTGTGCTCCTGCGCACATGGCCCTTTTAGTGAAAAAAAATGCCAGATGCGATGGGGCTTTCTCTTGCCCCGTCGCGTGTTACATCTGGAAAAGAGCGACGGCGCATGCTAGCTGTAGCGCACCATCACTCCTACTCCCCACCAGATTATGTGGTAGGTCTAGCAAGGCCCTAGGTGACACACAGGGGATCCAGTGCAAACCCTGGATGATCCCAGGATAAACCTTAGGTCTAGCTACGGCCATGGTTGCCACTGGACTAGATTGGTCTGTTCCAGCAAGACTCTTTTTATCATCTTATGTGATCCTAAAAAAATAACCATGTCTGTTCTGAAATGTCTCCCCCTTCTATCCCAGTAAGTTCTAATAAAGGAAAATGTTGCAGTCGGGATCTGCTGCTCTTATTCTGCTTCATTAGCTATGGAGCAAGACAACTTTCAATGTGATGTCATTGCATCAAGCATTTTATTTCACTAAATGCTGTTGGGAGGGACAGAAGGGATGTGGAGTTAACACTTTTTCTGTGTGTCAGCCATGCATTCCCAAATATATTCTAATATGCCTTTGGAAGTGGCCCAAAGAAAGAGAGTCATATAAACACACACACACACACAGACACACACACACACACTGCCCCCCTTTTGCATAGCTCTCCTCCAATTTGGCAATCCATGCCATAAAATAAGAAATCCTGATAAGCAAAGCCTTGGAAATATCCAAGGCAGGGGGAGGTGGCAGTGTGGGAGAGTGCACTGGAAATTTTGATTCCTATGGTTATTCTCCAGCAAATTCTTTTTTGTGCACATTGAGTTACATGCACTCATGCGCGCACATGTATTTCAGATCACACGTTATTGTTTCTAAGGATTACATAAGAAAACATGAAGAGCCCTGTTGGAACAGACCAAAGGCCAATCTAGTTCCAAATCCTTATCCCACAGTGGCAACTGGACAGGGCTGGCCCTACCATTATGCAGGCTCATGTGCCCACATCAGACCGTAGAGCTGGAGCAGCAGCAAATTGCACTGTTCCACACCCCACCCCAGCCACTAGGGCCTGCCACCACTGCTGCCACACATCCCTAACCTTGTGGTAGTGATTTCTCTAGTGCTGTGTGATTCATATGCAGCATGAAAAGTATCCACAATAAAGTCTGTTCATAAATATGATGCTTTTGATTTTACAGTTTTATTTTGTATCTATTCAGGAGCACCATTTTGAACCTTACCATCCTCCACTGAGATCTCTTTCCCTCCACCGCTACCGTAATAGCATCACTGTTTACAATTAGCAGCAACAACAATGCCATTTGTTGCAGCAATGAATCCCATTAATAAGAACTTAAGTGCAGGGTCTCCTGCTTCTTCATCTCTTACTTCACTGAGAAAATTCAGTTCTGTTAATACGGAGTGTTGTCACCCGATTGTAAGTATTGGTTTTGAAAAGATAGCAAGAACCGTTCCCATCCACCAAAGTGCACTCATCTGAATTCTGATAAGAGCTACATGCTGAAATTCATTCCCCACGAATGAAAAAGCTTGCAGGAGACAGCTGCTGTCACCTTCTGCAGTATATTTGCTGTGAAAGATTACCCCTTGATTGCCTGAAACTGAGCTGTGGAAGAGTCTGGGACTTACTAGATTTTAAAGCAGCAAAGGCATGATCTCCAGGAGTACCAGTCCATACATGGAGACCAGTAGTTGAAATAGAAGATGTCCCTCTTGCAGGCAACATCCCCAAACTGAACTGCCTTTGAGTTGTCCCACCCAGCCTTCTATCCTTCAGCTACATGTGGGACCCGTACCTGATCATTCCTGCATACCTATCTTGGATGCAGGTCTCTCCTCAATTTGCACTTGTGTTGTGCAAAAAACAAAAAACCATGCAAAATGAACAGCTACAAAACATGAACACTGGCAAACAATTCCCAAATGTGCACAAATTGCCAAAATTCTGCAAATTTTGCCCATACACTAAAGTGTGGGTGATTTAAGCTATGCACATTTTGAGAAAATATGTATTTTTAAAATATGTATTTGGTGTTGTTTCCTGCCTCGATCCAGAGGAAGAGGTGGGTAATATTTATTATTATTATTATTAGCATTTTGAGAAAGTTGTGCATTTTGAGAAATGTGTGTATTTTGAGAAATTTGTACATTTTAAGAAAGTTGTACATTTCTCAAGTACACATTTTGCAAATGAGAAGGCAAGTTCAAGAACTTGCCAACCTTTTCAGGGAAAAATGCACTCCTGAGAAGGGGCACCTACAAGCATACAGTGCAAAGAGTGAAAGTGTAAAGAATAAGGCATGACAGCGATTTCTAGTATTGTGGGAGAAAGAGAACAACAGTTATTTTTCTCCACTTCCTTCACACTGTGAATAACATTTGTAAAGCTTTTACAGGTCCCACCCCCATTGAATGATTTTCACCCTAAATGAAAAAGCCTGCAGCGCTTTACCCATCATGAATTTGTCTAAACCCGCCGAATCCTTACCCTCTTGCAACCCTCACCCCCAGCAATTTACATAGTGGGTTATCACCACATCTGATTGGAATAAAGTCTATGCATTTCACCTGTGATAGGAATGAGATGAACTGATGCCTGAATTTCATCGTCTTGTTCATGGGTGGTGCTGATGGTAAAGCTGGGGGTTAATTTCAATGATTTTCAGGAGGGAAATGTTGAAATTTACCACCTTTGGAATGGACCTTAGAAAAGAGCAGCAAGTCTTCTTTTTCTTTATCTCCTCCTCCTCCTCCTCCTTATCCTCTTTACCTCTTCACTGCAGTTGTGAAAGCTTTGGCAGGAAGGGGACTGCAATCCTGGATGCAGCATCATTTCAGGAGGAGGAAGTACCAGGAGAAAAACAAAAATGAATCCCCAGGTTCACCACAGCTTTCCTCATTGTGCTTTATTTCCTGGAATGGCACTGCATCCAGTCTTAGAGCAGTCTGGGAGGGGACAGACCATGGCCGTTGGGCTGCCAAATTAAGAGGTGTGCAACCTTTGCTCTTGATGCTCTTTCCACCATAGGAAAAAAAAAAGCAGCCAAGAAAAAAAGAAAGAAAGAAAGACCTGCCACCCTGTTTCTAAGAACAGTTGTGTCCCCAAGAGTTTTGTTATTTCACCTGTCCAATTTGGTAGCCGAATTCACCCCTCTCACTCCCCACACGGATCTCCTGAAAAAAAGAAGAATTCCTCGAATCCAGATGTCATCCCTAAACTAAGAATGGCATTTTAAATCCCAACGCTTAGGTGATATTGAGTAGGCCAAATCTTTTCTTTCTTTGTAAGAAGTGATATGAAGCCACAGGAAAAATGCCTGTCCTGGAGACCTCCTTTTTCACTATGGGAATCTCTCTGCATGTTATCTTCTGTCTGTTTCATTTCCTTCAATAGGAATATATATATATATATATATATATATATATATATATATATATATACACACACACACACACACACACACACACACACACACACACACGACACACTGGTCTGGTTTGAGGATTAATGAAATAATGACTTAAGGTACTTTCCACCCAAACAACATGCTGTAAGAATGATAATGACTTCCTATTTAAACATTTTTAATACTAATGTCAGGACTGAAACCAAGGGTTCCCAACTGTGCTAATGAGTCAATGTTTATTCATAGTTTACCAGAAGGCTTGTTTGTAGCTTATATCTGTGTTATGATCTTGAGTCAGCTGCTTACCAACATCTCCTGGATTTTGGAGACCATGGAAACAGTGACATTAACAAAGTTTCAACAACACAGAAACTAGTTGAGCAAAAATGCTCAGTCTGATGATGTATGAGGAACAGGTGAGGACTATAGAACATCTTTTTCTGAACCGTATCGCTCCCAGATCACAAAAGCCATTCTTGATATAAGAACATACATCCACTTAATTATCTTGGCAGTGAATCACCGCTGTCTACCTATGAAACCATCTGACCCACATAGATTATACATGACCCTCTCAGGTGGCAATGTTGACTTCTTTCATCCATGAGTCACAGTGGAGATGGCTGACAGCTGTTGGGCCATATTAATCCCTGTCCTGATTCCAATTTGGATTCTCTTCCTCCTCTCTCTAGGGATGGATGAGAGATTCGTTTCAGTACATTTTTGGTCAGTATTTTATCCAGTTCGCCCCTTCCAGACAAAACACGAACTCAGACACAATCAGCATTCAAAGTTTGTACATTTCTGAGTTTGCAATGTAATTCATGGACACCTCATGAATCAACCGAATGTGCACATTTGAAAAACGAGCATAAAAGAGTATACTTTTGAAAAATGTGCAGAAATACACTTGAATCAATGGGCAGAATCATAGAATAGTAGAGTTGGAAGGGGCCCCTGCTCAATGCAGGAATATACTTGAAACAAAGATGTGCCCAAATTGTGTATACATCTGGAAAATATGCAGAGAAATGTGCATGGATTTCAATGCAAAAAGACAACAACAAAAAAGCTGGCAATCTGGTATGGATTCAAAGTCAAAAGGAACTTTGAGGAGGAATTTGGAATTTTTTTGTGAAGCTCAGGTTTTACTGATTTTCACATCCCTAACCCTTTCCAATCCAATTTCAAAGAATTTGGTTTTTTTTTTTCTTTCAAACTTGATTTTTTAAAAAATAAAAGTCTATGTTTAGGAATCATAGAATCAAAGAAAAGTAGAGTTGAAAGGGGCCTATTAGGACATCAAATCCAACCCTCTCCAATACACAGATCATGGTAAGGTCTTCTCAAAAACTGAACCAAATGACATTCCCACCCATCTGCACTGGCCAAATAAATATGTTCAAATGCTCCCAGCAGGGAGAGAGCCGAGATGTACTAGCCGGCCATATAGTGGTTAAAGATGAGGAGCCTGTCAGAAGGAAAAAGAGGTGACCACCCTAATTCATCACTAATATGTTAGACTTTAAGAGCTAGGCACTCCAAGCCCACTCTTTGGATAGGCAAATCTGCAAGCACAGCTTTCTCCATATTTGATTAAAAACTTCTCAAATGCATTCCATCCTGTTTATGAAGACAGTCATGAATGTTGATATAAATGCAAACAACACCCAAACAAACAAAATTATTGCCCATCCTTGGCATGTAGTATTGTTTCATACCTGCTAGGTGTAGGTATGGTGCAGGCTTGAAGCTCAACAATTTCTCAGCAGCTTGGCTCCCTGGATGCCAGTGTGACGATCCACGCATTTGCCCGACTGAGCTGGGCAAGTGTATGGCCACCCGCTCCCTCGCCGAGCTGTTATTTTGCGTAAAATGTTCTTGAAATGTGCCCTTTACAGTTGCCATTTGTATAAATGAGTCTTTACGAGTATGGCCGAGTTGCCATTTTTACACAAAAGAGTGGCTCAGTGAAGAAGCAGGTGGACCCTCACCAGGCAACCCATGGATCACCTGCTGACTTGCTGCATGTGGTCAGCAGGCTTAGGCTGCCTGACCGTGCTCACCACATGCACTGTCCAGGGAGCAGCACACAGGGCAAGCTTTGGCGAGTTCACCCATCCCTAGCCAGGTGTCCCTTCTGTTGGGAAATCTGAAGATGCATCAGAGGCCTCTACATAATCTCACAATGCTACAGAGTGCTATAAAGGCTAAATTTAGCTTGTTTCCAATATAAATTTAGTATTTTGATGCTCCATAGCTGCTACAGATGTTGTTTTGTTATTTACTTGTTTTTCCCCCCTCTTTAAATCAGGGAATAGAAGAGGGATGACTGCACCAGGGGGTAATGAGGGCCACATGCAGTCCATGAAGATGTTGAGAAAAGAAGGGGGAAATGGACGTAAGCAATAAGAGATAAGGGAAATAAATGGTTGTGAGAAAGACTAAAAAGAAAGTAAGTTTTCTCAGTTATTATTTCCACCATGAAATATCCCACCACAAGGACAATTTTCGACCCCAAGCAAAAAAATGAACATTTGGTGCATCCCTTGTTTTAAAATATGATAGGGTTGTTGTTGTTGTTGTTGTTGTTGTTGTTGTTGTTGTTGTTTTGTTTTCATGTATGCTGAATCATACAACAGTCACCCTGAGAAAATTGATACAGAAGTTTTTATTTAACCAGCAGTTCCTGAAGATGGCCTAGTGTACATCAAGACAGTGAAGCCGAAACTGTAACTTCCTTCACATTTGTTTCTTCAGAGTTGCCCGTCTCCTTTAGATTCCTTCAGCGCTGCGCCTTCGATCAAGATGATGCAGTTAGCGAAGCAGTGAATACAATCCACCTTTGTTTTTGTTTTTATCAGCATGGCTCAGTTGCTTACCCTTCAAACCCGATAAATAATCTGTCTGCTGAATTATTGCTTCCACAAATCTATCACATCCTATGTCAGTTTTCACAGCCACTTCGGATAGTCACTTTAGTCAGCATTTTGACAAAAGAAATACAACTATGTCTATCAATATAAATTAAAGCATCAAACATTAATGGCGCATCATCTTGCTCCTCCCCAAATTTAGATTTGTGATGCCAAATACTCATTCAGAAAATTGTCTAAAGCAGCATGGAGTTTCTAAGAAAAACTCCCCAAAGAAAAACACTCATCAAAGGGCCTGATTCTGGTAAGGTTGGCCATGTTTAAATCCCATTGAAATCCTGGAGCAAGCAAAGGTCATTTCACACACATTATGTGCCAACAAAATTGGGTTTGCTATTGACTGCACAGTCAAGTGAATCCCAACTTTCTGACAAGCATACCTCCATGGTATGCCTATTTCCAAGCACATATTTGTCACTGGAGAGCCTCTGTGGTGAAATGGTTAAGAGTGCTGGACTGGGTCCTCAGAGATCTGGGTTCTAATCCCTAATCCCTACTCAGCCAAGAATCTCGCTGGATGACTTTGAGCTACACACTGACACTCTTTCAGCCTAAACTACCTCACAAGCTTGTTCTGTGGATAAAATTGAGAAGGAGGACAACTATGTCAGCTTCCTTGGATTTCTTGCAAGTAGAAAAAAGGCAGGACATACTACTACTACTGCTATTACTACTTATAATAATATTGTTTAGGCATACAATTGAAATAAAACCCATAGGTATTAATTGTTGTTGTTGTTGTTGTTGTTGTTGTTGTTATGGTGATCTTGCACAAGTGCAAGTCTATCTGTCTGCTATGTAGCCCGGCAGAGGCATATTCCCCTCTTGTCAATATCCTTGCCAGTTTCACCCTATCCACACATTACTTAGTTTACCTCCCTCAACTGAGAGAGCCTTCAGTGGTGCTTTCATGGGAGGGAGAGAGGGAGAAAAATGTCTCCCTATTCCCATTCTCCACCCCATGCATAATTTTGTACACCTCTACCATGTCTCCCTTTAGCCTCCTTTTCCCCAAGCTAAACAATCCCAGCCATTGTAACCTTTTCGTAGATCTTTTTTTTTTTTTTGCCCCTTTCTGGACAACTAATTGTCTTCCTGGTGCTGGGTGTAGAATCAAGTATAAGGTACCAGTTATGACACTGAGTATCAACTTTCAAGTTGCTGCTGTTTCAGAATGGGTATGCGCTAGAGACAATTAATGTCAGAAAGGGAAACACTTTCAGCACTTCCTCAAGTTTGTCTCCTCATTATTCAGGGCTACTTTATCATTTTTCTTCCACCACAGTTTAATTAGCAGGTGTATTTGGAGTGGGGGAGAGAGAGTTTCTGATGTATTGCTTTAATTTTCCAAGCTTCTTTTTATCATTATAACTCTGACCTTTTGTGTCCAATTGAGCATTACTTGAGAATATGACTTCCATGGATTCCCCCCTCTCTTTATTCCAGATCATCAATAATGTGAGCAATTAAAAAAAAAACTAGATTAACAAAGGGCTCCAGAACTTCGTACGGCACAAATTTTCTTCACAAATTCCCATGCACACATAAAATAGGGGGTAAATTCTACAAGTCTCACAAACTACACACCTCCTGGAGACTTTTGTCCTAGGATTGCACACAACACAGAGATGTAGAATTTATAGAGTGGCCCAAAAAGTAAATATTACATAACTGTAAGACCTGGGGCATGTCTAAACCTAACGGTGTAGAGGGAGTGAGTGGAGAAGATCACAGACTTACCTGTTTCTGTGATCCTCCCCCAGTAGCTTGACAGCCATGTGACATCCCAGAAAGGAAGAGGGATGTCACAGCCACCATCCTCCCCCCAATGGAGAAGGAGCAGAATTGCACTCCACTGCAAATTTAAGTTTAATAAAACAACAAAAAACTTGCAGCTGCTCCCCACCCCACCCCAAATGGGCACAGACTGCCCCCATGTAGCTCCATGCCCATTTCCAGAACCCCGATACTCACAGAGAAGAAGGGACAACACAGGGGGTGTGAGTAGCCACACCACCTGCACTCCTTGGGATGGTCCCAGGACTGTGGAGTAATTGGGAAATCTGCAGTCCCAGATATCCCAGGGAATACCTCTCAGATACCCTGTGCATCATGTGAATGCACAGGGATGATCTTGAGATGACCCCAGGATATAGGCATGGTGTAGACATGCTCTCAGTCTATACATTTAGATAAATCAGACAGATAAATCATAGAGTTCTTGAGACTGTAGTTTCGAAGAGTGGTGAATCACCAAATTGAATGCCCTTTCACATGAGAATCTCCCTACCTATGAAAGCTAGCATGTCAGGAAGAAGACTAGCATTCCCTCTGGGAAAAACAATCAAACAATCTCCCCCCCGCACACACACACAGTTTCACAGTCTGCAACTGCTTCTGGCCCTGGCTTTGCTCCTGGATAGCCAGGGTATGAACGTAACCACAAGCCCTTTGGTATATCTTCAGCTGATGCCTCAACTGCAACTGTACTTTCTGGAGAAGATGGATCTTGAAATATTTAATCTTTGATCACATTGAAATGCTGTTGGAACACATTTTTATGTGCCTTTGAAGAGGATTTAGAAACTGTAGGTGGAACACAATTCTGTTTGCAGGTTTCTGATGGGGACTTGTCACTCGGAGCATGTGAATGCATTCTATGGCCTTTGCTAGACCAGGCTATATCCTGGGCTGATACCTGGGATCGCCCCTGTGCATCCAGATGACGCACAGGGGATCCCGGGCTCAGGGAGGGATCAACCTGATTTTTACCATAGTCTCGGGCTGAGTCTGAAACTGTGAGCATGTAGCCCATTCTACGGCTTTTCCCGGCTCCAAGCAAATATTTTTTTTTATTTTTTTATTTTTTTATTTATCATACTTATACCCCACTCCTCAGCCAAAAAAGGCTCTCGGAGCGGCTTACACTTAGCAAAAAAGAGGTCCCTGCCCTCAGGCTTACAATCTAATAAAGACATGACACACAAGGAAAAGGAGTCAAGGAGGGAGGGAGGGAGGGAGGAGAGAGAAAGAGAGAGAGAGAGAGAGAGAGAGAGAGAGAGAGAGAGAGAGAGAGAGAGAGTCCAGCAGGAGCAGGCCCCGATGTTACTTCTGCCTGCTCCTGTCCCCTCGGTCCTTCTTCTTCCCCACAGGGCCAAGATGGCAGTTTGCCCTGTGGGGGGGGGAAGAGTCCAGCAGGAGCAGGCCCCGATGTTACTTCTGCCTGCTCCTGTCCCCTCGGTCCTTCTTCTTCCCCACAGGGCCAAGATGGCAGTTTGCCCTGTGGGGGGGGGGAAGAGTCCAGCAGGAGCAGGCCCCGATGTTACTTCTGCCTGCTCCTGTCCCCTCAGTCCTTCTTCTTCCCCACAGGGCCAAGATGGCAGTTTGCCCTGGGGGGGGGGGAAGAGTCCAGCAGGAGCAGGCCCCGATGTTACTTCTGCCTGCTCCTGTCCCCTCAGTCCTTCTTCTTCCCCACAGGGCCAAGATGGCAGTTTGCCCTGTGGGGGGGGGAAGAGTCCAGCAGGAGCAGGCCCCGATGTTACTTCTGCCTGCTCCTGTCCCCTCGGTCCTTCTTCTTCCCCACAGGGCCAAGATGGCAGTTTGCCCTGTGGGGGGGGGGGAAGAGTCCAGCAGGAGCAGGCCCCGATGTTACTTCTGCCTGCTCCTGTCCCCTCAGTCCTTCTTCTTCCCCACAGGGCCAAGATGGCAGTTTGCCCTGTGGGGGGGGGGGAAGAGTCCAGCAGGAGCAGGCCCCGATGTTATTTCTGCCTGCTCCTGTCCCCTCAATTGCGCGCGCATAGCCAGGAGAAGCTGTGCACGGGGCACAGAGCTCCCCAGGAGTGCTGCACCCATCAGGGGCAGGGTGGGGGTAGTCGGGAAATGAATTTAATTTTTTTTTTAAAAAAAAAAACCTTACCTGAGCACACGTGCGCTCGTGCGCATCACCACTTTAACTATGGAAAAAATGGTGGATGTGATGGGTCTTTCCTTCAGCTCGTCATGTCTGACATCTAGACTAGGGTGACAGCCCACGATAGTTGTATCGCAGCCTCTCCCCTCCTCCATCGCAGATTTTAAGGTAGGTCTAGCAAAGGCCCTACTTGATCTGCACTAGATCCAGTGTGCTTCTGGATTCAAAGTGCTGGTTATCACCTTTAAATCCTAAACAGTTTGGGACTTGGATATTAAAAGGACCTTGGGCTCCGACATGATCCTAACCCCCTCCCTTGATATTTATTTATTTTATTTATTACATTTTTATGCTGCTCAGTTAAAACCATAAAATACAGCAGATCAAAGCATTGAGTAGGGGGTTGGACTCGATGGCCTTGTAGGCCCCTTCCAACTCTGCTATTCTATGATAATATAAAGTAGGGGTGTGCACGGACCCCCTGCTCCGCTTCTCTTCCAGATCTGTGATTTGCGGATTGGGCCGCTTCGCTCCACCCCTACTCTGCCTATGTCCACTCCGCTCCGCTGCGGAGCTCCGGATCCGGATCTGAGCTCCGTTTCCCCCCCCCCCCCCATAGGCTTGAATTAAGCTAAAAAAGTATACAACTTTTTTCTGTTAAAGTTAGAAACCTCAAGTTTAGCACCATGACACCTCATGGATGTATACACACGCACGCCAAGACTCAAGGCAATCCCATCATCCCCTTATTTTTGGGGAATTTATGAAAATCGGGCACCCCATTCACACCCCTTTTGATAGCTCCGTCAATTTGCACATCAGAAACCTCAAACTCGCCACCATGATAGCTTATCCAGGGATACACATGCACGCCAAGACTCAAGGCAGTCCCATCATCCCCTGATTTTAGGGGAATTTATGAAAATCGGACACCCCATTTGCAGACGTGGACTGTTCTCTGACATTTGGACAGATAAAAAAAAGGGAAGTGGGCACAGTCACAGATGCCATCTAGACCCACAATCATGCCAAGGTATGAGCTGAGAGTAGGCTCAAAATGACCCCCAGCCATGACTCTCAAAGCACAAGAATTTTCAGAACGATAGCTTCAAAAACAACACAGTTATCCCCTTTTCTTTTCCACAATGCAATCCTATGGGCAAAATGTTTCAAAAAGGTGATCGGATCGGTCCTAGGAAAGAGGATCGCTCCGAAAATGGGCGCTTCTCTTCGCCTTGCTTCTAGGGGTCCGCGATCCGCTTCTACTCCGCCTCTGGGCTAGGCAGAGCAGGCCAATTCGCTTCTGATTCTCCGGTTCTAATCGGAGTGGAGCACATGCCTAATATAAAGCATTTAAAGTTTTAAAAATACCATGTAAAACCAGGCTATTTTTAATTGCTCATATTATTGACAATCTGGAATAAAGAGGGGTGGGAGAGAGAGGAATCCATGGAATTTATATTCTTAAGTAATGCTCAATTGGACACAAAAGTTCAGAATTATAGTGATAAAAAGAACATTGGAAAATTAAAGCAATACATCAGAAACTTCTCTCCCCCTCTGCCAGGATGCCCCTTTTCTCTATCCCACTACCATCCCATAGTGTGGTTTGCAAGTCTATGGAACAATGGCTGCTCAGTTGTGGTGGCCAGACTCAGGCAGGGGGACCATACCTCAGTGGTAGAGCACATGCTTTGTATGCAGAAGGTCCCAGGTTTAATCCCCTGGTAGGGCTAGAAAGGAATCCTGTCTGAAACCCTGGAGAGCCTCTTCCAATCAAGGTCAACAATCCTGGACTAGATGGACTCAGTCAAAGGCAGTGTCCTACGTTCTAACCCCAACTACTGTGAGACATATCTAGCCTTGTAATATTTTGAAGGATAATAAAAATCTTCCTTAGAATGGCCTTTCATTTTGGTTGATTTCACACCCTTGGTCTTAACTGGCTTGCCTGCTGATGGTGTTTTTGCTACATTATTGCTGGTTCTTTTATTAATGTGACTGATTTATCTCAGCATGACTTGTAAGTCATGTTGGTATAAGTCAAGTAAATCAAAATAAGAAGAAATCCCAGACACCACGCCTGCCATTGTCTCATTTAACTGCATAGACCAGCAGATGATCCACATAGGTGAAAACACACTTTTCTCCATGTAACCTGGAATTCCTGATATCTGATCTCTATGATTTGAGCCGATTTGAATTTGCCCTGTTTGATGATCCCTAAAAGTTGGCTTAAATTCTCCCTTGATTTTAGCCAGGTACTTAGCCGGGGAGAACATAGTTGTTAAAGGCTATTTGTGGTAACTGTTGTCTCAACATTAACTTCAATTGACTGTGCTGCTGTGGAAGCACCAATAGGGCTTTTGTTGTGACATTTTCCAAGAGAAACCATTAGCCTCGTCTGCTTATGTAACTATGTCCTTTCCCTGATCAAATGAGAAATCTTCACTTTTATTTCCTTCAGCCCTTATTAGTCATGAACATATATTGACAAGAGAACTGAAGGTCTTTCCATCCAAGCCAATTTCTTTACTGTTCCTTTATTCTGTCTTCTCAAACTGGTGGAGTGCTGTGAAGAAAAAGTGGGGGGAATGAAGCAATGCCATTGAGCACAAATCGGAGAAAGTCTGATATTCTGAAGTGACATTGAAAGTAGTGGATGTAGCAACATGTTTACTCAGAAGTTTTCAGTGGGGTTTACTCCCTCATGAGAATATTTAGGATTGCAACCATAAGGGGGCAACCTTTCAATCTTATGCGGATTTACTTAAATGTAAATCCTGTTGAATCAAGTGGGACTTGCATCTGATTAAAAATACCTAGGCTCAAGACGTTCCTTTGTGATTTCAGAACAAACATCATCATCACCATTGTCATTATCATTATCATCATCATCATCATCATCATCATCTATTTATTTAATTTATACCTTGTTTATCTACAAAATATCTTAGGCAGCATACAAAGTTAAAGCAATTTAAACAAGATAAAAAATAATAAAAAAATACCATAGGTAGCAAAAAATGTTCAAAACAGTTTAAAGAGATGAAACAATCAATACAACCATATAGCATAAAAACAATATATAATGGTCAGCGATAAGACTTCAAAAAGGGAAAGCCTACCAGAATAATAGGGTCTTTAATGCCTGCTTAAAGACATTCAAAGAAGTGAGCAGGCACATCTCAACCAGCAGGTCATTCCACAGCTGAGGGGCAGCAAAGGAAAAGGTCCTGCGGCATGTGTCTGCCAATCTCACTTTAGACAGTTGCAGCAGAAAACCCTCTGAAGACCTTAAGTGGCTGGCTGGAACGGGAGGAGGCCCTGCCTAAGGTACCTTGGACTGAGACCATGTAGGACAGTGGCCTTCAACTGGTGGGTCATGACCCAAAAGTGGGCCTTGAGTTCAGTCCAGATGGGCCATGGCAAAGCTGTTTCTGCCATGTTGAGCATAGAGAAAATTCTGAAAGTGGGTCCCATTTTGCAGGTTGGGAGTCCAAGGTGGGTCTCAGGTCTGGACCAGTTGAAGACTGATGTAGAGCTTTAAAGGTAAGAACCAGCACTTTACATTTTACCCAGAAAGGAATTGGCAGCCAGTGTAAAGACTTTAAAACCAGTGTTATATGGTCTTTACGGGATGTCCTGGAGACCAACCTGGCCACTATATTTTGTACCAGTTTAAGTTTCTGAACTCAATATGCAGGCAGTTCCAACTACAGCGCATTACAAAAATCAAGCTTAAAGGTTGCCAGTAGGGGTGTGCACGGACCCCCCGCTCCGCTTCTCTTCCAGATCCGCGATTTGTGGATCGGGCCGCTCTGCCCCGCCCACGCTCCGCCTATAGGCTTGCATTAAGGCTTGCATTAAGCTAAAAAAGTATACAACTTTTTTTCTGTTAAAGTTAGACACCTCAAGTTTGGCACCATGACACCTCATGGAGGTATACACACACACGCCAAGACTCAAGGCAATCCCATCATTCCCTGATTTTTGGGGAATTTATGAAAATCGGGCACCCCATTCACACCCCTTTTGATAGCTCCGTCAATTTGCACGTTAAAAACCTCAAACTCACCACCATGATAGCTTATCCAGGGATACAAATGCACGCCAAGACTCAAGGCAGTCCAATCATCCCCTGATTTTTGGGGAATTTATGAAAATCGGGCACCCCATTCACACCCCTTTCGATAGCTCCGTCAATTTGCATGTTAGAAACCTCAAACTTGCCACCATGATAGCTTATCCAGGGATACATATGCATGCCAAGACTCAAGGCAGTCCCATCATCCCCTGATTTTTGGGGAATTTATGAAAATCAGGCACCCCATTCACACCCCTTTCTATAGCTCCATCAATTTGAACGTTAGAAACCTCAAACTCGCCACCATGATAGCTTATCCAGGGATACACATGCACGCCAAGGTACAAGCTGATGGCGACAGTGGCAGAGCCCGGAAAGGGACCAAGGGGGAGGGGGGCCTTACCTGCATCCGTCCACAGTCCGTCGGCTTCTTCAATTGAGCCCACGGTTCAACCAAGAAGTCTGGGCCGCAGACTTCCTGGTTCAACCGCGGGCTCAATTGAAGAAGCCGACGGACCGCGGATGGATGCAGGTAAGGGAGAGGAGGGCGGGGGGGTTACCGGGCGACAGCGACAGCAGCAGGGCCTGGTAAACCTCACTTACCTTTCCGGCAGAGCTCCGGATTGTGGCGAAGGATCCGCCTTCACCTCGATCCTCTTCGCCACGCTCCACCAGCCCCCCAATCCTCTTCGCCTCCGCCTTAAGGGCAGGCGAAGTCCCCCGCTCCACTTCTAATTCGCCGGTCCGATTAGAAGCGGAGCACATCCCTAGTTGCCAGTATGTGTACCACCATTACCAGGTTCACAAACATAATCATATTTCCACATAGGTTCTACTAGTTCAATGGAATTTACTCTGTAGCAAGTATAGTGGTGCTCAAGTCTCCTATGACAGTTCCATAACTATTATCCCACCAACATTAAGTGCCATGCCAAATTCTAGTTGAGCAACACCCAAGGATAGATACCAAACTTTGTTGATCTAAGTACAAGCTGTAGACAGGTTCAGCCACAGTATTTTCATGTAAGCCAATTTTAACCAACTTTTTATAGTGCTTGGGGATGTAGCTGTTTCTAAACACTGACATTTTCCTTGTGCTTACATTGCATGAACTATTGTGGGCATAATCCAGCTGAAGTTAAGTATGATTGAATTCCATTGATTTCAGAGCAAGGAATTTAAGCGCACAGAATTCTGTCATTGAAATGAATGGGACTTCAAAGTGCTTAATTTAGTTTGGATGGTGTCCTGGATACAGCCTCTTGGAAATATTCATGTCTTTGAAGGTACAAATAAGAAACTGTTTGTTTCTTTTTAAAAAATTTAACCATAGTTAAATTTAACCCAAATCCAGGGCTGGTAGGCACACTCATTATGAATGAAGAGCAAGATATTGGCCTCCTGAATCATCAGTTCTATTATTTATAAAAAGAAGCTGCTGAGGTGGCAAAACTTGTTCCAAAATTTCCATTTAAAGCCACATCTGTATGGGTTAATAACTTGGGCTCAGGGACTGGGGTTGGGGACTGCAATATATTGAAACTTGGCAGTGAAACTTTCACCCCAGGCTACACTATACAGAGAAATAGATACATAAATCAAACTTGATTAGAAATGTTTTGGTTCTTTCAAAGCCAAAAAGGGTGATTAAAATAGGAATGGCATCTATTTTGTAGATCTGTACTAAAAATAGCAGCTTAAGCCATCCATAATGAAATAGAAAATGGTTATTGCTTCATTACATTGGCCAGAATCTGAGAAGAAACTTCTGTTTAAATTGATCCTATGTGATACTATGAACATTAAAATCTGCTCTGTAGGATCTTTTAAAAATAATAAGAAGAATTGTAGTTATCTATATTGCTGACTGTAGCTAATAAAGGATGTAATTGTTGGTATTCTGTGAAATTAAAAACTATGGGCACATCACAGCCCAAGTTAAGTACATCTAATGCTATGCACATTGACTTTGAGGGAGTTGCCTTGGACACAGCACAACCTCTGAGTAACCAGGCATAAAATTGGGCTATGTATCCCATTCCTTTACATGGGAGGGTTCGGCATGTGCTGGATTTTGACACTCCATATAAAAAAGTCAACATCTCCAATGTTCTGTCACATGCTAGCATGCTGAGGAAATACAGGCTAGGCTAGGGCTACATAGATGAAGAGGTGGAGTTAT
The DNA here is from genome assembly GCF_023053635.1 of Elgaria multicarinata webbii. NCBI lineage: Eukaryota > Metazoa > Chordata > Lepidosauria > Squamata > Anguidae > Elgaria > Elgaria multicarinata. The sequence goes on along the minus strand of NC_086178.1, from coordinate 25,701,714 downwards.
GTAGATAGGACCAAACTTAATTTTCAATGGCTAATGGCTGAGGTCGTCACAGAGCAATTTAAGCCCTGCCCTAATGGATTTCATGCCCCTGTTCAGATGACACACTAAGCCACAGTGGTTAAGCATTTTGAGTTAAATATTATGGCTAACATGTTGTGTGAATCATGGCTTACCATGTCATGTGAACCATTCCTAACCATGGTGGCTATATAACCACAGTATAAGCACAGTCACTAACTATTTGCTGCAAAAGGGTTAGCAGCTTAACCATGGCTTAGCATGTTGTCTGAACAGGCCCACTGAGGCCTTAGCTAGACCTAAGGTTTATCCCGGGATCATCCCGTGGTCATCCCTGTTCTTGTAAATGACACACAGGGGATCCCGGGAGCAGGCAGGGACAACCCCGGGACAATCCTGGGATAAACCTTAGGACTAGCTAAGGCCTGAGTTCCTCTCCATAGTTTCTCCCTTACATGTGAATGGTTGACTTTCATTCTTCTGAAATAAATAGTGAAGCACTGCTCTTGAGACCACTGTTGCAGTGAGAGCAATTCCTGCCTTCCACCACCTACATAGGCTGGTCTGCCTACTATTCATGAAAAGGGATCTTGCTAGTGTGATCGCTCTGTGGGCAGAGCGCACAGACACATATCAGCATACAAGCCTCCCCTCCTGCTCCCCATCATCAAGTTGACCATTTCGCTAGTTGACAATAAGTAGCAATTTTATTCTTAAGGAATAAAGTAAAAATGGCCTACTAAATAAAGAGTTGATGTCAACCAGGCTTGCTGCCTCACCTGTCTCTCTGACACATCAGGAAGTATCTTTGAAAAGGCAGTACTCAGTAGAACAACACATTATATGAAACATGGGGCCAACACCCAAAATGGCAGCATGGCAGCAAGCTCTTCCCTTCATAATGTGTAATAAAATGTAATTTATGGCCTGCCATTATCATGCGTTTTCTCTCCACCCATGACTAGAGCATGGCCAGTGTCAAGGGTAGGCATTGTTGGGCACCTCTCAAGGCTCCACAACCCCCAACTGGGGTTCAGAATCCTCTGGAATTGCTCCTCCTTTTTACCATTGCAACCTGGTTATTCACCTCCTACAAAAAAAAGTAAGTGATGTGGCTGGAAAAAAAAAGAAAAAAGTAAATGCTATTTTGGGATACATTAACAGAACTATAGTTTCCATACTGCACAAAGTACTGGTTCCTCTCTATTTGGCACTAATTAGGCTTTATTTTGAGTATTGTGTCTAGTTCTGGGCATCATGCTTCAAAAAGGATGCAGGCAAGCTGGAGGAGCTTCAGAGGGCAATGACGATGATCAGAGGTCTGGAAACAAAGCCCTATGTGGAGAGACTGAAAGAACTGGGCATGTTTAGCCTTGAGAAGGGAAGGCTGAGGGGAGACATGATGGCACTCTTCAAATACTTGAAAGGTTGTCACACAGAGGAGGGCCAGGATCATCCCAAAGTGCAGGACACAGAATAATGGGCTCAAATTACAGGAATGCAGTTTTTGGCTAGACATCAGGAAAAACTTTCTGACTGTAAGAGCACTATGACAATGGAACAAATTACCTAACGAGGCCTTCAAGAGGCAGCTGGACAACAATCAGCCAGGTATGCTTTAAGGTGGATTTCTGCATTGAGCAGGGGGTTGAAATGATGGCCTTATAGGCTCCTTGCAACTCTACTATTGAGGTGGTGAGAGGGAGGAGCAGTAGATCCCAATACCTGTGTCCTGACTAACTTTGCCTGTCAGACGAGCATGTGGTAGAAAAGATAAGAAAGAGGATGAGGAGCAATAATACCTGGTGACTATGGCAGTAGACTCATTGAGATGGTAAACTTATTGATGGAGGGGCATTGAGGATGCCTTGCCCCAAGACCATCAAAAACCTTGAGCCAACCCTGAAGTGACTCTCAATGATGTGGAGAATGAGGGATGGGATAAATAAAATGCATAATGACATCAGGACACAAAGGTAGAATATTAGGGGGGGGCCCTCAAGAATGAGGTTTCAATATGTTTCTTGCAACATGTAGTTTTGCCCTGGCAGATGTGAGGTTGGTGCTACCATTGTGGGTTTTATACAGTAGCTGTTATGCCTCCTGTGCTGAACTTCTCAGCACAAGGACTGACATTCTTGGGAACCAACTGCTCCCTTATGAACCTGGCAGATTGGCTTCAGAGTCCTTGCTCTCTCACATATAATATCATATGGGTCAGAACAAGAATGTTCTCAGTTGTAGGGCCATGATTGTGGAACTCCCAGTGGAGATTCTCCTGTCTTTCTCTCTCTCCCCACCTGTTGGCAGATGGTAAAGAACATCTGAAGGAACATTTCCTCTCATATGTACTTGGTTGAACCCTTAAATAATTTTTAGAGGACCTCCTCCAGGTGCCCCCACTGAAGAGAACTAAACAAGTATCTACAAGAGAGAGGGTCTTCTCAATTATGAGGCCCCATTTATGGAATGCCTTCCAGGAGGAGGTTCACCTGGTACTTACATTGTTATCTTCTAGACATTTCTTTTCTCCAAGGCATTTCAGATGTTACGGCTCTTCTTACTCATCCTTATTCTGCTTGTTATTTTGTATTTTATTTTTATATTTTATTTTATTGTATTTTATTCTTTAACCATTCATAATAAAACCAAATAAGTAGTTTTGTTTATTTTTAATCAATGATGTGCTGTTTTATTATGCTTCTATGCAGCTCTTAATATTACTGTCCCTTGCTATTTTAATTCATATACCCAGTGCCTGTTTACCCTACCCTGTGCCTGTTTGCTTTCTCTTCCCCCTTAATTGTTTTATTATGGTTTTATTAGAATGTAAGCCTATGCGGTAGGGTCTCTCTATTTACTGTTTTACTCTGTACAGCACCATGTACATTGATGGTGCTATATAAATAAATAAATAATAATAATAAATAAATAATAAATAAATAATAAATAATAAATAATAATAATAATAATAATTTGTGTGTGTGTGTGTGTGAGAAAGAGAGAGAGAGAGAGAGAATATGTGCAATGTTACTTTGGTATATTTATTCATTTCTCAATGTAAGCTGCTCTGCTTGTTGTTTTAGTAGAAAAAATGTGAGTATACATAGCTCTTAACTGAACTAAACTAAACTAAATCAGGTGGATTGTGATTGCTGAATATACTAATTCAGTGCACATGATAGTGAAAATGCTTCCATTTTGGAAGCTCTCTTTCTTGAAAATTGTTGACCGCTATAGGACAAGATCTCACAGAGTGCCCAGGTCAGGTGCCATTTACTCTAAAAATGTATTTTATTTTATTTTAAGAGTTCTAAGTAATCTCATATCCCACAGGAGAGACACTCTGTGTTGCTCTGCAGAAATTTAGGCTTCAGGAATCCTTGATATATATATATAATGATATGGCAAATAGCTGAATTTGACCTTTATGCAAGTGGTCAGAGCAGAGGACAAATAGATTATGGCATACATGAAACACCTAAACTGTCATTGGACTGGCTATCTCAGATTAGTTTCTGAGCAATTCATCCCTCTAGCTCCATCTTTTCATTAAACATACCTCAGTGGTTAACCCAAGTCAGGCAATCTGTCTGAAGTCTAGTGACTATTTTCACACTCCCATCGACAAAGCAGGTCACTCCTTGACATTACAAATGCTGTCAGCTCGCTTCAGCCTGCAAAAGCAGATGCAGGCCCCTCTATCATTCAACGGCAGGAAATGGCACTTTTCGGAAAGGCTGAATCATCATCTTGGGTGAACTGTCAGAGCAGCAGAAGGAAATGCGTCCGAAATAGCCTTGGTGCAAGTTGAAATGTGTTATGAGGTGGGATTTGGCTGGGGGTGAGGAAAGAAAGCAGTTTCGCAACAGGGACTGTTGGAAAGACAATGGCAGATGGATCGAATGGCAGGAAGATGAGTAGCACACATGCCTACAGCCAATACTAAGCCACAGAGGGTGGTTCTCAAAACAGCAGGACAGTGCAGGCATCAAAGATTGAAGGGATGAGGGAGAAAACAGTGGAGTTGCACTGGTGGGTAATGTTAGGTTGGCATATCCTTTGTGGTCCGCTGGCTTAGAGTATGAATGGGTGCATCTGTCAAGCTCATTCTTCTCCAGGTTCTCGTTTTCCCACTGCTGGACTCTTTCCATTCTGGTTTGGCACCAGATTGTGAGCACACACACACACACACACACACACACACCACAATCAAATATTGTACACATTTTTGTGCACAGTTTTCAAATGTACAAATGTTTGCACGCATGTATCCATTGATTAAAGTGTGGGGGTTGGTTTTGTTTGCACATTTTTTCAAACGTATACATTTTTCTGTGCACATTTTTCAAATGTACACAGGTATGCTTTCAACCCCCCTTCCCCTGTTGGTTCATGTCCAAATGTACACAGGTATGCTTTTTGTGTGAAATGCATGACAAACTCAGAAATGTGCAGATTTCCAGAGGCAAATTGTGTTCATGTCCACATTTGGTACGGGAGGTCCAATTTGACTATAATCTCACATAAAAATGTGGACCCAACAAATTTGTCACCCATCCTTAGGGTGAAGTTTCTCAAAATGGCATATCTCCAAGATATGCTGGTGCAGGGGGCTTCAATGAAATCCTGAAGTGTTCCAGCTAGTTTAAGTTGATGTGTAGGCTTGTACTATAAGTTATTGATCTCACAACCAATTAATAAATGTAGTTACTTTGACCTCTGGTAGGTTTCCAGTAGAACTTTTCATTTTAAAAACAATTACTTGGGTGGAGACGAGTGATGGTTTTTTTTTTAAAAAAATCATTCTGAGCATTAAGCAAAATGCATAGGTGCAGAAACAAATGGTATATCTTCCTGTTTGCAAAGAACCAACAGCTAATGGGCAGCAGGACTTGAATTATTGGAAAGTATTGTTTGAGCTAAAATTGCTTTGGCAGCTTCCAGCAAATGGGTCAATCAGCCTGATCAATAAGGAAGTGCCTTCATCTTAAATGCAAGGTTACATTATTCATGAACCTCAAAATTATTACCTTCATTTTTTATGCAAATGTTCCAGGAGACTGAGCTTCAGAGAGCCATCTCCATCCAACCTGAGACAAAAGGTTCTTCAGATGATTGCCCAGTGTCTTCATAGTGGGGCAAAACTTTTATTAGGAGAATTCAAAACATCATGGAAGATTATCCTGGGATAATCCCTGATCCCGGGATCCCCTGTGCATCATGTGGATGCACAGGGATGATCCCGGGGATCGCCCTAGGATTTTGCCTATATTAGGCAAAATTTAATATTGCCAAGGCCTATATTAAAAATACAAAAAAAAACCCCTCTTTATCTTTCTATTGCAATACATTCTTTTACATTTCATCCCTCAGTGCCTGCTGTTTTCCGAAAATGGAGGTGTTTCCCAATGAGTAATCCAACAATGTGGAGAGACAGACCCTCTCCAAAAATTGGAGTGGTGAACCTTCTCAATGGAGCTCCACCACAAATTTCAGGGCAGAGAAGGGGCATGTCTACACCAGGCAATATCCTGGGGATCATCCCAGGATCGTCCCTGTGCATCCACATGATGTACAGGGGATCCTGGGAGCAGGGAGGGATGATCCCTCCATTTCCCCCGGATATCACCATACTCTTTTTTTCTTGGTTTTTCCCATGGTCCTGGGATGATCCCGAGCACCGTAGGTGGTGTGGCCACCTGTCCCAGCTTCTTCCCTCTTCTGTGCGAGTAGCAGGGGACATTGGAGGGAAGGAGCTGGGCTCAGGAGAGTCCAGAGCTGTTGGGGGTGGGGGGGAATGGGATAGGGGCTTTTTTCTTAAAAAAAAACCAAAACACTTTTGCACTGGAGTGCAGGTGCGTGCCAGGTCATGTGGTTTGTTTGTTATTTTTTTAAAAAAATGTTGGGTGAAATGTCCTCCTTCCTTCCCAGATGTCACATGCCCCTTGTGGACTTAGGGGAAGGATCTCGCGATCAGCATATCACTGGGAGGTGTAGTCATGCCCAAGAACCTCTCTGCACACCCCTAATAAATATAGGGTGGGGGAAGAAAACAGAAATCCAGAAATTATGCCACTCAAAAGAGAGACTTCAGACTGAATGAATTAGTCACTGGTAGGTGTTACAAGCATGAGATCACACATAGCAAAGAAACAATGGCTGACCACCCCCCACCCATATCTGGAAACATAAAGTCTGGCTATAACTCAGATCTGGTGTTTTTTTTTTTATGATGGGCAAAACACAGGTTCCTAGGTAGACAGAGAAAAGATGTAAAGAGATCAGTGTGATTATCTTTCTTTCTTTCTTTGTATAATTTCTTCATACCTAATACCATGTTACCCATATTAGTAGAGCTTGTCATAAATTCATTCCTTGATAGCTCATGAATGTATGTCAGAGACCAATATTATAAGATTTCATGGACATTGATTATTCACATTTCTGCATGTTTTGCTTTGTAATGACAAATACTGTACTAAGGATGCCTATGCTACTTGTCGTTTGAATGCATGATTCTAGTTTCCCTGATATGGGATTCAAATTCACTTTAGTTCTTCTTTAATAAACAAATAATTTCTTTCAAAGTTCTTTAGCTTTGGGGATATCAGGTTTGTTCAGAGTTCACTGTCAAAAGATCCATCATATGTGTGCTTGGTTTGCATGTATGTAATGTGTATACATCTGTGTAATGAGAGAATATAATTTAACAGCCTCCCCATCAGAGAGGGCCCCAGCATGAACCAGGAGGATATGGGGAGAAAGGGGCACCAGAAAGGAACCACAAGACTACATACATACCGAAAGAAAGAGAGAGAGAGAGAGAGTTTTGTGAACTAGACCATTCTTGAATGGCTACCGTCTTCTTTTTCTGTCTGCTCATGAAATTGACAGCCACACATGATAGTTTATACTAGGGGTGTGCACGGACCCCCCACTCCGCTTCACTTTAAGATCCGCCATTTTCGGATCGGCCCGCTCCACCCCGCCCCCATTCCGCCTGTGCCCACTCCGCTCCGCTCGGAGCTCCGGATCCGGATCGGAGCTCCGGTCCCCCCCTATAGGGGGGGTTACCAGGCCCTGCCGCCATCGCCGCCCATGCGGCGACGGCGGCAGAGCCCGGTAAGGAGGAGGGGGGCCTTACCTGCCTCCGTCCATGGTCCGTCGCCGTCTTCAATTGAGCCCGTGGTTCCACCAGGAAGTCTGGGCCGCAAGTGCGGCCCAGACTTTCTGCTGGAACCACAGGCTCAATTGGAGACGCTGCTGGACCGCGGACGGAGGCAGGTAAGGGAGAGGAGGGCGGGTGGGTTACCGGGCCCTGCCGCCATCGCTGCCCATGCGGCGACGGTGGCAGAGCCCGGTAAGGGACCAAGGGGGAGGGGGCCTTACCTGCCTCTGTCCACGGTCCGTCACCATCTTCAATTGAGCCCATGGTTCCACCAGGAAGTCTGGGCTGCAAGTGCGGCCCAGACTTCCTGCTGGAACCACGGGCTCAATTGGAGACGCTGACGGACCGCGGACGGAGGCAGGTAAGGGAGAGGAGAGCGGGGGGTTTACCGGGCCCTGCCTCCATTGCCGCCCATGCGGTGACGGCGGCAGAGCCCGGTAAGGGACCAAGGGGGAGGGGGGCCTTACCTGCCTCCGTCCGTGGTCCGTCACCGTCTTCAATTGAGCCCGTGGTTCCACCAGGAAGTCTGGGCCGCAAGTGCAGCCCAGACTTCCTGCTGGAACCACGGGCTCAATTGGAGGCGCTGATGGACCGCGGACGGAGGCAGGTAAGGGAGAGGAGGGCGGGGGGCGTTACCGGGCCCTGCTGCCGTCGCCGCATGGGCGACAGCGACAGCGGCAGGGCCCGGTAAACCCCACTTACCTTTCCGGCGGAGCTCCGGATCGAGGCGAAGGATCTGCCTTCACCTCGATCCTCTTTGCCACGCTCCGCCGGCCCCCCAATCCTCTTCGCCTCCGCCTTAAGGGCAGGCGAAGCCCCCCGCTCCGCTACTGCTTCTCCGGTCCGATTAGAAGCGGAGCACATCCCTAGTTTATACTCTGGTTTTCTGGCGAACTTTCCAAAGAGGAGGCAATGAATCTCCACCCCTGCTCCTTTTCATTCTTGTATAAGTAACAACACTCACTGACTGTGATTCCAAGGTGGCACGTTTCTCAGAATAACTTCAAATGAAACAAATTATTAGCACTAAAGAAAAGGAGGGCACAATGTTGAGTTATGAGGACAATATATCCTGATCTTGATACCATTCTTAGGTGAAGTGGTGTCATGAGAGTGATTCGGCTTCCTGCTAAATTACATACAAGTCAAGATTCTCATTCTCCTCTTATTACTGTTCAGCTGGTAGTTAATTTGAGAAGGAAATTGGGAACACACAATGTTCCCGGAACTTTTGTTTATCTTTCCCTTCTAGAAATGGGATTTGTTCCACAAGAGTAGCCTTTAAGCATTGTAATAGCCTTCCTTTATACACGCCTCACACCCAAGATGCTGAACACCTCTGAAGATTGGGCTTGCCACGTAATCTTTCTTGCTTTCTCATCTGCTTCTGGTAATAGTATTAATCAGAGATGAGAAGATCTCCCCTGTTTCATCCTTTATTGTTCCAGTACCTCTCTCCGCTGTGTGTCCCACTGCTCCTAGAGATGGAGGATAATTTCATTCGGCCTGTATTTTAAAGCAAACTTACTTAATCTACATTTCCCAGACTAATATACAGACATTAAAACTTACTTAATCATCAGGTTCCCCCCCCAACCCTCACCACTACCCCTAATCCCCAAATGCAAATTAAGCTAATAGCTTAAATAAGGAATGGAGCTTATCTACTCCACTGTCCTTGTACAAACAATGCATTTTTACATATTCTTTCAATTGGTATCCTGTCACCTGCTGTGACTCTGGGTGGACATAGCAGCAGGTCCTGAAAGGCAATACAGCGTTGTTTGCAAGCACATGCACGGTCTGACGTTACTAGGTAACTGTAAATTGCATGGCAGCCTATTCAAGATGTATGAAACCCACAGGAAGATGAAGTGGTCAGATCTGCTGCATTTTGAAAAGGTCAGGTTTGGGCACTTCAATATTATTCGGGATTTAGTGAAAAGCAGTGGGGAGAAGTCTTAAAGCACAATCATATTTTTATTCTATTCAATGGCCAGCTCTAAGCCACCACCCCCCTGAAGATAGGCTTGCTCACTAAATCTAAGAGCAGAGCTTGACACCTACATCCAAAGATTTGGTTGTGAAATGCAGTGGGTGCTGTCATCTCTCCAGCCTGAATTGTTCCAAGCTCTGAAGCCCTCTTGCTTATCTACTCCCTCCTGTTTCTTCACCCTTTTTGATGTTTACCTCCAGTTCTTGATTTGCATTGGTATCTACTTTCCTCAGTTCTTTAACACAGGCATATGACCTGAAGGTACACTGCCTTCAGCTTTCTGATTCTCAACCCACTGCCACCTAGAGATGGGCAACCCGCCCTAAGGCTTTAATTTGCAATGAGTCCTCAGGGAGACTTTCTTCCAAAAATAATGGGGAAATAACTGCTTCTTTAAGAGTTTAAAGTTCAGGCCTGATGACATTCTGAAGTTCAGGTCTGATGACATTGTTGGAAATACAACAAGACCTGAATTATTCTACCCAAGCTTCCATGAGTCAACAAGCCTCAAACTACTATAAAGCCATTAAGACTGATCTCTTCCGGCAGGCCTACTCAGTAGAATTTTAAGATGCCTTTTAATAATGTGCTGCTTTTTAATAATGTATTAGTTTTATATGTTTTATTCAATTATATGTATTTTATGGTGTTTTGCATTTGTGTTGTACCCCACCTCGATCCAGAGGGAGAGGTGGGTAATATTTTTTTTAAATTATTCCATTCTTTCTGCTCCTGAGGTTTACCTATGACCAGTGGGAAGAGTTCACAGCAGGGCCTCCATGCAGCATTCAAGATATCAAGAAGTCACAGAAAATGTAGTTCATATCTTTAACAGTTGCATAGAAAAGGGAATTTCAGCAGATGTCGTTTGTATGCATGTCACACCTGGTGCAATTTCCTCTTCATCACAACAGTTAAAGCTGCAGGAGTAGGGTGACCAGATTTAAAAGAGGGCAGGGCACCTGCAGCTTTAACTGTTGCAATGAAGAGGAAATTTCACCAGGTGCGACATGCATAGAAATGGCACCTGCTGAAATTCCCTTTTCAATACAACTGTTAAAGATACAGGAGCCCTGTTCTCCATTTCATATGGTCACCCTAGCCAAGGCAAACCTGTGGAAATAAGGCAAGAACATTCCTTTAGCACACCCTTCTTTTGACTCTTGGGTGGAGGACAGGATATTTCTCCATGGAGAGTGCACACGGTGAGGCACAGTCCAGAAGAGGACATTGTGTGTACAGGCAGAAGCAAAATTTATGAAGATTTCAATCTGAAAATGCCAACCAACTCACTTGGGCACAACGTGACTGTACATAGTAGTGAAGTTTGGGAGTAGAAGAGTTTGGGACCTCTGACTGGGGGTCAGAGCCCCACTTGCCCCTAGAGACCAAACTCCTCTGCAAAACTCACTGCCACATCATTCTCTCTGTTCAATCCATGTGTTGGGTAAATAAGCCATGACAAATCAGGTGGTTTATGCGTGCTTGTGTAAAATGTCCCTATGATTCTTATGATGCCCCATTTGTTATTCTATATAGATTTCCCCCCCCCCACACACACACACAATGTTGTTGCACCTGCAGTGGACAAAATGCTCAAATGTAGAAACAAGATTTGGAAGCCGTCACTTAAGTTTTCCATATTTTCTTTAGAGACAGGAGAAGCCTATGCAAATAGAAAGACTGAATACATTAAGCAAGTCTTTCCCGTCATAGCCTAGTTTTATACTTTGGAACTTGTTCCACCAGTGAATTTTTGTCCTTCAGTCCCTTTGGGGATGTTAGACCAGCGGTCTGTGTCACTCCACCTTCTTGTGGGAACATCTGTCATTGGCAGCGGCTGCTCACAGGCTTCTTAAACACTTTCTGTCAGTCCGGGAGGATTATGAAGAAACATGAGTTGTTGGATGATGGAGTAGTAAAATATCAAGTTCTAAACAGGGGCCTTGTAAATAATAACTAAAGTAATCAAATATTAAAGAATCGCGTTTCAACAGCCATCCTAGGTTTTGTAGCCTCAGACGTTAGCGAAACTTTTTATGCCTTGTGAAAACTGTGTAATTCTCTCCACTTCCCTGAGCTGCAGGAAGTTTGAGTATAGCTATGTAGAGGCTATTCTTCTTCCTTTTGGAGGAAAAAAATACCAGAGACGTATGGTGTTTTGTATTATTATGATTGTTTATAAGCAGGAAGGCATTACAGGCATCCAGAAAGAAGCACACAGCAGGCAATGCGAGATTCAAAGCAACGTCAGTGCCAAAGCTAGAGCTATACTGCCACAGCTTCAAACCACCATTTCAAATTATATGGCACTGGCCTTTTGTACTACTTCCTGTGCTGTTTAGAAGTTCCCAGTAGCCAGTGGGGCAAGTCCAGAGTGTGAAAATACTACACTTGTCCAGGAAGATGCTCAAATCCACAGTTATGGTTGTTTACCACACAAGACTGCTGTTGACAACTATCAGCTAAAGGTTTACAAGTCATAGTGGCTCCAGTGACACCTGCTTCCTGTAGATGTCCCTTGACCCACATCTCATGTTCAACAAGCCAGCCTTGATCACCCATACATTGACATTCACTATTAGTAGCCAATTGGGATGTATGAGAAATTCATTTCAGTTCATTTTTGACCAGAATTTATCCAGTTCTCAACCCCAGGATCAAGCATGCCCCCCAAATAAATCTGAGATCAACATCTGTACATTTCTGAGCTAGTGATATCATCTACAGCACAAAATAATGTATTTAAAAATGTGTACATTCAAAATATGTGCATAAAAGCCCGATGCCTGCCCAGCCAGCACAGCATGGGTGGGGGATGACTTTTGCAGTGGCGGGAGCGAGCTGGAAATAAAGAAGACGCATACGCGTGCTTGGCATGTGTACAGTCTCATGAGCCAGGTTGGAGCCAAGGGTATAAAGGCTCACCCCTGCGCCACTCTGGTCTCTTTTGATTTCAGCTCCACCCTCTCTCTCTGGCTATAACTCAGATCTGGTTTGTTTTTTTATGATGGGCAAAACACAGGTTCCTAGGTAGACAGAGAAAAGATGTAAAGAGATCAGTGTGATTATCTTTCTTTCTTTCTTTTTTTTATGTATAATTTCTTCATACCTAATGCCATGTTACCCATATTAGTAGAGCTTGTCATAAATTCATTCCTTGATAGCTCATGAATGTATGTCAGAGACCAATATTATAAGATTTCATGGACATTGATTATTCACATTTCTGCATGTTTTGCTTTGTAATGACAAATACTGTACTAAGGATGCATATGCTACTTGTCTTTTGAATGCATGATTCTAGTTTCCCTGATGTGGGATTCAAATTCACATTAGTTCTTCTTTAATAAACAAATAATTTCTTTCAAAGTTCTTTAGCTTTGGGGATATCAGGTTTGCTCAGAGTTCACTGTCAAAAGATCCATCATATGTGTGCTTGGTTTGCATGTATGTAATGTGTATACATCTGTGTAATGCGAGAATATAATTTAACAGCCTCCCCATCAGAGAGGGCCCCAGCATGAACCAGGAGGATATGGGGAGAAAGGGGCACCAGAAAGGAACCACAAGACTACATATAAACCGAAAGAAAGAAAGAGAGAGAGTTTTGTGAACTAGACCATTCTTTAATGGCTACCCACTTCTTTTTCTGTCTGCTCATGAAATTGACAGCCACACATGATAGTTTATACTCTGGTTTCCTGGCGAACTTTCCAAAGAGGAGGCAATGAATCTCCACCCCTGCTCCTTTTCATTCTTGTATAAGTAACAACACTCACTGACTGTGATTCCAAGGTGGCACGTTTCTCAGAATAACTTCAAATGAAACAAATTATTAGCACTAAAGAAAAGGAGGGCACAATGTTGAGTTATGAGGACAATATATCCTGATCTTGATACCATTCTTAGGTGAAGTGGTGTCATGAGAGTGATTCGGCTTCCTGCTAAATTACATACAAGTCAAGATTCTCATTCTCCTCTTATTACAGCCAGCACAGCATGGGTGGGGGATGACTTTTGCAGCGGCGGAAGTGAGCTGGAAATAAAGAAGACGCATATGTGTGCTTGGCATGTGTACAGTCTCATGAGGCAGGGTGGAGCCAAGGGTATAAAGGCTCACCCCTGTGCCACTCTGGTCTCTTTTGTTTGTGTGCATTAGATCCAGTATGGAGTAGGCAAAAGCCTGAACATCACTAGATGACAGGGAAAATTCCTACTCACCCCTCCCCTACAAAGAGGATGACTAGTTATTCCCATACTGGTCTCCCTCTCTCCCTACAGACCAGTATGGGAATAACTAGTCATCCTCTTTGTAGGGGAGGGGTGAGTAGGAATTTTCCCTGTCATCTAGTGATGTTCAGGCTTTTGCGTACTCCGTACTGGATCTAATCTTTAGAAGTGGAGGGTAAATAGGTTAATTATAAAAGGCAGGGTTGTGTGGGAATTTTGGAAAGTCAGAATAGGGATGGTGAGCACTCTGGCACCTTGATGGTGATTGGCAAGCCAGAGGTCCTGCTCCTCGGGGGCTTTGCAGCTTTCGTGTCAGGATATGGTTTGCCTTTGCGGACCTTCTTGTCTCATCTACTTGGCTATGCAGCCAGAGTGGGGATGACGTGGGTCAGTCTCACCAAATACGCAAGTGCAGTTGGAAAGGGGGGGTGAGTCTCCTGACCCATGTTTTCAGCTGAGTGGCTTGCCCTGATGGGCAGGCTAGTTGCCTGAAGATAAATAAGCTAGGTTCCCATACGTTCACGCGCAGATCCATGGAGGGGAGAATCTCTATGAGTAAATAAAGACTTCCTTCTCCACTCGCAAATGCATATTTTGAAAAATGCACACAAACACAATGGGAAATCATGTGTAGATTTCTCACAATTGTATATACATTTGGAGGAATGCACATGAAAATATGCATGAATTTTCATTCAAAAAAGAAATGATGCTCACACTCTGGTATAGGCATGAGTCAGAACAACATGAAATTTGAAGAAGGTTCGACTCAGTGGCCTTGTAGGCCCCTTCCAACTCTACTAATCTATGATTCTATGAGCATATTTTGACAAGTGATGCATGCTATAATACTGGATTTTTGAGACACTCCCTTACAGAGTCTTATGAAAACAGGACTTATAGGGTGAGCCCTTTCACTGGAAACCCAAAGTAATTGTGCCATTCCACTGGAATGGTGGAAGTTTGTATTTTGTTTTATGAATGTTTATGAATGTTATTCTTGCATATTGCTTTTTTGTTTGTTTGTTTGTTTAAACAGAAGCGCAGAAACAGCTAGTAGAAACTCACTGGATTTATGTGCCGTTCTCCCACATAAATATGCTCTTATAAACTTTGAGTTGCTTAATCCCTGTAGTCATTACTTGTGTCCTTGATGCCATCAAACAAGGAGAAATGTTCATGCCAGCATTCCATCTCCCATGGGGGAAGATTATTTCACAGTGTTTACCGTCACCGGTAACAGTGTACACCAGTTGCTGTGGAACATGGGCAGGAGGGTGTTGTTGCACTCATGTCCTGCTTGTGGGTGTCCCGTCGACAGCTGATAAGCCACTGAGTGAACAGAATGCTGGGCTAGATGGACCCTTGGTCTCATCCAGAAAGGTTCTTCTAATGATCTTATGCACTCAACACCTGAGGAACATCGTTGTCTGTCTCTGGCTTTATAAACCCCATCCAACCACTCTAGCTTGCTTTATCTACTGCTGTCTCTGGTCCCTTATTTCAAATTTCCATTCTATTCACTATTCAAACTGAGAAATATATAAAATAAAATATCTGACTATACATTGACCTTCAGTGGTGCCCCCACAACTGATGTCCAAGACAACTGTTTCACTTCCTTTATGGTAGGTCAGCCCTTCACAAAGGTTCTAAACCTTGTAACTTAGAGGATGGTGCACAGTATGAGTAGCAGACCTATGTAGCATTATGGAATAAGAAAATATGCGTGGAGCCAGAATATAGATAGGAAGGGAGTCATTAGCAGAATACTCTATGTTAACACTTGACTTGGTAACATTTTGGAATCCCTCCCAGTAAGATCAAATGCTAAGTGGCTAAATATGCTTTTCCTTTGAAATTGTCATGATCTGATGTTTAAAACGGCAGTGATTATTTCCCCCCATATTCATCCACACTGCCTACAATCTAAATGTAGTACATTACATGCCCCTAAAACCCCACCAAGATTGCCACAGCTAGCTGAATGGGTAAATGGAGCATCTCTGACGTACACTCATATGTCAGAGATGCTCCACCACGAGAGAGTCAAGACATCGTAGTAGAAATCAACCATTCTTCTCTGTCCCAGGGCCTTCCTAGACGAGGCCTTAGCGCACCTTCTGACCCGGCTTCCCTGCTGTGTGTCCAGATGACGCACAGGGGAATCCGGAGACAGGCTGCGCTGAGGCCTGGTCTTATGTGCCATAAGCCAATGCACTTATGGCACGCTTTTTCCCCAGCTCCGGCCTCAGGCCGGGGCTGGGGAAAGTGTGGAGACTTCCGCGGCTTTTCATGGCTCCTCGCTTCGCAAGGAGCCGCAAAAAGCCGCAGACCTGGCACAGCGCTCATAGGAGCGCTGTGCCCATCGGCGGGGGGGGGGGGGGGCGAAGGATGGTAGGGGCAAGGATGGGAGCGTGGGTGGCACGGGCGGAGGGCGGGTGCGATCGCGCCGCCGCCGCCCGAGCAAGCAGGCGAGCGGCGCTTGCCCGGGCAATGCCGCCCCATCCCAGGCATTGCCCGGGCAAGCGCCGCTCAGCTGCTTGCTCGGGCGGTGGCGGCGTGATCGCACCTGCCCTCCCCCCGTGCCACCCCCCCCTCCCATCCTCCCCCCCCCGTTTTAAAAAAATAAGTCAAAAAGCCACTTACCGTCTCCGGAGTCTTCGGGCCAAACACGGCCCCTTTAAACAAAAAAAAAAAGTGGCGGACGACACAGGGCTTCCGTCCTCCCTGCGTCTCCGCCGTCTGGAAGCCTGGGGGAGGCACGCTAACGGTAGCGCGCCTCGGCCCAGCCTCCCTGCCGGCGTAAGCCGGCAGGTCTAGCAAGGCCCCCAGTTGTCTTTTAAGTATGACTGTTTTAAGTTGAGTGGATGATGAGTTTCAGGTAGGTTAGAGCTGCCTGACTACACATCAACCTTATTTTCTCTCTCTCTGCTGCATTATGGTGTCTCTGAGTACGCATGCAGCTTTGTTCTCTGAAAACTTAGCCCAGATAGATGCACATATCTCCCATCAAACATGTGTTGTGGGTTTTGGGGGCACGTAAACAGCCAATGGCAGCATATTTCTTTCTTTAGTTCTTGCCCCATCTAGGACAACTGGAAATCGTAAGGACAGGGCAGTATGGTTTATGAAAATAAGCTTATTAAGGGCACAATCCCATGCATGTATAGACAGAAAAAAAGCCTTATAATTCCCAACATTCCCCAGCCAGCATGGTAGGACACATTTTTTTTTCCTGCCTAAACATACCTACTGTAGGTTTCCACCCTAACTGTAGCAACTGCAGTGTGTCATATATTCCATTAGTTTACTGGAATAACCGAGCTCATCAGTCATATATTTTATGCAACATGGTGAGATCCAGGGCTGAAATGAATAGGCATTTTCAAATAAAAATAGTAAAATTCTTCCTTGCCATTTTTAATAATAAATATCATCTGAATATTATCGGGTTGCACTAATTTTCTATGATGATTTGGTATTCAGCATCAGCACTTGGCATGGCATTTTTGTAGCAATCAACACTTCAATGTTTCTGACAGTTGACACAATCTGACATGTAGCAATCAATATTTGACAGTATCTGACAGCAGAACTGCAGAGGCAGGCAGAATTTGATAGTATCTGACATGTCACATTCCGTATTTGGCAATATCTGACAGCTAGCCTGTAAAAGCTGTCGATATTTGATGCTATCGGACAACTGACATGAGGTCACAACAGTATCTAATCGGTGACTTGCAACAGAATTTAGTACATTTTACATTAACTGCTTTAACTAATCAAAGTTGTATACTGAAGGTTCTTCTGAACATTTCTGAGAGGTTGGAAGGTCCACAAAACATTCCTAAACTCTGCTGCAACTGAAGGAATGGTTAGGGAGAATTCACTTCGGTCGGTTCCCACAGCTGGTACCTGTAGAGATGTCAATCAGATTTCCTGTTTCATCTGAATTTGCTGGCCAAACCATTACTTGGGGGTTATTTACATGTCCTCCTCTATTTTAATTAGGGATGGTGCAAGTGTCCACTTGGAGCTTGGAGTTTGTCAAGATAGTGTTAGTATTTCTATTGTATGTATTAAAATGTGTAATTTTACAAAGAATAAATTCACTGAAGAAGAATGAAATAGGCAAAAGATTGTAACAATCTAAAAGCAGGTGTTTAAAATTAAGGCACAAGAAACGCTGAATCATTCAGTGTCAGCCTGTTAACCATCTAAATAGGGGAGTGTCTCAAACAGAATGGTGGGTGGAGGTGAATAGGAGGTGGAATGTACATGCTGCTGTGGGAGTTTGTTTGGGAAGCTGTTATCTCGTAGTTCAGTGGCTGCGAGACTGAAGACCTCAAGTAGGGTGACCATATGAATAGGAGGACAGGGCTCCTGTATCTTTAACAGTTGTATTGAAAAGGGAATTTCAGCAGGGGTCATTAGTATATCTGGTGAAATTTCCTCTTCATCACAACTGTTAAAGCTGCAGGTGCCCTGCCCTCTTTTAAATCTGGTCATTCTAGTATAGCTCCTGCACCTTTAACTGCTGTGATGAAGAGGGAATTTCACCAGGTTCTCCATATATACAAAATACAAATGACACTTGCTGAAATTCCCTTTTCTATGCAACTGTTAAAGATACAGGAACCCTGTCCTCCTTTTCATATGGTCACCCTACCTCAAGCAAGTTCAGCCTGAAGGTATTCAAAAAAGACTTTTACAAAAGAAAGAAGAAAAAGGACTCTTTGCAGAGGAAAAGAATGTAACTTAGAACTGTATTTATGAAAGGAATACAAGTGCTGGTATTGACATTTAAAGCCCTAAACGGTTTGGGGCCAGGTTATTTGAAGGAACGCCTCCTCCCATATGTACCTGCCCGGACCTTAAGATCATCTACAGGGGCCCTTCTCCGTGAGTCCCTGCCAAAGGAAGTGAGGCAGGTGGCTACTAGGAGGAGGGCTTTCTCCGCTGTGGCACCCCGGCTGTGGAATGAGCTCCCCAGAGAGGTCTGCCTGATGCCTACACTGTACTCCTTTCATCACCAGCTGAAGACCTTTTTATTCTCTCAATATTTTAACACTTAATTTCAACTTAAATTTAAATTTTACTGTGTTAACTCTGTATTTTAATTTTAAATCAATTTTGCTGCGTGGTTTTTATCCTGGTTGTGCTTTTTATACTGTATTTTGTATTTGTGCTTTTAACCTGTTGGTTGTTTTATTATGGTTTTAATTTTTGAGAACCGCCCAGAGAGCTTCGGCTATTGGGTGGTATAAAAATGTAATAAATAAATAAATAAGTTGTTCATATGCTGCTAATCTGAAAAGTAAAGCTACTCATCCTTAAACCTAGCGTAAGAAGATTGTGGCAGCAATGGGGACAGGCTGCAGTCATTTTACATACGTGCCTGACACTTATGTAAAGTGTTCCTGCTGCAGAAGCAGGGAGGGGAGGGAGGGGAGGGGCTTCTCTCTCTGCCTCACGTACTCGCGATTGCAATGCCAGCAACAAAGGCAGGCCCCAGTCATTTTATGGAAGTGTCTCCTTCAGACACTGATGAAAAATGGCCGGGGTCTGTCCCTGCTGATGTTGCAGCTGCAGTAGCAGGGACGCAGGGGGAAGGCAGAACAGCACTCTTTTCTCCCCCTCCTGTCCCCAGTGCAGCCAACTGAGTGCTGGACATTTTGTACAAGTGTTTCCTTCCAAAGGGCCCCCTTCAGCTGGCACTCAATTGGTCAGCTCTGGTCATTTTGCAGAAATGTGAACTTCACCCTCAAGGTGCCCCTTCAGGGGCAAGGAGTCATTTCTGCATGGCTATAGGAAACTACAGGCTCTCACCAGGTTTACCATTGAGTTACTAGGGCCTTGAAGACACTTATTGGCACAGGGGGGACATGCCCTTTATGGAGTCACCAGAAATATGCATTTCCCCCCACTGCATTCATGGTGTCCACCTGTGGGGAACTTGTGAGCACTCAGGCACAGCTAACAGGGACCGGGAGGGCTGGACATGGGGGGTTGCCCTCATGGACCCAGTCAGATGCTCATGCCATCCCTACCAACCCATTTGATGTTGGTGCCACTTGCAGTGGCAGGGAAAAAAAATTCAAAAACACAAAAAGAAAAGGAAGAAGCCGTGCTGCCACCCTTCCCAATGGTAAGCCCCAATGGAGGCTGGTGGCTCCAACTTTGGTGGTGCTGTGATTCCATTCTGGGTTTCAGTCAGAACCATTCAGAACTCTAAAAGGGTTATCCGAGGTGCTGAATCTATTTTGGGGATAGCTGCTTGGCCATTTCCTTTAGAATTCTTGCTAGTTCAGTGGAGCTGTGAGAAACTGTTGAGAGTTTCTCCTCCCCCTGGAAAAAGAAGAAGAAAAACTCCCCTCAGTTTCTCTGTCCACCAATAAAGTGGAGAATACCAATTTTGCATAGGTCCTGTTCAAACCCTTTCCACCAGAGTTTCATGATCTAGGAGTAGTGGCTTATGTGGTAGTTTCCTAGCAAGAGCCACTGAGTGGAGGAAGGGGACCCAATGTCCTTAAAAGATGGTGTCATATGACAATGTTGGAAACATGAAAGGTCCATGTGAATTGGGTAGCAGTGTCCTGCACAGGTACAGACAGTTGTCCGCACTATTAGCTGTGCACTTGCATGGTACTGAAGCAGTGACTTTCATCCTTCTGCTGCTATCCTCTTACGGAATCTCTGGTAAGGACTTCATGTTCTCCACCTCCATTCAGCAGAACTCAGGCATGAAAGTTCGTAGGCCACCAGCAAATGTCTATGTTAATGGAAGAACACACATTCCCCTCCCATTCATATCCTGAACAAGGTTCCTTATCCTACAGTTTTGTGTATAACTGTATACACATATGTTCATTCCACATTGCTGTCAAATGTGTGGAATGAAATGGTCATTGGAAGCAATAGTCAGTGGGTGTGTCAATGCTGACGGCAGGACTTTATTTATTTATTTATTGCATTTTTATACCACCTGATAGCCAAAGCTCTCTGGGCAGTATAATGTATGGTTCTCCTCCTCTCCTCCCTCCCTCAATGAAAGCCCCTTTAGCAACTGTTTTTTTCATGAACATAGGGGACTGAGTTAGACCCAACCATTCATTGAGTTTTTGTTTGTTGGATAACTACTTAATTTTCCCCCCCTGGTTGACCTGGAGTGTCTCAGATATCCTGTGATTCAACAACCAGAGCAAATTCAACCAATGACATGTCTAGTTAATAGGTTCTAGGTAATGGGACATTAAAAGACCTCAGCATGAGACATTGGGAGTTGATATTAGAGTACAAAGTCCTAGACCAGTGGCATGGCTCAATAGATGCTCCAACTCTTTATATCTTTAATCCTCTTGGACTTTTAAAAAAATCAAGAGATATACAGTTTTAACTGGGCACCTTTAACTATAAAAGCTGCCAAGTTCTGTACATGACTGTTCATGGACTAACATGAACAGTCATGTACATGTTAAAAGCTCTCCATAATAACTGGCTCACAACCTTAACTGAATATATATATATATATATATATATATGGGATGTGCTCCGCTCCGATTAGGAGCGTAGAAGCAGTAGCGGATTGGCCTGCTCCGCCTTACCCAGAGGCGGAGTAGGAGCGGACCGCGGACCCCCTAGAAGCAAGGCGAAGAGAAGCGCCCATTTTTCGGAGCTCCGAGTTCAGGCGGAGCGCTCCGGTCGCCATCTTGAAAACATTTCGCCATAGGATTGCATTGCGGCAAATAATCGCGCATAACTACGTTGTTTTTGAAGCTATCATTCTGAAAATTCTTGTGCACAGAGAGTCGTGGATGGGGATCATTTTGAGACCACTCTCACCTCTCTGCGTTGTCTGGGTCGCGGGCTATATTTTTGTGAAAATCGGGTCAACCGCGCGGCTCAAACTGCGTTTTCGGCTTTTCGCCCATAGGATTGCATTGAGGGAAAGAATCGGGGATAACTGGGGGGGGGGTTTAAGCTATCGTTCTGAAAATTCTTGTGCACAGAGAGTCGTGGATGGGGGTCATTTTGAGACCACTCTCACCTCTCTGCGTTGTCTGGGTCGCGGGCTATATTTTTGTGAAAATCGGGTCAACCGCGCGGCTCAAACTGCGTTTTCGGCTTTTCGCCCATAGGATTGCATTGAGGGAAAGAATCGGGGATAACTGGGGGGGGGGTTTAAGCTATCATTCTGAAAATTCTTGTGCACAGAGAGTCGTGGATGGGGGTCATTTTGAGACCACTCTCAACTTTCTGCATCGTACGGGTCGCGGGCTAGAAGTTTTTAAAAAATCGGCGGGAAAAATACCTTTTTCAAAGGGCTGAGGGGCAGAGTCAGCTCCCGGTCATGATGATCCCAAAGTTGGAGGAGGGCATAGGCAAAACAGGTAACTTGGGATTCTGGGAAACTTCTCTTTCTTCATCTGAACGGGCTTTTCCCCGTGTTTTTTAAAACAGTAGCCCCACCAAATGCACAAACACAACCTGAAATCATATACTAAGCCAAGAATAAGAGATAGAAACACAGCACTGCTCCCCACCCTAACCTTGGTGAACAACTGAATCGATGTGGTGCAAGGGGATGAGCTCCCCTAGGGCATCTCATCGTGGACGTGCCCCCACTCTCTCGTGCACTGGAAGGCCATTAGAGCCTTCCAAAGAGAGTAAAACGGTGGAGCAATGCCTATCATGAGTTGAAGTGAATGGTCACTTTTCAGTGGTAGAGCAATGCCTGTTATGAGTTGAAGTGAGCGTTTTACTTCTTCTCAGAGCTGTTGGTGGCTGTCTTGAACTGGCAGCTACTTCCCCCTCCCCCGGGCACGTCCCCCTATTGCTGGTAAAAGACAGATATAGCCTTTTTAAAAAAATTCTTCTTGCTGTTTATTGAGCAACACTGCTGCTTTTAATTCCACCCCTCCTTTGTTTATTGATTGATTTATTCCATTTTATATGCATTACTGGCTTATCCTTGGCTCACTTCCTTATGCCCCCAGAAATGCCAGCTGCATGCCTGCCTGCCTTCCCTCCCTCCTCCCCTGCCCACCTCGCAGGGATGTTGTGTGTGGGGTGCCCGATTTTCAAAAATTCCCCAAAAATCAGGGGATGATGGGATTGCTTTGAAACTTGGCGTGCGTGTGTATATCCCCATGAGGTGTCATGGTGCCAAACATGAGGTTTCTAACTTGAACAGAAAAAAAGTTGTATAATTTTTTAGCTTTCAATGCAAGCCTATGGGGGGGGGGAAACGGAGCTCCGGATCCGGATCCGGAGCTCCGGGCGGAGCGGAGCGGAAGTGGGCGGAGCGGGGGTGGGGCGGAGCGGCCCGATCCGGAAAATGGCGGATCTGCAAGTGAAGCGGAGCGGGGGGTCCGTGCACACCCCTAATATATATATATATATATATATATATATATTTACAGCAGCCACAGTCGTGGCTGCTGTATGTTAAGGCCCGTCAGTAATCTGAGCATTCTACCATTATAATTTATTAGCGGGGGGGGAAGGGGAATTTAGGGTCCTAAAATGAAAAATATTTCAGGAATCTTTCTGAAACGCGGTACTGCCAGAAAGAAATGCTGGCTTTACATTCCCTGCGCGTTTCAGGGAGATTCCTGAAATATTGAGGTCTGGGTGGGAGTTTAAAGCAGAAAAAGGGAGAGAAAGTCTGTCCGTCACAATCTGCTTTGTTTTTCTCGGGGGGTGGCGACTTTTTTTTTGCGCACTCGTAGCGCAAAAGGGGAAGCCTCCCGGCGTAATCCATAAACAGGATTAAATTCCCCTATCTATCCGATTGATGGAATGGCCTTTCTTTTTTCGAAAGACCGTTCCATCAATTTTTAATTAATTTTTAAAATCCCCATGTTTCTCAATGGGGAATCTGATAAGCTCACGCATGCGCGTGAGCTTCAGAATCCCCAGAGAGAGGAGGGAGAAGCAGGGAGAGCGCGGCCGGCGCTCATCCCCGTCGGGCCAGGTAAGTGGGGTGAGGGGGCTTCTCGGGAACCAGGCGTGGCGGCGGGGGAAGCCGGGGGGGGGAAGTCGCCCCCCACACCCCGGCTTCACCTTGTCCGTCGGCGGCTGGCCCAGGTTTCAATCAATTGAGCGCCCGGTTCCACCCGAAAACAAGGCCGCAATTGCGGCCTTGCTTTCGGGTGGAACCGGGCGCTCAATTGATTGAAACCTGGGCCTGTCTCCGAAGGTTTCAATTGAGCCCCCGGCTTCGGATGGAGCCGGGCGCTCAATTGAAACCCGGGGCCTGCCGTGGGGGGAGTTTGCCTGGCCTCCGCTGCTGCCTACCGCAGCAGCAGCGGAGACCTGGACCGTGGGGGTTGGGGATTTCCCAGGGCCTCGCCGCCGCCACTGCAGCAGCAACTACTGCGACGGCAGGCCGGGGCCCAGGGAACGCACAGGGCCGCGCTGGGGTGGGGAGATCTCTGGGCCCCGGCCTGCCGGTGCCGTAGGAACTACGACGATGGCAAGCTGGGGCCCAGGGACCAGGCCGAGGCGCGCTGGGGGGGGAGGGGGGCCCTAGCCGGGGTGGGGGAGAGAGGAGGTTCTTACCTTCTTCCTCGTTCCAGGCACGGTGGGAAATGGAGTCCTTACAGTAATAGGAAGTGTCGCAATAGCCCTTTGCGACACTTCCTGTTGGGACGCCATTTCCCATGAAGCTTGGATGAAGAAGGAGGTAAGCACCTCCTCTCCTCTCCTTACCCCACCCTGGCGGAGGGGGGGGAGTGAGAGGAGAGGGGGCCCGCGTCGCTGGGGTGGGGGGGCACGGGGAGCTTCCCTATCCAGGGAAGCGCTGGGGTGTGTGTGTGTGTGTGTGTGTGTGTGTGTGTGTGTGTGTTATTCCCTAGTCTCCGCTGCTGCCAACCGCGGCAGCGGCAGGAGGCTAGAGAATCAATCACACACACACACACACACACACACACACACACACACACACAGAGCTGACTTGGGCAGAGGGGGGGAGGAGAGGAGAGGGGGCCCGAGTCGCTGGGGTGGGGGGGCACGGGGAGCTTCCCTATCCTCGAGGGAAGCGCTGGGGTGTGTGTGTGTGTGTGTTATTCCCTGGTCTCTGCTGCTGCAGGAGGCTAGAGAATCACACACACACACACACACACAGCTGACTTGGGCGGAGGTGGGGGAAGGAGAGGAGAGGGGGTGCTTACCTTCTTCCTCATCGCAGGGTTGGTGGGAAATGCACTTTTCAGCGTGACAGGAAGTGTCGCAATAGCCCTTTGCGACACTTCCTGTTATGGGACGCCATTTCCCACCAAGTCTGCAAGGAAGAAGCAGATAAGAACCTCCTCTCCTTCCCCTCCCACTCCGGGTCAAATTCCCCTGGTGCAGGTGGGGGTCACAGGTAAGCACCTCCTCTCCTCCCCCCCCCTCCGGCATGTTTAGATGGGAAAGTCCTACAACTCCCAGCATGCCAGAGCTATTGTGGCTGGCTAGGGCATGCTGGGACTTGTAGGACTTCAACACCCCCCCCCCCCCCGTCTAAACATGCATAGGATTGTGCCTTAAAGTAGGGTAACCATATGAAAAGGAGGACAGGGCTCCTGTATCTTTAACAGTAATGTAGAAAGGGGAATTTCAGTGGGTGTCAGTTAAAGCTGCAGAAGCCCTGCCCTCTTTTGTATCTGGCCACTCTACTATAGCTAGTGTAGCTTTGGCTGTTGTGATGAAGGGAGAATTTCACCCTCTTCGGTTGACACCTGCTGAAATTCCCTTTTCTACTCTGTTTTTATTTTCATTTTACCTTGTACACCGCTCTGAAATTTTTCAATGGGGAGCGGTATATAAATATTCTAAATAAATAAATAAATAATAAATAAACTTCTCTTTCTGCCGGAAATATTCCCATTTTTAAGTGCTTTCTGAATTGCTTGTCTCTTGTTCATTTATTAGTCCTTGACAAAGCATCAGAGGAGTTAAGAGTTTTATTTGTAAGGATGTTGCAGGAGGGAAGATTAAATGGAGTACTGGCTATATTCGGTTCCTCCAGCTTGGGAAGATTTTATACCTTCCTTGCTGCTGTTGCTGCTGGTGAAATTAGTGCATTCCACTTCCCAGGCTCTGTATAAGACACAGAGCTAAAGAGAATTAAAATAAAGGTCATTGAATTTGGTTTCATTTCTCCCTCGCTAGCATATCCTGTCCATATGCTTGCTTATTTCTGCTGTGATCTTCTCTTATTTGTGTCTCCTATATCTAATATAATCATCTTGTATTATGCTGCTCTGTTATCCACCTGGGTGTGGCTTCCCAGCATGGACTCAAAAGCAGAAAATGCAGTATCTCATCTTTGTGTATGTATTACAAAGTGGTGGTTGAGTTACAGACCACATTGTTTGCCACACATGAACGCAGGGTTACAATTATAATGTTGGATTAAGCAAAAAACAAGAGGGAAATGGTTCTACTGCAGATGCTTTACTGTGATATGAGAAATGAACCTTTCTTAGTATTCTCATGACACTGATAGGGGGAAGCCAACTCTGTTTTCCGGACAGTGCTCTGGGGACTGTAAATATGTTTTGTCCCAAAACCTGGCTGCTGAACAGAATAGTGAGGTTCTATAATAAATCTCCAAGTACCCAGGGCCTGATGTATTACATACAAAACCCAAAGAACGATGTAGCAAGCTGGGGAATTTATCTGATCCTGTCACAATCTTTGGTTATTTTTCTGTCAGGAGCATCTAGAGCTATAACAAGGAATATTGGGCTATTTATACAGCTGCACTATGTATTGTGCTGAGAGAACTACAGTTTGGAGCCTCTTCCTGGAAGTGTTCTTGGGCTCTGGAATTAGGCCTAATTTACACCAACCAGGATATTGCACTATAGAAGTGGTATGAAAGCAGTATATAAGAGGCAGGAGCCACACTAGTGGTTCATAGGGGTGTTGAAGTGCACTGACAACTGTTGGGGCCCCTTGACACATACCATATACTGCTGTCATAGTGCTATATCCTGCCTGGCGTAGATTAGGCCATACTAGACTGCTCTAGACCTACGCAGGAAGGATTACAAGAGACTTCCTCTTTGGGCTGGGACTTCACCTGAGCAACAATAGTCTTCTCGGATCTACTGTTGCTTTGTTCAGGTGTTCAATCTATGTAGGAAGAGCGAACACATTAGCCCTGCTTCCACCTTTGCACATTTCTGTCACTGTTTGCTCTTGGAGGGCAATGGTCTGAAGAAGAGAGGTTCCTGTTCTTTTGAGGCTCTCCATGTGATCCAGGGTGCTGGACAACCCATGTTTCTGTGTGTTCTTCAACCCCAAATCTTGACTTCACCCCCAGTTCTGACCTTCTGGTACAATTTGTAGCTCCTGGTGGTCCCCTCCAGGCTCCCCTCTGACAGCTGCTTATGGCTTAGACCTGATACTTTCAAAATGAATCTGTGGGTAGGATTTTTTTTTTAGTGCAACAAGGTCTGTTTGCTTACAATGTTCATGAGCAACAAATCATGCCTCTGGGCTTTGGCATTACAGGGAACAAGAAGCCTGCAGGTAGGAACCGTCTGGAGTGTACATCCTGAAAGTGTACATCCTGAAAGACCGTGTGCTATTTTCCTCATCCGTCCACGTCCATTCTTCCTCTTGTGTCGTGTCTTTTTAAGATTTTTAAGCCTGCAGGTAGGGACCTTCTGGAGAGGAATGAACAAATATGAATGCCCAAGGCAAGAACCCAACATAGGGAGCAAAGTGTACATCCTGAAAGACCGTGTGCTATTTTCCTCATCCGTCCACGTCCATTCTTCCTCTTGTGTTGTGTCTTTTTAAGATTTTTAAGCCTGCAGGTAGGAACTGTCTGGAGAGGAAATGAACAAATGTGAATGCTCAAGGCGAGAACCCAACATAGGGAGGAAAGTGTACATCCTGAAAGACCGTGTGCTATTTTCCTCATCCGTCCACGTCCATTCTTCCTCTTGTGTCGTGTCTTTTTAAGATTTTTAAGCCTGCAGGTAGGGACCGTCTGGAGAGGAATGAACAAATATGAATGCCCAAGGCAAGAACCCAACATAGGGAGCAAAGTGTACATCCTGAAAGACCGTGTGCTATTTTCCTCATCCGTCCACGTCCATTCTTCCTTGTGTGTCGTGTCTTTTTAAGATTTTTAAGTCTGCAGGTAGGGACCGTCTGGAGAGGAATGAACAAATATGAATGCTCAAGGCGAGAACCCAACATAGGGAGGAAAGTGTACATCCTGAAAGACCGTGTGCTATTTTCCTCATCCGTCCACGTCCATTCTTCCTTGTGTGTCGTGTCTTTTTAAGATTTTTAAGCCTGCAGGTAGGGACCTTCTGGAGAGGAATGAACAAATATGAATGCTCAAGGCGAGAACCCAACATAGGGAACAAAGTGTACTTCCTGAAAGACCGTGTGCTATTTTCCTCATCCGTCCACGTCCATTCTTCCTTGTGTGTCATGTCTTTTTAAGATTTTTAAGCCTGCAGGTAGGGACCTTCTGGAGAGGAATGAACAAATATGAATGCCCAAGGCAAGAACCCAACATAGGGAGCAAAGTGTACATCCTGAAAGACCATGTGCTATTTTCCTCATCCGTCCACGTCCATTCTTCCTCTTGTGTTGTGTCTTTTTAAGATTTTTAAGCCTGCAGGTAGGAACTGTCTGGAGAGGAATGAACAAATGTGAATGCTCAAGGCGAGAACCCAACATAGGGAGGAAAGTGTACATCCTGAAACACCGTGTGCTATTTTCCTCATCCGTCCACGTCCATTCTTCCTCTTGTGTCGTGTCTTTTTAAGATTTTTAAGCCTGCAGGTAGGGACCGTCTGGAGAGGAATGAACAAATATGAATGCCCAAGGCGAGAACCCAACATAGGGAGCAAAGTGTACATCCTGAAAGACCGTGTGCTATTTTCCTCATCCGTCCACGTCCATTCTTCCTTGTGTGTCGTGTCTTTTTAAGATTTTTAAGTCTGCAGGTAGGGACCGTCTGGAGAGGAATGAACAAATATGAATGCTCAAGGCGGGAACCCAACAGGGGGATGTTGGGGAGTGGGGGGGAGAGGAGGTGCTTACCTGCTTCCTCATCGCAGGCCTGTTTTGAAATGGAGTTCACAGCATAAGAGGAAGTGACGCAATGCTGTGAACTCCATTTCCCACCAGGCCTGCGATGAGGAAGCAGGTAAGCACCTCCTCTCCCCCCCACTCCCAACCGCGCGGTGACTTACGTTCCTGTGATCACCTCCCGGTCCAGGCTTCGAAGCCAGGACGGGGTTTTGGAGGCGGACACTTTAAAGGGCTGCACCAGGAAGCCTGGTGCAGTGCTTTAAAGCTTCTGGCTCCAACTCCCTGTCCTGGCTTCGAAGCCTGGACCCGGAGGTTATCATAGGAACGTAAGTGACCGTGCGGATGCCCCCAGCGCGACCCGGTCCCTGGATCTAGAGCCCAGGATCTCCCAACTCCCAGTCCAACACTCTAACCACTATGCCACACTAGTTTGAGCCTTTATTTATTCCTATATACTTAAGACTTCACAGTAAGCAACTGAATAAGGAAGAAAGTACTTCAATAGCCTCTACACACACCTCTCACAAAGGTGTGAAAGTTGTGAGTGCTGTTGCATTCATGTCTTGCTTGTGGTTTCTCCATGGTCAGCTGGCTGGCCCCTGTGTGAACTGTACTTTGGACAGGATGGACCCATGGTCTGATCCAGCAGGGCTCTTCTTATGTACTTACGTGTTTCAGATTTAAAGCCTATATCTGCCTGCCGAGGTATGTCTGAGGAGCCTTTCTCGGTGCCCTACCAACACCAGATACATGCTATTGTGGAACATGGGACAGGGCCTTCTCTGTTGTGGCACCCCGGCTGTGGAATTCCCTCCCCCTGGAGGCCCAACTGGTGCCAGCCCTGGCTTCATTTTGGCGCCAGGTTAAGCATGGCTTTTTAAAAAAGCCTTTGATGGCTAAATCCACTGTTTCGTTTTAATTGGATTTTACTCTTTTAAAATTTCATATTGGTTTTAACGTATTAATGGTTTAATTTGTTTTAGAATTGTATGTTTATTGTTCTGTTTTATATGTATACTTTTATCTGTACGCCGCCCTGAGATCCTTGTGATATAGGGCGGGATAAAAATGTTTTAATAAATAAAGCCAGAGTCCTTAATATGGCCATGTGGAGCTTTTAATTTTTTTTAAAAATGCATTTTATTTATTTTATTTCATTACTGCATTTTATCTCAGAGCTAGATTAGAAAGAACATCAGGAATTTATTAGAAAGGTCAGAATTCCCTTCCTGTATTTTATGTAGTAACTAAAAAGAAAAAGAAAACTTCTGGGAAAAGAAGGTCAAATTGTCCATGAAGAGTGAGAACTTTAATTTTCTCCATAGATCAGCAGCTTGGGGACCTGCAGCAATACAAAAAGTATCAGAAAGCCTAAATAGAGGGGGGAATCCAATTTATGCCAGCCCTAAAATAACGTACATACATTGGCAGCAGACAACAGAAGGCACTGAAAAATATCCTGCCTGAAATAATGATACACCACAGGACAACGTTTTGTCTGAATCTCTACCAATCACTTCCATGGACTACTAACAATGGGATTTAAAGGCTATCAAGGGCTACTAGCCCTGATGGTTGTGTGCTATCTCCAGTATCAGAGGCAGTATACCTGTGTGCACCAGTTGCTGGGGAACATGGGTGGGTGCTTGCATTTGCACTGTGTACTGCTTGTGGGTCCGTGGTCAACAGCTGGTTAGCCACTATGTGATCAGATTGCAGGACTAGATGGACCCTTGGTCTGATCCAGCATGGTTCTTCTTATGTTCATATGATCCATATCAAACCAGTCCTGCTAGTTTCCATCTCCTAAGAGCAGGCTTTTTGGAAAGCGAATGGGCCTTAATTGTCCAGGCCACCCCAAAATCCTTTACAAATTCCCGTTTCTATCCAACTGTTAAAGATACAGGAGCCTTGTCCTCCTTTCCATAGGGTCACCGTAGCCACATGGAAAGGAGCACAGGGCTCCTGTATCTTTAAAAATGGAATAGAAAAGGGAATTTCAGCAAGTGTCAGTTGTATGCATGCAGCACCTGGTGAAATTCCCTCTTCGTCACAACAGTTAAAGCTGCAGGAGCTATACTAGAGTGACCAGATTTAAAAGAGGGCAGGGCACTACACGAACATTAACTACACTAACTAATACATTAGTATTCTATCTAACTTACCACTAATAGACTCATGAATCTAAGACTAAATTTTATAATTTTTACTTAATTAACATTAAAGAATGCACTTAAACGAAGTGCAGATCAGATCCTTGAAGGACACCACTGTAAATATAAAATTCATGTGACCATAAAGTAGATGGGTATATAAAGTCATATCTGTGTTTTGTGAAAAAGCAAGTTGAGATTTTTTGGAGGGAGGTGTTGTTTATTAAAATCACTTTCTGCATACAGTAAGTACACCCGAACGCAAAAGTCCGTGACAAAAACGGCAACAAACTCAGCTTTTACACTAACTGATACATTAGTATTCTATCTAGCTTACCACTAATACACTCATGAATCTAACACTAAAATTTATAATTATTACTTTATTAACATTAAAGAATCCATCCCCCTTCTTAATGCATGAATTTAGCTGGCAGTTAGGGAGAACTTTGTCCCTCCAGTTATCGTGGCATGTTTGGCTCACATCAGCCACAGGCAATGCACTCTGCCCATGTTCATAGAATCGTAGAATAGCAGAGTTGAAAAGGGGGCCTATGAGGGCATCTAGTCCAACCCCCTTCTTAATGCAGGAATTTAGCTGGCAGTTAGGGAGAACTTCCTCCCTCCAGTTATCGTTGCATGTTTGGCTCACATCAGCCACAGGCAATGCACTCTGCCCATGTTCATAGAATCGTAGAATAGCAGAGTTGAAAAGGGGGCCTATGAGGGCATCTAGTCCATCCCACTTCTTAATGCAGGAATTTAGCTGGCAGTTAGGGAGAACTTCCTCCCTCCAGTTATCGTTGCATGTTTGGCTCACATCAGCCACAGGCAATGCACTCTGCTCATGTTCATAGAATCGTAGAATAGCAGAGTTGAAAAGGGGGCCTATGAGGGCATCTAGTCCAACCCCCTTCTTAATGCAGGAATTTAGCTGGCAGTTAGGGAGAACTTCCTCCCTCCAGTTATCGTTGCATGTTTGGCTCACATCAGCCACAGGCAATGCACTCTGCCCATGTTCATAGAATCGTAGAATAGCAGAGTTGAAAAGGGGGCCTATGAGGGCATCTAGTCCAACCCCCTTCTTAATGCAGGAATTTAGCTGGCAGTTAGGGAGAACTTCCTCCCTCCAGTTATCGTTGCATGTTTGGCTCACATCAGCCACAGGCAATGCACTCTGCCCATGTTCATAGAATCGTAGAATAGCAGAGTTGAAAAGGGGGCCTATGAGGGCATCTAGTCCATCCCACTTCTTAATGCAGGAATTTAGCTGGCAGTTAGGGAGAACTTCCTCCCTCCAGTTATCGTTGCATGTTTGGCTCATATCAGCCACAGGCAATGCACTCTGCCCATGTTCATAGAATCGTAGAATAGCAGAGTTGAAAAGGGGGCCTATGAGGGCATCTAGTCCATCCCCCTTCTTAATGCAGGAATTTAGCTGGCAGTTAGGGAGAACTTCCTCCCTCCAGTTATCGTTGCATGTTTGGCTCACATCAGCCACAGGCAATGCACTCTGCCCATGTTCATAGAATCGTAGAATAGCAGAGTTGAAAAGGGGGCCTATGAGGGCATCTAGTCCATCCCACTTCTTAATGCAGGAATTTAGCTGGCAGTTAGGGAGAACTTCCTCCCTCCAGTTATCGTTGCATGTTTGGCTCACATCAGCCACAGGCAATGCACTCTGCCCATGTTCATAGAATCGTAGAATAGCAGAGTTGAAAAGGGGGCCTATGAGGGCATCTAGTCCATCCCACTTCTTAATGCAGGAATTTAGCTGGCAGTTAGGGAGAACTTCCTCCCTCCAGTTATCGTTGCATGTTTGGCTCACATCAGCCACAGGCAATGCACTCTGCCCATGTTCATAGAATCGTAGAATAGCAGAGTTGAAAAGGGGGCCTATGAGGGCATCTAGTCCATCCCACTTCTTAATGCAGGAATTTAGCTGGCAGTTAGGGAGAACTTCCTCCCTCCAGTTATCGTTGCATGTTTGGCTCACATCAGCCACAGGCAATGCACTCTGCCCATGTTCATAGAATCGTAGAATAGCAGAGTTGAAAAGGGGGCCTATGAGGGCATCTAGTCCATCCCACTTCTTAATGCAGGAATTTAGCTGGCAGTTAGGGAGAACTTCCTCCCTCCAGTTATCGTTGCATGTTTGGCTCACATCAGCCACAGGCAATGCACTCTGCCCATGTTCATAGAATCGTAGAATAGCAGAGTTGAAAAGGGGGCCTATGAGGGCATCTAGTCCATCCCACTTCTTAATGCAGGAATTTAGCTGGCAGTTAGGGAGAACTTCCTCCCTCCAGTTATCGTTGCATGTTTGGCTCACATCAGCAACAGGCAATGCACTCTGCTCATGTTCATAGAATCGTAGAATAGCAGAGTTGAAAAGGGGGCCTATGAGGGCATCTAGTCCAACCCCCTTCTTAATGCAGGAATTTAGCTGGCAGTTAGGGAGAACTTCCTCCCTCCAGTTATCGTTGCATGTTTGGCTCACATCAGCCACAGGCAATGCACTCTGCCCATGTTCATAGAATCGTAGAATAGCAGAGTTGAAAAGGGGGCCTATGAGGGCATCTAGTCCATCCCACTTCTTAATGCAGGAATTTAGCTGGCAGTTAGGGAGAACTTCCTCCCTCCAGTTATCGTTGCATGTTTGGCTCACATCAGCAACAGGCAATGCACTCTGCTCATGTTCATAGAATCGTAGAATAGCAGAGTTGAAAAGGGGGCCTATGAGGGCATCTAGTCCATCCCCCTTCTTAATGCAGGAATTTAGCTGGCAGTTAGGGAGAACTTCCTCCCTCCAGTTATCGTTGCATGTTTGGCTCACATCAGCCACAGGCAATGCACTCTGCCCATGTTCATAGAATCGTAGAATAGCAGAGTTGAAAAGGGGGCCTATGAGGGCATCTAGTCCATCCCACTTCTTAATGCAGGAATCCACCTGGGATTCATCACAACATTTAAAGTCACAGGAGCCTTGCCTCTTTTGTGTCTGGTCAAGAGGGCAGGGCTCCTGCAGCTTTAAATGTTGTGATGAAGAGAGAATTTCACCAGGAGGTGCATGCATACAAATGACACCTGCTGAAATTCCCTTTTCTATGCAACTGTAAAAGAGGCAGGAGCCTTGTACTCCTTTGCATATGGTCACAAGGTGGGGCTGGTGACTCCGATGTCAGTGGGTCTATGAATCCGTGGTATATGCATAGGATTGTAGGATTTTATGTCTAACCTTGCATAGGATTGTAGGATTTATGTACCCACAGATTCATAGCCCCACCGACATTGGAGTCACCAGCCCCCTGCCCCTGTGACCATATGAAAAGGAGCACAGGGCTCCTGTATCTTTAACAGTTGCATAGAAAAGGGAATTTCAGCAGAGGGGAACCTGGTGAAGTTCCCTCTTCATCACACCAGTTAAAGGTGCAGGAGAAAAATATATTTTTTACTTAATTAACATTAAAGAATGCACAATGGTTGTGCATTCTTTAATGTTAATTAAGTAAAAAATATAAATTTTTTACAGTTATATTTATAAATATAAATTTCAGCAGATATCATTTGTATATATGGAGAACCTGGTGAAATTTCCTCTTCATCACAACAGTGAAAGCTGCAGGAGCCTTGCCCTCTTTTAAATGGAGTCACTCTAGTACAGCTCCTGCAGATTTCACTGCTGTGATGAAGAGGGAATTTCACCAGGTGCTGCATGAATACAAGTGACACCTGCTGAAATTCCCTT
This sequence comes from Elgaria multicarinata webbii, assembly GCF_023053635.1. Taxonomy (NCBI): domain Eukaryota; kingdom Metazoa; phylum Chordata; class Lepidosauria; order Squamata; family Anguidae; genus Elgaria; species Elgaria multicarinata. The sequence continues at coordinate 25,667,341 of NC_086178.1, read as the reverse complement.
TTCTATGCAACTGTAAAAGATACAGGAGCCCTGTACTCCTTTGCATATGGTCACAAGGTGGGGCTGGTGACTCCGATGTCAGTGGCTCTATGAATCCGTAGGTATATGCATAGAATTGTAGGATTTTATGTCTAACCTTGCATAGGATTGTAGGATTTATGTACCCATGGATTCACTGACATCGGAGTCACCAGCCCCCTGCCCGTGACCATATGAAAAGGAGCACAGGGCTCCTGTATCTTTAACAGTTGCATAGAAAAGAGAATTTCAGCAGTTGTCATTTGTATATATGGAGAACCTGGTGAAATCCCCTCTTCATCACAACAGTGCAAGCTGCAGAAGCCGTGACCTCTTTTGTATCTGATTACTCTAGTATAGCTCTTGCAGCGTGCACTGTTCTGATGAAAAGGGAATTTCACCAGGTGTCATTTGTATATATGGAGAACCTGGTGAAATCTCCTTTTCATCACAACAGTGAAAGCTGCAGGAGCTATACTAAAGTAACCGCATTTAAAAGAGGGAAGGGCTCATTATCCTTTACAAAAAGCCATGAAATTCAATGAACAAAAAACCTACGGTTTATAAAACAATGTTAAGGCCCTACACTTTTCCACCAAGCACCAAAAAGCGGGGAAATTGGGAGTTAAGGCTCGCCAGCCTTAACGCCACATCCTCCCTAAGGAGGCAGAAAGTACCAGTGAAATTCTCATTCTGCCAAAGCAGATAAACCATGAGGACAGGATGGAGAATAGGATATGCAGAGGTGACTGTGGGGTTGTGGAAAACTGATGACGAACAACTTAGAGCCACCTACTTCTTTTTTTGTTTAGAGCAGCCCTTCCCCAACCTGGTGCCCTCCAAAGATGTTGGACTGCGACGACGGAGCAGGTAAGAAACCCCACCCCCTCCTGCCTGGCTCTGCTGCCAGGTAAGCCCCAACCCACTTACGTGTTCCATCGTCACTGGGCCTGGACTTGAACTGAGCACCCTGGTCCATCCAGAACCTCAATTCAAGCCTGGGCCTGGGGACGATGGAGCAGGTAAGCAACCCCCTCCTGCCTTGCCCCTTACCTAGACCCACTGCCACTGCTGTGCAAACTGCAGCAACGGCTCCAGGCAAGCCCCCACCCCAGCCCACCCCACTTACCTGCTCCGTTGTCGCTGGGCGCCGGCTTGAATCGAGTGCCCTGGTCCACCCGGAAGCAAGTCTGCACCTGCAGCCTTGCTTCTGGGTGGACTCAGGGGCTCAATTCAAGCATGGGTCAGGCCATGACGGAGAAGGCAAGTTGTGGGGTGAGACAGTTTGTGCAGTGGCAGCTCCAGGTAAGGGGCCAGGCAGAAGGGGGGTTGGCTGGAGCTGCTGCACTTAGTGCAGCGGTGGCAGCAGGTCCAGGTAAGGGGCCAGGTGTGTGTGTGGGGTTCTTACCTGCTCCGTCGTCACCTGGCCCAGGCTTGAATTGAGCCCCTGGGTCCACCCAGAAGCAAGGCTGCAAGTGTGGCCTTGCTTCTGGGTGCACCAGGGCACTCTGTTCAAGGCCGGGCCCAACGACGACAGAGCAGGTAAGCAGGGTGAGGTGGGGGGGGGGGCTTGCCTGGAGGCGCCGCCCTACGTTCCCCATCCTGCTGTCCCAGCATTCCTGACCATGGGACATACTGACTTGCAATGATCAATCGTTGCAGTCCAACACCTTTGGAGGGCACCAGGTTGGGGAAGGGCTGCTCTAAACAAAAAAAGAAGTAGGTGGCTCTAAGTTGTTCGTCATCAGTTTTCCACAACCCCACAGTCACCTCTGCATATCCTATTCTCCATCCTGTCCTCATGGTTTATCTGCTTTGGCAGAATGAGAATTTCACTGGTACTTTCTGCCTCCTTAGGGAGGATGTGGCGTTAAGGCTGGCGAGCCTTAACTCCCAATTTCCCCGCTTTTTGGTGCTTGGTGGAAAAGTGTAGGGCCTTAACATTGTTTTATAAACCGTAGGTTTTTTGTTCATTGAATATATATATATATTCTATTTAGTAATTCTGGAAAGTAAGGGAATTTCTGGGTGCTATGACATAACATGGTATGATTAAATGGCCTTAAACCATTTCTTGATAGGGTGACTTTAAAGTCACCATTGAAGTATTGTTTCTTTAATGGCTTATGCTTGAAAATTAATTGAGTTCTAGATGTTACATCAGTTTCTTGGAAATATAATGTCTATGAACATCTACCACAGTTTTGATATACACATGCATCAAGCTTACAAATTTAATTCCAATAATCCTGCTAGCACAAAGGCGATGCAATACTCTGCATATTGGAAATGTTAAAATCAGAGAGCTTCAAGGCAAAACTTCATGTTAGCAGAAACATTACATGGGGATGGGGAGTGCTGAAAAGATTGTCTCTATGTTAAATTTCCCCCTCTACTATAATTAGGGATGAGGTAGAAATTCATGCAGTTCACATTTTAATGTGAATGTACCCAATTTCATACTTTTGAATGTGAACCATGCATAGGATTGTGCCTTTAATAAGCTTAATTTCATAAACCGTACTGCCCTGTCCTTAAGATTTTCAGTTGTCCTAGATAGGCTGGGAACTAAAGAAAGAAATATGCTGCCATTGGCTGTTTGTGTGCCCCCAAAACCCACAATACATGTTTGATGAGAGATATGTGCATTTATCTGTGCTATGTTTTCAGAGAACAAAACTGCATGTGTACTCAGAGACACTATAATGCAGGAGAGAGAGAGAGAGAGAGAGAGAGAGAGAGAGAGAGAGAGAGAATAAGATTGATGTGCAGTCGAGGTTAACAGCAGGCAGCTCTACCCTTCCTGAAACTCATCATCCACTCAGCTTAAAACAGTCATACTTAAAAGACAACTAGGACAGGCAAGAATGATTGATTTCTACTATGATGTCTTCACTCTCTGCTACTAGAGGTAGCACACAACCACCAGGACTAGTATCCATTGATAGCCTTCTTCTCCAGGAATTTATCTAACCCCCCTTTTAAAGCCATTCACATTGGTGGCCATCACTAAATTTTGCGGTAGCAAATTCCATAGTTTAACTATCTGCTGTGTGAGAAAATCACCACCTAAAAAGCCTAAATATGACCATGGGGACTTGGTTCCACTCTCTCCATCTCTGCAAAACCAGAGAACAGCTGAACCTATTTTAAGAATAGGGATCAGTACCTTGGATAGCTCCTTTAGAGTTCTGGCTGGTTCTAACTAGAACCCAGGATGGATTCACAGCCCCACTGAAATCAGAGCCACCAGCCTCCAATATTTCTTAAGGTGTTCAAAGTCTAATCATCATCATCATCATCATCATCATCATCATCATCATCATCTATTTATTTGTTACCTGCCCCTCCCTCTGGTTCGAGGCGAGGTACAACACAATTAAAACAACATAAAATACATAAAACTAATTCAAACATTAAAACCAGTGCATCATTAAAACCAGCACACCATTAAAAAAGGCATCTTAAAATTCAGCTGGGTAGGCCTGCCGGAAGAGAGGACACATGGAGTGGACACAGGAGTATTTATTTATTTATTTATTACATTTATATACTGCCTCATAGCCGAAGCTCTCTGGGCGGCTACTTATTTATGCGCCCCCAACCTTCCTGTGATAAATGCAAAGGTCTGAACAAAAGCTGTAACTGTCTTCATTTGAATATGGTTACAGTCCTCTGATTGTGCAGGGTTCCTAATCATGCAGAGGACTGTAACCACGTTCAGCTGAACATGGTCATTGGCTCTCTCCAGTCCTTCCCATTAACATTGGGAGAGTGGGGGTCACCAGCACATGTGTCCTTGTATTCCCTCCATGTGCTCGCTTCTTGATGAGACTTTTGAATGCCTGAAGAGTGCACCTCAGCCTCCTATATACTTTAGGGGTATCAGATTTAGCTTCTAAGAATGGACTAGCCTATCTAGCCGGTTGTCTTTGGAATACACATAGCTCTTTTTTTATGCTTACATCCATGAGTCATTCCATTTCATGTTAATTTCCAAGGTCATAAGCTTTCTGCAGTGCAATTTAAGCTTCCTTTACTAATGCAAGATGACACTGTTTTAATATGTACTCTGCTTCCATTTTTCATAGTTTTCATTAACTCCTCTCACAGAAAAAAAATACAGTGCAAGAATCCACTTGCATCCTCTAATTATAGAACTGTGTGTGTGTGTGTGGGGGGACTTTTTAGCGTCAAGTATGGGTAGCACTTGGGGCAAGCAAACAATTCTCAGTATCCCTTGCATAAGGATTTGATGCAATCATGGTAGATTTAGACCAGTATCAGAGGCAGTATGTCAACCAGAAACTCACAAGCAGGACATGTGTGCCAGAGCACCCTCTCACCCATGTGCCCCAGCCATGGTGGGTTGCAATGGTGGTTGGGGCTGAAGGGAAAGAGGGACAGGGCCAAAATACCCTAAATAACAGCATAGTTAAGTGTAGAGCCTTTACTGCTAGTCATTAAACCTTAGGAAAGGCATACTGTGTATTGCAGTTTGGTTTCATTTGCCCTGCATGCCTCCCTACCCTACCCCCCTACCCCAGTATGTGCTTGTGGAAAGAGCCAGCTGGAAGTTCAGTCTCCCTCAACCACCCAAGAACAACAGAGAGTGTTGGATCTCACTACGGGACAAGAACCACATGAAAGAGTAACAAGAAACAGTCAAGATAATTGAATGGCTTATTAACAGGGCTTCTCTAAACCAGCGATTTATAGCACACTCATGACTGACCACTCATGGAAGTTTGCAGGTCAATTACATGATGTTGTCAACAGCCAGGACATCTTCCTCAGTTTCCCCTGGTAATCCCATTGTTACAAAACAAAGAGATAATTCTGTATCTAATTTATAATGGGATTTATTCTGCCACTGAGGCCATAGCTAGACCTAAGGTTTATCCCTGGATCATCCAAGGGTCAAACCTATTCATCTAGGTGACACACAGGGGATCCAGTGTTCAGGCAGGGGTGAACCCTGGATGATCCCAGGATAAACCTTAGGTCTAGCTGTGGCCTTAGTATTCCCTTTTCAATTCAAAACCATGTGGTTGCTGTTGGTCACTGTCTGGAGGAGCCCATTGTGAAAGTGGAAAGACATGAGACCTGGTAAGGATATGGGGAGGGTGGGGAGGTTCTTAGTGAAGAGATGCCCAAAGATATACTCACCAAATACATCTGCTTGTTTCGATGGTTCTGGTCACATATCCAATAGCTCACTGTTTCATTGAGAGTAAAAAATAATCTTAAAAGCAGCATCTGTCTTGCTTTGCTGATTAGACACATTCAGAAGCTTGTATCATATTCTGATCCAGATATGAAGTTTTGGTGAAAATTAATATCTGTTTGATCAGAACACCTCAAAAGCCCATATAGGTGATGCATGTACTCATTACTTCTTCAAGCAAATAGGGCAAAAGGAAAGAGGTAATAGGTGTAAGGGAGGCATCACTGTAGCATAAGTTTTGTTCCTCCAGTAACTGGAAATGGTGCTCGGAGTGTTATTTCCAGCCAAGGATCAGGGGATATAATCATAGAGTTGGCAGGTACTAGAGAGACCCTTGTAGTTATATACTCCAAAGAACCCTCTAGTCACTGCCACCTCTGTGAGTATACAAACTGCAAACTACACTTTCAAAGCACCTGAAATTTCACAAGGAAGCGTTGTGCTGTTCTTTCTCACTGGATTAAGTCATCTCTATTTCCCTAGTTACTTCTGGTTCTGTGCCGTTTCAGCTTTTGTGACATTTGTGTCTCAAAATAATAATAATGAAGTAACACAGTTTCAGATAGATGTGATGTAGCAGAAAAGCAGAAAGAGTTGTGGGGGGGGGGAAGATGGATAGAAAAGGAAGCAAAAACATCTCTTCAATATTTTATTATACTGAGAGTAAATTTGAGTTTCTCATATGGAGCTTTATGCTTCTCAATGCAATGTAGATTTATTCAGTAAAGGGAATTTTCCGCTTCACGGCACAGGGTGAGGTACACTTGGCTCAGTCATGTATACACTGATAACAATCTGATAAAGGAATTGGGATCATTGCATTTCCCTCCCCCCTTTATTTTTGGTTTTGGAGGCTTTGTAGCATAGGAATCAGCCTTTTCTTTGCAAATCGTGTCAAGCTTCTCAAATCTGCAAACACTACCATTCAGGGCAAATTGAGAAAGACTAGGGCAAAACTAGGACTAGGATTTGGGGAGCAAATTTAGACAACAACAGCTATACTCTGAACTGCTCATGCAACAGCGTTACTATGTATTGTTCCAAACTGGTGCACAGAAAATGACTCCATGCTTGGGGAAAATAGGGAGTATCTACTGTACATGGAGCTTTCATTCCAGATACCCGCTCCCCGGCCAACGGTTTGGGCGGGAGAGTGGCTGTTGCGGGTGGGAGGGGCAAGATGAAGACGCCTCACGCAGCTCAGAATGTGAGCCATGTGAGGCGAGGGCGAGGCTACATCTATAAAAGGCTGCCCTGCCCTGAGACTCGGCTTCTTTCGCATTTTGGCTCCCACCCTCCCACATTGTTCTAGTATGGGATTAGCCAGTTGCTCCCTTTGGAGGGAGGGCTAAGTAGGGTTTTTTTTTTTCCGTTTGTGGTTTTTGCCTACTTCGTACTGGTGCCGTTATTGTGGAAGGGTGTGTAATTAGGTTAATTTGTGGCGGGAATTGAAAGCATTAGACAGGGATGGTGAGCACTCTGGCACCCCTTTTGGGTGATTGGCATATCTGGAGGCCTGCTCCTCTGGGGCTGCGTGGCTCAAGTGCCAGGATATGGTATGCCTTTGGAGACCCTCCTGTCTTCACCTACTTGCTGTCATTATGGCAGTGGGCGGGGGTGTCGTAGGACAGTCTCCCCACACTTAAAAAGTGTCAGATAAGCAGGAAGCCAGATTTCCGGCTCCTTGCTTTGGAGAGTGGCTCGCCCTTAAACCAGGCAAGTGGCCTGAGATAAAGTTTAATTCCCGCACTTTCATGTGCAGATCCAGGGAGGGATAGATTCTAATTATTATAAATAAAGAGGCCTTAGTAAACCCAAGCTCTTGTGTCTGTGTCTTTATTCCGTGCTTCCGCTTACACTCACAACTACTCCACCCCTAAGTCAATTGTGTGAGATGACTCATGCCCATCTCCATAACTAGCACAGAGTTCCTTGCCCTAAATCAGTTTTTATCCCCAAACCATTTTGTGATGGATTACCCCATCACTGCAGGTTCAGTGCAGTTTGGGAGTCTGTAGGACTCAGATGGCTTCAGTGTGGGCTGGTGGAAGTGGTGCTGATTGGCTGAGCAGAAAATTGCATGGGGCAGAGGTGGGGTGAGAGAAAGGGGGTAAACATGGCTACCCAGAAGTAATTCATTGCCTTCCATTGCACTTTGCTGAGTACGGGAGTGGGGAGGGAGGCCAGCCATGCTACTTTGAAACTGCACTACAGCAAACATGATCTCAATTGCTGCCTTTCTACTTTTTACTGCTGCTGTGCAATTTTGCACTTAGGGGCACCCCTCCCACCACAGGGGAGAGAGGGGCACGAGGGTGAATTTTTGCATGTCTACTCAGAAATAACTCTTCCATTTTACTTTATGAACACTTGAGCAAGAGGGGGCTGTTGATTCAAAGGTTCACAGCTATGAAGCAGCATAGCTGAGAAAGGGTGGGCACCTCTTGATTTGAAGCTGGGCAGGTGCATGTAGGCAACCTTTCACTGCTATAGAGTTGAGCAGAAGAAGAAGAAGAAGAAGAAGAAGAAGAAGAAGAAGAAGAAGAAGAAGAAGAAGAAGAAGAAGAAGAAGAACTTTCAGAGTCCCAACATTAGTCACTATTTGCTGCGCATTACAGCCATGCAACCAACCTTGTGGAGTTTCAGGGCAAGATATCCCATGTTCAACCCTGCCCATGTATCACAGCAGTTGATGCTTCACAACTGTGATGCTGCAGGTTTTGGGTGGGGGATCAGCAGTGAAAACAGTGCCATGTAGATGGCCCCAGAGTCCCAATCTGATTGCATGAATCAATCCTGATAGAAGGCACCAGAAGTATCAAGGCAGAGCAAATGGAGCGAGTGGGGTCGTGGTTAAACTAAACCAAGAGCCAGGAAAGGGAACTATTGCTGCAAAGGCCAAACCTGAAGAGAAATACTGTATGGGGCTTCCTTTTGAAGAAAACAAATGGTCACCCTAGGTAGCCTTTACTGCCTAGAATGATGCTTCAACTTACAGTCCTTGGGATGCACCACATGTCATAGCAGTACCCAGAGTCAGGAGTTCCCAATTTTTGCCATGGCAGATCTTAAGTCCCTGAGATGCTATGCCTCCTGCTCTCTCCATTAGGTGGTGTATTTTTCTGGTAAGAACAATTAAGGAAGTATGGAACACTAAACTCATCAAATTAGTTCTCCAGACTCATCAGAACACTTTGCTTCAGCCCTCCACGTTTGCCTTGCCCTGGTGTTATCAATTAGGAATGGATCCAGCCAATAAAACTAGGTACTTCAGTGCTGGCATCAGCTCCAACCTGCTTCTCTCCTCCATAAAATGCAACATGCTGCCAGAAAAAAGGCAGAGGGGAGGAATGCAAAGGATTTGGAATCAAAGACATGATACCTTCTTAACAGAAACTACTAGGAAGTATGCAGTGCACTCCATTAATGTTTAAAATGGACGGATTCAATAACTACTCACTAGCAGAAAAGGATATTAACCCTCCCTCCTCACAACTTTTTGAGACATGTTAATATTACCATTTCCACCAATCTATAACACTGTCAAATCCTCAGTCTGTTTTTTTTTCACAAGGCCTTGACTTTTTTAATCTTTAAATAATTGAAATTTGAGTCCTCCATCCATACTGTGTCATTCATGAAAATGTCAGCAACCGGCATTCTTGATGTCTAAAATCCATTAGAAAGGCCTTCTAAACATTCTGACATGGCATTATAGAAGTGAGATGTGACCTTTTATTTGCACCTCCTTGCTTTCTTCACTTAAGGGACAACAAACCAAGCAAATTTCACAGCTAAAGTAATCAACGACTTACTGAAACGATAGACTTCTCACAGAGTGAAAGAACCTGCAGGCTCAAAGAACAAGGTTTACTGAAAATATTCTTTTTAATCCTCAACTTGTATGCTGTATTTCTATATTCATTGGACCATCCAGACTTCAAAGTGTTCTTGCAGCATATGACATATCTGAAGGCCTTGAATAAAGTCCACAGAAGATGCTAGTCCACATTTCCCCCCTATTCTACATGTACCTATGATAGTCATTTATGGCACACCAATGGCCCAAAATGGGTAGTGAAATTTTGGAGTGGTTAAGGGCTATGCTACTCCCCTGGCCCGTCAATAGGCTAAATGACATAGGAGGCCAAGGCCACACTCCCTGATATCCCATCTAAAAAATATTTTTGGGGCCTCTGGGGTTTATATGTTAAAGTTAGTCTGAGCTCTTTTAAATCTGATCAATCAGGAGGGCTCATCTTTACCCTAAATTCCTTCTGCTGAACTCTTCTTCCACATTTCTGCAAAACTAAAACTTCTTCTTGCAAAATTACAGACATTTTTCTGCTTTTCTCCAGAGCAACCTTTTGACATAGAAGAGCTGAACAAGGTAAGTAATCAATAACTGAAACTCATGTTCCTTCCTTTGCTCTATAGACTGGCAACTACCTGATCTTTTGACGTTTTTGGTTTAGCGACCACAGTCAAGGAATTATGCCCATAATATCCCAGTGAAACTAGATACAAAATTATAAGACAGTTCAGTTCCTTCACACTCCCTCATTCACTTTCTTAAATCTCAGTTTCTTTTCTGTTTATGAAGAAGTTTGCAAACTGTGGTGAAATCTTGTCCAAAAGAAGAAGCACAAGTCAAAGAAATTCTCTTACAGCAAATGGTGCTCTAAGTATTACAATGACTTCCTATTTGTTGCTAATTGGTTGTCAGATGACGCCCCCTTAAAAATAGTAATCAAATGAGTTGCTGAGTTTGCAGATCAAGACTTTTGGACCACTAGATCTTAGCTTTTCAATTGTTTAACAAGTGGGGAAAATGTTTGTCCAATGTAAATTGCTACTTTGCATTAGACGGAAAAGCACACTGTAATTTAGGAAAGCATAGTAGTTGCATAAACTTCCACTGTAAAGTATTAGCAACATTACAGTAATTATAGTCATTACAAACTGGCTTGATTTTCACCAGTAGTACTTATTTGCAGTTTAATTATGTACTTTTGGGACTTGGGATGTTTATGCAAAATTCAAGAACACACATCATCTAGCATGATGATTGTGCAGAGCAAAACAGTTCAGTTAGTTTGGTTGAGGTACCATACTTCAATAGCCAGAAACACATCTTTCAGAGATCAGATCTGACAACTTCATTTGAAAGAAAGCTTTGGTTTTCTAAAAACTGGTTTGCGAACAGAGAAGGAAGTACCAGAAATAAAACACAGACACCAGAGTATGGGATTAAAATAGGGCCTCTTCATTTACTCATGGAGATTCTACCCTCCATGGATCTGCATGTGAACCTGTGGGAATCATCTTATTTCTCTTCAGGCATCTAGCCTGTGTACAGGGCGATCCACTCCGCTAGAACAGAGGTTGGGTGACCCGGCCCTCTTCCCAACCACACTTGTGTGTTTGGGGAGACTGACCAGTGTCATCTCCACTCAGTCTTCACAGCCGAGTAGATGAGACAAGAAGGTCCCCAAAGACAAACCATATCCTGGCACGAGGGCGTCAAAGCCCCGAGGAGCAGGACCTCTGGATTGCCAATCACCATAAAAGTGCCAGAGTGGGTACCACCCCTATCCTGACTTCCACCAAAACCTATTTGTCATCCCGATCTAAATATTGGAGCCAGTATAGAGTAGGCAAAAACCTAAATGGCAGGGAAAATTCCTACTCAGCCCCCTCTCCAAAGAGGGCAACTAGTTACACCTATACTGCTTTGTAGGGTGGGAGGGTGGGGCCGAAAGCAAAAGAGGCTGAATGCCGCATGAAGGCGAGCCTTTATACCCTCGGCTCCACCCCCACAACACAAGGCTGCACATGTGTGGCCTGTGCTGTGTTTGTTTCGTTTTCCACCTCCTCCCTGCTCGCAAATACCGGCAACAGCCCAAGCCAATCATGCAGGGCAGTGAACGGGCTTTTTTCTTTTTTTAAGCTACTTTTATCAAGATCCAAAATGAGTACCACAGCTCTGCAAGAAGATTTTTCAATTTTTACCAATAGAATTTGGGAGAACTTCATTGGCATTTCCAAAGATTATGAGAAACTCTACAAAACATGTATGTAAGATTACAGTTAGCACTTGCTTGGATCCCTTGCTCTTTGTGCAAGGCAGGAAGGTAATTTCTGCTTCTTCTCCATCTGCAGCTACCTGCACTGTATCTCATATATTTTCCAAGTGTTCTCCATGCTCCAAAAACAGATTATCAGTGGGTGCTGGTTGCCGAAGAGGAGGCAGGAAAGTCCCATTTCATGGTAAACATTCAAAGAAAGGATGTTAGGATCCAAGCCATCATTTCCAGAGGGACAGCTGGATTTAGGAATGGGAAAACCAGATAATTGCTAAAATTCTGCAAACTTCACTTTGAAGCTCAGTTCAGCTCACTCCTGTTTCTATTTTCAATCTGTTTTCGAGTTTGTTGGAATGGGGAATGGGGTGAGCCCAGGGTCTAAAATTATCAAGCTGCACCACTGGGTGTTTTAATTCTCCATAATATATTAGAAAGAAGCTACATCAAGAGAAGTATGGGAAAATAAAAGGACAGCAACCAGGGGCCAATTTGGAGGGTCCTGCTCTGTGTGTGTGTGTGTGTGTGTGTGTCGAGAGGAGCACTGCATTACAACAGCACCTAGGGATGTGCAAATCAGCAAAATTTGAGTTCTCCAAAGTTCCCCAAATCTCATGTCAAATTTCATTCCAACTCAAGTCCATGAGCTCCATGAGATGGGCAAAATCATGCTTCCCTACCGTTACTTCTCTGCCCCCGCTTTTGTTTCGCAATACTTCCTCTTTCTCAAGGAGAGGAAAAAGGAAGTAAACAACATGCACTTTTTATTGCACCGCTTCTCCGGCACACAGCAAAAGATTGCGGCAAGTTTCATCTCTAAAAATAAATTGGACTTACCGGTTTTTTTTTTTTTTTTTTGCCATAGGGAGAAGGCTAGAAGGGGCAGGAGACACATCGGAGGTGGACAATGTCATGAATAGGACCCTTGAAAATCCGTGAGTGCACAGTAATGATCGTGCAATAATACGTTTGTCTGATGGCGGTCCATATCAGATTGCGAGCTTTGCAGGGCTTTATTTTTTCTTTTCATACAAAAATCCATGCACATTTCCACACACATCAATTGTGCACATGTTTCAAATGTACATATTCCTCTTCCATTAATTAAAGCATATTATTCAAATGTATGCGTTCTTTCATGCATATTTTTCAAACCTAGACATGCAGTCAAATACTTTTGGGTGGATCTGTGAATGTCATTGCAAGGTCGGAAATGTACAGACTTTGATTGCAGATTGTGCCCAAGTCCGTATTTGATCCCTAATGCTAGGTACCTGAAAAGCTGCAGAAGGCCCTATCTGTTCTCCTTCAGATTGTGGGGATACCAGCTTCCATTCTGGATGCCCCATCTGAAACAACTCAAACCACACTCCCTCTGTTTATGTACCCAACTGCTCAGCCACCCATGTAATGTATTGACAACAACAGCAACAAAAACTTCTATAAATTGGCTTTCTCTCCTTCCCCCATGACATCCCTTAATAAACCCCCCAAAGTTGTTTTACTTTGAGCTTGTGTGGGCGTTTAATGCTTAATGAAGTCAGACTTCAACACACGTCTTTCTTGCTGCACATCAACAAATTATATTCACTCCAGTGCAGCCAAGTCCAATGGGAGTGAGAATGCAATCCACAAACTAGTACATTAGAGCTGAACTAGATGGTGGCAATGGATATGGGACCAATTTAAACAACAAGAACAACCTGGCATCCCCACCCCCATTTTTGCTGAGATTTTGCTCTTCTTCTTCTTCTTCTTCTTCTTCTTCTTCTTCTTCTTCTTCTTCTTCTTCTTCTTCTTCTTCTCCTTCTCCTCCTCCTCCTCCTCCTCCTCCTCCTCCTCCTCCTCCTCCTCCTCCTCCTCCTCCTCCTCTCTCTCTCTCGCTCTCTCTGCAAAAAACCTTACTGTAGCTAATTTGAACCAAATAAAAATCTATTTCTTGGGTGGGGGAGAAGCAGCATGTGTCTCAAACAGCTATCTATCCTAGGGATTTAACAGCCTAAAAGCTATTTGATGGCATGTACTGAGGAACTCTTCCAAGTCCATTTGCAAATAGGGAAAGTGGATTTTGCTAGCTCTCAGCCACAACAAGTAAATGAGAATTTAACATCAAAATGCAACACACTCGCAGTCTTAGTACATCATAAAACAGATATTAAATTCAGAGGAGATCTTTAGAGATCATAAATCTGAGATCCAGAAATAGCTCTCTCTCTCTCTCTCTCTCTCTCTCTCTGCAACCACATGCTAGTTCTGAGTCATAATGTCTCCTCTCCCACTACTGCAAACAATGAAAAGAGCAACACAGTAATATATAGAAAAGGACAATGAAAAATGCAAAACAAGTTTATGACTTTTGAGTGGGAAGACATTGCAATGTGTTACCTGAACACCTCTTCTATATTTATGAACCCCTACAACTTCCCCCACCACATTCACCTCCCTCCCCTTTGCTAGCAGAAGTTACTCACAGCAATCTGTGCCATATGCCTAAACAGGAATGACGCGCGGACTCTTGTTTGACAAACTCTGGAGTGGTCTTGATGCGGCGACTACTGTGAAAGGAAAGGAGGGAGTTGCATTATTCACCTAGCTCCGTCTTAATGGAAAGCTTCAGTCTAAATCAGTGTTTGCTTTCCAAGTTAGCCAACAATAGCAACCCCCATGTAAATATTGAGGTCCCCGAGGAAAGTAATCAATGGGAACAAAATGGCCATTAGCATATTGTCTAATGCATTTCTGAAAGCTGCATAATGTCATCAGCATGGAAGAACTGCATGTAAGCAAACCCTCCTTCCTCACAAGGGAGTTGGTAATTAAGTAACAAGCAAACAGCTTTGAAAACAAGGGTACATTCAGACAGCTCGGGGTCTCAAACTAGTACTTTGACTCCTTATGCTCTGTGTCATTCTGGCAGAAGAAGAAATGGCTACCCTCCTCCCTGCTACACTGACATGCTGTCACTGCAGATGGTTGGAAGGAGAAACTGCAGTTGCCCAGACAGCAGGAACCAAGTGATTCTTATCCCTGGTTATGCATTCCAAGCAGGGATGAGTCAGAACACATTGTCCCTCTTGACAGTATTCCTGTGTATGATGGGTCCTTCCACTTCACTCCCCAACCTCACCACATGGACCAGTGAGGTCGAGGGATGTATGAGAATTTCGTTTTTGCTCATGAGAAATGTCAGCATGCCTTGTTTGAAGCCCCGAAAGTGATTGATTTGCACAACTTCCCCAGTTCAATTTTGCACAACTTTCCTAATTTGGATAAATTTCCCCCGTCAACTGAATAGGCCCCAATTTAGTCCAAAGGAGGTGAGGCAGGTGGCTACCAGGAGGAGGGCCTTCTCTGCTGTGGCACCCCGGCTGTGGAATGAGCTCCCTAAGGAGGTTCGCTTGGCACCTACATTATATGCTTTTAGAAGCCAGGTGAAGACCTTTTTATTCTCCCAAAATTTTAACAATCTATAAATTTTAAATAACATGGTTTTAAATTTGTAATTTTGCATTGCTGCTGTTTTGTTTTTATCTGGTTGAGCTTTTATATTGTATTTTATATTATGGTTTTATACTGTTGTTTTATATTTTGAATGGTTTTAATTTTTGTGAACCGCCCAGAGAGCTCCGGCTATTGGGCGGTATAGAAATGTAATAAATAAATAAATATGGAGGAAAACTGCACCAATTAGGAAATTTGTTCAATTTGGTGAATAGACGTAAATCTCACTTTCGATCGCTGCTCGATGTGCACGATTTTCTGTTCACACAGAGCAAGCAGCAGTCGCAAACGTGAACAAGAATCAGACATGAGACAAGCAACAAAACAATGTTTGGGGAATCCTAACGATTTCACTCACCGCTCATTCACCCGTCTCAAGTGGGATTCTACTCGTGAACAGTTGATCCCAAGCAGAACACTCATGTGATTGGGTGTGTGTGTTAGAATAGGATCCTCGATTCCATGGAGCATTGCAGTCATGAAGACAATGAGGTTTCAGGCCTCATCATCTGGACTAGTGATCATCATGCATTCAATATTTTCAAGTCTCTACCCTGTGAACCAGGCTGTAGTAACCGCACAATCAGAGGTTATGTTTATTCTTGATGACTTAATGCAGAACAAAAGAGTGTGATGTTACGAATGCTTGCTTCGATTTTCCAGTACATGGCTTCCTCCTGTGACATCAACAAGGCATAAATGTCTTATGCTCATTAAAAACACACAAAGATTCTCAAATAAAATTGCTTTCAAAAGTACTAAGGTTCAATTTCAACTCATTTTTAATGAGATATTTTATATTGGGAATCTATCCTTTAATTTGCAGCCTCAGGTCAGTTAGAGGGCAGTTAATGCAGAATGAATCCCCTTTTTTGGTGGGGGTGATGTCTGATAAAGAGATGATAAAAGCTATAAAAATAGTAATATACTTAAAGGTGAGTCTGCCACTTCTGGACCTGACTTGCTTAAATTAAACTCTAAAAAATAAGTTAATATCCTATTCCACCCCTTGGTAATATTTTGAGTTGAACCTTGCCTTCCACCTCTGACGAATAAAGTTCACTCCTTCCTCTAGGCTTACCCTTTAAGCTCATCTTTTCTGTGTGTTTTGAAGAGTTTGACTACATATAACATTTTGGAAGTATGTACCCATTTATTGTCAATTACTTTTCATTGGGGCAACTTGCATGGGTCCCTAACATTATACAAGAGAAAGGTTGTATTTACTCACTAGTGTTCACATTTATTCAGTGGCAAACATGTCTCTGCTTCAGTGTACTTATGAAGTGAACTGTTTGCAAAGTTTTTAAGCAACATACAGCAAAGACCCACTGGGCACAAAAGCTTTAACCTTATACTGCAGCATGAACTAGTAAAAGAACAGAGGTTCCTACAGCCAGACCCATACAAAGTTCATTGATCGGATATCGCATTTTAAGTTTCACAGATTACTAAATCATAGAATACTATAGAAGTCTTCAACGTATGCATATTTTTCTTTTCTTGGAAAATTTATATAGAATATATTACCAACATGGGAGCATCTCTAGCAAAAGGTGGGGTGGGGGATGCACTCTTACCAACATTTTTCTTTCTCAAGTATTTTCACATTCACTACAGGGTCCTCTAGATAGTGAGCAAAAGTGACCACATGATTTGCAATTGAAAACTTCCCCTCTGGCCAATGTTCCATAAAGTTAAATGAAACAGTGCCATCTAGTGGCGGAATTAATCCTGTGATTATTTTAAATACTCCATTATCTCCATGTTGTTGTTGCTTCGTGAGATTAGAGGGGTAAAGGGCAGAAGATGTCCTGGAGGTGGATGGCATCATGTAAAACTTTAATGAGTGGCCAATTATGAGTATGCAATAAATTGCTTGTGAAGAGAAGCTCTTAGGCCATGGCTAGACCAGGCTTATATCCCGGGATTATCCCAGGTGCATCCAAATGACACACAGGGGATCCCAGGAGCAATCAGGGACGACCCCTCCATCTGCCTGGGATAATCCTTAGGTCTAGCTAAGGCCAAAGTCATATATAGATCAGGGGGACTAAGGGACTTGTTAGTTATGACTTCCTTGACCCATTGATTTCAATGGGTCTACTTCAAGTATGACTAAATCAGATCCAACCCCTGCAACTTGGCTGAATTTTAAATATGCAGAGTCCATCTTCCACCTAAATACACCCTTGAATTCTTTCCAGGATGTTCTGTATTTAAACACAGTGGTTTTAAAAAATTAACTTCCCTGGGAAGAAAGAACAGGGAATGGCTGTCTATATTTCAGACTAAAGAAAATATGGTGAAGGTAACTATCAAGTTTATAACTTTTTACTCTGTTTCACAAAGGCTATAGACTGAGATTTAAAAAAGCGTTAGAGGCATGGGATTTTGAGGTATCTAGTTTTAAAATCTCTCCTACTGAAGTATAAAATAGATTCACAAAGCAAATAAAACAAATGCTGAAACGACTTGCTAAGTCTTGCTAGCAACATTACTTTCTTTTACACATTAGTAGTAGAATTAAGCATGTATGTAAATCACACACACACACACACACACACACACACAGTGCCCTACTGATTCTGATAGAGCCAATTCATATTCTCAAAGCCGAAGACTTATTTTAATTGCCAGTTTACGATTAGTTATAACTTGTATAAAATGCCTCTCCTTCAAGTTTAGTGGGGAGAAGTACATGACTGCCCCTCCTTCATAATGAGAGGATGGAGGGTGTAAGGTGTAAGGTGATATACTCAAATCTCCCAGTCCAGCAGGCATGTAGTTACAAGATTGGAGACTAATGGCAAATACAAAATGCAAACTTGGAACAGTATCCTATAATGCACTGAGGGGAATGGTTAGTTATAGAAATATGTCATCTGTACGTATTACTCAATATTGCATGGGTGCAGAGAGCAGAGCAAACTGCCCCAGGGCTCCAATGTATTAGTTCATATTGTCTACAATTAATGGAGAAACAATGTTTGCACTTCTCAAACCTTTCACCTTTGACCTTCAGGGTAATGGCTTACAGCAGGGCTGGGCAGACTTCAGGCTGGCATCATCTACTTTGTTTTTACTAGAACCCCAAGATCCACCAACTGGAGCCCGGTGCAAAAGAACCCTGACCCTGGGGTTTATTTGGAGTACCAGAACCAAACAGAACTCACAGTCTTTCCACACAAAAATCCAGTCCTGGTTATTCCAATCTTTCTTCATTTCAGCAGTATCTGATGTGGGAGTCATTTTGTTCCTGTTATTATTAAGCAGTTGGGAGTCCAAAATCTTGCTCATCTAATTTTATTTATTTATTTATTTATTTCATACCCGCCTCTCCCTCTGGATCAAGGTGGGGAACATCAATACTATAAAATACATAAAACTGATTAAAAACATATAAAACTAAAACACTATTAAAATAACAGTCAGACATCTTAAAATTTGACTGGGTAGGCCTGCCAGAAGAGATCAGTCTTTATGGCTTTCCTAAATTTGGAAAGACGGTTAAGTTGGTGAATGTCTCCCGGCAGGCCATTCCACAGTCTGGGAGAAGCAGAAGAGAAGGTCCTCTGGGTAAAGGTTGTCAGCCTAACTTTGACTTACTGAAGTAAATTCTTCCCAGAGTACCTGAGTGTGTGGGGTGGATTGTATGGGAGAAGATGATCCTGCAGGTAACCTGGACTCAAACCATGGCCATAGCTAGACCTAAGGTTTATCCCTGGATCGTCCAGGGGTCAAAACTGTTCATCTAGGTGACATACAGGGGATCCAGTGCTCAGGCAGGGGCGGACCCTGGATGATCCCAGGATAAACCTTAGGTCTAGCTGTGGCCCAAGAGACAGGGAAACGAATGATGTTCAGGGTTGTTGAGATTTTCCAAAAAATCTGTGCATTGCTATTCTCCCCTTGATTTATGGTTGCATTTTTCATAAATGGGGAAATTGCACAAAATGAACAGCTATCAAATGTGAAAGTTGTGCCCAAAATTCCCTAATTGCACAAATTTTCTCCATAGAATAAAGCATGGGGGATTTTAAAAAATGCACAATTTTGAGATTTGCAAAATTTAACAGGGAAATGTGAGCACATGTTTGATAATTTGCAAACATTTTCAGCAGATATGTTCTCCTGCTCATGCTTGCATTTGGGGTTGGAACAGGGCATGTTTCCATGTTTTGTGAGCAGAAACCACATCCTTCACCAAAGACTCCTGAACAAACTTAACAGTCATGGTCCTCTTTTGGATCAGTCACTGGTTGAAGAATAGAAAGCAGATAGTAGGAATAAATGGTCGATTCTCCCAATGGAGGGAAGTAAATAGTGGGGTCCCACAGGGATCAGTATTGGGACCAATTCTTTTCAACTTGTTCATAAATGATCTGGAATTAGGAGTGAGTAGTGAAGTGGCCAAGTTTGCCGAGGACACCAAATTATTTAAGGTTGTTATTACACAAAGGGATTGTGAAGAGGTGAACCCTGGATGAGCCCAGGATAAACCTTAGGTCTAGCTGTGGCCCTAGTAGGACTTTAAAGGTAATAACCAACACTTTGTTCTTCGCCCAAATACTAATTGGAAGAAACAATTTGTGATCATCCAGAAATGATCACATTTCTAGCAGTTGATCTCCACTTACCTTCTGCCCACCACTAGACTACAGAATCAAATAGAAAACTGTTTCCCAAATTCCCTGGAGATGAGCTGGAGTGTTTTCTTGGCTGAGGGCAATAAGTAGGGACAAATGAAACGCCTGAGTGGAGTGGAGGAGGACTTGGTCCAATACTGATTGGTCCAAAACTCTGTCCCCTATTCCCTGCACACAAGCTGGAGTGGTTTCTTAGATGAGGATTATAAATTGTGAGACAAGCAGTCTTGAGTAGGAGGGAGGTCTAAGCCCCAACATGCACTACAAGAAGCTTTAAGCTGCAACGAGGATGATCAGGAATCTGGAAACAAAGCCCTCTGAGGAGAGACTGAAAGAACTGGACATGTTTAGCTTGGAGAAGAGAAGACTGAGGGGAGACATGACAGCAAGTACTTGAAAGGTTGTCACACAGAGGAGGGCCAAGATCTCTTCTCAATCATCCCAGAGTTCAGGACACGGAATAATGGGCTCAAGTTACATGAAACCAGATTCTATCTGGACATCAGGAAAAACGTCCTGACTGTTAGAGCAGTACGATAATAGAATCAATTACCGAGGGAGGTAGTGGGCTCTCCCATACGAGAAGCATTCAAGACTGACAGCCATCTGTCAGGTATGCTTTAAGGTGGCTTTCTGCATCTCGGCATGTCTTTCAGATATCTCAGCCTGGCTGCTTCATCGTCGTTTGAAACTTAATATGGCAAAAACTGAACTGCTTGTTTTTCCTCCTAAACCTTCTCCTCACCTCTCATTCTCTCTTACTGTCAACGATGTCACGCTTACTCCGGTCAAGGAAGCTCGTAGTCTTGGCTTTATATTTGATTCCTCGCTCTCCTTTATTCCTCATATCGAGGCAGTAGCTAAATCCTGTCGTTTCTTCCTGTATAATATTGCCAGGATTCGACCATTTTTGTCTGTCTCTTCTGCCAAGACTCTCGTTCATGCACTGGTTATCTCTCGGTTGGACTACTGCAACCTTCTTCTCTCTGGCCTTCCTTCGTCTCACATCAGTCCGCTGGTCTCTGTCCACCACTCTGCCGCTAAGATCATCTTCTTGGCCCGCCGCTCTGACCATGTCACTCCACTTCTGAAATCTCTTCATTGGCTTCCAATTCACTCCAGAATCCAATATAAACTTCTCCTGTTGACCTTCAAAGCTTTTCACGGTCTAGCTCCTGCCTATCTCTCCTCTCTCATCTCACACTATTGCCCCGCTCGTGCTCTCCGCTCCTCTGATGCCATGCTTCTCGCCTGCCCAAGGACCTCTACTTCCCTTACTCGGCTTCGTCCTTTTTCTTCTGCTGCCCCTTACGCCTGGAACGCTCTTCCAGAACACTTGGGAACTACATACTCAATCACAGCTTTTAAAACTCAGCTAAAAACTTTTCTTTTCCCTATAGCTTTTAAATATTGAGTTTGTTCTGACTCTATACTGTTAGCTTCACCCTACCCGGTGCCTGTTTACACTTCCCTGTGCCTGTTTGCATTCTCTTTCCCTCCTTATTGTTTACTACAACTTTATTAGATTGTAAGCCTATGCGGCAGGGTCTTGCTATTTACTGTGTAATCTGTACAGCACCATGTACATTGATGGTGCTATATAAATAATAATAATAATAATAATAATAATAATAATAATAATAATAATAATAATAATTGAGCAGGGGGTTGGACTCGATAGCCTTCAACTCTACTATTGTATTCTATAAGCTAGCCCTGATTGAATTTGCTTTACACAACACAGCCATTGTGATCTTCCTTCAGTGAGTGGGAAATATCCAATGGATCTGGACTATTCATTTATTTATGTATTTGTTGCATTTATCCTCACAACAATGCTGTGAGGTACACTAGGGTGAGTGTCAATGCCTGGTCCAGAGTTACCCTGTGAACTTCATGGCTGAGTGGGGGAATAGGACCTGGGTCTCCTGAATCTCAGTCCAGCACTCTAACTACTATACCACACTGTCTGTCAATGGGTTACTTTGTGACAAGCTCCAGCTTTATTTGTTTGTTTTTAAAATACTGAGGACTGTGTGACAGCTGTGACAAAAAATGGTGCTTTGCTTTCCTTGAACCAAGTTTATGGTAAATCCCTCGAAAATCTGTTTCCACAATCACGCATTACCCAAAGAATGCTCAGTTGCATCCACAGCAAGTATATAGCTTTTGTAAGATGAACCTGGTAAATGATCACCTAAGAGCTTAAGAAAGAGATTAAGCAACCACATGATTATGTACTTGGGCAGCAAGTAATCTAGCTAGGCAAATCTCTGTTGAAAATTCAATTTATTTATTTATTTATTCATTTATTACATTTTTATACTGCCCATCAGCCGAAGCTTTCTGGGCAGTGCGTAATTAAAATCCATAAAAATACAAGTACAAATTTTAAACATTAAAAGTTTAAAAGGCAATATAAAACCAGCAACATTAAAGACCAGGGAAAGCCTGTATAAAAAGGTATGTCTTCAGGAGACTTTAAAAGATATTATGTTTTCCGCAACCCGAACCACATGAGGGAATGTCCTCCAGAGGGTGAGGGCCACCCCAGAGAAGGCTTGCCGCCGAGGTTCTTCATGGCGGCATTCTGTTCATCTCAGAAAGGCCAGAATGAAAGCATGGAAGAAGTAGGCTACCTCTTTAAGCATATTGCTTATTGTAATAAAGGATTTTATTATTGTATTACTTTTTTGTTTATGTCAATATTCCATGTACTTAAATATACTATTATATAGTGCTGTGTCAAACATTTTTTCCACATTTTTCATTGACCATTCTCAGTCAGCTTGATAGGGAAAAACTGCTTTAGAAAAAAAGAAAAAAATTAAGAGAAATTCTCAGGGGTTGGATTCGAGGTTCTTGTGAGTTGGCCAAGGTATGTGTACACTGTAGCTTCTTGGCCTGCCCATACTTCAGTTAAAGCCCAGGGGAAGACATCATGTGGTAAATCTTCCAATAAAGTTGAGGGTTTTTTGGCAGGGGAGGGGGTTAGTTTAGGAAGTGCTGACAGAGATGTGTAATAGAACAAGAAACACAGCATACAGTGATTAAGTAAGCTCAAACAACAACAATGACTACAACAACAGATGTGCTACAATCCCTGCCAAAGGTGAATCCTACCTGTGAGAAACTGTTGGAGAATTCCTCCTCCTCCTCCTCCTCCTCCTCCTCCTCCAGAAAGTCAGTGAAATTATCCACATTTCTCTGCCCACAGAAATGGTGGAGAATTTCAAGACACCATTTATGTACAACTCTACTATTTTATCTACCTTCAGCAATGATCAAGTGAGGGGTTGGTGCAGATGGAGGCCCTAGGATTATTTTGATCTGAGGCTCAGATTTCCTGTCTAGGACCCTACAACTTTGGGTCCTCCTGTGCTCAGATAAGCTAGCCAGAGTGATCTGAAAGAGGTCTAGTTGAGACTGGATTCATGTGCACAGCATGACAATGTGTCTTCTCTTTTATCTTGTAATGTGAATGGGAGTGAATATCTTTATCTACTATCCGGGTCCATTCTCTCTCTCTCTCTCTCTCTCTCTCTCTCTCTCTCTCTCTCTCTCTCTCTCTTTGTCAATTGACTGTGGCCGTTGCTAGACCAGGTGTTAGCGCGGTGTGAGGCCCGGTTTCCCTCCTGTGCATCCAGATGGCGCACAGGGGATTCCGGGGTCAGGCCGCGCTAAAACCTGCCTTAAACCGGGATAAGCGGATTCGCTTATGGCCCGGTTTTTCCGCAATCCCAGCCTAGCAGGGTCTAGCAGGGTCTGTGGCTTTTTCCAGCTGCTCGCTTACTCGCAAGTAGCCGGGAGAAGCCATGGACTTGGCACAGCGCTCATAGGAGCGCTGTGCCCATCGGGCCAGGGGGGATCCCGGGGGGGGAGATAGTGGCTGCGGGAGAAGGCCGGACCCGGCAGGAGAGAGTGGGGGAGAAGAGCGGGCATCGGGAATGGTGGACGGGGGCGAGGGAAGAAGAGCAGGCATCGGGAATGGCAGGAGGAAGAACAGCGGGCATTGGGGTTGGCAAGGGGGAGGAACAGCGGGCATCAGGGATGGCAAGGGCAGGGGAAGAACAGTGGGCATCGGGGATGGCAGGGGGAAGAACAGCGGGCATCGGGGATGGCAAGAGGAGTGGGCGGGGGAAGAAGGATGGGGGACAAGGCATCAGGCATGGGGGGGAGGACGGGCGGGCGAGCGGGCAGGGGCGCGTCAGGAATTGTGGGGGGATCAGGGGCAGGGGGAGCGGGGGGGACTTTATTTTTTTTAAAAAAAAACACTTACCTTCTCCGCGGTGCTCCAGCAAACATGGCCCCTTTAAGCTCCCAACCAAAATGGCCGACATGACGGGGCTTCCCCTTGCCCCATCGCATGTTACATCTGGAAGAGGGTGACGGCGTGCGCTAGCTGTAGCGCGCCGTCGCCCCGACTCCCAGACGGATTATAATGTAGGTCTAGCAAGGTCCTGTATCTCTATCTGGGCTGAAAATACATTATTTTGTGAGTTTTCTTCAACTCCCATTTTGGCTGGAGAATAGACAATAAACAATGTCTGTCAAAGAGTTTCCTTGTCGCCTAGATGGACCAATTGCTGCTTCTTTGGCTCCCTTTCCTCCCTTGAAGTACCAGAGACATGTGAAAACAAGACATTTTGCCCATCACCTTGCTCGTATTGTGCATCCTAATTAGGCTTTGAAAGCAGAGCAAATATAGAACCTTGGCATTCTCAAGGGTTAATACAAAACTTCTAGAACAAAGGTGAAAACTTTGTCAAAATTAAGGGTTTGGTGTGGCTGTGGCTTGTATAGCCTGCCAAGCCTGATTGGACATTACCAGGGTGAGAGGAATGGAGAGCATGCCATATGCTTTGTTTACCTACAAGCTCATAAATTTACTGTCTGCTGGGCCTCTTGAACCTGATGTGTTAGCAGATTCCTTCCAGAAAAACAAAAATAACCACAGTCATCCACTTGAAATATTACTTTCTGTTCATTCCTTTTCAAGTCTGTTCACATTTTTGGTAAATGCGAGCCAGACACATGCGGAAATCTGACGGGCTGCTTGTCAAAACCCATGCAATACATCGTGATAGACAATAAGTCTATCTCCACATTAGACACATTTTAGTCTGAGTGGAGAGGATTAGCTTTGCCAAAGCAACAGATCACTCATAGAGCAATATAAACTTAATCAGTTGCACCTACAGTCCTTGTTTTCCTAGAACAATACATTATGGTAAGTTTGAGCATTCTATTTAAGGATGGGTAAATGTGAGGGCTCCTTCCAACATGATCTTTACCAGCATGGGATCCCTTGTGGTGTGGCTCCTTCCTTCTTTGCTTGCTAGCACAGGACATCAGCAATCATACGAACATAATGCACGTTATGGTTCTTCTCATGCCACCACTGATCCAGTTCCCAGAAGGTTTGATGTTGACATGAGAAAGGCCCATGGGAACTACTAAGGGGCCCTCATACATCCTTCTATTGCTGTTTCCAAGTTTTGTATGAAGGTGAAGGAGATGTTTATATCACCACAGTGAGCTGTATGTTCTCCAATGCACACACAGGACATTCTACTTGCCCTCGAGATAAATGTATCTGCCTTGCTTTAGATGAGATCCCAATATGGCCACAGGAACTATAAGGAACTCACACTTCTTTCCTCACTTTTTTTTTAGAAGATCAGCCAATCTTACAAGGGATCAACATGACTTCTTGTCCAAACTCTGCTGCAAGACACCCACAAACATCTTTATTGATTTATTATACTGTTTGTTTAAAATATATAGATTGATTTCCCATGCACTGCTAATGGTGCATTACCAATGATTAAAAGAAAGGCTGTTCCATTAAAATGAGCCCTTTTGTCAGGATGGAGAAGATCAAATACTTCTTCAAATAACACTTCATTTATGGAAGTCACTGTCTGATAGCCTCTGGCTTAGGCCTGATCCACACAAGAACTAGGATGAGTTGATAGAAACCTGATCAGGGCTGACCCTAGGATAAATGGTGCCCTGGGTGAGGAATGTGTTTGGTGCCCACCTCAGGTCAGCTTTGCAGGGCTCCTTAAAGGATTTATGGCATGTGGTGCAGATGTGATATTAGAGGCCATTCTGCTGCCCCCTACAAAGGATCTCTACATACCTATACAATGCTGGTGGCCACATGCAAGAATTCTTGCATGCACTGACTATATCTGAGCAGTCTCAGCTGCAGCTCCTCCTTTGCCTGGGATCAAACAGAATGATTTCTTGCATGGGGATAAGCATCATCTTACTCTCAAATATAAGGCCAGCCCGAATCCCGAGGTGCTCCCATTTTTTAATTATTTTTTTAATCTCGCATCTACAGATTTTTTTAAAAAAAAACAGGGGGGAGAAGAATGGGGCAGCCTGAAGGTGCTCAGAGGAAGTAGAGCCAGCTGCCCCATTCCTCCCCCTCCCTAGTGCTTAGCCCAGTGGGGGCAGCTCCACATTGATGCTCCTTCCTGTGCAGATGCCAGGAAGGAGTGCCGTTGGGGTGGGTGGGTGCTGAGACCTCACATTGCTGCACCAACATCAAGACAGGGCCCAGAAAAAGAGGTCTTGTAGGGATAGATGGGCTCATCTGGGTCCATTTGTCAGACACTCGCCCTGCTGTTGATGCACAATAGAGGCTCTGGATGAGGGTGGACAGCTGCTGGGCCCCATGGACATTCAAAGTGCAGGTCCATGAACTTGCCACAAGCATACAACTGGGTCCAGGGGGCCAGACACAAGGGAGTCCGTCAGATTCCTGGACCAAGCCAGGCATCCACGGCATCCCTAGCCTGAAACCTTGGAGAGCTGCTGCCAGTCAATGAATGCAATGCTGATCTGAATGAACCAACGGTCTCACTCCCTATTAGCTTCATAGGTTCATGCTGGCAGTTGCATCCAGGATGGGAAGAATGTTGCCTTTGCATCTTGCTTGTAGGATTCCAGGGGGCATCTGTGGGAGAAGAATATTAGAGTGGTTATTCCCTTATTTATTTATTTATTGATTGATTGATTTATTTCATTTATATACCACCACATTATTATTATTATTATTATTATTATTATTATTATTATTATTATTATTATTAATTTATATTAGGGATGTGCTCCGCTTCTAATCGGACCATAGAAGCAGGAGCGGAGCAGGGGGCTTCGCCTGCCCTTAAGGCGGAGGCGAAGAGGATTGGGGGGCCGGCGGAGCGTGGTGAAGAGGATCGAGGTGAAGGCGGATCCTTCGCCTCGATCCGGAGCTCCGCCGGTAAGTAGGGTTTACCGGGCCCTGCCGCTGTCCCCCCGCCCTCCTCTCCCTTACCTGACTCCGTCTGCGGTCTGTCAGCGTCTTCAATTGAGCCCGTGGTTCCCGCAGGAAGTCTGGGCCGCTTGCGGCCCAGACTTCCTGGTGGAACCGCGGGCTCAATTGAAGACGGTGACGGACCGCGGACGGAGGCAGGTAAGGTCCCCCTCTCCCTTGGTCCCTTACCGGGCTCTGCCGCCGTCGCCGCATGGGCGGCAATGGCGGCAGGGCCCGGTAACCCCCCCCTATGGGGGGGAACGGAGCTCCGATCCGGATCCGGAGCTCCAAGCGGAGCGGACTGGGCACAGGCGGAGTGGGGGCAGGGCGGAGCGGCCCGATCCGAAAATGGCGGATCTGAAAGTGAAGCGGAGTGGGGGGTCCGTGCACACCCCTAATTTATATAGCACCATCAATGTACATGGTGCTGTACAGAGTAAAACAGTAAATAGCAAGACCCTGCCGCATAGGCTTACATTCTAATAAAATCATAATAAAACAATAAGGAGGGGAAGAGAATGCAAACAGGCACAGGGTAGGGTAAGCAGGCACAGGGTAGGGTAAAACTAACAGTATAAAGTCAGAACAAAATCAAGTTTTAAAAGCTTTAGGAAAAAGAAAAGTTTTTAGTTGAGCTTTAAAAGCTGCGGTTGAACTTGTAGTTCTCAAATGTTCTGGAAGAGCGTTCCAGGCGTAAGGGGCAGCAGAAGAAAATGAACGAAGCCGAGCAAGGGAAGTAGAGACCCTTGGGCAGGCGAGAAACATGGCATCAGAGGAGCGAAGAGCACGAGCGGGGCAATAGTGTGAGATGAGAGAGGAGAGATAAGCGGTTTACAAAAGATAAAAATAAATAAATTTTAGTGTGGCCCCATAAATTCATCATGATTTTGCCTCCAGGTCAAGCATGCTTCCCCCCTCCCCCCATTCCAGAGCTGAAGAATTAGGTAGTCAACCATACTACCACAATGCCTGTATGTACTGCTCCTTAAAGCACAGGAGCTACTCTTGCAGCAGCTGGTGGCAATTTCCACTTGCTGGCCCTTACTAAATCCACAACCACGTAAATTTGCACCTATGTAAATGAGCAATAATTGGGCCAAAAACATACACTGTAAATTGCACTTCTGATTAATCCAACTCTTGTAGTTCAGTGTTTATAGTTTGTGATAATTCTTCCTAACATACTCCTAAATGTTATGCAGTCTGTTGGTGAAAATAATGACATTTTAATCATCTGAGGCCTTGTTGCAGCAAATGGCGCATAAATCTTTCCTGAGAGCAATGCAGTGACTATTTGTTTTTTTCCTCTCCTTAATAGCTACATATGTGGAATGTTAAGGCTCTTTTGTATTTTCTCTCCACTGTATTCAGAAGACAGAGGTAGCAAGATCTCATTGGTCATTTATTTGTTGATATTTACAGTACTTTAGAACTTGAACTATATAAAGAAATTTGGAACTTTTGTTCACAAGGCATTTATTGCTCACTCATCTTTTCCTACTCTCAGTTGTTTATGGCTTCCTTAGAAAACATTGTGACCCTCTAGTTTCACTTCTGTTTTTAAAGAATGCTTTTGGTAAGGGGTTGTGTGTGTGTTTTTGGAGCAGGGGAAATGCAGTGTTATTTCTGAAAGTGGAAAAAAATGCTTTTCTTCTTATGTATTTGTGTTATTCTGCTACAACACAGTGCCACCTGGAGGTTAAGTAATGGAAAAACAGTAAACACTGTGTAGTGCTTAGATCTCAGTTCTGCAACAAAAAGCAGGTACAGCAGATTAACAATCTCATGGAGAAAAGCCCTGTGCCTTCATTGGCCTATTGAGGTGTCAGAATTGCTAGGATGCTGCCATGAGAAAAAGAAAGCTGAAAGGCTGATCACTAGAAAAGTTTTAAAATGTGGTAGTCAGAATGGGCCTGTTCAGACACCATGCCAAGCCATGGTTAGGCTGTTAACCCTTTTGCAGCAAATGGTTAGTGAGAGTGCTTAAATTGTGGTTGTATAGCTGCCACGGTTAAGAATGGTTCACACTATATGCTAAGTCATGGTTCATACAACACGTTAAACCATAATGTTTAGTTCAAAGTGCTTAACTACTGTGGCTTAGGGCTTTGCTAGATGTACCTGTTAATCCTGGCGTGTGGAACGGCCAGCCTGCGCTGCAGCTAGCATGGGCTGTCACTCCTAGCTAGATGTCAGAAGCGATGGGGTAAAGGAAGCCCCGTTGCATCCACCATTTTTTTAATGTTTTAAAGGGACCGGAGTGCAGGAGTGCAGGAGCGCTCAGATAAGTTGATCTCCCCCCCTGGCTCCGCTCCAGCCCCCCATCTATCCTGCCGGCTCCGCTCTTCCCCTCCTGGACTCAATCTCTTCCCCGCCCCACAATTTCTCCCCCTGGCCCTGATCTCTCCCCCCCCCCATGATTTCCTCCCCTGGCCTGATGGGCACAGCACTCCTGTGGAGCACTGTGCCCAGTGCATGGCTTCTCCCAGCTACTCGCGAGTAAGCCGTGTAGCCGGGAAAAGCTGTGGAACGGGCTAGACCTTCCGCGGCCCTGGGCTCAGCCCAGGGCTGCGGAAATACCAGGCCAAAAGTGGTGCTGGTTATCCCGGGCCAAGGGAGGGTTGACCCCGGGCTGACCCCGGGATCCCCTGTGCGTCATCTGGACGCACAGGGGTGAGCCCGGGTATCAGCCCGGGCTAAACCTTCATCTAGCAAAGGCCTTAGTGTGTCACCTGAACAGGGTCAATGTGGGATATGAATGAACCTTATAACAGTGACCAGAATCTCAACAGAGAGCAGGCCAAGTTAAGCTAGCATTGACCCATGCTTTTATTAGATTGTAAGCCTATGCGGCAGAGTCTTGCTATTTACTGTTTTACTCTGTACAGCACCATGTACATTGATGGTGCTATATAAATAAATAATAATAATAATAATAATAATAATAATAATAATAATAATAACGTGAGTAGCAAACGGTAGCATGGTTGTGCAGTCAGGACTGGAAGCAAGTACTGAAGACGTTACAATGTTAGCTAGCTCCATACTAAGCCTGAGAGTTTCTGTCAATCACACTAACACAACACTAATAACAACAGGTGGTTTATTGGGGCAAGTCAAACAAATAAGCTGCTTGCAGCCGTCTAGGGCTGATACCTACAACTGGCTTCAAAACAGAACCGGTCAAGTCTTTAGCAAGGCTTATATAACTGTTAGTTCAACAGTAGGCCTGAACAGGTTCAGCAATATATTTGAGCCCTATTCAGGTATTCTCAACCTGAATAGGGTACATTCATGAGGAGAAGGAGTGCTCCATCCCTGTCTCTCCCCCACATCAGGTTCATCACCCTGTACTGGGGGAGAGTGACACTCTGAAGAGGAGAATCTCCTGTATCCATGGAGGCTCTTCACATGAGCCAGGCCACTGAAGAGCAATTGAGGAAAATGTAATAAGCACATACACACACACACACACACACACACACAGAGCACACCAGCCATTTAGGTAAAATGAATTTAGGTAAATTCAAATACATCACCACCAATAAATAAACAAATAAAAAGTATAAAACACCCTAAGAATGAAATGGAAAAAACGGAGGCCATTTTCATGACGGAAGAAAATGTTCAGGACATTACAGGAGAGATTTTGGCACAGCATTAGCTCCACCTCTTCCCCTGGAGGTGAATACAACACTGCCCCTTTCATACCTGCATTGTGGAGGATGCTAAATAGGAGCTAGGCTACCAACACATTTGAAGTTGTTGCAGCTTGTAGTGGCAGTGCAAAAAACCAAGAGCCCTTAAGAAAAAAGAAAGTAACTGTGCTACAACCCTGTGCCACAAATGGTGAGCCGTACCTGTAAAAAAAATTTTGGAAAATTTCTCTTCCCTGGGAGAAATTTGGTGAAATTGTCCCCCTGATTTCTCTACTCACAAATAGGATGGAGAATTTCAAGAGGTCATTTGTGCACAGTTCTCATTCTAATCATCCAAACAATTAGAATTACATGAGGGAGGGGGGAGAGTTTCCTAGTAGGGCTGTGCACCTCTTTGGATCTGAATCCCAAATCTGAAGTGAATTGGGGTGATTTGGACCTCCCTAAAACAGATCCGAAGCGAATTGGGGGAGGTCTGAATTGACCCAAAGCAAATCAAGCTCAATTTGAAAGGTCTAAATTGGGATCAGAAGCGAATCAGGGGGTCTGTGCACAGCCCTATGTCCTAGCTCCATCACCATTCCTGTCTCCAACCATGAATGGAAGGGTGAATATCTCTTGTGGACAGATGTCTTTACTCATGTAGACCTCCCCTCCCTTATTTCATACCCTGTAAGAACATTGTTCATATATCATAGACTCTATGAGAATGGTCCCCACTACAAATGTACTGCTTTCATCTGGAGATGATGGAGATGACAACAGTGAGCCAGAGTTAGTGCACTATCCCTGATCTCCTCCATGTGATTCTATCTGTGTGGAGGATTATAGCGCCCAAATAAGGCATTATTGCATTTCAGATATAATATCGCCTGACATCTGAGGGTGCCCATATTGATTTGCTTGCAAACCGCCTTGTTCAAATTATTGTGACACTTCTACAATCAATAAATTGAAGGGGAAGATCAAGGAAAGCTTGTCTACTATTTACTATCTATAAGGGACGATTTTCTATCATTGTAGATCTTTTCATTTGTTGATCTTCATAGGTTCCCAAGGAAACCCAGAATTACTTGGAACACAGTTTGAAAACCAACGTTATATTGCCAGATGTAGCATATACGAAGAAGCTCAGATCCCACAGACTTTACTGAAACAGTATATTGAGAAATATTAATGATCAATGATGTACTATACATAATGGTATAATCCTGAAAAACCTGGTCCATAAGGAGTTTCTTTTATCTTCCTGAAACGGCAAATACAAACTTAATTGAAAGGAAAATGACTCTGCAGATTTATGGATTTCTGAGGTAAAAATCTGCATGAATGGTTTTAATTAAATTTCTTTTCCTGCACAGCTTTCCCATCATAGTCAGAAATATTTGTACATGTTGCTCTTCCTGCATGTGTTGTTCACTTTACCAAATACTTCACTTGGTAAACTTGACAGGTCTACTAACATTTTCAAGTGTGCACAAGAAGAAGAAGAGACAGTTGTATTTGCATAGATTACTATTTTTCACCTTTTGTGTTTCCCCCAATGATGTATTTTTTTTAAAAAAATATTAAGCTTCATTCATCCATTGATGTATCTCGTTGGACTGAAAGCCCTGGAGTTTTGCCATCCTAGGCAGTGCTCTTAACTGCTTATTGGGCTGGAATGACTCCCTGTGTTCAAACACCTTCTTTGGGATGTGTGGAGATGCCTCTACAAGCAGGGGGATTTCATGTCAACATCCGACTCCCACTTACCCCAATTGTAATACGTTTGTGCATCAGAAAAGTTGAATTTGAGTTGTCTGTATTTAAATTACAGAATATCTTAAATAATATCCACATTAACGAAACTGATCATTGATTGATTCTTTCATTTGCATTTTGTGGAACATCTTGTAATAATTTACAGCTTATTTTCATAGTTTGTCATCTCAGTCCTTAATGTAGATAAATACCCTATGGAATAATACATTAACACAGTCCTTTATCTTCCGTCAGCAATTGAATATTTATTAGTTCTACCTGGTGTTTCCCACCAGGTGGAACAGAAATTTTAGCCTTTTTTTACCTTTGCACTTCCCAAAAGGAAATAATCCAGCCCTGCCTTCATTAATCACTAACATGCACATCAAAGAGCGTAGGAGGTGTGTTGGTCTATTAGAAGAAAAAGAAAAAGAAGAAAATGGAGGGGGAAAAGTCAACAGTATCATAGAATCATAGAATCATAGAATAGCAGAGTTGGAAGGGGCCTACAAGGCCATCGAGTCCAACCCCCTGCTCAATGCAGGAATCCACCCTAAAGCATCCCTGACAGATGGTTGTCCAGCTGCCTCTTGAATGCCTCTAGTGTGGGAGAGCCCACAACCTCCCTAGGTAGCTGATTCCACTGTCGCACTGCTCTAACAGTCAGGAAGTTTTTCCTGATGTCCAGCCGGAATCTGGCTTCCTTTAACTTGAGCCCGTTATTCCGTGTCCTGCACTCTGGGAGAATCGAGAAGAGATCCTGGCCCTCCTCTGTGTGACAACCTTTTAAGTATTTGAAGAGTGCTATCATGTCTCCCCTCAATCTTCTCTTCTCCAGGCTAAACATGCCCAGTTCTTTCAGTCTCTCTTCATAGGGCTTTGTTTCTAGACCTCTGATCATCCTCGTTGCCCTCTTCTGAACACGCTCCAGCTTGTCTGCGTCCTTCTTGAATTGTGGAGCCCAGAACTGGACGCAATACTCTAGATGAGGCCTAACCAGGGCCGAATAGAGAGGAACCAGTACCTCACGTGATTTGGAAGCTATACTTCTATTAATGCAGCCCAAAATAGCATTGGCCTTTCTTGCAGCCATATCGCACTGTTGGCTCATATTCAGCTTGTGATCTACAACAATTCCAAGATCTTTCTCATTTGTAGTATTGCTGAGCCAAGTGTCCCCCATCTTGTAACTGTGCATTTGGTTTCTATTCCCTAAATGTAGAACTTGGCATTTATCCCTATTAAATTTCATTCTGTTGTTTTCAGCCCAGCACTCCAGCCTATCAAGATCACTTTGAAGTTTGTTTCTGTCTTCCAGGGTATTAGCTATCCCACCCAATTTGGTGTCATCTGCAAATTTGATCAGCGTTCCCTGCACCTCCTCGTCCAAATCATTAATAAAAATGTTGAAGAGCACTGGGCCCAGGACTGAGCCCTGCGGCACCCCACTCGTTGCCTCTCCCCAGTTTGAGAAGGTTCCATTGATAAGTACTCTTTGAGTCCGATTCTGTAGCCAACTGTGGATCCACCTAATAGTTGTTCCATCTAGCCCACTTTTAGCTAGTTTGTTAATCAGAATGTCATGTGGTACTTTGTCAAAAGCTTTGCTGAAGTCAAGATATATGACATCCACAGCATTCCCACAGTCCACAAGGGAGGTTATCCTATCCAAAAATGAGATCAAATTAGTCTGACAGGATTTGTTCCTGACAAATCCATGTTGGCTTCTAGTAATCACTGCATTGATTTCAAGGTGTTTACAGATTGACTTCTTTATAATCTGCTCCAGAATTTTCCCAGGGATGGATGTCAGGCTGACTGGTCTGTAGTTCCCAGGTTCCTCCTTTTTGCCCTTTTTGAAGATAGGGACAACGTTAGCCCTCCTCCAGTCGTCCGGCACCTCACCCGTCTTCCATGATTTTGCAAAGATAATAGACAAAGGTTCTGAGAGTTCTTCCGCTAGCTCCTTCATTACTCTTGGATGCAGTTCATCGGGCCCTGGGGATTTGAACTCATTCAAGGAAATTAGGTGTTCTTTGACCATTTGTTTATCAATCTCAAACTGCAATCCTGCCCCCTCAACTTCTGCTTCACTTTTTCCAGGGGGGTCATAGATCCGCTTTTGGGAGAAGACCGAGGCAAAGTAGGAATTGAGCACTTCAGCCTTTTGTTTGTCGTCTGTTATCAATTTGCCATCCTCATTAAGCAGTTGAACCACCATTTCTTTCCTCTGTCTTTTACTACTCACGTATCTGAAGAAAGCCTTTTTATTGCTTTTAGCATCCCTCGCTAATCTCAGCTCATTCACAGCTTTAGCCTTCCTGACGCCATTTCGGCACTTCTGCGCCACTTGTCTGTACTCTTCTTTTGTAGCCTGGCCTTCCTTCCACTTCCTATATGTATCCCTTTTTGTTTTCAGTTCATCAATAAGCTTTTTGTGGAGCCACATTGGTTTCCTCTGTTGTCTTCTATCTTTTCTCCTTGTTGGAATTGTTTGTAACTGTGCCTTTAAAATTTCATTTTTTAGATACTCCCACCCATCCTGCACTCCTTTTCTTTTTAGGCTCCCTTGCCACGGGACCTTACTTATTATAGTTCTGAGTTTATTAAAATCAGCTTTCCTAAAATCCAGAGTACGTGTATGGCTACGCTCGACTTTTGTCTCCTTCATAATCAAGAATTCAAGTAGGGCTACACCTTTATTAAAACTGACGGAATTTTCACAGAATCATTAACAAGCTTGCTCATTATTTTGTGACAAGTTAGTTGGTCCTAATATACATATTTCTGAACCACTACATGAACAACAGTGGAAATAGTGCAGAAAAATTCATTATGTTTGGCGGAATGATGTGCAGAAAATGTGTATGTTAGGTTGCATTCCAAAATGTGCATATTAGGAGACATTTCTGTACAAATATATACACATTTGCATCTGGCCTTTTAAAAAGAAATCACCAACTTGATGTGGAAATTGGCTGGAATGAACTTAAGATGGGAAAAAAGAGATTTAGAATTAGAAGTTGATCAGGGCTACTGAACCAGACATGCCTGAACACAGCAGAGAATCATCTGGCATGTCAAATCTCTCTTCTGACAAGCTTTTAATAACATTAAAATAGTGTTGCTAGGGTTCCTGTTTTAAGGAACCAAATGTGATACAGCAGGGGTGAGCAGATTTCAGGCTTGACAGATCTATTTTCTTTTTTTATTAGACACCCCCCAAAACAACAACAACAACAACCACAAACCATCAACAAGAACCAAATACAAAGATATACACTTTGTGCAAAACAGGCATTACTTTAACTGGGTATCTAAGATATTTTCTTTAGTTTTACTCCAGTGTAGGTGCAGGGCCCTGATCCAAATTGGGACCCTAGTGGTGTATGTGTGTCGGGTAGGCATGTAGTGTGGCTGAATCAGACCCTCCTGAACCTACTCTAGAGTAAAAATGAAAAGACATAGCTGCTACACATTTAAATTAATGTCTGTTTTGACTGGGGATGGATGAACAACTGATGTCAGAGATCCCGAGGATTCTCTAAACTTTGGCCAGATCTACACCAAGTGGGATATTTCACTATGAAAGTGATATTTATTTATTTATTTATTTATTTAAGTATTTTTATGCCGCCATTCAGCCAAAAAAGGCTCTCATGGCGGCTTACAAAAGTATTTCTTGACAGTCCCTGCCCACAGGCTTACAATCTAAAAGACATGACACAAAAGGAAAGGGGATTGGGAGGGAGGAGGAGGAGGGGGAAAAGGAAAGCAAATTCAGGCACTACAATCTTAGTTGGAAAGTTCAGCAGTTACAGGGGACAGCAGGAGGGAGGGGGCTCTCAGGTGGAGCTGGACCCAGGCACGGTGGAGAGATGCCTGGCTGCTGCTTCCTCCCTCACTGGTGGCCTCTGCAGTGACCATGAAATGATATGAAAGCAGTATATAAGAGGCAGGAGCCACACTACTGCTTTATAACAGTATTGAAGTCCAGTGACATCTGCAGGGGCCCATTGACACATAGGGCCTTGCTAGACCTGCCGGGATAAGCCGGCAGGGAGGCGGGGCTACGGCGTGCTAAGTTTAACGCGCGCCGCCCAGCCTCCTAGACGGCCGACCCGCAGGGACGACGGAAGCCCTGCAGCGTCGGCCATGTTTTTTTTTTTTTAAAGGGGCCATGTGGGGCCCGAAGCCGCCGGAGAAGGTAAGGTTTTTTTTTTAATTTAATCCCCCCCATCCGCCCACCTCGCCGTCTCCTTCGTCGCCCTCCGCCCCCCCACCATCTCCTTCGTCGCCCTCCGCCCCCCCACCATCTCCTTCGTCGCCCTCCGCCCCCCCCACCATCTCCTTCGTCGCCCTCTGCCATCACCTCGCTGTCTCCTTCGTCGCCCTCTGCCATCCCCTCATCGTCTCCGTCGCCCTCCGCCCCCCCACCATCTCCTTCGTCGCCCTCTGCCATCACCTCGCTGTCTCCTTCGTCGCCCTCTGCCATCTCCCCCCCCCCCGGATCACCCACCTCCTGGCACGATGGGCACAGCGCATCGTGCCAAGTCCGTGGCTTTTCGCGGCTCCTCGCGAGTAAGCGAGGAGCCGCGAAAAGCCGCGGAACTCTCCACACTTTCCCCAGCTCCGGCCTGAGGCCGGAGCTGGGGAAAAGGCGCGCCATAAGCGACTTCGCTTATGGCGGGTAAGACCAGGCCTCAGCGCGGCCTGTCTGCGGATTCCCCTGTGCGTCATCTGGACGCACAGCAGGGAAGCCGGGACAGAATGCGCGCTAAGGCCTCGTCTAGGAAGGCCCATACTGTATACCACTTTCATAGTGCTACATCCTGCTTGGTGTAGATCTGGCCATTGTCTCCACCTTTTGTCCCATGCCAAATTCCTGTTCACATTGCAATCACTGCTGGCTCTGCACAAATGGGAAACTTGTATAAACTGAGCAGCAATTGAACAGGAGGTTTATGTAAATCTCCCCAAATTTGCACAGATTTCCTCCATAGGCTTAAGTAGGGATGATTCAGTCTACTGAGGAAATTTGTGCAAATTTGGAAATTTGCACAAGTCGAACTTAGAATTAAGAATGAGATGAGCATGAGCACTTGTCCAACAATGTGAGAATATTCAAGTGTGGCATGCTCACATGTTTTGCAAGCAAAAATGAATTTTTCACATCATACATCCCTAGAAATAAAGATTAGGGTAACACTGAACACATCCAGAGCACTGGTGTTTGTTTTCAGTAGCAAAACTAAATTAAACTCCCAGTCCTTTCATTCCAAAATCCACCCCTGTTTCCCCCAATCTTTCTGCATTTCTGAGCCTACTTTAGCCAGAGAAAATAATTTTGTTCTGCTATTGTTAAACAATTGCAAGTCCAAAACCCTAATAGATCTATTGCAAATTACCCTGAGATCTACTAATAGATCCTGGTTGATCTTTCGCCCAACCCTGCCCTACAGAACCAGTCAGATTTGTGTTTCTATCAACTAATCCACCAGCAGTTCAAACTCAACCAGTCGTGGCAATAAAATTAACATAAAAACTTATGAACTTTGTTCAGGCAAAATAGTTTGCTAATAGCAGAAGAAAAACACAACACTATGGAATCTAATCAAAGCTTCATAAAAGTGAGATGTGGTAACCCAAACCTCAGGAGGGAGATAATTTACAATCCACAGCATTCATTTCCATAAACTGTCTCCTGCAGTGCTATGTTGCAATTGCAAATTTAGCTCTTCAGAAGTCAGCATATTTATCTGTATCACAGAGAAAATGCAGGGCCCCAGATTACATAGAGAGAGGAGGCCGTGTGCATGCCAGATGTATGTATACATACTCCGCATGCTTTCAGATAGGGGGAAATGATGTTTCCTTACCATTGCTTTTCTTTCTGCTTCTCTTCTGCATTTGAAACGAGATGAATTACATGGAAAGAGAGCAGGGACAATGAGGCGTGTCATGTAAAACCTCCCAGCTCATATAGCTGAATGGGAACAGGGCCCTCTAGTAGGTGTTTTATAGGCCATGGCTAGACCAGGGGGGTGGAGGGAGAGGCTCTCGTGATTTGCGGGATCCTCCCCCTCAGTCTACGCACGGTGCACAATGTCCTGGGAGGAGGAGCCCAACCCACCTCACAGAGTTGTTGTGAGAATAAAATGGACAGGAAGAGGGTTGCTTGAGGAGGAAAAAGGCATGCTACAAATGCAATGAAGAAGGAGGAAGAAGAGGGAAAATGTGCTGAGTAGGGAAAAAACAAAAACAAAATCACTGTCCTTCCTCATTACACAAGGGTTTATGATACAGACAATATGTTGTACCATATATCATTGGTACATTTTGGAGGCATCCTCCTCAGAGGAAGTGATAGAGATCCCAGAAATCAAGGGTAACTCAGACCAGTCACTGTCACCAGACAAGAAAGACTCTGAGCCCTTGGGGGAGATGGCCGCATGTCCACCCATCTCAGGGTGAGGGGACTCTGCCTCTGAGGCAAAGGCTGAGCAACCCCCTGGCCCCCAGAAGAATCATCACCTCAAGTGACAGGCCAGTAGGGCTCCCATGAGAAGAAGTGTTGTGCTTTTTATATGGTATTTTGTATTTGTGTTTTTTAGATTGTTGGTTGTTTTTATGCTCTTCATGGTTTTAATTTTTGTGAACCGCCCAGAGAGCTTCGGCTATTGGGCAGTATAGAAATGAAATAAATAAATAAATCCCTTGCCTGATCCTGTGCTATCTCCAGTATTCGAGGCAATAAGCCTGTGTGCACCAGTTGCTGGGAAACATGGGTGGGAGGATGCTGTTGCATCTTGCCCTGCTTGTTGGTCCCTGGCCGATGGCTGGTTGGCCCTGTGTGAACAGAGTGCCTACTGTCTTGTCCATGCCTGCCTTAGTCTGAACCCCATTGGACGACATCTCTGTGCTTGAATGTTTGCTTGCTTCATTACCATGCATTTGGGTTGCCCCTCCTTCACTCCGAGTCTGCTGTAGCCGATGCAGGGCTATCATCCAGTTCGTTATTCAGTTTGATTTTTCTCAATTTGATTTGGGTAAAAAGATTACAAATACCTTCAGGGGTGCTTCAGCCAAAACCAATTGACGTCATCTGTCACAATAATGGCATTCCCCTTATCCCAAAGTCCCATGATTCTCATCAGCAAGGGCATTATAACAGTGTAGGATTAAGCTTCCCACGTAGATCCATAAAGCATAATACTGCCTGATGCAATTGTCATGTCAGTGTCTTACACTGTTAGCAGCCTTGAATGTTGTCATCATCATCAGTTTGTTTTGTATGCCAAAATAGCATAATAAAATACAATGTTTCAAGATGATTTACGAACTACAAGCCAAACATTTAAATAACTGTACTAAAGCAGGGATAGCCGACTTTTAGGGCCCATAGGCACACTTGGAAATGTGAGAAACTGCCCTGGGCACAACAATAAAATGGCTGCCATGGGTGGGCATGGCTAATCACCAAGAGCTAGCCAAGGAAAATGATGTTCACTGGAAATTAAGGTGGCACAGTGCTTGCTCATTGAATGTGTGGAAGGCTCGTGTGAACTCCACTTTTCACTTCTACCTTCCCTCTCATAGAGTTAATTGGATAAGAACTTTGCTGACATTCAAAAAGGGAAGAAATAATAGACTTATTACATTTGCAATATCCTTTTATTTATAGACCTCTCCTGTTCCAATTCTCAATAGAGAATAATTTAAATGCACTGATCTTTTAAATTCCTTTGTCTTTCCCTGGGAATAGAAGGTCATCAGAGAAAGCAAAGATAAAAAAGAGGTCTAATTCAAATTTACTGCCTTTTATTTTATTTATTTATTGCATTTATATCCTGCCTTTTTTCTTCCAAGGAACCCAAGGTGGCATGCATCCTCCTCCTCCTCCTCTCCATTTTATCCTCATGTGATGTTCAGCTGCCTTACATACATTAAATGTAAACATTTGCAAAGGTATTGTTTATATTATGCATAAAGTTCCAGGAAGTAGGTAGGCCTCAATGTACTTACAATTTGTACTTACAGGATTGGGTAAGTAGAAA
Organism: Elgaria multicarinata webbii; assembly: GCF_023053635.1. NCBI lineage: Eukaryota > Metazoa > Chordata > Lepidosauria > Squamata > Anguidae > Elgaria > Elgaria multicarinata. Next base: position 25,627,095 of record NC_086178.1, on the reverse strand, counting down.
GTAGAAGAAGGGTGTGTCTGTGCCTGAGTTCTGATTGGATGGTGGTGGAGGAGTGTTTAGATTGGCTGGCTTTGGAAGAGTGGGAGGAGTTGGAGAAATGGAGCTCTATATATAGATAGTCTGAGCTGACAGAAAGACAGTAAAGTGTATGATTATATGGAAGAAGTGTATGATTATGTGAGGAATAGTATGAGAGCGTTGGACTACAGAGTGTGGAGAGGTTGAAAAGCAGACACTGGATTGGGGGGGATTGGTGTGAGACATATAGATATTAAGATAAAGAATAGTAGAATTCTATAGTGGAACTTACAGAAACCATTACGCGAAGAAGCCTTGTAACCATATACATTGCAACTGAGGAAACCATTAAGCTTATGTACATGCACTTAAGTTAATAAATTCCAATTAATTTCAACCAACTGGTGTGGTCTGTAGAAGAGTGACTGAGGAGGGAACAGTTAATGGTGGTGGCAGAATGGGTTGCTGGGCTGTGGAGCTGTGGGGCCTAAAAAAGTAAAGGCAAGACAGCAGCAGCACCAGTAAACCTAAACCTTCACATGCGTCATCAGCACAGGGGGGATTGAGTGGTCCTGAGTGCTAGTGGTGTGAAGAGGCCTGTCAGGTAGTTTGTGGGTAGCATAGGTGAAGGTGCAACCTCAGACCTCACAACAACAACCTCGTGAGGTAGGCTGTGCTAAGAGTCTGTGATTGGCCCCAAGTCACCCAGTGGGTTTCCATGGCCAAGTGGGGACTAGAACCCAGATCTCCTGGCTCCCAGTCCAAAACTCTAGCCACTACTCCATATTGGCACTCATTTTTGGATGCAAATTCCCCTAAAATGTGCATTTATAAAGACATTTCCCCCAAAATTGGAAGTTTTTGTACGCTTTTCCCTCCATATATGCATGCTATACACTTTTTTGAACTGAGAGATGCATCACAAAATTCAGAAACGTGCACAATCAAAAGGATAATTGTGTTGCAATTTGCATATGGGTCCAGAAAAATGCCTCAGTTCACTTAAAATTGCAGACTGAACAAAATTCTCCCACATTTCTTCTCATTTGCAAGTCTCACCATGTTCAGTGGGGCTTTCTCCCAGGAAAGTGTGCATATGATTATACATTTAATATTAGCAGTCGTCATTCTTAGAAATTTATTTTCCAAACACACATTCCAGTTCTATAGTATGATTGTTCACAAAATAGAATTGTTGGATCTTAAAATGACAAGACCAAGTTTCTGGCCTGAGGATTTGATATGGCTGCGATTTGGAGCTCAGGGAAAACTCTTTCCATTGGGACTGAGAATCATGTGCTCATTTGCGCTGGGCAGAATAGGTAGTGGTTGCAGTTAAACCTAAGGGAACAAACAAATTAGTTTGCAAGTGCTGAGTGAATCATCTGATAAATGTTGCCCTTTAACGGAGGCCATTTCCTTTACTGTAATGGTGTGTACTTTGTGGGAATAGTTCTCAGTAATTACTTTCTAAACTTAAACAAAATGTGGGTAGTTTGAATTATGCACTATCAAAGAGCAGAGATTGCAAACCTAGGCAGCAAAATCTTGGTGTCTGGGAAGATGAGATCCATCCACCAAAAGGGCCCCCTACAATATTTGCCTTTGCCAAGCCCTTCAGGTTTCTTAGCTCTAATGAAAGATCAATGAACAAAGCCAGAAGTAGTGAACAACATCCACAATCAGTTAGAACCAGGTTAATATTCTAGTGTAAAGCAAGATATAAATGTACCAGATAACATACACATGCATACTGACCCTGTTGAGATGACCCACTAAGCTGTGGGGGTTAAGCATTTTGAGCTAAACATTGGCCCCGTTCAGAAGACACCTTAAACTATGACTTTAACTACGGTGGTTAAGCCAGAAAGCCAGGCTTAATGTGGTTCTTGGCTGACAAATTTCATACAAAAATGTGTATATTAGGGAAAGATACATACAAAAAAGATGGATTTTGGGGGGTGGGTGGGGGGAATTCATTAGCTTTTTAAAATTTTAAAATTTGCAGGTTGAAACAAAAATTGAATGCAAAGAACTATGAATGAGTATATGTAAAATGACACAGATCAGCTATAGACTGATATAATCATCCCTAGTGAGATGTGATGATTTTCACATGTTGCTTTTGTGTTCAGTCAGTAAAACCTTTGCAACTATTCTATTATTTGAATGCACAGGACAGGCATTGGTACTCAAATACAGTTACTACAGATTATGAGAGTATGACTGCTACTTTATCTGATCGTTATCCATAACACAGAAGCATAGATGAAATGTGAACAATGACAGGAAATCTTTTTTCTTGCCAATGAAGATTGCATAATCGACTTACAACACAAGAAGACTACCTATTTGGATGACAATTTAAGTGCTTAAAAATAACAGCTTTTTCATGAATAATATCATGTGAAAATATTGACAGCCAAGTTGATTTCTGTAAGGAGAGCCACGTTTGTATTGGCAGTTTTGATCTGCAGTTTTGATTTCTGCAGCTTTTATGTAGTGATCGTTTTGGCTAAGGCTGCAATGTCATACATACATAGTTTGGAGAAGGATGTTTCAGGCATTTGGCCTTTGAGGAATTCCTGTATGAACCCTGATCATCAGTCCTCACCTCTTTGACTAATATAAACCATAATGCAGAGAGATTGGGGACCCAATGCAACTCTATAGGGAGTAAATACCAAAATACACATGAATTGTCTTGTGCAAAAACACCACCACAAAGCTCTCCATTGGAGATGGGCATGAGTCAGAAAGAGCTCTCAGGTGGAATTTGGAGAACCTTGACAAATTTAGGTTTTGTTGATGTGCACCTCTAGTATCAGAGGCAGTAAGCTTATGTGCACTAGCTGCTGGGGAATATGGGTTGAAGGGTGCTGTTACACTTGTGTCTTGCTTCTGGGGCCTTAGCTAGACCTAAGGTTTATCCCAGGATCATCCCGAGGTCATCTCTGCCTACTCCCTGGATCCCCTGTGTGTCATTTACACGAACAGGGATGACCCCAGGGCAATCCCGGGATAAACTTTAGGTCTAGCTAAGGACTCGGTTGCTGGTCAACTGCTGGTTGGACACTGTGTCAACAGAAGGTTGTACAAGATGGACCTTTGGTATGATCCAGCATGGTTCTTATGTTCTTTTGTTCTTACATTCCTAGATCATAGTAGCATCATACATTATCATTCAATTTGATTGCATTATCATTCAATTTGTTTGATCTTTCAGCTCTACTTTCATTTAATGTTCATATAAATGGACCTCCAAAGTTAAAAAAACTGGACTGGCTAGTCCTGGGCATTGCCTCTGTAATGAGTTCCTTTGGGATCTAGTTCAGAGTAGAAGACACCATGCACTTGGTTCTTCCAGACATAAGCTTGTCAAGTTTTATATGATGCAAACAGTTGTGATGAGTTCACTACTGGGTAGGGAATGCAATATAGAATACTCCTCTGCACTATACGCTCACTTAGCTAATGGTAGTCAAATACCTTTCAAAGGCTTTTCTAAGGAGTGTGTTGCCTTTTTCCTTTGGGTCTTTAAGCTTGAAAAGATGCAGTTCTTGGGCATCTTATGCCAATATTTCTGTTTGTAGAGTTTCCAAGATGTCGGATAAGACATAAGATGCATTACTTCAGCTATTTTGCTCTGTCACACAGATTACCTTCAGGATGTCCTTTTAAATCAAAATAACTATGATGAATGTTTTATGAGTTCAACATGCTTCACTTGACCTTGTCTGAATATGTGTATATTTCCATTATCTCTTATGCATTATCCTTCTCATTCCTTTTCCTTATACCATCTTCGCCACTTTGCAAACCTTCTAGAATCAACCGGTTATGCAACTGATCTGATGAGCTTGACAGACACTAACCTGGGGCAAGGCTCGATTCCTATCCCATAAAAGTTCCTTGATGCATTAAACAAGCTCATGCAATGGGGGTCATTTACTCTCAAGCAAGCATCTGCTGACTGTTGTAGCATTAATGCAAAAAAAGATAAATATTTGGCAAACTTATTACCTATATCAAATCTACAAACATCATAGCAAAGGTTAATAATGGTCCATGTCACATGGAAGATGTTTGATAGACAGAAACATCAGTGTATAAGTAGCAGAGTCAATGAAAGGTATAGCAGGAAATGAAGCTTAGCTGAAATGGCAAACTAATACCTGATCCATACCCTGCCCATGCTGTCCACACCATGTCTTTGGTCAGAAGCTAGACTGCTTACAACCTGGATGGTGCCCCTACCAGACCAAAATAAGAGGATGGCCCATATGCCTCTGTGCCATCTGGTCAGTGGATTGGTTTTGAGTGACTGTTCTCACAGACAATTCAATGGGATTGTCTAGTAGGAATACATTGAAGAAATAATCCCTTTCCTTCAAAAGAAAAGAAAAAGAGAGCAAAACTCTCCTCTGATAACTATGCTTTTCACAATATATTTTTTCGATGTAAACCCTGTTGTTAATTCAAGTGCAATGGGGAAACAACATGAACACCTGTGACTATGCATATTAGAAGAAAAGCATAGCGAATGTGCACATCAACAGGAGAGATTATGAGCATTGCTTGATCAACATATGTGAAGGAACACAACTGTAGTCTAATTCTGTATATAGTTTCATTTGGGTTTATGGGTTAATTTATTTTTTTACATTATCAGTGTAAAAGCCAAAAGGTTAAAAGTTCAGTTAATATTTCACTATGGCCACAGCTAGACCTAAGGTTTATCCTGGGATCATCCAGGGTTCGCCCCTGCCTGAGCACTGGATCCCTTGTGTGTCACCTAGATGAACAGGTTTGACCCCTGGATGATCCAGGGATAAACCTTAGGTCTAGCTATGGCCGAGGTTTCAGTGCCACCAGGTCTAAGAGAATGCGAGGCAACAGAAGGTCAGCCAGATAAGGAGCTGAAAGGGAGGGTTGTTTACATTTTGGACTCCCAGTGATGTCAGACAATATGCCCACATGGACAAAGTCAAATATGTAGTGTGTACATTGGCCAACCAGTGTACATGTTGTCCATTGGAGTACTATGTGTGCATTGCCTGGTGAATGTATAAAAATGTGTATGAAGTCTATGCATATTAACCAGGCAATGTATGTAACATTTCTAATTAATTTACACTGCATGGTACCTGTCAGCTATTATCTGAGTTGAAGAGGAAGTGTACAAAAGCCACTGTCGATATCCACGCTTAGACGTTCAACCTGAATATATGAGGGGGGGTACAAATTGTGAAGGGGCTCAGAATGCATGCGTTGGCCCCTCCCTAACACTCCTGTATGTGCTAGCCCCACCCCTTCCACTCCCATCTCTTGCACATTCAGAGTGAAGGACCGAAGGGAGATTCTATGTGGATTTAGGGAATGTACTTACATTTCATCCTGCAATTGGGAACCCTGATATCAGAAGGGAAGCATCTAAGCATGTTCAACTAAGTGCACTTAGATTTCGGCTAAGAGTAGAGGAGGTAGGGCTGAAACACTTGGGGTTATTGGAGGAGGGGGCGGTGCATGTCTGGGCCGCCTTGAAGCCTCACATGTTCAAGCTGAATTCCCATGTAGGACAAATACTCTCAATTTGGGCACATTATCTTTGCCTCCCTGTGTGACTAGGGACGTTGCAGGCATCTGATTGGGTCCAGGAATCTGGCAGACTCTGCCATGCTTGCCCTCCTGGACCCATCTCGCCACTGTAACCCACCCTTCCTTGCAGCACCACACGGGCTTCTTCACAACCCTGCAAGCACCTGATGAAGCCACAGGGCCACCTGCTCTCATCCAGAGCCACCATTGTGTGGAACAATGTGCGCTCCAGAAATTGAATATTTTCAATGTTGCGGAAATGGCAGCCACAATGGCATGAATGTGGTCATGTAGGCCAAAGGAAGGTTAGTTGGTGCTTGCAGGCACCAATGTGACCCCAGTCATATTTCTTGGTACCCATCAAGGTGCCTTACCCTATCTTTAAAACAAAATTAACAAATAGATTTCTGGTGGTGAAGAAAACTGTGTGTTCAAAAGAGGTATTTAGTATGTTAGTGCTCAGACCCATCTCTGCATTGCACTCAGTCTTTTAGGTGGGTAACTTGTCCTTCACCATGCCTCCCATGGCAGCCATTTCGTGGTGACAGTTTCTCAAATTGCCAAATGTTCCCACATCCCAAAATGGTTGTCTACCCCAATCCAAGCTGTCACAAATGAAATAGAAGCTCTCCAATATAATGGTTATAAGAAGAAGAGAATGAGGAAATTGTGTGATTGTATTCTATGTATTACAAAATTGAATGATCTACCGTTCTCTACAATTAGATGTGTACCATTTCAGCAATATTGTTCTAGCTGTGATACTCAGCTATTTGGCCATACTTTAGACTACTGAGTTATATCCAAAGGAAGTTAAATGTCTGCATCTTACATGAAATTCTCAAAACATTTCCATTACACCAGACATACAGTCCCCGCATGATTAGAGAACATAATGGGAAACTGAAAGGTATTTCATTATATTTATTTATTGGTGGACAGAGACACCTTAAAATGTGCAAGCATTTATCTGTGTTGTAAATATTACAAACCATCTCACAGAACAGAAATTTCATACAAGGATAATCCTGGTTTCTTCAAAGCAAAATATTAAAAATCTGATAAGAATATAAATAATAATAATAATAATAATAATAATAATAATAATAATAATAATAATAATTCCTTCTTTCCTTCCTTCCTTCCTTCCTTCTTCCCCCTCCCTTTTTGGAGGGGGGAAGTTTAGTGTTGTTATTATTGTGTTGCAAATAAAAAGATTAAAGAAGAAAGGATCTAAACACTGCCAATAAATTGCTATATACTTCAGTTCAGTGGCAATAAAAGTAATCACATTGTTTTAACATTGTTCAGTCCTGGAAAAACAGAGATAATTCAGCCAAAACGTCCTGTATACAAAATGTCTTGGGATTGTTGTTGTTGTTTACTTAGTGGCTTGAGTTCAAGTTCTGCCACTATCAAGAATATGCTGAATGGCCTTGGCTTAGTTTGTCATCTCTAATATATGGATTAAAATTATCCTACAATAACTGGGTTTGTTTTAAATTAGGGCTGGGTTGAAAGACCATAATAGGGTTATTCATTATTTTACAATAAAATAGTGCACTACCCATTTCTTCATTCATTCTTTTTATACCACCCAATAGCCAAAGCTCTCCAGGCATCATACACCCAAAATACAACATAATATAAACATAATATAAAATATTTGACATAATTAAAAAAAACAACCACAATTTAAAACAGTTTAAAAAAATCCCAGTCCCTGCAACATGATGAAATTGATGTCAAAAGTCTAATCATATGCTGTGAAATGTGTGAGAATAGAGAACAAATTGTGTCCTTTTCTGTTTCTAATAAGGCTCTGCTTGCAAACACAACTGGCGGTTGTCCTTGCAGTATGGCAGTCCCTGTTTCTGATGCATCACACAGACCCTGTTCAGACAACACACTAGGACATGGTGGTTAAGCATTATGAGCTAAGCATTATGGCTTAGCGTACCATGTGTACCATTCCTAACTATGGTGGCTACATAACCACAGTTTAAACACACTCACTAACCATTTGCTGCAAAAGGATTATTGACCTAACCATAGGGTGACCAGATAAAAAAGAGGGCAGGGCTCCTGCAGCTTTTACTGTTATGATGAAGAGGGAATTTCACCAGGTGCTTCGTGCATACAAATGATACCTGCTGAAATTCCCTTCTCTATAAACTGTTGAAGATGCAGGAGCCCTGTCCTCCTTTTCCTATGGTAGGGTGACCATATTTTGGAAACCAAAAAGGAGGATAACATGGTCGCCCCCAAGGGTGTGTGTCCAGTACCAAGGGGGCGTGCCCACCCGAACATAGCCTTGGTCACATATCTGATTTTACAGCACACATTTAAGACAAATCTGTTCTACATAACATCTTAATGTTAAAATCACTGAAATAAAGAACAAGTGAAAGATTCAATGTATCTGAAATTAACTTCACTCACTCCTACTTTTGTAGGTTTTGCTGTACTTTGAAGCTTTTGCTATACTCTGTGTTACATTCTCCCCTTCCCTCAAATATCTTTTCTGACTGTATCTTCACTCATTGCAAGCTGCTGTTGTTGTTAACAGGGTTTGCTACTGCCCCCAGATCTGTTTCAAATTTGGTATGGCTAAAGCTCTACCTAAAATCTATCATGGTGCCAACTTTCAGCTCTTTATCTTTAAAAATGACAGTTTAAAAAATAATAATTTTAAAACCTCATTTTTTAAAAAAATCCTAAAAAATCAATGGATGAACGGATCTGTTTCAAATTTGGTGTGGCTAAAGCTCTACCTAAATCCTATCATAGTACAAAGTTTCATCTCTTTATATTTAAAAATGACAATTTTAAAAATAATAATTTTAAAACCTCAATTTTTAAAAAATTCCTAAAAAATCAATGTGTAAATGGATCTGTTTCAAATTAGGTATGACTAAAGCTCTACCTAAGAGCTATCATTGTGCCAAGTTTCATGTCTTTATCTTAAAAAATGACGGCGTTATAAGCATTTTTGTTAATTCCCATTAGAGCTGCTCTTTGAAAAAAATCCGGATTTCCCCTCCCGGATTTACCATCAAAAATCCGGGCAAAACCGGTAATATGATCACCCTATACCCTACATGGCTTAGCATGTTGTCTGAACAGGCCCACACTGAAGCGTTGATGGATCCGTCAAGTTGTAATACTTCAAGTTGGGAACAGTTGCACTCATCCCCTTTTGGAAAATGCGTTCATGTTGCTTTGCCCACTCCCACAGTGTCTCTCGATGTGTCAACTGCCTCAGGCTCTCTGAGAGGTGTTTTCAAAACTTAGCTAAATAGTTGGTCATTCCCAGAAATCTCTGGACAGAAGGAAAGGTACCATCAGAGGTTTCACACCTCAATGAGGCAAGAAAACCAAGATTCTATTAATTCTCAAGCCAAACTAGCAAACCACAATACATAATGAAACGAATAAGACAATATGAAGTAACAGAACAGGAAACATTCTTGCATACAATCATAATAAAAGTGAATAAATCTAAAACTCTGTAGATGAAATGTCTTCACCTGACACTGAAAATAAATCATACTTAGTTGGAAGAAAGTTCAAAGCCAGGGTGCCCCAGTGCAAAAGGCCCTGTCTCTAGTCACCAACAGCCTCAGTTCTGATAGTGGTCCTGGAAAAGGGACTCTGAAGACCAGTTCAAATCCATGGATTGGCTTTTGATCATGGGGCTGGGGTGGGAGTTGAACACATTTTTTAAGGAAAGCCAACAGATTTCTCACTTCCTTTCCATTTGTTGGTAAAATATGGAAGAAGCAAATTCACTTCTTTGAGATGCTCCTAAGGGATTCGTTTTTTAAAGCACACACTTCCCTGTTTCCTACATCTGTTCACACAGTTCAGCAGCTGCCAGACATTAGCTGATGCATTTTTCATACCCTTTTAGGAAAGGTTTGTAGCTTTCACTTGAAAAACAACCCTGTGTATTTTCTAGACCTGACTTTAAGATGCTTCATTGATAGCTGTATTACGGCTAGGCGGCGAGCGTTATGAAGCGAGGGAATGCAAAAGGCATAGCAATTGCAATAACACAGTCAGATGGCTTAAATCCCATTGACTTCAGTGTGGTTTAAGCAGCCTCACTGCTTGCAAGATTTAAGTCAGTAACTCTCTGCAAGTAATTGTTCTCGCTTTTTAATGAAGATTTTGATTCTGTAGAGTACTTGCATAACTATTTTTAGGTGAATTGGGATGCAATCCTATGTATGCTTAGACATAAAAAAAGAAAAAAAAAGTCCTGTGACTCCCAGCATTCTTCAGCCAACCATACTGGCTAGAGAATGCTGAGAATTATAGTACTCATACTATAGTACTCAATTATAGTAATAACTAGGGATGTGCTCCGCTCCGATTAGGAGCGTAGAAGCAGTAGCGGATTGGCCTGCTCCGCCTTACCCAGAGGCGGAGTAGGAGCGGACCGCGGACCCCCTAGAAGCAAGGCGAAGAGAAGCGACCATTTTTCGGAGCTCCGAGTTCAGTCGGAGCGCTCCGGTCGCCATCTTGAAAACATTTCGCCATAGGATTGCATTGCGGCAAATAATCGCGCATAACTACGTTGTTTTTGAAGCTATCGTTCTGGAAATTCTTGTGCACAGAGAGTCGTGGATGGGGGTCATTTTGAGACCACTCTCACCTCTCTGCGTGCTGTGGTTCACGTGCAATATTTTTTTAAAAATCGGGTCAACCGCGGGGCTCAAACTGCGTTTCGGCTTTTCGCCCATAGGATTGCATTGAGGGAAAGAATCGGGGATAACTGGGGGGGGGTTTAAGCTATCGTTCTGAAAATTCTTGTGCACAGAGAGTCGTGGATGGGGGTCATTTTGAGACCACTCTCAACTTTCTGCATCGTACGGGTCGCGGGCTAGAAGTTTTTTAAAAATAGGGTCAACCGCGGGGCTCCGTTTCGGCTTTTCGCCCATAGGATTGCATTGAGGGAAAGAATCGGGGATAACTGGGGGGGGGTTTAAGCTATCGTTCTGAAAATTCTTGTGCACAGAGAGTCGTGGATGGGGGTCATTTTGAGACCACTCTCAACTTTCTGCATCGTACGGGTCGCGGGCTAGAAGTTTTTTAAAAATAGGGTCAACCGCGGGGCTCCGTTTCGGCTTTTCGCCCATAGGATTGCATTGAGGGAAAGAATCGGGGATAACTGGGGGGGGGTTTAAGCTATCGTTCTGAAAATTCTTGTGCACAGAGAGTCGTGGATGGGGGTCATTTTGAGACCACTCTCAACTTTCTGCGTGCTGTGGTTCACGTGCAATATTTTTTTAAAAATCGGGGTTTGGGTTTTTTTTTTTTATTATTATTATTTTTTTGGAAGCGATGACAGGCACATTCAACTCCCAATCCTGATGAGAATTCATCTCCTCAGAAAGCATCCTCCTCCAATCCCAGCGTTGGAGGGGGGACTAAGGCAGACCCACCCTGAGAACTTTCTGTTTTGTGTCTCTTTGTGGGTTGGCGTTCGTGGAGGGAACACTTACTTAGCTAGTGCTCCTGCTTTGGAGATAGATTAATTTAATATAGGTTTAGTTTGGCGCGTGTGTGTGTTTGTTTGCTTCTTTCTGACTTGTAGCTTAGTTTGCCCTGTGTTTTCCCCTTACTTTGATTTAATATAAACTTTATTTTTGAATTTTGGAGTGTGTGGTTGGGTTGGTTGCCCCCCCCCTTCCCTGTATTAAAGCCTGACTGTTCTGCTTTTGTGAAAGCTTTCTTTTGAAAGCATACACACACTTTTTGTCCCATTTCCCTACATTTATATTCTTAAACATATTTTATTATATTCTTTCACATAGTCCATTAGTATATATTCTCATACATATTATATTAGTATTCATATTTTGTTCTTCTTATAGTAGTGGTTGGTTCTTTTTCCCCCTCCCCTCTCTTAAATCCTGATTGTGTTTCCTTCTATCTTCTATATACCAAATATACCAAAAAAATTGGATTCTCTTTTTCTTCTCTGTGTAACTTCGACGGAGTGGGCTGCTTTTGTCAAGTTCAACAGGCAGCCACAGATTGAGCATTTTGGGGAAAGCATACGCACACCATTTCCCTATTCTTAAACATATTATTATTATATTCTTTGACATAGTCTTAGTAGTCTATTAGTATACATTCTCATACATATTAGTAGTAGTATTCATATTTTGTTCTTCTTATAGTAGTGGTTGTCCCATTTCTTGTCCCATTTCCCTACATTTATTAGTAATATTCTAAAACATATTATTATATTCTTGTAGATATTCTTAGTAGTATATTCTCATACATATTAGTAGTAGTATATTTTATTGTTCTTGTCCCATTTCCCTACATTTAAACATATTATATTCTTCTTATACATATTCTTAGTAGTACCTTATACATAGTATTAGTAGTATTAATATTTTGTTAGTCATCATGAAAAGAGAAAGCAGGCGTGCTGAAAGCAGCAAGGCTCAGTCTGCCAGCAGGGCTTCCTCTCCTCCTGTGAAACTCAAACGGGCAACTCCTTGGCTGACTGCTCCAAAACAGAAGCAGGACAAGCAGCAGGCAGAGCCACTCTCTTCTGCAACTTGTGCCCGGCGTTCTCTTTTTGAGGGTGGGAATGGGAAAAGTGCCCGTTTGCAAGAGGCACGTGGCAGCAGTGCCATTAGAGGAGGAGGAGTATCCCCAACTCCTTCATTCTCCTTTCAGCCCACGAGCCCGCTGATGGACCTAGACGAGGTCCTCAGCACAGTGGAGGGGGGGGAGGAGGAGGAGGCGGTGGGCCTCCAGGATGTGGGGGCTGAGGAGGAGCAGCAGCAGGCCGAGGCTCTCTCCCCAGTCTCATCCCACACCCCTGTTTCTGTGGCAACACCAGAGAGCTCAGGCGGGCAATTGGTGGTGTCACCACAGAAACGAAAGACAAGCATCGTGTGGGACCACTTTGAGTTGGGAGCGGATCCCCGCTTTGCTGTCTGTCGCCACTGCAAACTCAGCCTAAGCAGGGGTTCATCGACAGGGCATTATGGAACCAGCAGCATGAAGATGCATCTTCATAGGCAGCACCAGGCGATCTTGCTGGGGAAAGAGGCGGGCAAGGCGACTGGTTCCAGGGGAAAGCCGAAGGCTGCTGCTGGCACTGCCACTCTAAGCTCTCCATCTCCCATCCCCACAAGGGTTAGGCAGGCAACCCTGCAGGACATGGGGTGGGGGAAGTATTGACCCACAAGATGGCGTTTTCCAATGCCCACCCAGGGTGCTACTGTGTTGGGGCATCTGCCGGGACTGACTCCTCCCCAATACTAGATCTATGACATGTCACTCTGCCTGCCCCTCTGCTAGCCTGTCCTCCTCGGTGACCGACTCGCTGGGATGGTTTGCGTTTGCAATGCGTGACTAACTGCAATGCTGGCTTAGAAACCAGCCATCACTTCCTTGTGCCCCCAGAAATGCCCGCAGCCTGCCTGCCTGCCTGCCCGCCTCCCCCGGGGTGCTGCTGTGGTGGGGCATCTGCCAGGACTGACTCCTCGCCTACTCTGCCTGCCTCTCTGCCCGCCTGGTGCCTGGTTTGCTCCCAATCGTCCTCCTCTGTGCCCCTCAAGGCGTAACTGCTGGCTTAGAAAGAAACAACCAGCCATCTTTGCCTCACTTTGCGCCCACTTATGGGTTGGTTTGCTATGCGTTAGTGCTCAAGCCATCCTTGCGGCACTACAATGCATGCTGCCTGCCTGCTTTCCATTGATGGTGCTATATAAATAAATAATAATAATAATAATAATTCTCCCCTTCCCGCCTTGCAGCGATGGTGTATGTGTCTTGCTTTGACTAAGGGGAGAAGTCCTTCCTGCGCTCACTTAGACTTTATCAAATTCAATAATCCCTTTTTCAAATGTGCCAGAAGATTTAGGGTTATCTCGTGGCATGTTGGGATTGCCTTGGAACTGGCCCCATTGAGCTGTCTGCAATTGCAACTTTAAATCCCTGACATACTGGAGTGTTCAAATTTCAAAAGTTCCCCTAACATCAGGGGATGATGGGATTGCCTTGAAACTTGGTGTCCATGGGGACACATGGGTAAGCTGTCATGGGACCAAAGGATAGGTTTCTAACGTGCAAATTGACGTAGTTGTAGAATGGGACTTGATTTGGGGTGAGTTAAAAAGTTTAAGCCGCGCCAAAAATCAGGGGATGATGGGATTTGCTTGCAACTTGGCGTGCATGTGGACACATGGATAAGCTCTCCTGGTGCCGAGTTTGAGGTTTCTAACATGCAAATTGACGGAGCTATCCCAAGGGGTGTGAATGGGGTGCCCGATTTTCATAAATTCCCCAAAAATCAGGGGATGATGGGATTGCCTTGAAACTTGGCGTGCATGTGGACACGTGGATAAGCTATCATGGTGCTGAGTTTGAGGTTTCTAACGTGCAAATTGACGTAGTTGTAGAATGGGACAATTTGGGGTGAGTTAAGCCATGCCAAAAATCAGGGGATGATGGGATTTGCTTGCAACTTGGCGTGCATGTGGACACATGGATAAGCTCTCCTGGTGCCGAGTTTGAGGTTTCTAACATGCAAATTGACGGAGCTATCCCAAGGGGTGTGAATGGGGTGCCCGATTTTCATAAATTCCCCAAAAATCAGGGGATGATGGGATTGCCTTGAAACTTGGCGTGCATGTGGACACGTGGATAAGCTATCATGGTGCTGAGTTTGAGGTTTCTAACGTGCAAATTGACGGAGCTATCTAAAGGGGTGTGAATTAGGGTTATGGGAGGTGCGTTAGAGGGTAGAGCCGCGCCAAAAATCAGGGGATGATGGGATTTGCTTGCAACTTGGCGTGCATGTGGACACATGGATAAGCTGCCCTGGTGCCGAGTTTGAGGTTTGTAACATGCAAATTGACGGAGCTATCCCAAGGGGTGTGAATGGGGTGCCCGATTTTCAAAAATTCGCCAAAAATCAGGGGATGATGGGATTGCCTTGAAACTTGGCGTGTGTGTGTATACGCCCATGAGGTGTCATGGTGCCAAACGTGAGGTTTCTAACTTCAACGGAAAAAAAGTTGTTTACTTTTTTAGCTTTCAATGCAAGCCTATGGGGGGGCAAAAACGGAGCTCCGGATCCGATCCGGAGCTCCGGGCGGAGCGGAGCGGAAGTGGGCGGAGCGGGGGCGGGGCGGAGCGACCCGCTCCGAAAAATGGCGGATCTGCAAGTGAAGCGGAGCGGGGGGTCCGTGCACACCCCTAGTAATAACTCATACCGTAGGCTTGTAGTGGATACATGGCAAGGCAAAGCCACCAGGCTAGATGGACAAGCAGAGCCCAATACAGACATTAGGGCTTCATTCCATGTGCAGGATGAAGCACAAGATGTGTTCCATGCACTGAAAAGCCTGTCTGCAATATGCATCTCTTATGTGCATGGACAAACTTGTGTCAATGCAAGGTGTGCAGTTGCGTCTCAGGATCTATATCTGCAGGATGGAAGAGGGATATATCCTCTATCTGATGCCACAGTTTCTCCATGTGACTATTGCATGTGCAATAAAAGTTGCACTCATCACCTTGTGATGCACAAGTCATTTTTTTAATGTTTCTTTTTGGAGTGGGATCACTCTGTGTCATTGCCCGGTGTGGCTCAAGTTCTCCTAGAGCAGGACAAATTGGCATTCCAGCAGGCATTCCAGTATATAACAGCAAGTGATCATTCAGGAATAGACACACGCTCATGCAACTCTGTTAAGCCCACCTGGAGAGATAAATGGGAAATGATGCAGGATTCAGCAAATGCTTTTAAAGATAGTATATCAATATGCCCTTTAAGCAAAATCTTTCTTATCTTCATCTGAAATGTCTCTGATTCTCTACGAAGCCAGGAGACAAGGGATGGGGATGAGATGAAACTTTTCAAAGTATTGAAACCCTCTGACTTTGGGCTCATTAGTTTGCATTTTCTAACCTATTGAGGCATTTAAAAGGATTGGGATCCCCTCTTGGAAAGGACCTGTGTTACATGTAGTCAGTGTTCCATTTTCCATCCATGTTCTACTTAGCAATAAACTAGAACATCAGGTAAAATAAATTACTATCAGTTCAGGCAGCACATCTTAATGGGAGGCTTAAAAGCACAAAATGGAAGAAGGGGGTTATGGTCACTCCCTGCTGATTGGACAGGCAGAGCATCATGGGGTCTGGCTGATTCTGCTTGGTCAGTCAGGAAGAGATGACAGGGCTGCCTACCACTTCCCCTCATGCCTTGATGGTGTTTCTGGTATTGCTGAACAGCATAACCATTATGGAAAGCCAGAGACATTTCTGGCCATTGCTAGGCACATCCTGATGGGCTTCCTGTTTTGGTTAGTGCAACATGTATGTGGGGCTGCCTTTTTAATGGGCTCAAAACTTCAGCTGGTGCACCTTATGCCTGCAAGTTTGATATCTTGGATTGAGATTTAATCCAGGGCCTTAGCTAGACCTATCTGTTATTGTAGGACAGACAGGTGAAGATATCACAATGTTTTTATCATGAAATCCCCCCTCTGTTCACACGCGGTACGTGACGATCTCAGAGGGAGAAATGCTGTGCCCGCAATTTATTATTTTTAAAGAGATGGGAGTGCACAAGCACTCATGCGCAGAAGGTAAGTACTTTAATATATATATATATATATATATATATATATATATATATATATATATTCCCTGCTTCCCCCACCCCACCCCTGATGGGCGCAGAGCTCCTGAGGAGCTCTGCACCCTGTGCATGGGGCCCGGCTCCTCACAAGGAACCACGAGGAGCCAGGACAAACTGTGGCGCCCAGCCACACGTTCCATGGTCTCGGGCTCAGCCCAAGACCATGGAAAACCCAGGCCTAAAGGGTAAGGTGAGATCCCGGGGCAAGGGAGGAATCATCCCTCCCTGATCCCAGGATTCCTTGTGTGTCATGTGGACGCACAGGGACGATCCCGGGGATCACCCTGGGAGTTCACCCTGTCTAGTGAAGGCCCAGGACTCTGTCATCTCCAATGTCCATTCCCAGGCCTAGTTCAAAGTCCTAGAGTGTCCTTTAAGGCTTTTGGAATGTGGCGCATAAAGGAGCACTTCTTCCCGTATGTACATACCTACTAGGGATGCGTAGAGAGGCTCTGCTCCACTTCAAAATTCAGAGTGGATCCCCACTGACCATGTTCTCTGCTCCAATTTTGAAGTTGCTCCCCTTGCTTCACTCTGTCGCATTATCTGAAAGAGCTCCATCCCATTTTCGGATAACTGCTTCATTATAGCCTATGGCAATTAACCAAAAATGCTTACAGCTCTTTCGCTTTTAAAGATAAAGAGATGAAAATTGGCACCATGATAGCTCTTAAGTAGGGATTTAGCCATGCTAGGTTTGAAGAATATCCCTTCATCCCTAGATTTTTAGGATTTTAAAAAATATGTTCCCTCTAAAACCATTCCCCCTGTACATTTATTTTATTTATTTATTTTATTTATACATTTTTATACCACCCAATAGCCAAAGCTCTCTGGGCAGTTCACAAAAATGCACACACACACACACATCTGTAACTGTGCAGGACATTTTATCCTTTACTTTGCTGATGCACACTTTTGCATTTCCAGATTATAAAAAGAGAGATCTGCTGTGTTTCCTGACAGATTGCACTAATATAGTGAAATGGGTGGGAGCTCTCCCTGTGAGACTGGGGATGCAGAGATCCATGCTCACTCCAGCCATTCCTAGCTTCCTTCTCCTTTCTTCTACCAACGCCTCTTCTAGATAGATGAAAATGCCCACTTAACTAAAATGCAGAGTGCAAGGCACAATGCTCCCCTCCCCACTTTGCTTTGGATGCTCACAAGCCTCCTATTTCCAAGGCTTATGAATACCCAGGGCAGATCCAATAGGATTGAGCCCTTGTTCAAAATATTTCTACATTGCCTTTCAGGGCAGGAGCTCTCCCAATGCAGCTCACAACCATAAACCTATTTCTAATAAAAAGTTCAATCGACATGCAATAATAAATATCCAACATTCATTTTTTTAAAAATGAACATAAAAACAACAGTTTAAAACATTTGGCCCAGACAGTACTAAAAGCCTGTAGTACAATTGCAGCTGTAACCCAGAGCAGTCCAGTAAAACCCTTTCTAAAATCCTGCAATGATGAGGCCTGAGTGCCTTCTTTGTTAATATTTTTTTCTTTTTTTAAAGAATGGATGTAACGTGGATGTTGATTGATACATTTATTTGGAATTTTGTAACCTAAACTCAGGAGGGAAAGGTATAATCTGATGTGCATCCAGGCCGTTAACCACAGCACCATCTTTGTTCCTATTTGAAACGAACCATTTCTCCTTCATGTGGTTTTTGGAGGGCATGTTGCTATGGCATCCGTCAGTCAATCTTCTGGGTTCAATTGGCATGCAGAAACAATCACGTTATGCTTCTACCACAAACATGATGTTGCACAACCCTTCAGATTAATTAATGCTCTGTAGGTGATGGTGCCAAGCATGATTGCCTCATTAGGCCTTGAATCATTGATTTGCCTTGCATCATCTGTGCAAGATTCCAACCATTCACCTTTGCCACATGGTTGAGAATCAAAGATAGCTGCAGATGTACAGGCTCAAATGTGGAGACAATGGAGCACAGGAGGAATATACAAAGAGAAAGAGGAATGGTCTTTAAAATTCCCTCTGCAACCTGTACCATGGACTGGAGAGTAAGGCAATTAGGGCTGTAATCATATCAGCAGCAATTACCAAACTGTGCCAAGCCATATTAGTTGTGCAGCAAGAAATGAATTAATGAATACGACTTGCCTCCTTCAAATAAGCATTTGCAAGGATGGAGAATTCTACCATGTCTGCACTGGGTGTGACTGAATCATCTAATCACTTCTGTGGTTGCATGATTAGCTCAGAGAAGGAAGCCCTTTGCTCTTCTGCATGAGTCACTGTTCTACCCTCACCTCTTTGAAAGTCGGGAGGCATGCCCCATACAGTCATTTACACATAGAAGTACGATAAGGGCAACTGTGTGTTGGGGAGGGACCACACCGCAGTATCAGAGTGCGTACTTTGCATGTGTACAGTCCCAGGTTCCATGCTTAGCATCTCCCATTAAAAGAATCAAGTAGGAGGTGAAATTATTGGAAGGAGCTCCGGAGTCATCATATACAGTGGATAACATGCCATTGACATTTGGATGCCGGTGCTGATGCCAAGAAGCATTCCTGGAAGTGAAGATCACCAAGTAGGGATGTATAAGAAATGTGTTTCCTTTTGATCCCGATTTACCCAGTTCTCACTTTCTGAACCAAGCACAGATTTGGACCCAATCCGTGGTCAAAGTCCATATGTTTCCTAGCTTGCAATGTAATTCACAGACTGCAAAAAGTGGAACTCACACAACAAAACAGGATAAAAAAAAATGAACAAATTAATGAATGAATATGGAAATATGAATATATATATAGTACCATGTGTATTTGTTTTTAATTATTCTTGTAAATTGCCTTGAGAATAAATAGTTTTAGAAAGGCAACAATTCAGTGCATGCTCATGCCATTCTCCCCATGTGAGATTCCCCCCCATTCTGCCCCCCTTCCCCACTTACTTGCCTCTGTGGCCAACAGTGGAAGCAGGTAAGTGGGGAAGGGGGGACAAAATGGGGGCCAAATATGTCCCCCTCCCCCCTTACCTGGCTTTGCCGTCCATCGCTGCATGGACTGCGGTGGCAGTGGACGGCGGAGGCAGGTAAGCCCCCCCCCGCTTACCTGGCACCACCACTGCTGTCGCTGCATGGACAGCAGCGGCGACAGTGCCAGGTAAGCCACCCTAACCCCCCCCTTACCTGTGTCCATCACGGTCCGGGCAGCGGCTTCAACTGCGGCCCAGGCCTCAAGATGGAAATAGGCCTCTTTCCACCTTGAGGTCTGGGCTGCAGTTGAAGCCACTGCCCGGACCATGACGGACACATGTAAGCACCCTCCCCCTCCCCTTACCTGCGTCCAGAGCTTCTGAATGGTCCGAATCACTTCGGACCATTCAGACCCGCTCCACACTGACCTGGACCTCCCCCGATCCGGCAACCATGTCCCTCTGCCTAATGGTAGGGCTGGAGCTGTTATCACCCTGAAGGGGTGTCCCATTATCAGTAAGCTGCTCCTTCTCCTCAATGAAATGGCTACAGAGGTGCAATGAAAAGATGGTGCTGTGACAGAAATCCTGACAAAGACAGCATGACAAGATGTGGAGCCTTAACACCAATGAATTGTGTGGTAGGAAATGACATGGCATTGTACAATTACCTTGTCTGCACTGCTTGGTGAAAATGGAAATAGCCACTTTAGGGAGAAACCTTGGAGACAAGGTTTTCTAAGAAAACAATATATGTTCACAGTATTCCTCCTATTGTCATATGCAAACCAAAGGCAGTTAACATTTCCCTCCACCCCGACTCTTTCCCAGCAAAACAATCTCTAATGGCAGAATACAAAAAAAGGCTGAGGAAATGGAATTGTTTGCCAGAAGAATGGTTAGGAACAACATGGACCATCACAATTCATTCAAAGCAAACATGGCCATTTCATCTTCTTCTTCAACTATACTGGCTTAGCCACCGCCTCTGGTCTAGTAGACAAGCTTCTGAATGATGAAAGATCAATCACTACATGACCCTTTAATGTAATGAGGATTGAGAAATCAACTGTGGAACCCACCCTGGAAAGATTGATTGTGTTGCTTTGTGCTTGGTCTGTCATATAGATTTTGTGTAGCCAGTTGCCTTGTGATGAACGGTTAGAAGATGCCTACTTACTATAGACACTAAAGAGCATTGCATTCACTAGGGGTGTGCACAGACCCCCCGCTCCGCTTCACTTGCAGATCCGCCATTTTCCGGATCGGGCCGCTCCGCCCCGCCCCCGCTCCGCCCACTTCCGCTCCGCTCTGCCCGGAGCTCCGGATCCGGATCCGGAGCTCCGTTTTTCCCCCCCCCCATAGGCTTGCATTGAAAGCTAAAAAATTATACAACTTTTTTTCTGTTCAAGTTAGAAACCTCATGTTTGGCACCATGACACCTCATGGGGATATACACACGCACGCCAAGTTTCAAAGCAATCCCATCATCCCCTGATTTT
This sequence comes from Elgaria multicarinata webbii, assembly GCF_023053635.1. Classification (NCBI taxonomy): domain Eukaryota; kingdom Metazoa; phylum Chordata; class Lepidosauria; order Squamata; family Anguidae; genus Elgaria; species Elgaria multicarinata. Next base: position 25,606,338 of record NC_086178.1, on the reverse strand, counting down.
TGGCGAATTTTTGAAAATCGGGCACCCCACACACAACATCCCTGCGAGGTGGGCAGGGGAGGAGGGAGGGAAGGCAGGCAGGCATGCAGCTGGCATTTCTGGGGGCATAAGGAAGTGAGCCAAGGATAAGCCAGTAATGCATATAAAATGGAATAAATCAATCAATAAACAAAGGAGGGGTGGAATTAAAAGAAGCAGTGTTGCTCAATAAACAGCAAGAAGAATTTTAAAAAAAAGGCTATATCTGTCTTTTACCAGCAATAGGGGGACGTGCCCGGGGGAGGGGGAAGTAGCTGCCAGTTCAAGACAGCCACCAACAGCTCTGAGAAGAAGTAAAACGCTCACTTCAACTCATAACAGGCATTGCTCTACCACTGAAAAGTGACCATTCACTTCAACTCATGATAGGCATTGCTCCACCGTTTTACTCTCTTTGGAAGGCTCTAATGGCCTTCCAGTGCAGGAGAGAGTGGGGGCACGTCCACGATGAGATGCCCTAGGGGAGCTCATCCCCTTGCACCACATCGATTCAGTTGTTCACCAAGGTTAGGGTGGGGAGCAGTGCTGTGTTTCTATCTCTTATTCTTGGCTTAGTATATGATTTCAGGTTGTGTTTGTGCATTTGGTGGGGCTACTGTTTTAAAAAACACGGGGAAAAGCCCGTTCAGATGAAGAAAGAGAAGTTTCCCAGAATCCCAAGTTACCTGTTTTGCCTATGCCCTCCTCCAACTTTGGGATCATCATGACCGGGAGCTGACTCTGCCCCTCAGCCCTTTGAAAAAGGTATTTTTCCCGCCGATTTTTTAAAAACTTCTAGCCCGCGACCCGTACGATGCAGAAAGTTGAGAGTGGTCTCAAAATAACCCCCATCCACGACTCTCTGTGCACAAGAATTTTCAGAACGATAGCTTAACCCCCCCCCAGTTATCCCCGATTCTTTCCCTCAATGCAATCCTATGGGTGAAAAGCCGAAAACGCAGTTTGAGCCGCGCGGTTGACCCGATTTTCACAAAAATATAGCCCGCGACCCAGACAACGCAGAGAGGTGAGAGTGGTCTCAAAATGACCCCCATCCATGACTCTCTGTGCACAAGAATTTTCAGAACGATAGCTTAAACCCCCCCCCAGTTATCCCCGATTCTTTCCCTCAATGCAATCCTATGGGCGAAAAGCCGAAAACGCAGTTTGAGCCGCGCGGTTGACCCGATTTTCACAAAAATATAGCCCGCGACCCAGACAACGCAGAGAGGTGAGAGTGGTCTCAAAATGACCCCCATCCACGACTCTCTGTGCACAAGAATTTTCAGAATGATAGCTTCTAAAACAACGTAGTTATGCGCGATTATTTGCCGCAATGCAATCCTATGGCGAAATGTTTTCAAGATGGCGACCGGAGCGCTCCGCCTGAACTCGGAGCTCCGAAAAATGGGCGCTTCTCTTCGCCTTGCTTCTAGGGGGTCCGCGGTCCGCTCCTACTCCGCCTCTGGGTAAGGCGGAGCAGGCCAATCCGCTACTGCTTCTACGCTCCTAATCGGAGCGGAGCACATCCCTAGCATTCACTTGCAGACAATTAGAAAACCACTCAGGTTTCTATGCTCCATATGGTGGGTGAATGACATGAACCCTTCCTGTCCTGTCCCCACTCCCCATATGTAATGATTGCATGGATGTCCAGTTCATAAGACCATTCCCACCACTCTTCACTCATAATACAAAGAGCTCCAGCAGATGAATATTTTATTGCAGGAATCTAGTTTTGGGAGCCAAGGACAGGCCCTGAGGCATACACACCTGTGCTCTCCAACAGAGGGCTCAGCTGCAGCAGACAAGAGCTGCTGCTGCACCACCACCACCACCACCCAACATCTGCTACCTGAGGTGGTCACCTCACTGTGCTTAATGGTAGAGCCAGCCCTAGATAAAGCATAAAGGATCTTCTACACATAGCTCCATCAGACAAGTGTTTTATTGCACACTCGTTACTGGGCACTCACAGATTTTCGTGGGTCCCTCTCAGAATGTCATTTGCTTCCCGAGCGCCTTCCACCCCTTCTAGCCTTCTTTGTGCCACAAAAAAACAAAACCCAAAAAACCCCAAAACATCTCAGTAAGTCTGACTTATTTTTAAAGACGAAAGTTGCCACTAAATCCTGCTGTGTGCAGGAGAAGCAGTGGGATCAAATTGGGGACATTACACATTCCATATGCCACTTTCATAGCATTATTTCCTGTTTTATATTCCACATTCATAATAATTTGATATCTGTAGATCTGGCCCAAGATACCTGAAAGCATGCCTTTCTTTCTTACCAATCTGCCTGCTCACTGAGGTCATTAGAGGCCATGCTCCTTGTGGTTCCACATGGACCTATGACCTAGACTGGAGTCTACGGTAGAGCCTTTAGTGTGGTGGGCCCATTTCTGTGGAACTCCCTGCCCCTGGAGGTCAGGCAGGTGGCAACACTGCGCTGCTTCCAGTACCTCCTGAAAACAGCTCTTTTCCAGGAAGCATTCCTCAACTAACCAGCCAACTTTTTGTTGTTGGTGCAGGGTCTTTTCTCTCTCTTTCGTATTCTGTTTTAAAAAGAACTATTTTAAAATGCTGTTTTAATCTTTTTACTTTTTTTTTTAAGTTCACCGCTCTGGGATCTATTTTAGATATAGAGCAGTATATAAATATTGCTAATAAATAAATAAATAATTTACAGATGTTTAGACAAAACAAAAAAGTCCTACAACTCCCACCATGGGAATACTGGGAGTTTCAGTACTTTTTTTCTGTCTAAACAAGCATAAGCTTGTGGGTTTTTCCACCAATCAGGATTCCCCCCCCCAAAAAAAATCTGGAACCCGCACTGCTACCTCCAGCAAACTGAAATAGTACAGTGCAGGAACTGTTTTACCACTCCATCCATTTGGGTAGGCCAAGCTATGACAGCAATTCATCAGATGTATTAGTATTCATTAGGGCTTAGCACCACCTTGGCCCAACTTTTCAAATTTCAGCTCAGGAGGGCCGATTCAGCCCATCTTGGCCTGAATTGGAGGTGGTTTTTGGTCAGCTTAAGGTGCCCTGTGGATGAAGCAGATTGGAAACAAAGCCTCGAGGTGCCTCATGACAATTCGCGGTGGTATTAGGCCACTCCCCCCACCCATCCACCCACCATAGCCAGCCTGGCTGTGAATCCAGGTGAGTCCATTCAACTCACTGGACTCACTTCCCTCTCCCTCCCTGCCCTCCCCAGTCACCCCCCGCTGCCACCACAACTGCCGGGACTTACCTTCATGTGCATCCTCTTTCCTGAGAGCTGAGCCCTGATAAAGGTAAGATTGTGGGGGCTTTTTAATAGCTCTATACCTTTTAAAAGCTTTTTTAAAATAGCTTTTTTTAAATTGCTCAAGATGCTTGTGTGGCACAGAGTGGTAAGCGGCAGTTACTGCAGCCGAAACTCTCCCCACGGCCTGAGTTCGATCCCAGCGGAAGCTGGTTCTCAGGCAGCCAGCTCAGGTCGACTCAGCCTTCCATCCTCCCAAGTTTGGTAAAATGAGTACCCAGCTAGCTGGGGGAAAGGTAACTGTGACTGGGGAAGGCAATGGCAAACCACCCCACTACAAAGTCTGCCAAGAAAATGTCAGCGAAAGCAGGCGTCCCTCTAGGAGTCAGTAATGACTCAAGTGCTTGCACAAGAGGTTCCTTTCCTTTCCTATAGCTGTAAACTACAGTGGCCATAAAGGGGCCCTTTGTTTGGGACCATAGAGCTATTAAAAAACCCAGAGCCCCCACAATATTACATTTAAATCATGGCTTGGCTCCCAGGGAAGAAGACACACATGAAGATAAGTCCCAGAGGTGTCAATTCCATGTTTGGGGTGGAGGGGAGTGAGTGGGTCAGGGGTTCAAGTATCAATGGACTCCCAGTTGACCTTGTCCCTGACTTTCCTGGGTTATGCAGCTGGCACCAAGGAACCCTGCAAAGGCTGAACTGCCTTGAGGCCCATTAATCTCACTTCAGCCTCAGTGCTGAAGTGAGGTGGGCAAGCCCCGAGGCAGCTTGAGTTGAATCAGGGGTATTTCGAAGCCTCCGAGATGAGTTGGTGGTGGTGGGGAGCTAGTATTCATACATTACTTTGGATGGAGAGCTACATGCATTATTTACAGTTTGATTTCTCACATCATGACTTTTTCATTAGGTAGGAGAATGCTTAATGTCCAAGTATGCAATTCCAAGGAGAAACCAGTTAAAAACACACAAGCAAAACAAAACCTGTCCTAATTTAGTGCCACTTGCCCTCTAGACCTCCTTAACATTTCTTCATAATGCATTTGATGATATGACTAAATGTGTTTGGGGCTATGATGCTGGATATAGTTATCAAAACAGCTGCAACTACTTTTCATACATTTTAGTAATTGTCTTTGCTAATTACAGTTGGGATGTAGAATTGGAGACTGTGCAACATTAAAATTGAAGAAATTAAAATGGAACCATTTTATGGAAGTATTATGTTCTTTGGGGGAATGCTGATCTTAGTGAGGCATTAGCTAATTAAAAACACCAGGGTAGTGCCTGAATAAACCATTAAAACCAAGGGTTACTTTCACACTTGATTGGTACATGCCAAAATATTTCCCCCCCTCTGTTTTGAACTCCTTGTGGCATATATTATATATTGATAGTATACACAGCAAATAATTTCTCTGTGTATGGATATGGCACAGAGACACATTGGATTAATGGTTCTTGAAAGAAGCTTTTGTACTCCCTAAGCACCATCTGTTCTGGATTTTTGATTATTTTGATTATTTTGTTTGTTTTGCATTTGCATTTATTTGCTTCTTTCAGTGGCAGTGGGGCATGGTCTCCAGACTTTTAAAAAAAATATTTTTACCCGGGAAGCAACTTCATAAAACATGTACACACACAAATAACTAAGAAAATATATTATAAAATATTAAAAACTAATGTTAAAAGGACAATTGCAAATACATACTGTGACAATAGCTTTCATTTATCATCACTCACAAAACATTTGCTCCAAAACAGGTTATACTGTACTTCCAGAAGTGACACAAGCTCTGGCTTTAACATGCTTAGGAAACTAGATTATACCAATTTATAAACTTGACCCAGCAAACTTGGTTTTGTATATTACTATTATTATTATTATTATTATTATTATTATTATTATTATTATTATTATTATTTTCTAGCAACATCTATATACATGGTGCTTTACAAAGAATAATTGGGGATGGTGAAATGGCCAGAGCACTGCCTGGCAGGCGCTCGCCCTGTCACTGTTTCCACCTGCCCCCCTAAGCCGGGTTGGGTGAGTCTCTGCTGAGTTCTCACAAGGCCTCAGCAAGTGTTTGGCAGCTGCCTGCAACTGCTACTAAAATCACACACTTTCCCCCTCCGCATAAATGGTGGCCACCATTGGCACGAAAGGGATAAATGGGTATTTTCCCTTACTATTGCGTTAATAGGGCCTTTAAGGCCCCCAAGGTGCAGGGGGGAAATCCATGATTTCCCCAGACTCCAGATATTGCTCATTTCCCCCTTCTAGGCTACCAGTGGCTACCAGTAACTCAAAAGGGGCTAATGTGCAATTTCTGGAGCCTCCAGAAATTGCACGTCCCCCCCTTTGCTCCAATGGCAGCCACCATTAATGTGGAGGGGGAAAGTGTGAAATTTCGGCAGTGGTTGTGGGCAGCCGCCAAGCACCTGCTGAGGCATTGCGACTAATTGGCACGGTCCACGTTCACTGCTTGGGTGTCTGAATGGGTCCCTGAGGGCTGGATGCAAGAGGTGTGTGTTCCCTTGACCTTATAGACCCAGACAGATGCTTTTGACAACCCTAAAAGAGGGTACAAGGAGTTGGCGACTGGCAGAGTACTCCTGCCACAGCACCTGTCAACCACTTGAGCTCTCCTTCCTTACGTAAATGACCTGTGTATAGGGCCATTTACGCAAGGAGAGAATGAGGGTTTGAGCAACAGTGCAGGACTCCCTCATGCTCTCCCTGCAAGGAAGGAGAGCGCAAGGGGATGCCAGGCAGTGGAAAATTGCAAGCTTGCCAGACATATGTTATGGGTTGGACAAACCCAGGATCTGAGGACTAGCATTGGTGTGTGTGTGTGTATGGGGGGGGGGGTGCAGCCAGCAATTTCTCACTGGGCTTCAAGCCCCAAATGGTTGCCTGCAGCATCCCTAATCATCAATATAAAGATTAATTTTAAATTCCAAATGATCATGCACAAAACCATGAATACTACTATTCTTTCTAATCGCACACAGCAGACATAAATCAAATATCAAAGAAGAAAGTGGAAATCCCTTTCTGGTACTTCTTCCAGCTGAAGAAAGCTGAAAAGAGCTCATTGCTCTTAACTATAGCTGTTGAGGTTGAATATAGCATTTCAAGATTTCTACAGGAAAGCTGAAATTATTTAATGCAGCAAAAATAAATTTCCAGTGAAAAGAAACATCTGAAGAAACAATGGCCATAGCGAGACCTAAGGTTTATCCCTGGATCGTCCAGGGGTCAAACCTGTTCATCTAGGTGACACACAGGGGATCCAGTGCTCAGGCAGGGGCGAACCCTGGATGATCCCAGGATAAACCTTAGGTCTAGCTGTGGCCAATGACAACCTGGTTTGTTCTATCAGTGCTTAAAGCTATTGGATCAACAACGAACCTAACATTGTCACCCCTCTCTCTATGGCCTTAGGTAGACGAGGGGTTATCTCTGGCTGATACCCGTGATTGCCCCTGTGCGTCCAGGTGACGCACAGGGGATCCCAGGCTTAGGCAGGGATCAATCCTCCCTGGCCCCGGGATAATGGGCACCACTTTTGGGCTGGTATTTCCCGCGGTCACAGGCTGAGCCTGAGATTGCAAGCGTGTGGCCTGTGTAAGCGGTTTTTCCTGGCTCCATGCACGATTACTCACGAGGAGCCAGGAGCCGTGCAAAGGGTGCAGCGCTCCCCAGGAGTGCTGTGCCCATTGAGGTGGGGGGAGTGGGGAAATTAATTTAAGTTTTTTTAAAAAATCCTTACCTGTGCGCACGAGCGTTTGTGTGCATTGTCCCTTTAAGAAAAAAAATGCTGGATGCAATGGCTTTCTCCTTGAGTCGCCTTGCTTGACGTCTGTACTAAGGCGACAACCCGCGATACTTGCATCGCAAAGGCCTATGTTTATTCAATCCTATCTGATCTGCTCACCATGCCCTTTTGACAGCTAAATGACTAATAGTACATCATTGTAAGGATAAACACTCACTTCCTATAATCAATGGAATAAGAACCTAATAACACTTTCCACATTTGAACAGATGGTACGTAGATGCCATTTGAGAATGGATACTTACTTTACCTGCCCTTGTTAAAGTTTAATTCTTAGAAAGCTGTATATCTCATTTGAATCAATATGTTCAAATCTATGTTGCTACATTTCCCCCTCTTTATGGTTTTGTTTCATTGCCATTTCACAATAAACAAATTATTTATAATTGTGCTAATTCGCATTTGCCCGAGTGCACATTAGCACTAATGCATACTACTAGCATGCATTAATTTAAGCAAATTAGCATGGATGTGCATTAACTGATGCACGTTTGTGCAAGTGAGCATTACTGTTAATGGGGACTTGCACTTATGTGATTTAATATAAATCCCCCCCCCAAGTGAAAAATCTGCAAGTCTGTGGCATCCACATAGCTCAAAAATAGTAGGTCTGCTATGGAATCCGCAAATCCAAACTTATTTGAATCTGTTTCTCCAACATCCCTAATCTGTCAGGAAGGAGTGGAGCAGAAGCAAGTAATGGGCAAGGCCAGAGCCAATGGGGGGTCGGTGGGTGGGTCACCGCTTCTCTCTTTCTGCCACCTTCTTTTCTCTCTTTTGCCCACCCCATTTTCTCCCTCCCTTCCTACTAAGTAGGGTCGCCAGAGGTCTGAACTCATCACATGCAAAAAGCTTTTGAAACTAGGCCAAGGCCTGCACGCATCCCAAGGGGGACGGATCGACAGTGATCTACACTGACTGCAAGTGACTCCCCAGGGTTTCAGATAGGAATTGTTCCTACCTGGAAATATAAAATGCGCTCTGCCTCTGAACTGAGGCCCTTTCCTACGTGCCACCCCTTGTACTAAACTCATCGCAAAATGAGGCCACAGTGCATGTTTGCCTACCACATTTGCTAAACGCCTTTCAGTTAAAAAAAAAAAGGCTCCAAAAAGATACACTACAAAAATGTATCTTTTAATGAAACATGTTTTAGTTAACTTTGTTCATTTGAATCTGTTTTCTATCAGATCTTTGCCCTACTAACACAGTACTATTTAATTTACTCCAACTGGAAACAGCTCTCTAAGGGCTCAGGCAGAGGTCTTCCCTGGGCTTTCTTTATTAGGTTTACAGATTTTTCTGTGTTGCCCAAAGCAGCAAATATGCAGTTTTTGTGACAGCAGGATGTTCAGATCTGTTAGTTCCATATTCAAGGCTTTGACCAAGGCCAGATCTACACCAAGCAGGATATGACACTTTGAAAGCAGTTTGAAAACTGTATCTATTTCGAGCGAATCATTTGTTGTTTTCTGAGCGGCCACTGGGGCGCAGGAGCAGGATTTGAAGAAAAATTAAACAAATGCTTACATCTGCGTAAGCTTTAAAGATGAAGACATCAAAATTGGCACAGTAATAGATATTAAGGAGAGCTTTAAGCATACCAAATTTGAATCAGATTGGGTCATCCGTTGATTTTTTAATGATTTTTTTTACATTCCCCCCCTTAAACCCATTTCCTGGTATGCAAAGGATCTAGCCACCCAGTAGCAACAACAACAACAACAATGGCAACAGCTTAGCGAGATAATTAGAGGGAAACAGGTACGTGGGATGAAGCTCTAAATACACATCACTCATGGCTGATAGATCTTAGAAATCTCCAGGTCTTCTTGGTGGAAAAATTGTCAGCACAATCCTGATATTCGACACTCATCCATACTATTGATACCAGCCTTTCTCCTCTGGTGTTCAAATATCATTATGTAATAAATTGACCAGTGTGTGTGTGTGTTACAGATGGGAGGGGGCACTCTGGGTTCGTATGAGAGTTCCTGTCAATAAAACTTGCAAGTAAAAAAAAGCTAAGTATGGCTGAACATAGAGAATTGGGTCTGATGTTTCTGAACAGTATACAACTGTGTCATTCCCTTAATAATGTTGTGCTAGCAGAAACTAGGGCCACAGCTAGACCTAAGGTTTATCCTGGGATCAGCCAGGGTTCGCCCCTGCCTGAGCACTGGATCCCCTGTGTGTAACCTAGATGAACAGGTTTGACCCCTGGACGATCCAGGGATAAACCTCAGGTCTAGCTATGGCCCAGGTTCTAAACTAAGCACAACAGGAGAATCCTATTAAAGTTACATTTGCACAAGTGTGGTAGTGAAAGCACTAATGCATTACATTTGTGCAACCGGTTTTCCAACCTGCTGCAAAACCGCATTCATCAACAGGTTTAATTCTATCATCACAGATGTGAATCGGGAAAACAGATTATTATCATACTACATGTGTCAATTGGTTTACAGCTGCACTGTAAATGACCACTATTAATAATGTGATGGTCACCATCAGTAATTTCTTTAAATAACTTTAAATAACTGTGGGATAAACAATCATGAATCTTGCACCATCACATGTAGCTTAGCTATGACAACCTACATCCAGAAGAACGTTTATCCAAATAGTAACCTTTCTTATTCTATTCTATAGCATCATTCTCAAACAGAGGGCAGTATCCAACACGGTTATTCCGCATACTCAAATAGCAGTAGTGGAGCTTCGCCGAATTTTCCATTGAACAAGCTTTCCATTTCCACTAACATCAAACAACCATGATAAAAGACAGCAAAGAAAATATTTAAAAGGGTTAGGGTTAGCTGCTTCGGTTCCTAAGCACCATTGGGAGTGGGAGGGAAAAAGGCTATGGCTATGGGCCCATAGCCGACGGCAATGATCAAGCTAACTCAGTCAGTCAGCTGGCTTCCTCACAGCCTACCTATGGGCACCACTTGCACAGTGCAGCATGGACCAGCTTGGCCAGACATGTGCAGAGATGTGGTTCTCGTGAGGAGAAAAACACCACATGAGGAAATTCCACATGAAACTGACCTACTAGAGGACAATGCTTGGTATTGCTGGACCATTGACAAACATTCATGATTCTGTCACTACAGACTCTTGTAAAAATTAACCTGCTGGAGGGAGAAAATGTGAATAAAGGGTGAAAACAAGCCTAAAAACTATAGATAAATGTCTGAGCATCTCAAACAACAGGCCACACAGCAGGAATCGTCTCACTCGTCCTAGAATATTTTTGTTCTCTGTATGTGATCGGCTGCCCATTACAGCTATGCATTTTTCCTTTGTATTGTTTGTTATACTGGTGATGGAAAGGAACAGAGCCAGCAAATAGCTCGGCAGTGGCCCTATGTAGTGATTGCACAGAATGTTATAATTACTAGGCTACATTTCCCAGACTTCCTGGTGTCAATAGAGGAGCCTGGAGCCTGTGCAGCCAAGAGACCTCTTTGCCATAACTTTGAGAAACTGGGAAGGGTCGTTGATGGAGAGATCTGACAGGGAGATGGAATGATAGCACTGAATTAATTTCTTGTTGGGCTCTCAAGAACCATGGTAACTACATTTACCATGGTTCCTGATGGCTCTGGAGCATGCCTGATAGCTCAGTAATCATTCTGAGTTTCTGGAGTATTGCAGAGAATGATGCTGCTTAGTAAGGGTGGGCTCTCTGCCCAAGAATTATCTGGAAACCACAAACATCCGCGGAGCATTCAATCTTCCAGAGTGGAGGTTGGCTGCTTCTAAACATTGACTTAGGGATAAGCAAATCCATGCATGACTGCCTCTTGTGACGCTTGCCGCTTGCTTGCCAGTTGTTCAACTCTGTTCACCATGCAGGGGAATCAGATGGATGGTCTGCAGGCACCAGGTAAGTGGCTTCCTGTTTACCCACAAGCTGCCATTTTGTGCATCCAGATGACGCACAGGGGCTCCCGGGGTCAGGCAGGGGCTACAGTTGTAGCCCGGTATTTCCTGTGGTCTTGGGCTGAGCCTGAGACTGCGAGCATGTAGCCCATTCTGCCACTTTTCCCGGCTACCGCAATTACACGTGAGTAGCCAGGGAAAGCAGTGGATGGGGCGCTGCAGCCATCAGGGCAGGGGGATTGGAGCCAGGGCAGGGAGATTGGAGCTGGGATGGGGGTAAGAGTGGAGCTGGGGACAGGAAGAGTGGCGCAGGGAGAGATCGGAGCCAGGGAGATCGGGGGGGTTGGGGGCAGGAGGAGCGGGGAGAACGCTTTTTAAAAAATACTTACCTAAGCGCACGAGCATTTGTGCACATCCGGCTTCTTTAAAAAATGGCGGATGCGACGGGGCTTTGCTGCAGCCCATCGTGTCTGACGTGTGGATAGGAGTGACAGCCCGCGCTACTTCTAGCACAGGCTGGCCCCTCCTCACCACCGGATTATCAGGTAGGTCTAGCAAAGCCCCTAGTGTTTCCAGGACCAAGTGGAAATGAGCAGAAACATTGATTTATTTATTATTGCATTTCTGGAATGGGTCAGGTCATTGTTTCTGGAATGGGTCAGGTCATTGTAGATCTCACAAGGGAGTGCTGTCAACCTGTCCTGATCCAGAAACAAGAGTTTCCACTCATTCCAGGGCTTAGTATCATAGAATCTTTAGGGAACGTTATAACTTTGTTGCACAAGCGGTGGGTCCCCGTTATGCATTGGAATTGGTGGGACTCACTAATAGAGCAATGGAAATGGCAGAGGCATAAGCTCCCCATTGGATACTGCCCATAGGAATTCTGAATCCAACCATATAACTTTGTGTTGTAAAACAGGTATTTTGGTTGCTGTGCATATAACTGTACTATGTCCCTGATTATTGATGATTTCAGTGAAATGGCGTCACCTTCACAGGCCATGGAATGCAACCCCCCCTCCCACAAAAACCCTCATGTATAAACCTGAGCAAGGGGATGAGAAAATTATGCTTTATGGTTTGCGTTAGCCATAATGACCTTTAAGGCTTCAATCTGTGGCAATGCAATCTTGAAAGTGTCGAATGAAATCTTTCATTTAAGCTACGTATCAGAGCTGTTTAATGAATCAAGGAGAGTTGCATGTGTACATGGATTGACTCGGTACTAACCCACCAGTCATATTTGGCAGGGTGCAGCGGACCATAAAATTTGAAAATAGATACTGTAACTTCATTCAGTGTACACAAAAAATAGGTGGACATTTAATGTTCCTGTGTGAATTTTGAAGGATTTAAAACTGAACGCGTTTAAAAAGTACCCACTTAAGTCTCTTTCCCCCCCGCAATTTACCCAGTATTAGCTTTTTTTGAGGGGGGGGGGACATTTAAAAAGTAAAAAAAAAAACAGTATCACCCTACATTTCCCCTGAAGATTGTAACAGACCTGTGATTTGATGGGGGGGGGGATTATGAATAAAAGTACTTGGCATTTATATAGTGTTTTACAGTGTCGATAGCACTTCACATACATTATCTAGGAAAATATGCAGATCATTTTACATCACCGTTATCAGTAATATCTAAGCAATACAAACAGGCCTGGTTTGGATGACATATTAGGCAATGGAAGAGGGAAGTTGGGTGGTTGCTGTGGGGTGTTGCGGGCTTCTGAGTGGCTTGTCACCCACAGCAACAAGCCATAATTTCCTGGTTCACCAAGTTCAGGGTAATTATGTTAATGGCTTATTAACCACCCTGTGATCGTGCAAACCAGCTTAATGGTCAAATGGCAAAGAATATCAAGTGTGACCTTATGATGAGTTTTGGAAAAACTACTGCTTTGGAATGTTGTTAGTTCTTTAAAATCTATGTATAGTATGTACGCAGGCACTATTGACTCCCAAGAATTTGGTGGGGTTTTTTTGGGGTTGTTTTTTTTGGCACATTCCCATGGTTTGCGGAGATTTGACAAGAGGGAGAGTAACGAGTCTATAATCTTTGGGTAACTTGGCAAAATTCTTTAAACCTTTTTGGGGCAGGGAACTTCACATTTGTGAGAATCAGCACAGCAAAGGATTTTTCAGTTTTGGGGTTCTTTTCTAAAAACTGTATTTGCCACTGTGGAAAGGCAGTTGGTCAGACAATCTAGAAAGCATGTTGTTTGGTGAGTTCTAGGGGCAAAATCTTACATGCATATCTCCTTGGAAGAAATCTAAAAGTGCATCTTGGGAAATCATTGGCCATTGATTTTGTTTTTATTGTAGGCAAACATACTAATTTAAATACACAGAAATGATAGAGCCACAGCTGTGTTTTGCCAATTCAGTTTGGTTCCAACTTCCTATTAATCTTAGGCTTAAAATATGTGAATCAGCCATAAACAGCTGTTGGATCAGTGATCACCCACAGTTCCCAGCACTACTGGGATCCCTTCACACATTCAGCCAGCAGCATGGAAGCTGTTTCTCCCTGATGCAATCACATAATACTGGTGCATCCATTTATTTTATTCAGGGCCAAACACTTTCCAAGTCAGCTAGCAATCTAGTTAAAACAATATAAAATCATGTTGCAGAGTACATGTCCAACAACCCATTTACAAAACGAAAAACAGCAGCAGTTTAAAAGCTCAGAACAACACTCACAGTAAAATTTAGACTGAAACAGAAAGTTGTTTGTTTAAGCTATCTTTGAAAATGCATAGAGGTGGAACCATATGTATTTCCTTTGGATGAGGCATGGAGCCACCACTGAGGAGGCCCTGTCCTACATGCTGGCTAGTTCATGGTGGACATTGATGGTGGGCCTTTGAGAACTTTGATAAACTCATGATTTGCTGAATTGCACACACCGATATCCCCCAGTGGTTTTATGTTGATGCTAAAGGGTATGCAGGATATGATAAAACTGAGGCACCCAAAAGGCCAGCAGCTATGAGATGGAACACACCTCCATTATCATCTTCCTGATTCGTCCCCCCATGTATCAATAATTACTCTGATCAACTCAATAATGATTCTGATAAGAACATAAGAAGAGCCATGCTGGATCAGACCAAGGGTCCATCTAGTCCAGCACTCTGTTCCCACAGTGGCCAGCCAGCTGTTGACCAGGGACCCACAAGCAGGACATGGTGCAACAGCATCCTCCCACACATGTTCCCCAGCAACTGGTCTACATAAGCTTACTGTCTCTACAGTAAGAGGATGTGGACAAGGTGCTTGGCCAAGTCCGGTCGACCACCTGTGTGCTTGACCCTTGCCCCTCATGGCTCATTACATCAAATAAGGAGGGGATCGCCGGCTGGGTCCAGGAGGTTGTAAATGCCTCCTTGAGAGAGGGAGTGGTGCCGGCCTCTTTAAAAGAGGCGGTAATTAGACCACTCCTGAAGAAGCCTAATCTGGACCCGGAGGATGTTAACAACTATAGGCCGGTGGCTAATATCCCTTTCCTGGGCAAGGTGCTTGAGCGGGTGGTTGCAGGACAACTCCAGGCACTCTTGAATGAAACGGATTATCTAGATCCATTTCAATCGGGCTTCAGGCCTGGTTTTGGAACGGAAACTGCCTTGGTCGCCCTGTGGGATGACCTCTGTCGGGAGAGAGACAGGGGGAGTGCGACCCTGTTGGTTCTCCTGGACCTCTCAGCGGCCTTCGATACCATCGACCATGGTATCCTTCTGGATAGGTTGTCTGAGCTGGGAGTTGGAGGTACTGCGTTGCAGTGGTTCCGCTCCTACTTGGATGGCCGATTCCAGAAGGTGGTGCTGGGGGATTATTGCTCTGTGCCGTGGCACCTAAGCCATGGGGTTCCACAGGGCTCTATCTTATCCCCTATGCTGTTTAACATATACATGAAGCCGCTGGGGGAGGTTATCCGGAGATGTGGACTGAGGTGTCATCAATATGCGGATGATACCCAGCTCTACCTTTCCTTTTCATCAAACCCAGGTGAGGCAGTGGCTGTTCTGAACCAGTGTCTGGGCACGGTAATGGACTGGATGAGGGCTAATAAACTGAGACTCAATCCAGACAAGACGGAGGTACTGTTAGCGGGTGGTTCTTCTGTCCGGCGAGGTGATGTTTGCCCTGTCCTGGACGGGGTTGCACTCCCCCTAAAGGATCGGGTCCGTAGTTTGGGGGTGCTCTTGGATCCAGAACTGTCACTTGAGGCACAGGTGAACTCAGTGGCAAAGAGCACCTTTTATCAGCTCAGGCTGATATACCAGCTGCGCCCTTATCTGGACAGAGATAGCTTAGCTACAGTTATCCATGCTCTGATAACCTCTCGTTTGGATTACTGCAATGCGTTATACATGGGGCTGCCTTTGAAAACGGTCCGGAAACTTCAGCTAGTGCAAAACAGGGCAGCAAGGTTATTAACAGGGACTGGCCGGCGAGATCACATTACGCCAGTCCTTTTACAACTTCACTGGCTGCCAGTCCAGGTCCGGGCCCAATTCAAAGTGCTGGTATTAACATTTAAAGCCCTAAACGGTGTGGGGCCAGGTTATCTGAAGGAACGCCTCCTCCCATATGTACCTACCCGGACCTTAAGATCATCTACAGGGGGCCTTCTCCATGAGCCCCTGCCAAAGGAAGTGAGGCAGGTGGCTACTAGGAGGAGGGCTTTCTCCGCTGTGGCACCCCGGTTGTGGAACGAGCTCCCCAGAGAGGTCCGCTTGGCGCCTACACTGTACTGCTTTCGTCGCCAGCTGAAGACCTTTTTATTCACTCAGTATTTTAACACTTAATTTTAACTTAAATTTAAATTTTACTGTTTTAACTCTGTATTTTAATCCTATATCAACTTTGCTGTGTGGTTTTATCCTGGTTGCGCTTTTTATACTGTATTTCGTAATTGTGTTTTAAACTGTTGGGTGTTTTACTGTGGTTTTAATTTTTGTGAACCGCCCAGAGAGCTTCGGCTATTGGGCGGTATAAAAATGTAATAAATAAATAAATAAATAAATAAATACTACTGGAGGTAGCACATAGCCAGCAGGACTTTGATAGCCTTCTCATACAGGAATTTATCCAACCCCCTTTTCAAGTCAACCAAATTGGTGGCCATCACTACATCTTGTAGAAGCAACTCTCTGTATGTTCAACAGAGAGTCAGCATGTCTCTCCCCCTCCTCACCCAATCGGGAAGGTGCAAGCAAGCTGACCATAAGTCTGTGTGTATGCCACAATTTTATGGCTTAGAAAAAGCAGAGAGTGTCTAAATGGATACATAATGAAGCTTTCTGATAGGCTGCCTTATATCTGATTTCTCCTTGAGCCTTGTTTAGAATCTTTGCAAGTACTTCTCTGGTGGCATCAAACCAAAATCAATATGTAAAAGCAGGAATTGACCCAACTGAATTGAATTCATGTTTGTACTTTGTTATGTGGGCATCATCTCTAACTCAGTGATCTGGCTAATATTTGGTAGGGGGGCATATTCTTTTGTTCTGCAAATCTAAAACACATTAACCTATGTCTTACAAAATGTGAGACATGAAACATTTATGCAGGAAGCATCGTGAACACGGAAGGGTCACCCCAGCCATATGCCACTTCTAGATTTCCCTGTGGCAAGGATTTCCCCAGCTATCTAATTAAGACAAATTTCTCACTGCTTTTTTCACAAAGCAGTGCAAAGGGCCAGAGCAGAGGCTGAAAGAATTGGCCATAAACATTTCAGAACACAGAATCCTCCAGGTGATCAAACTGTATGTGAGTGTCACCACTGACAGCAATTCAAATGCACTAGCCATTTTAAAATAGTGAATCCACACCATACACAGATGGAACCAGACAGAATGCGTCCCCCCTCCCTGCAAATCTCACATAGTCCTGATGAAATTAATGACAGGTAAGTTGGAGGGAAGCCATCTTATCCTGCTGCTTGCATTTCGTAGAAAGATTAAGTGGTATGCATTCAGACATTTATCAGTGCTCTCATCTTGGTTGGGAAAAGTTAGAGGGAGATTACTGTTTTTCCCAATGCCCCATTCATTTCAATGGGTCTATTCTAGATAGAACTTTAATTGGATTCTACCCTATGTCTTTCTTTCTTATTTAAGCACAGATGCCCCAACCCAGATTGGGGTCATAGTATGTTGGACAGAGAATTTTCAACCCTTTCCTTCCACTGTAATCCTAATAGGGCTGTGCCCCGCTTTGCTTCGGATTGTAGAAGCAGCATCGGATTTGCCTGATTCGCCTCCATTAAAGGTGGAGGCGGATTGGGTTGGGGGTGCAGCGGAGCAACGTGGGGTGAGTCATCCATTTGCAGATTGACCCACTTCCTCGTGGAGCTCTGCCCACCATGTTGGAAGGTTTTCCCCATAGGATTGCATTGTGAGAACAAAGTGTGTATAACTTTTTTGTTTTAAAAGCTACATTCTTGAAACTTACTGTGCTTAGAGAGTGCTTGTTGGGGGGTCATTTGTGTCAATTTTCAGAATTTTTCATGATGCAGTTGGCTTGGTATTAATTTTTATAGAATGGGTAAAACGAGGGGGGGGAGCTCTTCTTTTCCACCTTGATTGGCAGATTAAACTCCCAGTTGTGATGATAATGTGAAGCATCCTCCAATCCCAATGTTGGAGGGGGGGACTAAGCCAGAGGGAGCCAGAGACAGTTTCCTTTCTTGGAGGGTTAGTTCTGTGCTGTAGCTGCCTTTGTTTGGAGGGGATAGGTTTTAGCTAAGGGTGTGTGTGTGTCTGTGTTTGCTGTGCACAGCTTGTTAAGTGCAAAAAGCATTCAAATGAAGTTTGAGCATTCAAATAAAGTTTGGGCAAAGCACAATACATACTTGTCCCATTTCCCCAAATAATAAATACATTATTAGTATTAGTCCTTCCTCATGATGAAAAAGGCATTGCTGCCCAGTTGTATCTGTAAAAAATGTCAGAGCTATTTGCATTTTTGAAAATGGGGAGTGGGATTTTGAAATATTCCCCAAAAATCAGTGGATGCTCGGATTTGATCCAAGCTGGCCATGAATGTGGATACATGGATAAGCTCTCATGGTGCTGATTTGAGGTTTATAACATTAAAAGTGACGGAGATGTAGAAAGGTTTGTTAATTGGGGTTAGGGTTGAGGGTTAAAAAGTTTTAAAAATCGCTAAAAATCAGGGCATGCTCAGATTTCTTTGAAACTTGGCATGAATGTGGATCAAGGTGGAAGATGGGATGGTGCCCATTTTCAAGTTTGTATCTGCAAAAATGACAGAGATATTTGCATTTCTGAAAATGGGGTGGGGGATTTTTACGTATTCACCAAAAATCACTGGATGCTCAGATTTGCTTCAAACTGGCCAAGAATGTGTATACATGGATAAGCTCTCATGGTGCCAATTCTGAGGTTTATAACATTAAAAGTAAAAAAGTTATAGGTGTTTGATTTTCAATGCAAGTCTATGGGGGGAAACACGGAGCTCCGATCCGGATCCAGAGCCCTGCTGCGAAGCGGAGTGGACCATAGGCGGATCGGCGCAGGGTGGATTGGACCTGATCTGGAAGTTGCAGATTGGGATCCAGAGCGGATCAGGGGGTCCGTGCACAGCCCTAAATCCTAATCCAGATCAGGCTTAGCCTGTAGTTTTCATTGTCAAAAAATTGGATCTGTTAAAATTTGTTAAACTGTTTGTGAATGGTCCATGTGGCTAATATGCAATAAAGTTTATTGATTGAAATCTGTTAAAATAAACAGGGATGGGTGAAATGGGTGAGTTCTTGCCACATGGGTGCTCGCCCTGCCATAGCTCCTGCTCACCCCCATGAGCCGGGCTGCTCAAGCCTCTGCAATTAGCATGGAAGGGCAAAATGCGCAATTTCCAGACCCTCCAGGAATCATGTGTGTCGCCACCATACCAATGGTGGCCCTTAAAGGCCCTATTAATGAAAGTTTAGAGGGCCCTTTAAGTGCCCTGCTGGCATGCAGGAGGGAGCGTATGTTTTCTGGAGGCTCTTGAAATTGTGCATTTCTGCCTTTCTTGTTAATTTCACAGTGTGAGAAATACCTCTACCCTTTAAGGACCTCATTGATGTGTTTGTGTGTGGAGGATGCACACGAGCGAATTCCCAAGGCTCCAGAAATAGTGCATTTTCCCCTTTCACACTAATGGTGGTCACTATTAATGTGAAAGGGGGAGAAATGTGCAATTTCAGCAATGGCTGCCATTCGTGTGGAAGGGGGAACAGCAGGGTTTTGGGAGCAGCTGTGGGTTTATGCCAAGTGATTATGCCAAGTATGCCTGACTGGTTCCATAAGGGCGGAATGTGGGGAGGTCCACTGCCTTTGTGGACCCAGTTAGACGTTCGAAACAACCCTAAAAATAAATAGATCACTTCTTTGGCAATGAAAATTAAAGGTGTGAGACCACAATGGAAAGCAAAGGGTTAATCCCACACACATTCGGTTCCTGATCTGCACTTAATTTAGAGTGAATGTAGAATAGAATAACGCAGTAGCTAGCTATGCCTTCAAAGGAACATGTAGTTTGGATCTTTTATCTGTTGGCTGGTTTAAATGTACTGCAAATACTCAGCTTTGGGCCTTCTCATTTGGGATCCAGTATTATGGATCTAGTCTTCTTCAAGGCATGTAGAATTGCCCTGATACTATGCATGTATTAATTCAGTCAGTTTTTGGAACCTTTATGGACATATGGCAGGACAATAAGTATTGAACTATTACAAAAAGTTGCTATGCAAGAATAGATCAGACAGATAGCTAGGGCCTTAGGAATTGAGGAAGCCACATCTAGTTAATGGGAGATAAAAGTTATAGAGTAGGCAGGGAAAGACCAAGGGCTGAGTGATTAATTATAAGATGTAATACCGCTTGTATTATTTTTTTAAAGGAAGATAAAATCCCATATGTTCATCACCTATCTGCACTTCCAATGGGGAACATATTTCCTGGGTACTTCTCCTATTTGGATAAAGGGAACCTTTATCGGGCATATTGGGCATATTGGGTATCTCTTATACCTGGTGAATATAGGGACTGAAGCTTGTGGGTCAGTGAGGACAGCTGACCCAAAGTGGAGGCAGACGGGCCTGAGGGCAGGTCGCATCACAGTCCCCCAAGCCCTCTTTCCTTAACCACATACATTTTCTGGTTGTTCTATACTTAGGGCATGTCAACACCAGTCTTTTTCCCGGGGACCATCACTGGATCATCCCTGTGCATCCACATGATGCACAGGGGATCCCAGGAGCAGGTAGGGATGATCCCTCCATTTCCCCAGGATATCTGCAGACACTTTCCCCCCAGTTTTTCCATGGTCCTGGGACGATCCTGAGGACCACGGATGGTGTGGGTGCCTGTCCCAGCTTCTTCCCTCCTCCCCATGAGTGGTGGGGGTTAGTAGAGGGAGGAATCCAGGCCAGGGGGAGTCCAGGGACATCGGGGGGTGGCGGAGCAGGGGCGGGGCTTTTTTAACTTACTTTTTCACTGGCGCGCAAGTTCACTCCAGCTCATGTCTGTTTTTTAAAAAATGTGGTGGGTGCAATGGTCATGAGATCCCTCTTCCATTCCAGGACAGCACACTTCTGGGTAGACAGCCTGGGATGATCCTGGAAGCAGGCAACTCCGGGATCATCCCCCCACTCCCTCCCTCTACACCCTCTGGTGTGGACATGCCATTAGTGATAGCCTATTCACTGATGATGGAAACATTTGCTAATGTTTTCAGAAACAGATGACTGAACTTCAGCTTTTTCAGTAGTTCAACATAACCAGCATTAATTATGGTCTTTGATGCAACTCTTGGGAATTTCTGCCTGGAAATAATAGCTATTCTGTTTTGCAGGTTTCATTTTGTTGGGTCTGATTTATTTTGTGGTTCATTTCAGTCATTATTTCCTTCTACTCATACACTTTAAGGGTTAAAAGAACATTTTAAAAAGATAAAACACTTTTCATCCAGTGTGCATTAAAAGTGGATTCAATTTTTGATGTGCATCAGTTGGAAAGTACTGAACAAACCAGAGAGAAGCACGGACACCATACATAACAATGTCTGATTCTTGGACTTTGTGTTATTTCACATTGTAAGATGATTATAGGATTAAAATGAAGCCTGAGCTGCAGTCTTATGCACACTTACCTGAGAGTAAATCGCATTGATCTTAGTGGATTCCTGTCTCAGTAAACATCGTATGATTGGGATTGCACTTCTGATTAGCTGAAATTCTACTTCAATCTATACAAACAAAGAAAAGAACCTTCTAGAGTTACTGCAGTTGCGTAAAACAAGCTGGGATATGCAAGTTTGTCCTGAAAGGTTTTTTTTTTTAAGTTGTATGTTTAATTATAAAACAAAATTTCAAATCATATTTCCACATCTCAGCTTGTTTTATGTTAATGTAGTAACTTTAGAAGGTTATTTTGTGTGGGAGAAACTTCCAAAACATTTTAAGTGAATCCCTCAAGAGTTTTGATAAGACAAATAACATTTTATTTCAGACATAATACAAAAGAAGTCAATGAGCATAGACCACATGGGGGGGAAAAACATGCAAAGAGGCTCTTAGCATCTCGGCCATTTCCCATTGTAACCATCCCTACTACATCCATTGCAATAGTGAAACTACTGCCATATGACAGGGGGGATGGAATTATAACATAAGAGCCATGCTGGATCAGACCAAGGGTTCATCTTGTCCAGAACTCTGTTCCCACAGTGGCCAACCAGCTGTCAACCAGGGACGGACCCTCCCACCCATGTTCCCCAGCAACTGGTGTATATAGACTTACTGCCTCTGAAACTGGAAATAAAACATAACCATCAAGATTAGTAGCCATTGATAGCCTTCTCTTCCATTTTAATCCTATAGCATTTAAATATTGTTTACACTAAAGGGTCCCAGGGTATTTTGCAAAGCTTTATTCTATTCTGAGTTTAGTTCAGATGCTTGTGAAAGATTTATGACCAAAACATAGTGTGACACAATGCATGATGGTGGAATAAAATATTGGGAATTGGCACATAAATAAATACATTTGATGTCCCTTATCTTATCCTTAATATGTAGGATTTCCCCTTGATTGTCCTTTGTATAGAAACTTCTATGCTTCACATTAGTATATCACCTATGAAATATGGGCTTCAAAATAGGAAGAGGGCAGAAATTGCACACTTTTGAACCAGTAAATGAACCCAAACTCAGTTATCCTTTGAAATTGGTACTTTTCAGAATTTTGCAATGGAGTCCTTGATTAAAAAACAACAACACAAAAAGCATAAAATCTGTGTATTACAGGAAATTGCACACACAAACACACACACAAACACACTGCTATTCTATGATTCTATGGACAACCATCTGTCAGGGATGCTTTAGGGTGGATTCCTGTATTGAGCAGGGGTTGGACTCGATGGCCTTGTAGGCCCCTTCCAACTCTGCTATTCTATGATTCTATGGACAACCCAACATTAAAATACTTTCTATTGGGAAATTGCTTGTAAAATTGCTTGCCTTTATATTAGTCAAAATTACATACAAAAATAAACATACAAATGCACACAAACATGCAAATTATTTTTCATGCAACCTTTGTGTGTGTGTGTGTTTAAGTTGGGGTTGAATCACATTTAAGAATGGAAAAAATGAGAAACTACAATTGACAGACCCATCTTTTTCTACTTAAATATATAACATACACTAGCAGTGTGAATTCTATTGCACACAGTACTTTGCCTGTGTGCTCAAAGTCAGGGTGATTGTTAAGCATATGCATCATCCAGTTCCAGTAGTCCTTCTGCAAAAAAACCTGAAGAAAGGGTGGAAAGAATCTCTTAGGGATGAATGAACTCAAGCCTTCAAATTCATCACCACTACCACTACCAACAACAACACATTGATGAGTGAAACCAAAGTATTTCCATCCTGACTCCAAAATAGTTGAGCCTATAACAGATTTAACTGGCTTAGAAAAAGGAGCACTTCTCCAATCTTAATGAACAAGATTTGTTCAGTTTTGGCAGAGCTCCTATGAGTCAGCAGACGATAAAGTAAAATAAATCTAATAGATGCAAGGATGCATATGCCATTCCTCTGGTGGTAGAGTGTGCATTTACAACTGACAAGCGTGCTTTTAGAATTGTCAGGAGGCCTGTGGAAGAGTTTTTTGTGATAATTGGGAAATGATCATTCCAGCTGTTGAGACAAAAGAAAATGTGGAACATGGGGAGAAAAGTAGCAAGCAGATATGAAGACTGCATTCCTAGGAATTGCCAGGCACGATGTTGGTGATTTTCTGGGAAACTGACATCCGGAGAAGACAAAAGTAAAACAGGTAGGTTCAACGAGCCATATGGCAATGCAAGATTTAGCTAGAGTGTCACGGCAGGGCCTGCCTCACTTTGGAGTCCTCTAAATCTTGATGCAATTACCACAAAATGTTTCTAAAACACTTTTAGAAAGGGGAAAGGTGCTTTGCTTGGAAAGCTACTGTTGTTTTGCCAACACAACACATATAAGGTAAATGATTACTATACCCTGTGATATCAAGTGCTTAGAGAGTTGGGCTTAATTTCAAGTCCCACTTCTGCTAAATAGGTAGGTAGAGCAATCCTATGGCCCCCAGGCATCATCGAGGGGGTGGGCAAAGGTAGTTCAACTTTGGACCCAGGAGTCTGAGCTCCCCTCCCCCTCACAGCTGGCATGGAGAGAACTGCTCCAGCTGCCTCCCTGAGGTCAGAAAACTAAATTAAGTGGGTAAGTAAAGTAGCTGTTCCTGTGGGGAGGGAGGGGAGGGGACTGGGCAAGCCACCCTATGAGGAATCCTCTGGCCTTCCCAGCTTCCTTCCTCCCCCATCCCTGATGCCTAAGCTAGACTGGCAAAAAAAAGCCCATTTAGCTGAAGTCAGAGTGGAAGTAATGAAGAGATTGAGGCCTTTGCTAGACCTACCTGGGAATCTGTGGAGGGGCGAACTCGCGGTACAAGTAGTGCGGGCTGTCGCTCCAATCCAGATGTCAAACGCGATGGGCTGCAGGAAAGCCCCATCGCGTCTGCCATTTTGTAAAATTCTTAAAGGGCTGAATAGAGGTGAGGCTGTTTTTTTAAAAAAAAAAAATCATTTCCCCGATCTCCTCCTGGCTCCTATCTCCCCCCCCCGATCTCCCCACCCCCCCAATCTCTCCCCTGATCTCCCCCTGGCTCTGATCTCCCCCTTCCTGATCTCCACCCCTTCCTCCGATAGGCCCAGCACTCCTGGGGAGCACTGCGCTCCGTCCGCCGCTTTTCCTGGCTACTCATGAGTATTTGCGTTAGCCGGGAAAAGTGGTGGAACGGTCTATATGCTCGGCTCAGCCCGAGGCCGTGGGAAATACCGAGTAACAACTGGAGCCCATTACCCTGGGGCAAGGGAGGGTTGACCCCTGCCTGAGCCCGAGATCCCCTGTGCATCATCTGGACACACAGGGGCAAGCCCGTGGTCTAGCAAAGGCCGAAGATGGCGTCTGTTGCTCCTCCTGCTCTGTATGGGGTGGCCATCTGCATTGGAGGCCTATGGCCATCCCATTGGGATTGAACCCTTATTCTCTCTTAGCGTCAATACTCTATCTGTGAAATGGGAACAAAACACAAATTAACTTCATGAGATGCTTTTGAAGGCAAACACAATGAAAATTGTGGAATGTGTGTGTGTGTGTGTGTGTGTGAGAGAGAGAGAGAGAGAGAGAGAGAGAGAGGATTATGTTTATTCATACAAACACTTTACATAGGTCTCTCCAGCCCTACTTCAGCACTCTAAGCATTACACCATCACCATACTGGAGTAATGTCCACAAACAAATGCTTTGCATCATATATTCACAAAAGAGAATTAAAAATATATTTTGAATGACTGTATATACACATACACAGACGGACACACATGCTTAGCTCCTACACAAGAAGATGAACTACTTAATTTCTGTAAAGTAATTCTCCAACTGTAATGTGTTGCGGAAACAGCAGAAACACTCCTGAGCCCTTGAGATGCTGAGGTTGATGATGTAGCACTGGCTACTGCCTGAAAGCAGTGCGTGTATTTTACTGGAAAAGGGCTTGAACTCAGAAGTGCTGGCATGTAGCTCTCTGCCATAAAGCACCATGCTGGGAAATGAAGGAAGACACATCACTGTACTTATCCAGAAATGTAGAAAAGCATATAGTGTATGAGTTCAGAATTACGTGTGTGTGTGTGTGTGTGTGTGTGTGTGTGTGTGTGTGTGTGTAGTATATCTATCTATCTATCTATCTATCTATCTATCTATCTATCTATAGGTTAGTATCTAGGCATTATAGAATTTGCAAGGCACCCAGTCCGCAAGTTTGCCAGACACTGCCCAGCTGGCTCTGTTCCAGCCGGCCAGTTTAGCCAAGTACTTGGCAACGCACATAGTCCGAGGCCTCCAGGACTTGTACATTTTCTGGAGGCCCTGGAAAGTGCACTTTTCCTCCCCCCACCCCCCATCATGGCCTGAAAGGGCCTCTTGAAGCTTGCCCTTTCAGGCCGCAATGGGCGTGGGGGAGCAGAATGGTTTTTTCTCCTTCCACGCTAATGATGGCCGCCATTAAAGTGGTAGGATTTTCCCTGTCCATTCTAATGGTGGCCACCATTAGAGTAGAAGGGAAAAGCCCTTTTCCTCCCCCCCCCTCTGCCAAGGGGGGGGGGGGCTTAAATGCCCTGTTAACCGGTATTGCATATTTTCTCCCTGCACTCTAGTAGAAGGAGGAAATAAGCAATTTGGGGTGCGGGAGGACAAAGGGCATGTGCCGGTCAGGACAGAAGTGAGTTCTGCAAGGACCTGCACCCCCTTTGTCATCAAAGCATCCATGGGGTGAAAATCCTCCAGGCACATTAGTTGGAGCCTGGGAGGGCAGGCATTTGGGTCCAGGCAGATTTTCACCCCATCACTAGTAGCATCCAACCAGGCCACTGGTTGCGTTGCACCTTCTGCAAGGTCCACTGACCTGCCTGGTTCTGGAAACCAGTATTTTTGTTCAGTTCAGGTTTATTTATTGATTTTTATTTTATTTCAAACATGTCTTGGCTGCCTTTCAGGCCAGAAGCCCTCACAGTGCAGCTTACAACAATAAAATTTATTTAAAAAAACAGTTAAAATATTAAAAGCAATAAAAACATTTATCACAATAAAATAGCAATTAAAAATAATAAAAACCAACAATAAAATCAGCAAGAACAACAATGGCAATAGCAGCAATAGCAGTACTCATATCGTGAGAAAGCCATGGTAAAATAAAATGTTTTCAAGTCCTTCTTAAAAGCCTGCAAGGATGGTGCATGGTGGACCTCTGATGAGAGTTTGTTCCAAGGTGCAGGGCCACTGCAGAGAAGGCCCTCTCCCATGTGATCACCCAGCTAACTGCTCTCACAGGTGGGGAAATGAGAAGGGCCTCTCTTTCTGATCTTAAAGTGCAGCTAGGCTGATATGGGTGAAGGTGGTCCTTCAATCAATAGGGTGAAGGAGGAGGACAGGGCCCCTGTATCTTTAACAGTTGCATAAAAAGGGGATTTCAGCAGGTGTCTTCTGTATACATGCAGCACCTGGTGAAATTCCCTCTTCATCACAACAGTGAAGGCTGCAGGAGCCCTGCCCTCTTCTGTATATGGTCACTCTAGTATAGCTCCTGCAGCTTTAACTGATGTGATGAAGAGGGAATTTCACTAGGTGCTGCATGCATTCAAATAACCCCTACTGAAATTCCCTTTTCTATACAACTGTTAAAGATACAGAAGCCCAGTCCTCCTTTTCATATAGTCACCCTACCTTCAAGTAATTTGGTCCCAAACCATTTAGAGCTTTAAAGGTCAAAACCAGCACTTTGATTTGGGCTCAGAAACACAGTGGCAACCAGGTTGGTTTTAGAAGCACTAAATCCCCAATCCACTAGCAGTTGATTCTGCTGGCACATGGGCACAATGAGATGATGATGATAATGATGATGATGATGATGATGATGATGATGATGATGATGATTAAATAAATACATATTCTGGCCATAAACCTGTACTTAAAAGTACGGTTTATAGGCTTCGCCCATATGGAATTCTAAAAAAGTAAAAATGTGAATGTTTTTAAAGTTTCTTTCCTGTTAGCAGTGACAGAATAGAACTACATATAACTGGGGGAAAGCAGCACAGCTGGAAGTCTTCTGTATCTGAATAGAAAGCATTACTGTTCAATTAAAACTGGGTTTATTTATTTATTTATTTATTTATTTATTCAATCATTCTAACTTACTGGAGAAGGCTGCCGGTGCAAGATCATTGGCTAATGCAGCTTTGGGAATATAAATTGTGGTCAAATGCTACTATCTATTCCAGTCTGCAATCAGAAGCTACATTCATTATTGACTGAAGTACATTATAACTCTCCCCTCCTTTCCCCTCTCCCTCTGCCCCCCTCCTTTGCCCCCCCTCTCTCACACACTGCACCATAAATAAAAAAGGTACAATTGAAATCCCTTACACAAACAATTTGGACTTTGTGTTTCAAATGCTTGAACATTTATTGTGCATTGTCTTCTGCTTGAAAGAGAAGAGGAGTCATTGTACACACACTCAGGTGGTAAAATCTGAACAATACCACTTCAGAATGTAGGTGGCAAGGTCATTCTTTTTTTCTTTTTTTAAATGTTCCTCTGTATAAAAAGGCCCTGCATGTAGACAATGAGCACATATACCTGGTTCTCCGTGGTATGTTAGTTTTCTTCTACCACAGAGAGGTTTTATGTTGGGGAACATTAAAAACACACACCATAACCCCCATTCCTTACACGGCTTGGGACCACAATACCTGACGGAACGCCTCTCCCGACGTAAATATACCCGGTCACTACGTTCAACATCTAAGGTCCTCCTCCGGGTGCCTACTCCGAGAGAGGCTCAGAGTGTGGCAACGAGGGACAGGGCCTTTTCGGTGGTGGCCCCCAGACTGTAGAACAATCTCCCTGACGAGGCTCGCCTGGTGCCAACGCTGCTATCTTTCCGGCGCCAGGTTAAGACTTTCCTCTTTGCCCAGGCATATAGCGGCACATCTTAATTATCCACGTGTTTAGTTTTTAATGGCTTTTAATGCTTTATGTGTGTATGTTCTGTGTTTCAGAATTTTAAATTTTGTATACTTGTTTTTACCTCAATTTTAGAATTTCTGTAAATCGCCCAGAGAGCCCTGGCTATGGGAGTGGTATATAAGTGAAAT
Source organism: Elgaria multicarinata webbii (assembly GCF_023053635.1). NCBI lineage: Eukaryota > Metazoa > Chordata > Lepidosauria > Squamata > Anguidae > Elgaria > Elgaria multicarinata. Next base: position 25,578,044 of record NC_086178.1, on the reverse strand, counting down.
AAATAAATAAATAAATAAATAAATAAATAAATAAATAAATACACACCTCTCCTATACACACCTGAAGTCTGAAATGGAACAGTCCAGAATTCTCCAACCTCATTTTGTGTAATATGTAGATTGTCATGCTCTTAACGTCATGCTCTTAACGTCATGCTCTTCACTGGTATTGTAGAAGCCATTTTTTTAAAAAAAGAAAAGGTCACGCTGGTATGTAGGGGAGGTCAACAATGAGATCCTTCCATGTGGCTCAAATCTTGTCCTATTAAACAGGAGGCACAAGAAAGAGCAGCACTGCAATTGGGTCCACAGTGCCTGGGAAATGAGAAAGGCTATATTAGGAAAGTGACCATATAGACAATAATATGGCATATAATGGATTACAAACAAGCTATCAAAACAAGCCAGTTTTGATACTGATGAACTGCGTAAAAAAAAAAAAGTATCTGGATATTTGTGCATTTCCACTCCAGTTCTGCAAAGATGAGGGATAATGTGAAAAATTTGTTGTCTTTTAAATGACTGAAAAATTACTGTTTTCAGATGACTGAAAAATTACTCTGATTACTAGAAAAAATATTCTACTGCAGCAAAAACAAGAAAGTGTCTTCGGTCACCTTAAGGAGTGAACCACAGTGCATCATAGGAACACAGAAAGTTGCATCCACACAAACGTAATTTGTATGGCACAAACTTGCCTTGCATAATTATTTTAAAAGCAATATTTATTAAATATATGTTGTTTTCCTCAGCTTGCCCATTTTTACAAAGCAATCTGTAAAAAAAGAAAGAATGAAAAAACAGTGCTCCGTCCATGTAAATGGATTAATGTCATGGTAATTATATGTTAACAACTTAACAGTTAAAAACTTAATTATTTTTGTCACTGACAGACAGGTAGAAACAGCCTTTAAAATGGAAACCTGCACAGGGAGTGAACTTATAAAATATTCTGTGTAATTGGAACAAGTCATCTTTTGTGACCATTAACCTCCGATTTTCAAATTAGTTCCAGATGGGTGCAGCCTTACAATTATGCTGAGGGAAAAAATGCTAATGGAAAATGTCCAAATATAATTTAAAGTGGAGCTTTTTACATACTTCACTGAGTGTACATCCTTCCTGAATTTGTCCCCCCCCTTTTTTTTTTTATTCATCTATCATTTGGTTGGTTTGGATTTTCAATAAAGAAATGCTACAGCCATGCACTGTACCCATCCAGCTGTTATAAATACTTTCTCTTCAACTTGAAGGTCATCATCATATCAGAAATTGTCAAAACCGAATTAGAGGTAATAAGGGGTTATGCATGTAACTCCTCTATTGACGTGACTCCTTTATGCACACACATGCCAGTCAGTGCTCAACGAAATTGTTGTTGTTGTTGTTGTTGTTTATAAACACCTGTGTATTTATTTAAATGGTGGTGGTGGAACAGTTGACAGATAGAATACATTCTTTGCATGTGCATTTTCCCAGGTTTCTTAGTTTGGAGGGGATAATGAATTTGATCACAGCTTAAGAATACTTTTACTCCTGTTTGCTGCAGCTTGAAAGATTGAATTAAAACATAATATGCATTGTTAAAACATCCTTGTGTCAAATTATTATGAATGTGGAATAAAAAGCAGGATATAACACTATGAAAGTGATATAAGAATGTGGATTATGCTCCAACAGTTATCAATGCAGTCCTGTACCACTATAAAGCAGTACCTCTTCCTTTTTCTTTTTTTTTTATTCTGCTCTAGCTGGGCTAGGCAAATACAGGGGCAAATCTAACAGGCACATCAACAGGGACGTCAAACATAAAGGTATTAGTCCAGTATAGGATCTGTTTAAAACGCTCAGGCCATAGCTAGGTCTAAGGTTTATTCCTGGATCGTCCAGGGGTCAAACCTGTTCATCTAGGTGACACACAGGGGATCCAGTGCTCAGGCAGGGGCGAACCCTGGATGATCCCAGGATAAACCTTAGGTCTAGCTGTGGCCCAAGAGACAGGGAAACGAATGATGTTGTTGAGATTCTCCCAAAAATCTGTGCATTGCTATTCTCCCCTTGATTTATGGTTGCATTTTTCATAAATGGGGAAATTGCACAAAATGAACAGCTATCAAATGTGAAAGTTGTGCCCAAAATTCCCTAATTGGCACAAATTTTCTCCATAGAATAAAGCATGGGGGATTTTAAAAAATGCACAATTTTGAGATTTGCAAAATTCAACAGGGAAATGTGAGCACATGTTTGATAATTTGCAAACATTTTCAGCAGATATGTTCTCCTGCTCATGCTTGCATTTGGGGTTGGAACAGGGCATGTTTCCATGTTTTGTAAGCAGAAACCACATCCCTCACCAAAGACTCCTGAACAAACTTAACAGTCATGGTCCTCTTCTGGATCAGTCAATGGTTAAAGAACAGAAAGCAGAGAGTAGGAATAAATGGTCAATTCTCCCGACGGAGGGAAGTAAATAGTGGGGTCCCACAGGGATCAGTATTGGGACCAATTCTTTTCAACTTGTTCATAAATGATCTGGAATTAGGAGTGAGCAGTAAAGTGGCCAAGTTTGCCGAGGACACCAAATTATTTAAGGTTGTTATTACACAAAGGGATTGTGAAGAGTTCCAAAGGGATCTCTCCAAGCTGGGAGAGTGGGCACCCAAATAGCAGATGTGGTTCAATGTAAGCAAGTGTAAGGTGTTGCACGTTGGGGCAAAAATAACCAACTTCAAGTATAATCTGATGGGATCTCAGTTGGCAGTGACCAAACAAGGAAGAGGTTTTGTGGTTGTTGTTGTCAGCTCAATGAAAATGTCAACCCAGTGTGCACCAGCTGTAAAGAAAGCAAACTCCATGCTAAGCATTATAAGAAAAGGAATTGAGAATAAAACTGCCAGTATCATACTGCCTTCATACTAAACTATGACGTGACCACACTTAGAATACTGTGTACAGTTCTGGTCGCCACACCTAAAAAAAGATATTATAAAGCTGGAAAAAGTGCAGACAAGGGCAACTAAAATGACAGAGGGGCTGCAGCATCTCCCCTATGAGGGAAGGGTGCAACAGCTGGGATTGTTTAGCTTGGAAAAATGCTAAAGGAGAGACATGACAGAGGTATACAAAATTATGCATTGTTTGGAGAATGTGGATAGGGAGACAGTTTTCTCCCTCTCTCAAAATGCTAGAACCTGTGGTCATCCCATGAAGCTGATTGGTGGGAGATTCAGAACAAATAAAAGAATGTAAATTATGGAATTCGCTACCACAAAATATAGCGATGGCTACCAACTTGGATGGCTTTAAAAGGAGATTGGATAAATTCCTGGAGGCGAAGGCTATCAATGGCTACTAGCCCTGATGGTAATGTGCTACTTCCAGTATCCTAGGCAGTAAACCTATATGCCCCAGTTGCTGGGGAACATGGATGGGAGGGTGCTGATCCAGCATAGCACTTCTTAGGGTCTTAGGTTCCTATACACCCCTAGCCTTGAGCATCTCCAGACTTATCAATCTATTGGGTTTTACAAGAAACAGGGCTTACCTTTTTGTGGCATATTTCAGTTCCACATTGCAGATCACTTCCACAAGATCTGGTGATGGGCAACAATTTGGATGTCTTTAAAAGTAGATTGGATAAATTCCTGGAGGAGAAGTCTATCAGTGGCTACGAGTCCTGATGGCTATGTGCTATCTCCAGTAGCAGAGTCAGTAAGCCTATATACACTAGCTGCTGGGGACCATGGGTGGGAGGGTGCTGTTGCACCTTATCCTGCTTGTGGGTCCTTGGTCGGCAGCTTGCTGGTCACTATGGGAACAGAATGTGAGACTAGATGGACCCTTGGTCTGATCTAGCATGGCTCTTCTTATGTTCATATGTAAAGATGGAAAAATAGATTTTCTAGTACTGTTTTGTTATTTGCTATGATTTCCTCTTTCACTTGCTTATTGTATTATGCAATCAAGTCTTACTTGTCATCTGTCTTCTAAAGCAAACATCTATATCAGTCTATGTGAGGTTTTTCTCCCCTCCTCCATTTCCTTTTTCTCTCACACACAGAGAACCATCAAAACAAATCAGTGATGCACCGATCTTGTTCCAAGTGTGACCTTTTTCATTTTGGTAACTCCATCAGCCCTTGTGCTTGTAAAAAATTCAGATTTCCTTTTGGTTCAGTGGTGCAAACATTATTTTTTATTTTACAATTTGCTCTTTGTGGTATACCCAGTGGGTACTTTGCTTTTGCTGGAAAGGAGTATCCCACCAGGCGAAAAATCAGAAGCTTGTAAGCTTTGAGGGGTTGGTTTGTTTCAACTCCTGCTGAGCAAATAGCTCACAGACAGCATCATAATAATACACATTCAGGCCAACAACATTTTAAGCATCTTGAGATGAAAAGGAAAACAGAGAAGGACTAAAGATGAATAGTTCAGCATCTCTACATAGTGTTATATATTCCATTCTGTTTTGAGGTTTGGTGAATCTAATAGAAAAACAGGGTTCAGAATAAAATTGGTATTACCTCACAACAACCTGGTTTAGACCTAAAGTTTTGCTTCAGTGTTTCCCACCCTTCCATGTTTATATTGAATAAATATATTCTCATCAATACGAGAATATATTTATTCTCTACAGCTGTTGATGGGGCTGCCCTTGAAGCTGCTCCGGAAGCTGGAGCTAGTGCAGAATGCTGCAGCTCGGCTGTTGTCTGGAGCTGCCCCTTTCCAGCATGTAACTCCTCTGCTGAGGGAACTGCACTGGCTGTCTATTCACTACCAGGCCTGGTTTAAGGTTCTCGTACTTGTATACAAAGCCCTAAACAACTTGGGACCAGGATACCTGAGAGAACGCCTTCTCCCTTACCAACCTGCCTGGTCACTGAGGTCATCCGAGGGCCTGCTCTTGGTGGTTCCACATAGATCCATCCTCTGATTGGAATCCACCAGGGGAAGAGCCTTCAGCGTGGTGGCCCCCCCTCCTGTGGAATTCCCTGCCTCTGGAGGTCAGGCAGGCACTAACCTTGTACTCCTTTCGGCGCCTCCTGAAAACATCTTTATTCCAAGAAGCCTTTCCTTAATATGCAGCCTTGAATCTGTTTTTGCTTCTTTAAAATTTTGTTTTAACTGTTTTATTCTGTTTTTATTTTCATTTTATCTTGTACACCGCTCCGAAATTTTTCAATGGGGAGCGGTATATAAATATTCTAAATAAATAAATAAATAAATATGAAAACAATCTTTAAATTTAGTTAGGTTTTTCTTTCTAATACTTAATTGGCTTGGAATAGTATATTCAGAAATGGAGAATGCCTTACCTCACTCACCAAGCAGAACATTGCACTATGAAACAGTATGAAAGTGGTATATGGTATGTGTCAATGGGCCCCAATGGTTGGCAGTGCATTTCAGTACCACTATAACACAGTAGTGTGGCTCCTGCTTTTATATACTGCTTTGATTTGATAGTACAATATCCTACTTGGTGTAGATCTGGCCCTTATTGGCTTTGACTTGCTCCTTCCTTTTCATCATTTAGATGCCAAGCAAAGGGGGGTTGGTTACCTTGATTATTCCGGCCCCCCATACTCCAGTGACTAAATAAATACTATGTGGCTACAACATCAGAAACAAGTTGCATCAGTTGTTTCATATCAGAATGAGAATTGCCGTTCAAGAATGCCCCTAAAGAAGGATTCATTCCAAAATGCACTGGGCCTTAGTAGACATCTTTGTGTTAAAGTAGAATATTTCTCCTTTCTTTTCCATGTGATTGGTGATCCCATTTCTTTTTCCTCCAACAGTGATCCAGCTTTCCCCCCATCCCCTTTAACCCCACTTTGCTTAACATCTAATCTGATGAGGAGTTCTGGAGAACTCAAAAGCTTGCTCACCATTTTGTGACAAAGGACCACTGTGGATGCTAGAATTTTCTCCACTGGTTTTATTTATTTATTTATTTATTTAAAACATTTGTATCCTGTCCTATATCATTAAGATCTCAGGGCGGCATACAGATAAAAGCATACAGTATAAAACAAATAAATATACACAGCTAAAAACAAATTAAACCATGAACCATGTTAAAACAATATATAATTTAAAAGCAGTAAAATCATTAAAACAGTTAAAATAATGTGTCATCTTAGTGAATTTAACCATTAAAGGCTTTGTTAAAAAGCCATGTTTTAACTTTGCTGTACTCAATAATATATCCGCTAATTTGTTTGTTTGTTTGTTGATTTATTAGAGATAATTTTTCTTTCAAACTGAATCCTTCAAGATGGCTGACATCAAAGTATGGATACTGTTGTTTTTATACTGTTTTTATGTTTTTTTAAATTTTTGTATACTTTTAATGTTTACTATTTTTAATTGTTGTAAATCCGCCCAGAGAGCTTCGGCTGTGGGGCGGTATATAAATGTAATAAATAAATAAATAAAAATAAGCACAAATACAAACAAAAAACCTGTTAGCATAAAACCATAATGACTTGGATCTAAAGTTAAGATAACTTAGGGTGCAATCCTATGCGTGTTTAGATGGAAAAAAATAGTTCTACAACTCCCAGCATTCCCCAGCCCACCATTCCATCTAAACATGCATAGGATTGTGCCATTATGGGAATTCATGGAAGGACTCTACTGTGTTTCTGACTAGCTAAAAGATCTGGAGAAGGTGTGAACATATGAGAGAGAGAGAGAGAGAGAGAGAGAGAGAGAAATGGAAAAAAGAGTTACCAGTGACAAAGAAGGAAAGGAGATATGGAAAAGGGGATGGGGGGAAATAAGAGTGGTTCTGAGAAGGCCAGAAGAAAAATTAGAATATTGATGGAGAAATAAGTCAGGACTGAGGCCATTTGCTCATTGCCAAAAAAGAGGAAAGATATTAACAAAAAAAGAACACCAATTTGCATAATATTTGCATATACAGATGTAGACCTATAAAAGCAAATTTAGAAATGACTTTAATTTAAGTAGAAATACAGTGCACTCACCATAGTGGAGAAGACTAATTAGGTGACCAGTTTGCCTGCTCAGTCTGCTGTCCAGGAGCTACCTGTTGATGGACAATTTCAGGGCCCCCGTTCTCTCTTGAAACCAGATTTGGATAGGACACCTCTTCACAAAGAAGACATGTTCAGATAGAAGACATTGTATACACATCTATATATCATTAGTCTATGGTTAAATGTGTACCTGTTGTAGCTCTGTATTTTTTGGTGAGTATTTCTGTGGTGAGAGAGACATGAATGGCTGAAGGAATGGTGGGTTTGCATATGGGTGTGTGTGATTGGCTGAGCGAGTGAAGGGGGTGTACTATATAAACTGTGTGTTGTGCTTTTGGAGTCAGATAAGGATATAGATAGGATTTGGGGAGGGGGAGGTCTGTGGTTATTTGTGAGAGTGTGATCTAGAGTACTGTGTATAAGAGAACATATATAGATAGAGCCATTAAGTGTTACTTGTTTATTATTCAACAACTTATTACTGTAATTAACAAAGCTTTGTTTATTAAACACTACATCTTCTCTTACTATGTAAGAGGTAGGTAATAAATGGAACAGTACAGGGTTATAGGGTAAAAAAGGGTTGGTCCTGAGCCTTAAAAGTCCCAGTGGCAGCAAATCCCATTGTGTGTGTGAGAAGGTGGACCCGGCTGAGATGAGAAAGGCCTTAGACAAGAGGAATTCTCACTAGGGCCTTAGCTAGACCTAAGGATTATCATTCCTGCCTGCTCCCGGGATCCCCTGTGTGTCATTTGGATGTACAGGGATGATCCAGGGACGATCTCGGGATATAGGCCTGGTCTAGCCATGGCCTAGGAGAAGGCAGGAATGCCACAGTGATTCCCCCCACCCCGTTTGATCCTGCCTCTGAAATTGCATTTCTACATCAAGAGAGGCATGAGATGGAGTCAAGGTAGAGAAGCCAACAACCATCCTATAAAAACAAGCCTCCTCCTCCTCCCACTTCTAGAAATGCTGTTGATGGGAAATCTGGCCCTTTTTGCTCTCACTGCTGTTCCACATCTGGCCTGACTTGACTTGCACTTGTGAGCTAAGCATGGGTTTTCCCTTCACTCCAGGGACATTTTATGTTAATGTGTGTGTGTATGTGTGTGTGTCATAATTTGTGCAAATCACATCTGCAATTTGTGTAATGTCCACACATTTTCATAATATGTGCAAATTGTGGTTGTAATTTGCACAAATGAAAAACCCAAAACTGTCTAGCTGGCCTGACCTGCTGAAGATCAAGTTCAGCCAGCTAATGGAAGATGAATTGAAGTCTGGGACGGGGGACAGTGAAAGCTGCCCCCCCCTGACAGATTCCTCCAACGTCCCTCTCTTCTACCAGAGACTACCAAGTTTAAACTGACAGTGTACATTGTTTGGGCTGTAACTGGGCAGCTGTAATATTGAAGATAATGCACTAGTGAACTCTCAATGCGGCTGAGGTTTGGTGTTAAATTACAAACCCAAGCCAGACAACACAATTTATTGGCATGACTTTCAAGGTTAGAGACAGCTGAGCTGAAAATCCAGCTACATACTGCTGCATCCCTCTTTGCTGCTTAATTTGGTGTCTAGAAATTTCAAAATTAGGATACAGCTACTTATCCCTGAAGCACAGGGGTCGATAACCTTTATCTTGGCTTATTGAATAAACCTTATAAAGAGCATTATCATTTTATTATTCCCATAATTACAGCAGAGAACTTCGGTAACCTTTCATTTGAATGCTTTCCTCTGAATTTCACATGCATTATATTTGATTCCACTCCAGCAAGGCTGAAGACAAAGCATATGGTAAAACATTTATCCATTGAAACACATTTGGCTTTCGTGAACCTATTTTGTTTATATTTGATTAGGGGTGGATGAAATCACTGAACATTCGCCCCAGGGAAACTTGCCCCACTGCTGCTGGCACCCACCCCTGCAAGCAGGGGCTATGTGAGCCTTTAATGCTGCCCATTGGAGTGGGGGGTGCAAAATTTCCCAATCTACACTACCAAAAATAGATTTGCAAGACCTAGAAAGTTTTAAGGCTGATCTGCAAAAAGCGGCCAGAGAAAGGAAGCTTTCCACCTGTTGGTAGCAGAAAATACATGTGAAAGGACCTTCTGCCTGTTTTCCCTTCCACTCCTAGCATTGCCAGTCCGTGACGACACAAATTTTATTGATGCAATATTTGAAAGTTCGTTTCTTTTTTCCTAGCACACTGTTTGTCATAGCGGTAGTCCTCATGTAATTGTATTTTACTTTTATAAATGCATAGAATACCAAACCAGATTGGGACCATGGCATTGGCAAGGCAGCTTTAACCACTTCCCACCACTACATCCCCTATTGGAACCCCCCTTCCCTGCATCCTATTTGCAATGAGGAGAAAGCTCTGACGGGTACCCACTAGAACCTTCCTCCCATTATGATTACCTCCTCCCATAATGACTAGCAAGTGTGTTGGGGATCAATGGCATTGCCCCATGCTTTGTTCCGCATTCCACAAATACCCCCACAGTTCCTCTCCCCTACATGGGCATACCTAGCTTGGACCATAGTTTGTGCATTGGGGGTCTGCTTGAGCCGCCCATTAGTGTTGCTGGTTTGGAGTGACACTGATTGAATTTTGTATTGAAACTTTTCTACAGAAAGTCCACACTGATTACGTTTGTGGAAAAGATTAATCTGAGGTGGATTAATAATAAGAACGTCATTAGTAGTTGTGAATCACTTCCAGTATATTCTTTCAATTTCTTCTAATGTCCCAGAAGAGTATTTGCATATGAGATACTAGCACGATCTTTCATTTTGAAAATGTGCATCATTTCAGAAAAAGCGTCACTTCTTCTCAGCAGGGGCAGATCACATCATACTATCTGCATCAGTAACCTTTTTGGGCTTCAAGGTTTATTGGAGGAAAGGCTTAACTAATTACATGTTGAAGATTGGAACTTCTAGCTACAAACGATGAAAATAGTCTCCTATTGAACCACCATTTAAAAACCCAACAGAGATAACAAAGTCAGTTTTCTCCAGAACTATGATGACTCGTCTTTTGAAATAATTTCCCATGAGCTCACCCACAAAGAGAAAGACTTTCAAATAAGCTACATTGCCAACATGATAAATGCACAATCCATTTCAATACCTTTGCTGATTTGCAGAATAGTGAAATCCTAATTTACCTCCAGCAGGAAATTTACCATTTTCACTTTTAAAAAGGCCCATCTATTTCAAACACAATGATGGCAGTTTTTCCCTTGGTATCGGAACACAGGATATTGTTATTGTCAGTGACATGAGTGCACTGAATAAAGAAGAGATCCCTAAATGTGCTGGGATGTTTAAAGCTGACACGAAAGGGACAAAATGGATTGCGCATTTATTCAATGATCATTCAGAAATAAGAGGTTGCACTACACAGGAACCAGATCTGTTGTTTCAACCCACCAATCCATCTATCCATTTATTTCAGATATTTTAGGTTGGCCATATTATTATTTTTTAGATAGTAATTTGGTGATCCTTCTATCACTGAATACGGTCCCCTCCCCCAAATTTGAGATATGATGGGAAACATGAATTGAATATATGACAATAAATTTGTATATACTGGCAGGAACCAGGTAGGTTGTCCCATCTCTCCCACTAAATGTGGAGGAAACTGTGAAGGTGCTTGTCCCCTAAATCATAGAATCATAGAATAGCAGAGTTGGAAGGGGTCTACAAGGCCATCGAGTCCAACTCCCTGCTCAATGCAGGAATCCACCCTAAAGCATCCCTGACAGATGCTTATCCAGCTGCCTCTTGAAGGCCTCTAGTGTGGGAGAGCCCACAACCTCCCTAGGTAACTGATTCCATTGTCGCACTGCTCTAACAGGAAGTTTTTCCTGATGTCCAGCTGGACATCAGGAAAAACTAGCAATGCTCTGTGAGAATCCCACCACCAATAACAAATTTGTGGAGAATACTTTCACGTTGTTCCATATTAAATATTGTTTCAGAACAAAGTTTATCCTTATTATAGCCTCCTCTCAAATGGGGACAACTACCAGGCATTGCCAAGACATATGAATTAAAGAAGCAGTAGGAGCATTATATCTCCAACAACTATGCAAGTTAGACAAACCCTCATTAAAAAATGTTGGGGAGTCCAATAAACCCAAAACGGGGGGGGGGGGGTGTTGGTGTTTTTCCCCCTGAATATGACATAGCCTAAGATTTATTTATTTATTTATTACATTTCTATACCACCCAATAGCCGAAGATCCACAGAAGCTTCAGATACTAGGGCAACAATCCATTGATTAGGCAAAATAGGACACTCCAATTATCTATTCCAATCCTGTCTTAAACCATGGGTATCATATATATATATATGGGTTGTGGATTGCCATATCTGCTATAAAACTACACAGTTAAAGCCTAACTTTGCTGAAACAGCATCTAAACTATGTCTTCTGTGGCTTCATGTGGACAGCTCCCCTGCTAACCTGAATCTCCGGATATAGACAGCTTCTGATAAGGTACGAGGTGGCAGGAATGGGATAGTGTGCTCAGTTCATGCAGACCCATGAACTGCATCCTAAAACATTGGAAATGTAAAATGTCCCATGTGGAGCGGTCCTGTGGATGCACTTAGGTAGTGTTCATTAACGTTTCAGCCAATGCAATTATGCTGATCCCTGGGGACATTTGCATGCTCATATTTGCTATATAAATTGCTGCCAGTCAGGAAATGTTCCCTGTCAGAATGGTCTCACTGGCTCATATGTTGCATCTTCCATTTTACTATGGTGATGGGAATACTCTTCATGAAGGATTTTAGAGTGCATAAACTGGCTCGATGTGTGTTTCTGTTGGCTGACTAGCAAGATATTGTGAATGGATGCATAAGTATAATGACACTGACACACACACACACACACACACACACACACACACATATATATAGGAAAGAGATGGTGAAGTGGGACGCAGGGCAGATGGTGCCTCCTCCCCCCACACACTTTTTTTCAGATTGTATGAAAAACAGCATCTGTGCATGCAACCTGATGTTTCAACTCTTGTTGTCATGACACTCCTTTAGTGTAGAAATGTTTTCATTTTCATAAACTGTTCATTCTAGCAAGGCACCTCCAGCCTTCTTCAGGAAAAAGAAGAGTGGCTACATAATTACTACCCCCCCTCCACACACATACACTTTAAAAGAGATAGCCATAATCTATGTTATGGTTATATATTATATTATTATTATTATTATTATTATTATTATTATTATTATTATTATTATTATTATTACATTTATATCCTGCCTTTTTCCCTCCAAGGAACCCATGGTGGTGTACATAATCCTCCTCCTCTCCATTTTATCCTCACAACAACAACCCTGTGAGGTAGGTTGGGCTGAGAGTCTGTGACCGGCCCAAAGTCACCAAGTGGGTTTCCATGGCCAAGTGGGGACTAGAACCCGGATCTCCCAACTCCCAGTCCAACACTTTAGCCACTACACCACACTGGCTCTCTATGATATGGACGTCTTGTAAAAAAAAAAAGAAAAAAAAAGTTGACTCTCCGGATCCTTTCAAATGCAGCGTAATTAGGGACCATTTACAATAAGCAATGCACATTCTGTCCCAGTGTTTAATAGTGTCTGAATTTGTAGTTTAGATTGTAGTGTCTCATAAAACAAAAAGATGATGAGAAGGCTCTTGGGTTTAGATGCCTGCAGCATTTCTACCCTGTAGTTATCACTGAGGCCTGCTGTACCCCAACTGCAAAGCTTGCACAAGTTGGGGACCAAGAATGTCTGGATGCAAATGTCTTTTGTTCTTGTTGAATAATGGAAGTAAGAGACTTATCCATAGCTCCACCCACTTTTGCTTTTGGCCCATTGCTGGAATGAGGATTCTTATTGGTTTTGACCAAGGCACTGCAGAATGCAACAGGAAAGATATTCCCCATTCTTCCTAGACCCTAGATAAGCCTTCCCCAAACTGATGCCCTCCAGATGGGTTTGACTACAATAGACATGCTGACTGAGGATGATGGGAGTTGTAGTCCAACCCTTCTAGAGGACATCAAGGGGAAGGTGCCCTAGGAAAATTAAAAGCCAACAAAAAGGGAACTCCGTAAGAAATGCCCCAAAGCCAAAAGCAAAGGAGTAGACAAAAATGATGTTTTAGTCAATAATAACAACAACAACAACAACAACAACAACAACAACAACAACAAAATATCTGACATGTTTCAGACCACAAACAGGTCCTTCTTCAGAGTAATCTAAAGAAACAACCTCCAATATTTATAGTCTTACATATTCTTGTATTCAGCATTATAAATTAGGGCTGTGGATGGAACCCCCGATCCACTTCAGATCCCAATCCGCAACTTCTGGATCGGGTCCACTCTGCACTGATCCACCAGTGGTCCGCTCTGCTTCCCTGCGGAGCTCCGGATCCGAATCGGAGCTCTGTTACCCCCCCCCCCCAAAGACTTCCATTGAAATTCAAATGCCTATAACTTCTTTTCTGTTAACGTTAGAAACCTCAAAATCAGCACCATGAGACCATATCCAAGTATCCACCTTCTTGCCCAGTTGGAAGGAAATCTGAGCCTCTGCTGATTTTTGGAGAATTTTTGAATATCCTACACCCCATTTTCAGAAATGGGATTTACTCCAACATTTTTACAGATACAAACTTGGAAGTGGGCACCCTCACAGATGCCATCTATATCCACATTCATGGCAAGTTTCAAGCAAATCCCATCATCCCCTGATTTTTGGCAGTTTTTTTTCCCTTTTAACTCACCTCAATTCAAGTCTCCTGCTAGAACTCCATCAGTTTTCACGTTAGAAACTTCAAAATTGGCACCACGAGAGCTTATCCATGTATCCACCTTCATGCCCAGTTGGAAGTCAATCCAAGCCTCCACTGATGTCCAGCTGGACATCAGGAAAAACTTCCTAACTGTTAGAGCAGTGCGACGGTGGAATCAGTTACCTAGGGAGGTTGTGGGCTCTCCCACACTAGAGGCATTCAAGAGGCAGCTGGACAACCATCTGTCAGGGATGCTTTAGGGTGGATTCCTGCATTGAGCAGGGGGTTGGACTCGATGGCCTTTTAGGCCCCTTCCAACTGCTATTTTATGATTCTATGATTCTATGATTTTGGGGGAATACATGAAAAATTCCCAACCAAGGACAGTATGCCCATAAGGAAACCATACCTGCCCAGAGGGATCCATTGCAAAGTGCTTGCCCATAGCAATCAATAGCACAGATGATTTGGGGGAATCAACATTTTTTTTTCCAAATCAGGATGTTTATCTCAGGTGAAACACTTCCAAAAATGCACTCTCTCTCTCTCTCTCTCTCTCTCTCTCTCTCTCTCTCACACACACACACACACACACACACACCAAGAGCGTGCAATGCAGCTGCCTTTTATCACACGGAAGGGTACCCTCCCTGAGTCAAAGCAAGACACACACAAACCAGGAGGGCAGAGAGGCAGGCAGAGACGTACAACTATGCCATAAATCTATGGGAAAGTAAGTCCCACAACAACTGCACCCAGGCGGAGGCGGGAAGGCAGGCATGCAGCACACATTTCTGGAGGCACAAGGAAGTGAGCCAAGGATTATTTTAAAGCCAGTAATGCAAACCGTCCCTCTGAGGCAGGAACAGCACAGAGAGATGCCTTTTCTTTTGCATCCCATAACTAGGGGACTAGGAGGATAAGAGTAGATTGACTGCACTGTGATCACAGCCATTAATAATGTTAATAATAGCACTACTAATATTAATAGTAATAGTAGTAGTAATAATAATTGTAGTAATAATAATAATAATAACAACCACAACAATAAGGAGTTGAACCACAATGAAAGCCTGCCTGACTTCACTGAAGAGGGAAAGCCAGGAGAACTTGGGCTATGGGGTGTATAATAAATGAAATAAATAAACAAACAAACAAACAAAGGAGGGATGGAATTAAAAGCAGCAGTGTTGCTGAATCACAACAACAAGATTTTTTTTTTTTTAAAGGCTATGTCTGTCTTTTACCAGTAAGAGGAAAATGGATGTGCCCAGTAGGAGGGGGAACTGTGCCAATTTGACTGGCCCTGTCTAGGTACCAGTCTTTCAGAAGCTACCTTACACTTCAACTCATGACAGGCATAGTAGCTTCTTCCACTGGTTAATCTTTGGAGGGTTCTGAGGACACTCCGAGGGCAGGAGTGTGCACTGGGCACATCCACATGCCCTAGGGGACCTCATCCCCTTGCACCACATCTATTCATTTGTTCACCATGGTTAGGGTGGGTAGCAGTGCTGTGTTTCCTATCTGTTATTTATTTGCTTAGTATATGATTTCAGGTTGTGTTTGTGTGTTTGGCGGGGCTACTCTTTCAAAAAAACACTGGGAAAAGTTCAGAGACTAAGAAAGAAAAGTTTCCCAGTATTCCAAGTTACTAAGTATCTCGTTTTGCTTATCCCCCCTCCAACTTTGGGATTGGAGGATGCTTCCATCAGGTGATCATGATTGAGAGTTGAATCTGCCTCTCAGCGCTTCAAAAAAAGGTACCCCTCCTGCTATTTTTACCCTATTTTTTAAAAAAATTATAGCAAGCAAACCACAGCATGCAAAGTGCTGAAATTAGGCACAAATGACCCCCACCCACCACCCTCTCAGCACAGCAAGTTTCAAGGAGGTAGCTTGAAAAACAAAAACGTTATCCACTAATCTTTTCTGCAATACAATCCTATGGGGAAAATATCCAAAATGGCGGGTGGACCGCTCCACGTCAAAGCGAATTATTCACTTTCAGTCGCTTCTCTTCACCATGCTTCGCTAGCCACCCGATCTGCTTCTCCTCCACCTGTAATGGAGGCGAAGCACCCTGATTCACTTCTGCTTTTCTGAACTGAAGAGAAGCGGATCACAGCCCTATTATAAATAAATAATAAAATTATACATCACCATACAAAGATATAAAATGCTGTTAAAATACATAAAGAAAGAGAGGCTCAGAAAATACAAACCATGTAGAAACATTTTCATCTCTTTGACATAAACTGACTTAGTGTAATTTATTTATTTATTTATTTATTTATTTATTTATTTATTTATTTATTTATTATATTTTTACACCGCCCAATAGCCAAAGCTCTCTGGGCGGTTCACAAAAATTAAAACCATGCAAAGCATAATAAAGCGACCAACAGTCTAAAAACATAAATAAAAAATACAATATAAAAAGCAACAAGTGTGGCTGTTTGTACATAGTTTGCATATTTTGATGGGGGTGGGCAGGCAGAATGGTCGGCTCCATATTAAAAAAGAAAAGAAAACGGTGGAGAATATTCGAAGAAAATTTTGAAAAGTGGTCTTTTTTTTTGAGAAGTTTTTGGCTCAACTCACCATGGCTTTATAGTCAATGTTCTATCACTAGTCATAGAGATTTTTCAGATGGGGGGGTCATGTTTCCTTCCTGTCACTTTGAAGCATGCTTCTGTCCCACAACAGGGATGAACAGCTTCCTCTTCCTTCACGAGCTGAAGAGGAATTAAACAAAGATCATGAGATCACACTGCTTTCCTTGCACACAACAGAAAGTGGTGGCACATTTTGTTGTAGGAGGAAAAATAGGATTTTAAAGGGTCTTTTTTTAAAAAAAGAGAAAATGACCAGATGAAGTGGGAGGCGCACAGAAGGTGGACGGAATCATGAAAAGAACCCGTGAAAATCCACGAGTTCCCAGTAACGAGCATGCTATAAAACATTCTTGAGCTGATCCTCATAAATGTTTCCATATCATCTTTCGGGTTTGGCTTTTCCCTTATCAGAATGGTCTGGTATTGTTCCTCATTTAATATTTCCGCAATTGTTGATGTACTGATACAACATTTCCATAAGATACTGGGCAAAACAGATTCAGATTAGGTGACTTAATCTTATATTCTTGCTTCTATTTGACTGTGTAATGTGTTTTCTTTGCATAATAGGGCCCTTGAGATATGAGTTGAAGCTACTTAATTCACCAGTTCTGGCACTCGGAAAGATTCCCTTAAATCCTTTCTTTTTAAAATTTTTGGTCTGGAGCTTTATTAAATATATTTTCATTCTGCACAAATGACACATCCAAGGTACTAAACACACTAGCAAAAATAACTCATTTCAGACTTGGCAATAATTAAATTATTGGCAGTAATTCAGCAACAAGTTAGAAATATACTTGTTCTTCATATTTATTTTAGGGCAAGGCTAAATGTTCAATTATCCCAAAATTGTTATAATTTTTGGATGATGCTTTGAGTCCCTGATATTGTTTGGGGAGGATGGCACCATTTTCTCTCTCTCCCAGAATGCTAACTGTTAGGGTGGTCGGGTGGCCTAGTTTACAGAGTGCAGTCCTCTATTGTTCAGAACCTGCAAAGGACAGAACTCTTTTTTGATGGTCTGTCTGATTTAAAGTCAAAGAGCCATCAGGAGGGAGAGCAAGAGATGCCTTGAAGTTTCCCATCAACACTTTGCACTGGGACAGTGGGCTGAACAGGCACAGAGGTCATCTAGTCAGTCTCCTCCACTATGGTGTGATGTCTTGCATTTTTATTTAAATAATCATCATTTCTAAATTTGCACCTATACGTATAAATGTGCCTATGCAAATATTATACAAATTGCTGCTGCTTCTTTTTTGAAATGGATTTCCTCTTTTTTGGAAATGCATCAATGGTCAACCTAACCACAAGTAGTTTTGTGTGCACACTCACACATACACACCTCTGTGTATCAGACCTAGAAGATGAAACTGCTGCCACTCACCATTGTAAGCAGGTCTCCCTGAAATGTGTGAAATATGCTTTGCCTTCCAACACCTTAAAGCCTATAAATGAGGTGGCAAAGTTGGATGGAAGGATTTTGTTTCAGGTGTTTGCTTGTTTACAATATTTCTCAATCACATTTCAAGAGAGAAATGTTCACAATATTGAACAAAGTGGGTTATTTGACCACCGCCCCCAACCATCCCTTTGCATAACAGGTAAAAGACTTCTGTTACATATTTCTGTTTATTTGGGAATAGTGAACTAAGAGATGAATTGTTCCATAGCCATGTCAGTATGTTTCATATACAGAATCTTTAGTAGCCCTATTCAAGCTCTATAAATCTGTTTAAGTTGAACATGTGAGGAGGAGAAGCTCCCTGGTCCCAGCTAGGCACGTCATGGGTGTCTGACTGGGTCCGGGAATCTGACTCTCCCCGCCTCCACCCCCTGGATACAGCTTGCCATGCTATGGCATGTTTGCAGGCCTGCACGTTGAGTGTCCATGCAGCCTGATGAGTGCCCAGCAGTTATCCACCCTTGTCCAGAGCTTCCATTGCTACACACAAAGGAGACTCCAGAAATTACATATTTCCTACATCATTTATTCATTAATTATATTTTTATACTGTCCATCAGCCGAAGTTCTCCAGGCAGTGCACAATGAAAAACCATAACATATAACAGGTATAAATTTAAACATTAAAAAGATAAAAAGACTATATAAAGCAGCTACATTAAAAACCAGAGAAAGCCTGCAGATGTCTTCAGGAGGCATTTAAAAGATATTATGTTTTCTGCATCCCAAACCGCATGAGGGAGGGTCCTCCAGAGGGTGGGGGCCACCACAGAGAAGGCCCTCCACCAAGGTTCTTCATGTCAGGATTCCATTTGTCTCAGAAGGGCCAGAAGGGCCTGCTCTGAGGATTGCAGTTGTCAGGTGAAGACCTTTTTATTCTCCCAGCATTTTCAGTCTATAAATAAATTTTAACTAGGTGTTTTAAATTTGTAATTTTGCATTGCTGCTGTTTTTATCTGGTTGAGCTTTTATATTGTATTTTATATTATGGTTTTATACTGTTGTTTTATACTTTGAATATTTTTAATTTTTGTGAACCGCCTAGAGAGCTCCAGCTATTGGGCGGTACAGAAATGTAATAAATAAATAAATAAATAAATAAATAAATAAATAAATAAATAGTTGTCATCTGGGTGTATATAAGGGAAGGCAGTCTGCTAGGTAAACGGTGTGTAAATGGTGGCCAGAAGGCCACATTTACACTAAGGAGGAAAAACATAATTTCCAGAGCCTCCATTGTGTGCAGTAATGGAGTCTCCAGGCAAGGGCAGATGGGATCGCAAGTCTGTTGGATGCTCACCGTACCTCAAGGAAAGATGGTGGGGGCAGATTGGTGAGCATCCGACAAAACGGACACAGGTGAGTCTGCCATCCCAAGCCCCAGCTGCTCCTTGCACTCTTCGTTCACCTTATACTCATAGAGGGTGACTTCTGAAGAGGAGAGCTTCCTGTATCCATGGAGGGTCTTCACACAATCATAACACTGATTTTTCCTGCCTTCAAAATCATGCAGAGCATATCCACAGATACAGGAGTTTTTCCTCTTCCAAACGCTCCCCTCCGCATGGACAAGGTGACAGAAATGTATGGGAATGGAGCGTGGCTAGTGCGCTCTCTCTCTCTCCTTGCATGTTTAGCCTACTCAGATTTATAATGTTTGAATAGTGCTGCTGCATGTTTGTTTATGCACTTCTTTCTCTTTTTAAGCAAGCTTTTTTTAAAAATAAACTTTAAAGGCCCACTCTTAGCAACATTTCTACTGTTTCCTCCAGTACACCAGTTATGAATAATTCATCTTCCAGGCATCCACAGACAGCTGTGATATCTTCTCTCTTGGATGACAGCCAGTTGACCTCTTACCCCCCATACTGTGTTAACAGATCATAGCAAGGAGCTTGGAGGCACCTGGTAGGTAAAAAAAAACCCTGTTCATGTCTGATCTAATCTATAGGAGAGGAATGAGGGGCAGCATAGGGCAATTGTATCAGTGAGGTCTGTGCTCTCAGACTGCTGTTATTATCAAATGGTTATAGGAATTTTGGGAAATTCTATTGCACCTGAGGAATAGATCAACTTCTCTTTTCTCAAGGGATGGGTGGAGTCTACTGATTTATAGGAGTTCCAAAAACTGTACAGAAGGAGCAAGCAATGCTCATTCTTCATGAAAGTAGGCCAGACTGAGCAGGCCCAAAATGCATCCACCAATCATGCACTCCCTAAAGCCAGCCCAAATTCTGGATTTTGTGGAATTCACTGCAACTGGATTTTTGTTCCCTGCAGTCACTAATTACTTAAAGTTGGTTGGTAGTTAGTAGTTGGAGAGACTTGAAGAGAGAGTCGGGGTTAGTCTGCTGTATAGGATAGATCAGTGTAGGGTCAATGTTTATTGTTTTGAGGATAAAAGGGAGCAGGAGGAGCAAAATTACAAATGTAGAGGGTAGAGTAGCAAGGATACAATACATCTTTATTGTAACAACTAAGTATTGAAACAAATGAAACCATAAGCTTGATAAAATGTGTGAACTTCTTGTTAAGTAAAAGCTATTTTGTTTCACCCTGGATTGGATTTCTTTAGTACTGAGGTTAGGTACTGATTTATATGGAGGCAGCGGTAAAATAGAAGGTGAATAAAAGGTGCAAAAAGTGCCAAGCTGTTTGCTGTGGAACTTAAAAGGGGTTGGAGAATCACAGAACCAGTGGGGGAGTAAAAAGGGATGCCCAGAGGTGGGAACAGAAAGAAAAAAAATCCACAGAGTGGGCAGCCACATACCAATTGCATTTATGGTTGGGATCCTTTAAAGAGAAAAGTAAAAAGGAGTCTTGAGGGGAACGGTTTGTGACAGGGTGCATCTCCATCTTCGTACCACACTGCAATTTCAGAGACATTGATTTTTGTTTGTTTTGTTTCAGAGCCTGCTTAGCCCCACCCGGAGGCCAGCTGCAGTACATTAGAGCTCTCTGGTCAGAGCCTGACTCCAGAGGAGTCACTTTCTCCTGTGAAGTCATTATTTGCAAGCAAGCACTCCTTCTCAATGGAGACCTACTGGTCTGTTGCTTGAGGCAACAATGTTCCTGGGGGTCAGGGGGTGGCTTAGCTTCTGCTTCAGAGGCAGAACTCCCTCCCTCTGATAGGGATGAACTTCCAGACATTTCCCCTGAGGTCCAGGTTCTTCTTGTGTGCTGAAAATGAATGGTCTGGGGTTGACCTCACTTTCTGGAAGCTATTTCTTCCTCTGAGGAGGATTCCTCCAGTGGTGTCATGGCAATGTTTCATTCAGACACTATATGTTCTTGAGAAATCAGTGATAATAGCAGATGTTAATGCACTTTTAAATTACATCCCTGTGATGTGGAAATTAACTGACGAACATCCCAAATAATACATCCATTTTTTTGGGCACAGGTAGGGATTTATGAGAAATTCATTTCAGCTCATTTTTTATCAGGATTTCTCCCATTTCTTGCCTTCTGGAGAAAACACAGACACAATCTGTCTGTACATTTCTAAGTTCACAGTATGATTTTTAAAATGCACTTGAAAATGCATACTTTTGACAAATATGCACAAATGTGCTTTAATCAATTGGAGAAGAATGTATATATTTCAAAGATGGGCACAATTGATGCATGCATTTGGAAAACACACACACAAAAACACACATGGGCTCAAGCAAAAGACTCAGTTTGATATGAACTTGAGTCAGAATGAGCTTCAAAATGGAATTCAGTCAAAGTTTGCCAATTTCTACATCCCTAGTTAGCCATAGGGCCTTCCTACAGCTGGCTATCACATGTCAATAACAGCTAAAATATGTAGAAAACTTACTTGCAGATATGGCATGGTCAAATTAGTTTAGAAAAGTGGTTTTCGGAACAGTAATGAAAAATCCCTCTTCCAGATAATTTCTAAGAAATATAGCCTAGTCTATAATGTTACAACAAAGATATCATTTGAATAAATTACCCTGTGATTGAAAAGGTTTTCCTCTCTCACACACTTGTTTTTGTGACATGCTAGTTGATTGAAATAAAATAATAGCCAAGGGAAATTGATGTGATGAAATTACCTTTAAAATGGCATCTTATTAAGATGAGACACTGAAATGAGAACACAGTGTCCCTGTGTATAAAGATAACTTACAGTCTAGACTAGACAATCCAAGAAATGTGTGGCTGTGTTTCGCAGGTTGTGATTGTCATCACCCATGTGTTATTTATGATACCACGTGTGCAGGGCTGGATTAAGGCCAGCTGATGCCCTAAGCACAGCCCAATAATGCTGCCCTGTTGGCCCTTCCATTGCTTAGCTGACAAGACATGGAGGCAGGATCTAGACTACTGCTTTAAAGTGGTATTGAAGTTGGTATTGGGGCCCATGGCACATACTGTATACCACTATCATCCTGCTTTCATAGTGTTATATCCTGCTTGGTATAGATGTGTCATAAGACTCAATGTGCTGAAGTTTTCTCTTTTGTGCATCACTTAATTGAACATATTTCATCTTTGGGTCTGAAAAGTACAGAAGCAAAAATAAATAGACACACACACATACACATACACACACACACACACACAAGAATATAGATCATATATATTTATAATGCTTATAAAAACACTGAAAATCATGCAAAAGACATTGGTAAGACAGTCAAACATACTGAACTCTAGGTATATGTTGAGACAAAGATTGTCAGGAAGTTATCTCAGATGTCAGATGACGTCGTGGGACACACAGAGCCTAAAGCTGATTGATTGGGTGTCAAAATAAAGCACAAATAATAATAAAAATTGCTGTTCTTAGAATATGCCGCTAGGCTCTTTCTATGAATCTGGAACTCCTTAAAATTAGATGGCTACAGCTATGGTACCAATACTCTGTGGTGCCCCCCCTCCCTTAGTGCCCTAAGCACATGCTTATATCGCTTAAATGTTAATCCAGGGCTGCATGTGGGTGATGACAATCACAACCAAGACACATGGGAAGAGAGTTTAAGCCAACTCCCTATGTGTTGTGGTTCCAGTGAAGGCAGTAATTGTGTCATTGGTGCTAACAGCTTAACTTCCCTAGAGGTGAACCACAGTTTATAGTAGGGATGGGGGCAAAATGAAATGAACAAATTTCTCTCCCACGCCTACCATAAACTGAATTTACCTAATCTTGCACTTTTCAACCATCCTTCAAAATTCATACTGTCCCAATTTTTGCAACGGATGTGTCCAGTCAAAAAATATGTTGAGAAATACATATATTAGAGAAAATATTGTCAAAATATGAAAATGAATGTAATAGAAGTATGCACAAAAGTGCTTCTGAATTGTGCAACCTTCTTGTTTTTTTAAAAAAACATTCTCAAAGTTTGGGATGAAATCAATTTAAGACCTGAGAAATCTTCAAAGTTTGAGTTGAACTGAATGTAAGATTAGATCGCCCCCCCCCCCCAAAAAAAAGACAAACTGAGAAAAACCCAAATTGATAGATTCATTTATCCTTACTCTTTTATTTGGAAGGGGGTGTATTTCTTTGGGACTGTAACTCAGAGGGCAAGGCATAATTCCCCTTCCTGAATGCTGCAGTCCTGATTATATTAAGCCCTACAACTTCTATTTGTTTTTGTTTTTTTAAATAAAACATCCAGAATGAAAGCATTCCAATGGAAGGGACAGATATTCATGTGAACACCAGTGTGAATTTGCTGAACCATTTGTTTCAGCAAAAGCTTTCGACTCACTTTTAGTTTTGGATGCTCTATCACAGTTATTATTATTTATTAAAATGCTGTTCAGTTTGTTTGTTTTTTGTCTCATAGTTCCAATGGTAAATTAACAATAAAACCTTTAAAGGGTATTAGAAAGTTACATTTAAAATTAGACTAATTTAAATCATGCCTCAGTGGGGAGGGGGGAGAGACATCTTCTTCTTTATGAACAATTAAACATCATTTTCCATAATGCCAGTGTTATTACCTTCCCTGATGGTAATCACCATTATTTTTCTATATCATTCCTGCTGATTGAAATTGCAAGTTCTTAATGAAGTAATATCTTTGACCATTGCAGATGAGTTTATAACTTGATCGATCCCTTGGGACCAGGTTAAAGTTGCAGCAAAGAACTCCACATGTTCTCCCTTATTTTAAAATGTGTTGCCTTTCCAACAGGGCATGGGGTTGGGCAGGAGAAACTTTACTAGCATCCTGGTGGGGAAAATGGAACTGCAGACGAAGAGCATGGCTAGACGGGGTGATATGCTGGGGATCGCCCCGGGATCAACCCTGCATCCACATGACACACAGGGGATCCCGGGGCAGGGAGGGATGATCTCTCCCTTTCCCTGGGATATCGCCCTACCCTTCTAGCCTGACTTTTCCTGCGTTCCCAGGATGATCCCGAGACCACGGGATGTGTGGCCGGGCATCCCGTTTTCGTCCTGGCTCCTCATGAGTAACCATGAGGAGCCAAGGCATGGGGCACAAAACTCTTCAGGAGCTCCATGCCCATTGGGGGTGGGTGGGGAGTGGGTATATATATATATATATATATATATATATATATATATATATATATACACATATATACACACACACACACACATACACTTACTTTTTCGGTGGAGCACTCCTGCGATCTTTTCTGATAAAAAAAAATGGCAGGTGCAATGTCCTCTTCCTCTCAGGACATCACATGCCGCGTCCAGACACCCTGCAACCATCCTGGATGCATGTAAATCCAGGATCGTCCCACCTCCCTCCATCTACACCATATGGTGTAGACATGCCCAAAGACATGGGGCATTTGTCAAAGGATGGTTTCTACCATGCAGCTAGAAGTCCTTCTTGATAATGTTTGTGTGTGTGTGTGTGTGTGTGTGTGTGTGTGTGTGTGTGTGTGTATGTATGTTATGGATGGATGAGTATTTCATTTCAGTTTGATGTTGATAAGAGTTTGCCAACATTGGCTAGATCTACACTACTGCTTTTTAGCAGTATTGAAGTGCACTGATAACTGTTGGGGCACATTCCATTATTATAATAATAATAATAATAATAATAATAATAATAATAATAATAATAATTATTATTATTATTATTTATATAGCACCATCAATGTACATGGTGCTGTACAGAGTAAAACAGTAAATAGCAAGACCCTGCCGCATAGGCTGCTTCCATAAACTGCTTCCATAGTGTTATATCATGCTTTTTGTTCCACATTTGTAATGATTTGACACAAGGTATAGATCTGACCAGGGTATTATTGTGCCTGTTTTGTTGAGCCTCTTCCTTCCTGCCCAGCTATTGGAAGAGCTGCTGCAATGTTGTGGAATGTTCACAAATGATCCAACTGCTCTGGTTGGAGCAGTTTATATTTTCAGCACCCTGAGTCTAAGGCTGTTGCTAAACCTACCTGGTGATCCATGTGGGAGGAGGGGCAAGCCCACGCTACAAGTAGTTTGGGTCATCACCCCAGTCTACACGTCAGATGCAATGGGCTAAAGGAAAGCCCGTTGCATCTGCCATTTTTTTTTTTTTTTTGTCTTAAGGGGCCGGGTGCACAGGAGCATACCAGTGACAAAGGTAAATTGTTTGTTTGTTTGTTTGTTTAAAAAAAGGGTTCCCCGCTCCCCCCGCCCCCTATTTCCCCACCATGGCTGTGATTACCCCCGATCTCTGCTTCCCCCCATGATCTCCGCTTCCCCCCCTCGCAATCTCTACTTTCACACACACCCCGGTCTCCCACCACCCGATCTCTCACCCTGCCCTGATAGGCCCAGCTCTCCTGCAGAGTGCTGCGCCCCATCCACCACTTTCCCCGGCTACTTGCGAGCAATTGCGGTAGCCAGGAAAAGTAGTGGATCGGTCTACACACCCACGGTCTTGGGATCAGCCCAAGACTGCAGGAAATACTGGGCCACAAGCGGTTACGGTTACCCTAGGCCAAGGGAGGGTTGGACCCCTGCCTGAGCCCGGGATCCCCTGTGTGTCATCTAGATGCATAAGGGAGAGTCCAGGGCTCGCACCAGGCTAAACCCTGGTCTAGCAACGGCCTTAGGTTAGATCTACACTGCTGCATTATAGCGGTATTGAAATACACTGATAACTGTTGGGGCACAATCCACTTTCCAGATACTGCTTGCATAGTGTTATATCCTGCTTTTTCCCCATATTTGTAATAATTTGACACAAGGGGTAAATCAGGCCATTCACAAAATTCTCCATACCTGGGACAAAAAGAACTTGAGTACTTTGAGTACTTTTCTCTCAAAACATGGGGTTTGGAGTCCTGTGTAATGAATGTGAGACAGATTCACTCATCCAAGCCCAGAGCTTTGAGTGTTTTTCTTTCAAAACATGAGGTTTAGATCCCTTCAACCACCTTAGTCCTTAATTTAGGATTGCCACCTCTTTTTTTCTGACAGGGTCCTCCTGTTTAACAGCTGTATGTATTTTTTGGATTTCCCCCCAATTACGCAGTATAGAAGTATCACAAATACATAAATGCATCAAGGTCTACTCCATGCTGAAAATGACTATTAAATTTGGATGAGAACTGTATTGCAATTTGCTTTTTGATAAGAATTCACCAACATTCATGAAGCTCTTCATATTCAGGAGAGGAAGGACTTGATATTTTTTAAAGAAATCAGAATAATGCTACCAAGAACTTCTAGTCTTGATGACTATGGCATTTGCTAGACCTATCTTAAAATCTGCGATGGAGGAGGGGAGAGCCCATGATGCAACTATCATGGGCTGTCACCCCAGTCTAGATTTCAGACGTGATGAGCTGAACGAAAGACCCGTCGCATCCACCATTTTTTTTTAAATTTTAAAGGGGCAGTTCGCATGAATGTTCATGCGCTCAGGTAAGTTTTTTTTAAAATTGATTTCCCTGCTCCCCCACCCTGCACCCGATGGGTGCAGTGCTCCTGGGAAAGCTGCGCCCCGTGTGTGGCTTCTCTCGGCTACATGCGAGTAATTGCGTGGAGCCGGGAAAAGCCACAGAATGGGCTATATGTTCATGGTCTCGGGCTCAGCCTGAGACCACGGGAAAAATCGGGCTTAAAGGGGCAGGCTATATACCAGAGCCAGGGAGGGTTGATCCCTCCCTGAGCCTGGGATCCCCTGTGTGTCATCTTGATGCACAGGGGTGATCCCAGGTATCAGCCTGGGATATAGCCTGGTCTAGCTAAAACCTATATATTAATTCTGGTATCAGAGGCACTCTGCCTCTGCATACCATTGGCTGAGAAACATGAGTGGCAGAGTGCTATGGCCTTCATGTCTTGTTGTAGGCTTCGCATAGGCATCTGGTTGGCCAGTGTGCAAACAGGATACAGGAGTAAATAGCCTTTGGTTTAATCCAGCACAGCTCTTCTTATGGAGAAAAATCAAAATGGAAATACATTCATTCTCACAGTTCTGTTACCAAGCAAGGTATACATAGGAGAATACAAAACCATGGCATGGGGGAAAGACCCAGAAAGGCAAGTGAGGCCAAACTTCATTGGCTATAAAGCTAACATGGTAGCGTTGGACAAAGTAGTCTGTTTCTGGTCTGTGGAAATGGACTCTCAACATTCTCCGCCCTTTTTGTAGGCAAAGAAATGGGGGGAACAGGGGGGAATATTTCACATAATTTTTCTAGGGGGGGGAAATCATACAACCATTTTTAGGGGTGGGGTTCCCCATCAAGTGGGAGTAGTACAGCTTTCTTTATTCCTATCTTCTTCTTCTTGTTGTTGTTGTTGTTGTTGTTGTTGTAGTAGTAGTAGTAGTAGCAGCTGCTAGTGCAAATGACAAAAACCCTGTTCAGATGACACACTAAGGCATGGGGGTTAAGCACTTTGAAGTAAACTTTATGGCTTAGCATGTTGTGCGAACCAATCCTAACTACGGTGCCTACATAATCACAGTTGAAACATGCTCACTGACCATTTGCTGCAAAAGGTTTAGTGGTCGAACCATGGCTTCGCATGTTGTCTGAACAGCAACTGTACTGGCATTCTACACCAGCAACTGTACTGGCTTTCTAACCACCATTTTCTTTTTTTCCAGAACGCCTCAGACCTAGAGTCTTTCCATGGCTTTGTGAGGTGGCCACCACAAAAATAGTTCAGAATATTCAGCCACAATTCTGCAAGTCTTTTTCTAGGAATGTGGTGAGAAAAAGAAAACTCTCAGGGGGGAAAATGTCTCTGTCTCCCCTGTTACATCAGGGGAAAGCAAAAGAGAAAGAATCATTTTTACCGTACCCGTATAGTTACCTTAGCCATGTCATGGACATTTTGAAGAATTGAGATAGAATAATGAAGGAGCAGAAGGTATAAAAAAACCTATATATAAAAAAAATAAGAAGCTGACGTTCTTTTCTTTGATTCCCCCACCCCCTTTGTCTTAGTTACTCTCTTTTTTAAAATTATCCATGGCATGCTCATGTAAGAGTAGAATTGAATGGCAGTCAACAAACTGCTGCTGAAGTCATGTTCAAAATAATCATCACATACAATCACTTTACCTGAATATCTGAAATAAAACCTATTATATTGCAATGCCAGAAACAAAAAGGAAAAACACACACATTTCTTTTGTAATCTGCACAATCTGCAACAGAAGAGAACTGGAATAGCTGCCTCATGGTATTGATTAGCCAGGCAATAAAAACTCCACAGGCAGTGTGCTATTTTTAGCATGCAAAACTCACTTTAACAAATTAATTATGGGAAGACCGTGAGCCACTGAAAGTTGAGTAAAAACCCTAACTGAATTCTATAGGGTAGTGGCTGGATTCCAATTTAAAATTCGGGTTGGATGAATCAGTTTATTTTGTATCCATGTCACTTTCAAGTGTGTCCACCTGTAAGTCCATTTCATTCCATTTCCACATTACTCTGCATTTGAAGCATCAAAAAACTGCACAAACATCTACATTAAATACAATGGGCATGGCTAAATGGGGTGATATCCCGGGGATCACCCTGGGATAATTCCTGTGCGTCCACATGACGCATAGGGGATCCCGGAAGCAGGAAGGGATGATCCCTTCCTTTCCCCGGGATATTGCCCTACACTTCTATAATGACCTTTCATGCAGTCCTGGGATGATCCCAAGACATGTGGACGGGCATCCTGTTTTCATTTGGGCTCCTCATGAGTAACCATGAGGAGCCAGGAACCAGGCATGGAGCTCTGTGCCCATCGGGGGTGGGGGGGTAGTAGGACTATTTTTTATTATTAAAAAACATTATCTTTGCACTCCTTTTCAATTTAAAAAAATAAACAAAATGGCAGGCACAACTTCCATCCTTCCAGGATGTCACACCCTGCGTGTAGACAGAGGGTGATGATCCCGGAAGTAGGTAAGTCTGGGATCGCCCCCTCTCTGGTCCTCTACACCCATAGGTGTAGACATGTCCAATGTTTTAAATATGTGTGTGTGTGTGCATGTGTGTGTTTGTATGTGATGTAAGAAATGCATCACAACATTTGAGAAGTGGGAAAGCCAGGAAATAACTACATTTTTGATCTTCACATTAGTGTAGGAGGTGCAGATCAGGTTCAAATCAGATGCAGATCAAGTAGAAAACACAAAGACTAAATTCCTCAAATATTCCAATTTAGAACAGAGGAGCAGAAAGCCCCCTGCCATGGATCTATTGCTGGGCTGCACCATTTTAGACTTCAGATGGGAAGTTAAATATGTCAAGGCTCTGCAACATAAAACACCCCCCTTTTCCTACATATACCAAACTATTTAGTATATGTATCAAACACATGGGTATCTCACTGTAACACCATTGTCTAACTGTGTTTAGTAAGTTTAACACCTAACTGGGATTGGGCCTCAACTATTTTGGTGCAAAATGGGCTTGTGTAGAACCCATTTTCTGCGTCTCAGAAACAAGATACCACAGAAGGAGCAGAATCTAGCTGTCTGAGGCTAGTGAGAGAATGTCCATGAGAAAATGACTCCAATATCAAGCTTCCAAAACTATAAACATGTGGAAATTAGATTATTATTATTATTATTATTATTATTATTATTATTATTATTATTATTATTAATTTATTTATATAGCACCATCAATGTACATGGTGCTTTACAGAGTAAAACAGTAAAATAGCAAAACCCTGCCGCATAGGCTTACATTCTAATAAAATCATAATAAAACAATAAGAAGGGGAAGAGAATGCACCAAACAGGCACAGAGTAGAGTAAAACTAACAGTATAAAAGTCAGAACAAAATCAAGTTTTAAAAGCTTTAGAAAAAAAGAAATTTTTTTGCTGAGCTTTAAAAGCTGCGATTGAACTTGTAGTTCTCAAATGTTCTGGAAGAGCATTCCAGGCATAAGGGGCAGCAGAAGAAAATGGACGAAGCCGAGCAAGGGAAGTAGAGACCCTTGGGCAGGTGAGAGACATGGCATTAGAGGAGCGAAGAGCACGAGCGGGGCAATAGTGTGAGATGAGAGAGGAAAGATAGGAAGGAGCTAGACAGTGAAAAGCTTTGTAGGTCAACAGGAGAAGTTTATATTGGATTCTGGAGTGAATTGGAAGCCAATGAAGAGATTTCAGAAGTGGAGTAACATGGTCAGAGCAGCGAGGCAAGAAGATGATCTTAGCAGCAGAGTGGTGAACAGAAACCAACGAACTGATGTGAGAAGAAGGAAGGCCAGTGAGAAGAAGGTTGCAGTAGTCCAACCTAGAAATAACCAATGCATGAACAAGAGTCTTGGCAGAAGAGACAGACAAAAATTATTGAATCCTGGCAATATTATACAGGAAAAAACGACAGGATTTAGCTACTGCCTCAATATGAGGAATAAAGGAGAGCGAGGAATCAAATATAAAGCCAAGACTACGAGCTTCCTTGACTGGAGTAAGCATAACATCATTGACAGTAAGAGAGAATGAGAGATGAGGAGAAGGTTTAGGAGGAAAAACAAGCAATTCAGTCTTTGCCATATTAAGTTTCAAATGACGATGAAGCAACCAAGCTGAGATATCTGAAAGACATGCCGAGATACGATCGTGAACATCAAGAGAAAGATCCGGAGATGAAAGATATAATTGTGTAACATCGGCATACAGATGATATTGGAGGCCATGAGATTGCATAAGATTACCCAAGGGCAACATGTATAAAGAAAACAACAACGGGCCAAGCACCGAGCCTTGCGGAAGCCCTACTGAAAGGGGAAAAGAAGGGCTTTGCTAGACCTACTGGGTGTTCCGTGTTTGAGGAGCGGTGAAACCGGATTTTCCCATTCAGGTGTGACGCCTGATGATCCACACCTTCTTTGGATTAGCACGGTATTGGAGAGGGCTGGTTGCGGAAGTTTGCGCCGGTTGTGCTGCTGGCGCCTCGAGCACGGTTGCGCAGACACACCGGCCTGATTTCCGTGGGGTTTTTTTCCGCTCGCCGCACGGTTTGCGCAAGTCCGAAAGACCGCAATCGGCGTAGATCACTAGTGCAGCCGTCAGCACTGCCGCCGCTGCCGGCACCGGTGGCGACGGCGGCAGTGGCAGCTGAAGTGCTGCTGCTGCTGCTGCATACCATCCCCCTCACGCTGGGCAGAGGGGAGCCAGTTGGCATTGGTGGATGGCTCACAGGGGGCGCGGCCAGCGAGTGCCGCTGTTGAGGGTCAACATTGATGCTGTCACTTCCTGATGGGGGTCGTGGCAGGTGTAATGTGACCTGAGGTCAGTCGTCTGCATGGGCAGTCTGTGCCTACATCTCCCATCATGCCTCTGAGTGTCGGTGGCGATGACCGCCTCTGTGCCAAGCAGAGAGAACGGGGCTCGTCACTTTCCGCATCACCAGAGGTCCAAAACTTCCGTCAACAGCCTACCCCCGTCGCTGCCCCCCCTAGCAAATGCAGTCGGAAGGACAGGGGAGTGTATTGAGAAATTTTTAAGGGCCTCCAGGGCAGGTGCCCCCCCCGGGCTGATGCTCCCTTCACCTGCTGCCGCGTGGCCACTGGAAGATGGCCGGCCACCCTCGCTTGTTGCCCTCTTCCACCCGCGTACCCACACCAACAGGCACACAGCCCTTCATGCCTGTACCGTCCCCCTCAGTCCCCGCTGGCCTTTACATCTTCTGCGCAGCATACAGCACCGCCATTATTCGGTGGCTGTGCCTGCCCACTGCGAGGAGTCACCAACTTCCCATTACTGTGGGATGGCCGCCTTTCCGAAAAGTGACCCACGCAGAGGTTGAAATAGAAAAAACAGGTGCACATCCCCCACCCATCCCCCCCACACCCCCAGCAGCTCACCAGCCACTTTTCCGTTCCTCCGTTCCTGTGCAAACTGTCACTGTGGGAATAATAATAAAAAAGCCGCTCCGCTCCGCTGCCCCAGCTGCTGACTGGGCGCAAATGGTGGAGGCAGCTTGACCGAAGCCGCTGGCCACTCCCCTTAGCACGCCTTTTCCTGACCAGTGTGGACCACGGCAGAAACCGCACTGACCTCACATCCTCCCACACCTCCACCTCCCGACTCCAAATTAGCGCGGGCCGGCAGGAAAAGGCGTGCTTAAACTCACTTTTAAAAAGACGGGATAAGGAGGCTTCACCACAGGACGATGACGGATCCTGGCGAACGTCATCTGGATCTCTCGACACGACTACGGTAGGTAACGCGCGCTACAGCCCCGTCTAGCAACGCCTGAAGAAGACGAGCTGCCATTAGCCAACACGTTGAAAGAGCGACCCGCTAGATAGGAGGCAAACCAGTCATGAAGGGAATCCAAAAGAAGATCGTGATCAACCGTGTCAAAGGCTGCAGTAAGATCAAGGAGAATAAGAACAGAATAAAGGCCTTTAGACTTGGCAATAAGAAGATCGTTGGTAATCTTAGTAAGGGCTGTTTCAGTGGAATGCAAAGGACGGAATCCAGATTGAAAAGGATCCAGAGCAGAGTTACTAGAAAGAAAGTCAAGACAACGAGAGTAGACCACACACTCCAGGATCTTTGAAACAAAAGGCAACAAAGAGACAGGTCGGTAGTTAGACAGAGAAAGCACATCAAGAGTAGATTTCTTGAGAATAGGAGAGACTGTAGCATGTTTAAAAGCAGAAGGAAATGAACCAGAGGACAAAGAAAAATTAATAATATGAAGTAAGGAAGGGAGGGTAGCAGGGATAAGATTAATAAAGACCCGAGAAGGAATCGGATCACGAGAACAAGTGGAAGGCTTCGAAGAGCGCAGTATTGTAGTCAGTTCATCAGCTGAGACTGAAGGGAATGCAGAGAAATTTGCAGGAGTGACAGATGAGGAACAGGAGCTGGAAGAGGAGCAGATCTGGCAATAATAATAATAATAATAATAATAATAATAATAATAATAAATATTTATATTATAAATAAATACATAATAAATACAAATATATTATAAATAAATACACCATTGAAAATTTCAGAGTGGTGTACAAGATAAAATGAAAATAAAAACAGAATAAAACACTTAAAACAGATTTTAAAAGAAGCAAAAACAGTGACTCATGGCTGGACATTAAGGAAAGGCTTCCTAGAATAATGTTTTCAGGAGGTGCCAAAAGGAGTACAAAGCCTGACCTCCAGAGGCAGGGAATTCCACAGGAAGGGAGCCACCATGCTGAAGGCTCTTCCCCTGGTGGACTCCAATCAGAGGATGGATCTATGTGGGACCACCAGGAGCAGACCCTTGGATGACCTCAGTGACTGGGCAGGTTGGTAGGGGAGAAGGCCCTCTCTCAGGTATCCTGAGATTACACTGAGATTAAGCCTATTCAAGCATTTTGCTGAACCCAGGAGGGTTCAGCCAAAGAGAAGATCCCATTCTATGGCATCCTATTTTTGTGTGTATACAGTTTCTATTTTGTATGGGAAGACATTAAACATCCAATACCCCATTAGCAGTTTGATATCACATAATACAGAAGAAGTTACAACAGCTGGATTTCTGATCACTGGTTTTACTCCTAAGAGAGAACCTTTCCCTGTGTTGGCAGTGGGGGTGAAGAAAGAGCTCAGTGGAGAAAGAGTTGCTCCAGATTTTCTATGGCTTGAATGTAGCAAGAGCAGGTCATATTTGAAAATTTCTCAAAATGTCAAGGTATAATTTTCCATGTATAATTCATGTTTGCCTCGTATCAAATCCTAAATCATTTGAATGAAATGATAAAAAAAAACCACCTGTGATGAAATAAGGGTTCACAAATGGGAACCAATAAAAAAAGTATGTGGCTCTGGTATTTCACATATAACAACTTTGCAAACCTTTAGCCTACATGGCAGCATTTGTATTTCAGAAACTTAAAATACCGAACTTCCTTCCTTCAAGACAAATCCAATGCAAGGATTTTAAATGAATTCACTGGTATTTATTGATTGAAAGTAAGAAAGGATATATCAGTTTAATCAAGGGCCCTGATATAGGTTTGGATGAAAATTTCTATTACTCGGGCTTGGCACGTTCTACTAACAGCTGATTCACACATGTACATACATCACTTTATTAGTCATGATTTACAGATGAGCTGACTCCACTTCATTTATTTTGAAGACTAACCAATTAAACATTTAATTGATTGATTGATTGATTGATAGTGGTAAATTTTAACTGGTGTGGCTGAGCGCTAAGGTGATACTGATTTATTTTTCAGGCTATATTATTGTTGTTGTTATTATTATTGTTGTTGTTGTATTTATTTATTACATTTCTATACCACCCATAGCCAAACATCCTCTGGGCTTTTTACAAAAGTTTAAAACATTAAAATCTATATACAAAACTTAAAGAGCTTCAGCTATTGGGTAGTATAAAAATGTAATAAATAAATAAATAAAATAAATAAAACCATAAAAACGTAGAACAAAGAGTATACACAAAGCCAACATACATCTAAAAACTACTATGAGCTATCTAAAGAGTATACACAAAGAGTATACACAAAGCCAACATACCTCTAAAAACTACTATGAGCTATCTAAAGAGTATACACAAAGAGTATTTACTGTTTTACTCTGTACAGCACCATGTACATTGATGGTGCTATATAAATAAATAATAATAATAATAATAATAATGGGGATCGAAACCTCTCAGCCATTAAAGAAGTTAAATGACCCAGTATATGACGACTTATACTGCGAATTGTCTACCCCAGCGGCAATCCCATACCTGCCTGTGCTATTGCGCACGGCCC
This sequence comes from Elgaria multicarinata webbii, assembly GCF_023053635.1. Classification (NCBI taxonomy): domain Eukaryota; kingdom Metazoa; phylum Chordata; class Lepidosauria; order Squamata; family Anguidae; genus Elgaria; species Elgaria multicarinata. Next base: position 25,542,940 of record NC_086178.1, on the reverse strand, counting down.
AACAGTCATGGAAAATGCCCTCATCTATGCCACCAACATCGAGGAAGCTTGATAACATCTACAAGATCCAAGAAAAGACAGCGCCATTTCTTTTCACCCACCCCAAGCCTAATTCAATCATAGTTGAGGCATCCCAAGGACGCACTCAGAGAAAACATAATGCTCCGGTTGACAAAAAGGGTTGTAGACTGGACGGCTTGGGAAGAATATATTCTTCTACATCTCTGTCACTAAGAGTTATTAGAATGTAAGCCTATGCGGCAGGGTCTTGCTATTTACTGTTTTACTCTGTACAGCACCATGTACATTAATGGTGCTATATAAATAAATAATAATAATAATAATAATAATAATAATAATAATAATAATAATAATGTATACACAAAGCCAACATACCTCTAAAAACTACTATGAGCTATCTAAAGAGTATACACAAAGAGTATACACAAAGCCAACATACATCTAAAAACTACTATGAGCTATCAGCCAAACCTAAAGATAAATCTGTGATTGATTAAAAACTCAACATATGCTGTCAAATGCCTGGGGGGGAAGAAAAGTCTTGACCTGGCACTGAAAAGATAACTGTGTTGGCACCAGGTGGGCCTGTTCTTGACGGATATGTGACCACAGTACACAGTTCCTTTTTGGTGGAATCACTTTGGTTTATTAACTTACAAATTATCCTGCACTCAATTCAATGCCTCAAACATGCAGATATATTGAGATTTTGATGATATTCACAACACATTAAAACATAATCAATAAATCAGACAGATGTTTGATGAGCCTACATTTTTAATCAGCTGAGAGGATTCCTGAAAAGCATAGCATTACAGTTGATGTATGGGAGAAAATTCTGCCTGTATAGTTTTCGCTAAGAATGGCTTGAGATCAACACAAGTCGATCAGCACTGAACGTGATATAGGAAATACATCTTAAATAAAAGATGACATGGATAGTATCTCCATGATGATGATTAAGAATTGCTTTGTGCATTATCTATCTATCTATCTATCTACCGGCAGGCCTATCCAGTGTGAACCACTCAGAGAGCTTCGACTATTGGATGGTATATAAATGTAATAAATAAATAAATTTTAGTATGCTTTTAGTATGTTTTTTGGGAAGTTTTAATAATGTATACTGTGTTTTGATTAATATTTTATGTATTTTTTACTTCTTGTTGTTCCCCGCCTTGATCAGGATGGAGAGGCGGGTGAGAAATCCATCATCATCATCATCATCATCATCTATCCATCCATCCCAAAAAATTATATCTTCCTTTCCAAAACTCAAAGCAGCTTCCACCATTTTTTAAAAAACCCAGCAACAATAAACCCAATGCAATAAAAAGACACCTGTTAGAAGAAAAATAGCACCCACGGTGATAAAACTATAACCTAGCAACAACAGCCTTTCAGAATAGAATTTGTATCCCTGCACCAAAATGTTGAATGAAATGAACAACTCCAGATGCCTCAGGGATGCTATTCCACAGCTTTTGGCTGATCACAGCAAAAGCTTTGTGCTCACAACTGATGATCTCACTTCACAAAGCAATGGTATCCACAGCAGGACCCAACCTGGAAAATGAATATAGAGAGAGGTGATCTCTATGTGGGCTATGTAGGGCTTTCAAGATAAAAACAAAATATCAAATTGGACCTAGAAGATGACTGGCAGCCTTTGCAGCTGCTGGAGAATTGATTGAGCGCTACTTGTTCACTGCCATGCATACAAAGGCATGTTTTAAATTCAGGCTCTTCAGTGAATTCTGGTCGCACACATTTTGACTCCACTGAAGAAGGAGCCTGTGTTTTGTTTCTTCTAATGGTCCTTCTATTGTTGGCAGGATTGATGCAAGGCCCAAAGTCACAGAGTTATTAACAGGCACATTATGCCCACTACTAGGGATTCTTGAGAAATTTGTGAATTCTGGTCTATCCTCAGCTGTGTCTCTGCCCTGGTCAGCACATTGATTGATTGATTGCATTTATATACCACCCTTTTTCCTCCAAGGAACTCAAGGTGGCATACATAATCCTCCTCCTCTCCATTTCTATCCTCACAAAACAACCCTGTGAGGTTGGTTGGGCCTAGAGTCCATGAATGGCCCAAAGTCACCCAGTGAGCTTCCATGGCCGAGTGGGAATTAGAACCCAGATCTTTCAACTCCCAGTCAAACCCAGCCACTATACCCCACTGGCTCTCAATACTCCTCATGTCAAGGAATCCCTTCTTGTCTCATCTTACAGGATACTTTGCTGGTTACATGGTTGTCCTGTATTCAAATTCATAGCATTACCTGATTCTTCTCTTGCTTTTCTTAGATGACTTCTGATGTGCGTCAGTATTCATGACGCTCCTGCCAAAGGAAGTGAGGCAGGTGGCTACCAGGAGGAGGGCCTTCTCTGCTGTGGCACCCCGGTTGTGGAATGAGCTCCCTAAGGAGGATCGCTTGGCACCTACATTATATGGTTTTAGATGCCAGGTGAAGACCTTGACATTCTCCCAGCATTTTAACAGTCTATAAATAAATTTTAACTTGGTGTTTTGGATTTGTGATTTTGCATTGCTGCTGTTTTTATCTGATTGAGCTTTTATATTGTATTTTATATTATGGTTTTATACTGTTGTTTTATACTTTGAATGTTTTTAAATTTTGTGAACTGCCCAGAGAGCTCTGGCTATTGGGCAGTATAGAAATGTAATAAATAATATGTTAAATTATGGTAGCCTTGTGCCAGTCTTTGTCCTGGTTTGTTAAATAAATGGACTCTCATTGTGTTCCCTGGAACGCCTCTGGCTGATCAGTTGTAATACAGGGCCTGTCTCTGTTGTTGTTCCCTCCTAGTTCAAAAAGGGATGCTCTTGTAACCCCTGGATCTAATAGCTTCCTACTTGTTGGTAAAAGTGTCTTTGTTCTTTGACTCATTAACCTTTGGCTGCACTTAGGCCTTGGAGTGGAATGTTCAAATGTTCTAGAAGTGCTAGATATGGGTCTGCCCCTATTTTTGATTTTCTCAAGAGTTTCTTAGTTGTTTTACTGTCATTACTGCCATTACTTTGAGAATATCCAGGTGATAAAGTGGTGTGTTCAAAATCCTAGTCCTTGCTAAATTTCTGCAACAAACTGGGCCCCTTTATCTGAATGCACAGTGTGGTATCCTATATCATATGAAGTGTGCTTTCATCTTAAGCATGACTGTTCTGGAAGAGATATTTTATAAATAGTCTGTCTCCCCACAGAACTGAAAAGTAATATACAATGATTGTGTATTCCATGTCTGCCAAGCTAAAAAAAAACACACTATTCAAATCTCTCTGGAATATCATGCTATAATAGTGTTTATTTGGATTGGTTGTGCTCCCAGGACCTGCTCACTTCACATTGCCCAATTAATGTCTTCAGCTGCTCATAGTAGACTCCTTTCCTTATTAGTCAAAGGCATCCTTCAGTTCCAAATGGGATGAATACACTTTATGCATAACTTTTGTCTGAAGGGCTTCAGGTATAACTGCTCTTTCTAGAGTAACCATATGAAAAGGAGGACAGGGCTCCTGTATCTTTAACAGTTGCATAGAAAAGAGAATTTCAGCAGGTCTCATTTGTATATATGGAAAACCTGGTGAAATCCCCTTTTCATCACAACAGTTAAAGGTGCAGGAGCTATTCTAGAGTGACCAGATTTAAAAGAGGGCAGGGCACCTGCAGCTTTAACTGTGGTGATGAAGAGGAAATTTCACCAGGTTCTCCATATATACAAATTACACCTGCTGAAATTCCCTTTTCAATACAACTGTTAAAGATACAGGAGCCCTGTCCTCCTTTTCTTATGGTCACCCTAGCTCTTTCTCTTTCAGATATGATGTATTTGGAAAAATAATGTTATCTCTCTTGGTACATAACCATTTGTTTCTGGCCAATCCTAAAATATCATGAATTTTAGTCTTTGGGGGATGCTGGCTTCCTCTGTTCATTGCTGAATCTCCCTTTCTTGCCTCAGATATGGATAATTACTCTACCATAGTGATGGTTTCTACTTCAGCTTCTACTGATCCCTCCATAGCAGCTTTTGATAGGTATGCCCCACATAGGTTATCTGCTAACATTAAATCACTACCAGGGCTGTAGTTGATTTGGATATCACACTTTTGTAGATGCATCATCTGTAGATGATTATGGTCAGTCTGGAAATCTAACGTGTGTCCATATATGTACTGGTGAAATTTCTCCATTCCCAAAACTATTGCAAGTTGTTCTTTTTTTTTCAATTTCGGCATGGCCCCTTTCCATTTCTGAAAGGAGCTATGCCCTTTCCTGCCATTGTTAACGACTCTGATTGAGTTACTCCCCACTTCTGTAGACTTGTGTTACTCAGAAGGTTAGCCCCATTTAGCCTAGACAAAGCATATATGTTTGTTGCCTGGTTTAACTACTGTCTTGACTGCATGTGCATAGGAAGAATGCCCTAACATATACTTTCCCCAAACTGATGAGTGTATATTTGAAATTGTTAAGAACATAAGAAGATGCTAAACAAAAAGTTAAGGATATATACAATAAAGCAATGATATTTAATGTACAGAAATAAAATTGGAATTTACAATAATATTACATTAAAAGTGCAATAACATATTGCACAGGAAAAAAAAATCTGACAAAACCAACATAAGATAAACAGGCCAAACGCGTTTCAACACGAAGTCTTCATCAGTGGCCAATGCAGGCTGCTGTATGCTCCCTGGAAATTTAATTGGGCTGACTTTACAGTTCCCACTGTTGTGTGATAGAAGGTGTCATTCCCATTTGAAAATAGTACAGGGCCTCAGCCTTTTCCCAAACTGCCTGGGTCGTAGTCTTTAGATAAACCCACAAGCAGGACATGAGTGTAATAGAACCTTGTTGTTGTTGTTGTTGTTGTTGTTATATATAGCATTATCTACTCATGTTCAGCAACTACTGATGTACATCAGCATATTACCTCTGAAACTGGAGGTTGTATATAGCCATCAGGACTATGAGCCATCAATACCTTTATCCATTGGGAATGTGTCCATTCCCCTTTTAGAGCCATCTAAATTGGGGGCCATCACTACGTTTTGTGGTTGTGAATTCCAATGTTTAACTATGCACTGTGTGAAAGAGTACTTCCTTCTATCTGTCCTGAATCTCCCACCAATCAGCTTCATGGGATGATTCTGGATTCCAGTATTATGAGAAAAATGTCTCCCTATCCATTTTCTCCACACCACACATAATTTTGTACACCTCTATCACATTGCCCCTTACTCACCTCAAATGTTGTAATTAGGGATGTGCTCCGCTTCTCTTCGGTTCAGAGAAGCAGGAGCGAGGCGGCCTAATTCGCCTCTGGAAAAGGCGGAGGCGAAGAGAGTCAGGGGGGCTGCGGATCGAAGCGAAGAGGATCGCCTCAATCCGGAGCTTCACCTGCAGGTAAGTGGGGGGGGGAGGGGGACTAATCTGGTGCTGCCGGCACCGCCATCCATGTGGCAGTGGTGGCGGAAGCACCACGTAAGGGAGCAGGGAGGAAGGACGCTTACCTTCCTCCATCACGGGCTTCAATTGAGGCCCCGGTTGAAGCCAGAAGTGAAGGCCGAGGCCTCTTCCGGCTTCAACCGGGGCCTCAATTGAAGCCCGCGACGGAGGAAGGTAAGGGTCCGGGGTCCGGGGTGGGGGCCTGGCCTACCTGGCACCTCCGGCGCTGCCATCCATGCGCCAGCGCCGGTGGCAACGCCAGGTAAGGGAGCAGGGAGGAGGGACGCTTACCTTCCTCCGTCGCAGGCTTCAATTGAGGCCCCTGTTGAAGCCGGAAGTGAAGGCCGAGGCCTCTTCCAGCTTCAACCGGGGCCTCAATTGAATCCCGCGACGGAGGAAGGTAAGGGGGCGGGGTGGGTGGGTAGTTTCTCTTGCGCCGCCGCCGCCGCCGTCGATATAGTGACGGTGGCGAAGCCGGATCTCGCTCCGCAGAGCGGAGCGGGAGACAGGCAGAGCGGCGCGAAGAGGATCGGGCCCGATCTGGATTTTCCAGATCGGGCCACGAAGCGGATTGGGGGGTCCGTGCACACCCCTAGTTGTAATCTTTCCTGATACAAGAGTTGCTCCAGCCCTTTGATTGTTTTTAATTGCCCTTTTCTATAGTTAGCTTAATAAATTCCACATTTTTTGAAGAAGCATGTGTATGTGTGGTGTGTGTATATACTATTGGGTTCTGTCTTGCCAAAGCACTGTATTGCCAAAGTTTGAAAGACCCCTGTATGAATGTTTGTCCTGAGAATGAAATGCCCAAGTTTTTACATGTGTCTAGAGGAGCACATTTCGTAACAAAGGCATTTGGCCTGCGGAGCTGAGGTGTTCTTCTCTGCTGCTCTGTGTTTTAAATGTAATTGTGTATTTAACTAGATTCCATTTTTTTTCTAACTTTTTATCTGCTCATTCAATTTTTATATGGGTTTTATTGTGCTGTTGATTACTATTTTATGTGGATTGGTTATTTTATATTGTGGATTTTATTACTAGCGACCTTGGACATTTTTTAATGGAAAGACAGGCTACAATTAACAATGAAATAAATATTTAAATCTGATGTTTTGGGTGCAGATTTTTTAAAAGAGATCAACCAGAGATTAATGTGAATATGGGACAGAAAGACTTATGAGCAAATACATGCAGACATAACACAAGACTGGAAATAAACTGATACATCCATCTCAACCATCCACTTGTATCATGTATGCACTAGGTTGTTGTTGTTGTTTTTTGACAACATCTGTCGACTGGCCCCTATGCCAATCCTCCTCCAAATTACAAATTTGGGGATCTGGTGTGTATGTGCAAAAGGAGGCAGCTGTTGACAAGGAATGCATTAGAAAATAGCCTGGTATGCATACTAGAGGTGTGCACAGGCCTCCCCCTGATTTCCCTCGGCAGCCATTTTGGAACTTCTGAAATGGCCTGATTCAACTCGGCACTCCTGACTCCCCATTCTCTACTTGCAACCCTGTCCCCTCAACCCAGAGCTGCTATCACTATGACTTACCTGTAAATCACAACCTCCTTCCAGAAACCCGAGCCGCAATTTCAAGTTAAGATCACGGTGGCTCTCTGTTTTTATTATATCTATAAGCACGAAGTACAGCAACCATAAAGAGGAATGGCCCTTTATGACCACTGTAGTTTTCAGCCATAGATATAGTAAAAACAGATAGCCACCGTGAACTTAATTTTAAATCATGGCTCGGCTCTCTAGGAGGAGGATGCAATTTACAGGTAAGTCGTGGCAGGAGGTGACCAGGGAGGGTGGGGAGGAAGAGGGAGATGAGTCCAGTGAGTGCAATGGGGGAGTGCCACTCCAAATAAGCCTGAAGTGCCCCAAGGCTTTGGTGCCAATCTGCTTTGGCCTCGGAGCACTTTGGGCCAACATGGTACCACCTTAGATCTGGTCCAAGATGGGCCGAATTGGCCCTCCTCAGCTTGGATTTAGGAATTCAGCCCAAGGCAGTGCACAGCCCTAATGCATACCTCTAAATTGTCTCTATTGAGTACAAGTCGCATTTTGTTTTAAATCAATCTGTACTGCATATGGAATTAATAAGGCAAATGGAATAAGCAGTGGGCTTGGATCCTATGATGGATTACCTTAAGGGAGTTAATGGAGGGACCCTGCACCTTCCATACTTGCACTCCTGAAAAGCCTTTCTAGAGTGTCAAGGACCTCCTTGAAAATTTTGGAAAGGCAGACAGGCTGCTGGTGAAGAAAAGGGGAGAAGAGGACGGGGAAACTTTTATTCCATGAATTTCCTTACATTATCTTACCTTAGGATCCAAGCCTGATTTGGGGTGCATTTGCAATGCCCTGGTTATTCAGAATGCCCCCTGAACCTTAAAACAGGCTTTTTGAGGGGCACAGGTGAATGTTCGGAAAAGGCATGGACAGGAAACTTTCCTTGTGCGAACTCCCTCCTTATTTTGAATGTCCCTAAATTAACTTATCTAGTAATCATAGGCAAAGTAATAGGTGAAAATATAGCTGTATGGTAGAAAATGGTGCGACAAGGTACATACTACAAGGAGAAGTTCTGGTGCTCCACAACCTAGAGGGCCCCCAAACAACTCCAGAGAGGTGGCATCCGGAAGCCATGCTCAGTGAGGTGGCATCTGATTGGCTGAACTCACTGCCACTCTGGCTTTGATTTGAATTCAAATAGCTCCCAGCTACAGCCTTGGAATCAGCATTGCTTTGCTTTCCAGTACATGCCAGCCAGATGGCAGTAGACTTAACTGCTTTGCCTACCAGCCAGCCAGGAGAGGGCAGGGAGGTGGGAGTGAAGGTGTTCATCAAAGGTTGGAAAAAAATGGAAGTTGGGCAGAGGCAACAAGGAAGGAGCAAGAAGAGTATCCTGACACCCAAGAAATGGTTAAAAATAATGTGGGTGGGCAGGGTACTGGTGAGACCCTGGAAGGCATACTGCCTGAGGTGCCCTCAAATCTTTCGTTGCTCCTGATACTAGAGTATATGTCTTGCTTGTATAATGCCACATGGTTAATCTTTGGCATCTCGTTGAACAGGGATGGAGAAAAGACCTCTGAGACCTTAGAAAAGTGCTGCTGGCAAGAGTAGACAATATAGGGAGAGATAGAATAATGGTCTGATTCAGTTTAAAGCAGCTTGATAAGTTCATCCTAGAGTAATCTGAACCATCAGAGGCCCATGCTTCTTATTCCTACTAGCATCTACGTAAATTCCCGACAAAGACCAGGGTGTGCTGAAGTCCTTTAATGGTTTCCTTCTTAATCAACGGAGAATTTCTTTTTTCAAAAGATATGATTTCTCTACCTTCCACCACCCTCTTCAATTTCTGCATCTGTTCTCCATGACAAACGGTTGTGGTATTTTAATGTATAATTTATGGCTAGTGCTTCCTGGATAGACATTTCAAGGATATGCACACTAAGTGACAACTCTTGGATGATAAGTTGACAGTAAAGCTGAGCAGCAGACTTTTGTGTACAGATACTTATACTCCTTGGAGGGTACGATATCAAACAGATGTCACTAGTGCATTTAGCCATTTACTAATAACAACTGCTCTGCTACTTTACTGAACACTAGCTCCCATCTATCTATCTATATGTCAGGAGTGTGCTTCTCTTAAAGAGCTTGCGACTACCAATTCTGAGCATGAAGAGTAGCACTACTTCTCACAATATGGCAAATATGAATAGAATAAACAGAGGGAGAGGATATTCTAGTTTGGATATTCAGCTGAAATTGAGGAGCAGTAGGTTCAATTCATGCAAAAATAACCATTTATACAGTGTTTTAGATTTTCTACAGCACTTCACATATATAACCTCAATAAGCTTTACAACAACTTCAATGTAAGTCATTCCCATTCTGCAAAGGACCGTCTGAGGCAATTTGCCAAAGTTTGGGCGGTCTCTTTACCGTAAAAGTTAAGCTCATCAGGTCCTCCTCCAGCTGCCCCTGTCAAATGGGGTGAGGATGGTGGCTACAAGAGAAAGCGGCTTTTCTGTGGTGGCACCCATTTGTGGAATGCTCCCTGCAGAGAGGTTCACTTGGCATCTACTTTATTTTATTTTATTTAGTATTGCATTTATATCCTGCCTTTTTTCCTCCAAGGAACTCCAAGCGGCATACATAATCCTCTTCTCCATTTTATCCTCATAACAACAACTCTGAGGTGGGTTGGGCTGAGAGTCTGTGACTAACCAAAGTCACCCAGTGGGTTGTCATAACCAAGTGGGGACTAGAAACTGTATTTCCTATCCCTCAGCCCAGTACTTTAGCCACTACACCACACTAGCTCTCAGTATCAGGGGAATGAAGGGAAGAGGAAAAGCTCATACAGAAGTGTTTGAGAACCAAAGAAAAACAGGGAAGGAGAGATAATGGATTGAGAGGAGATGTATAAATGACCAGCAGTCGCAGAGGTGAGAATTCATGTAGTCATTTGAGATGACCAGTTTTTTTTTTTTTTTTTGTCTGTGGGCTTCCTGTCTTTGGATCACTTGATAAGTCTATTTTGAGCTTGACCTGCTCTACCAGGCTTTTAAGTTTGTTTCTTGCTGTTCCTGCTTCTGGGCTTTTTAATTGTGATTTCAACATTCCAGATTTGACTGTGGTATATATTTGATAACAGTTGTATTATAAGAAGATTGGTCTTGTTTTACATAGCATTACAGGGATTTTTAATGGAGAGCTGATGGATAAATGTTGAACACCTTTATTTAGAATGGTGTCATTATTTCCCCAAAGTCTGATTCTTCATACATTATTCATTGTCAAACCCCAGCTAGCCATAACACAGAGAAAAGTTAAGATCTTCCTCACAATCACTCAACTTCAAACAAAAGAAATCTCATCAAATATCCATCTGAGTGGTATATTTCAAAATGTATGAACATAGCAGACCTGGTCCTATAAATTCCAAACTATTCCCCCCCCTCCCCCAGTCTGAAACCATATCTTAACTTGCACCCTTCCCCTTCTTACCAATTGGTAAGATGTCAGGGGGTATATTTAACATTTCTCATGCATCACATCATTCCCAGGACCCTAATTGGATTCTGCAGCCAATGTACAGAATGTTCTCAGGCTTCCAGTCTGATTTGGAGAATACGTTTGTAGAGCTATATAAAGCTGAAATTGTTTTTGTACTGTTGTACCTTAGAGACATACTCTTGGAATATGAAGCAGTATCTATGGGGCTGGAATTCTTCCAACCTACTCAACAGCAGCAAATAGGGAGAAAATAGTTCTACCTAAACTCTAGAAAGACTGAATGTACCAAAGTTTCATTAAGTAAAACTGAAAGAACCCCCAAGAATTCTCTCACTCCAAGAACATGATATTAGTTCATTCAATCATGGGGAGGAGTTTGCTTGTAATAAAGCTCAAATTTATCCACAGAGGATATCATTAAAAGTATTCTTCTGCATTTAGTGCATTTAATTAGAGTTTATGGCCAGGGCCTGAATTTGTTCATATAAATTGTATTGCATGCGGAAAAGGAAGCATCCCAGTAAATATGCACTGAAATCTGTGACCAGGAAAATCTTGGAAGTTGTAGCGCGTTGGAATTTTCAGGATTTATGTGCTTCAATTACTGCATTGCCCATATGAAGCCATTTAGCGCAACCATTCAAGCTGCTGGTTTGAAAATTCCTATGCGTTAAGGAGCAAGTGAGTGCATCATGTGCCAGATGGTCTGCTGAGAGGAGAGGAGAAGAGATGATGACAGGAACGTCTCCACTTTTGTGTCCTGCGGCTAATTGTGTAGTCTCACACTGTTTGCCGATGCAGGCTTTTCAACATTTTAGGCCTCCTTAAACCTTTTGTAACTGTAGACTTGGCTTTAAGTGAGCATAAATTCATTTTTCAAATGCAACGTTGCAGGAAGTACATCAGAAGTAAGCTTGAATTGTAGGCAGTTGGTACTTCAAATAAGAACCCCCACCCTACCCCACCCACCCCACCGGTTTTAGCATTTGGGATTAAGAAGAGGAGAAAATTCTTAAGCATTTCAGTCGCGTTTCTGGCTTTCACACATAATATTTACCAATATATTTAGTTTAACTGGATCCTAAATTGAGATTCTTCTTTGTTTGTGGTAAAATCTCTCCCCTATTCAAAAAGGGATCAGAAATTTGATACCTTGTTAATTTTAATTCCCTGTCAGCCTCAGTTCATAGACTCATGTGGGTGATGCTCTCCTCTTCATGTGGTGTGAGAGCTCACTCACCCTCTCTTCTCTCCCACACACACAAAAATGTCCTCTCCCACACAAATAATCTATCATGTGAACAAGCAGCATTGAAGAAATACACAAATGGAAAGAAATGAGTTCAGATTTCTATGAATCCAACCTGTGGCTTGTGCAGTGGATCATTTCCCATGATGCATGGATTCTGTGGACATGTGGAGCATTTTTTTTTTTAAACTAACTGGAATTTTATCCAAAATTATTCATAGAAAAATATGTAAAATAAACAAATGAAGGCCCAAAATGTGCATTCCCACCATAGACTAAAGCATGAAATGCACATTTGTGTGTGTGTGTGTGTGTGTGTGTGGAGGGAGGATTCAAATTTTCACAATTCCATCGTTGCATGGATGATGGAATGAAAAGCACCTGACAATCCACACAATGCAGATGGAAGGAATTTTACAAAATCAGTACATCCCTAATGTGAACTGCACACTTTATAATGAGCCTGTTCAGAAGACATCTTAAACCCTATAGGTTAAGGCTTTTGGTTAAGCAGCAGAGTTGCTCACTCACTAACCACATTTGGACCATCTGCAGCAGGGTTAGCAGCTCAAACCATGGCTTAAAGTGTTCTGTGTGACAGCAAGGCTTGTGGTTAATGCTAAACCCAGAGAACTACAGTTTTGCTAACCACAGAGCCTGAAGTGTCATTTTGAACAGGCCCATTAGGGATGAGTGAGAATTTCATTTCAGTTTGTTTTTGATCAGAATTGGCCAAAGTTTGCCAATTTCTTCACATTTGGTATAGAAAGAACTTGAGAATTAAATAATGAAAGAATGCGAGAGGAAGCAGAAAGGACAGTTTTATCCGTCGAAGCAATGGGCTTTGAGTGCATAGGTCCTGGAAGTCTGGGTTTGAATCTCTGTGCATTTAAGCATGTTGGTATTGCTGAATTTGGGTTGCAACCTCTGTTTTCTTGCACGCTCCACATCTTTAACAGGTATGTGGCAGACAGGTGCAATATAGTCCTATCCATGCTGGGAATCACTGCACCACTACTTCTTGATTGTGACCAGTGCAGACATGTGAGAATTTCCTTTCAGTTTGTTTTTGATCAATAATAATAATAATAATAATAATAATAATAATAATAATAATAATAGATTTCTTCATATTCAGTACAGAAGGAATTTGAGATTTCAAAGAAGTTGAATGTGGGAGAAAGTGAAACTGACAGATTCATTCCATCTCTGCTCCATATTTGTACCCAATTGTGTGAATACCCAGTTAATAAAGTATTATGAATGTGGGCCAGACATGTAGGCCATATCTCTTGTTAAGTAGATGGCATAATAATGGCCAAGAAGACTGGTAGATGTTTCTTTATTAGGAGCTAATGATTAGAAGTTGGTTTATTGATAACCTTTGTGAGTGTCAAATCCTACTGCCCCTTTGTGTGTGAAATTCTTCAGCCTCAAATATTGGAGGGGGGGGTCCATATAAATACAAAGACAATAAAATATGTAATGTGTTCATTTCCTCCTGTTATATTATTCTAGTAAGATATATGTAAATAATTTACTTGACAGCCCTCCTCCTGCCAGATATTATATACAGAACTTTTTTCCCTGACAAGAGAGAATACATCACTTGTCTTCGGCAAACTCATGCTATTCCTTCTTCAAGTCATGCATTACAATTTTTACTGGTCTCCCTGCCCTTTAATTAGTGACTTCAAACCTGATCAATAGAGAATTAACCTTAATCCACTCCTCTGAATCTGCTTTGGAGAAAGTTGCATTGCAAGAGGTAGGTTAGTTGTTTAGACTGGATATGTGGACAGAGGATGAAGAAAATTCTTGTGGAGAATAAAAAACAACAACCCAGAAGAACTTACACAGGCACAAGATGCCTATGGGAATAAATTATTCCATACCACATGCATGACAAGTAGGACAGACAATGTTAGAGATGAAGGGAGCTAAATAAGAAAAAAAAAGTATAAAATAGGGACGGACCTGTCAATCTACTTCTGTTCAGTGCCTGTATCATACTCATTCAACCATATATGTGTTCAAACTTATTTTCTACAATTTCTTTTAAAGCGCATTAAAACTTGAATTTAAACTGCACACAATTTCCCCTAAAATATGCATTTTAAACACATTTCTCCTTTAAAAACACAGTTTATGTATTTCCCCCTAAATTGGGTATCTTTCTATATATTTCTGAGCCAAGACCTACATTGCAAAATTTGCTGAATTGCACAATCTGAAGTATTCTGATCTGGGTATTAGTCTGGGAAGTGCAAATTAGGTCAGTTCACTAAAAAGTTCTTTGGTCCAAATGAAATTCTCCAGCTTCCCTAGGATAAATTGCTCCCTCATTTCTTTCCCCATAGCAAGGTAGATACACATCAAGGATTATACTTTGAAGTGAGCATGCATGGTACATGAGTGCATTTCTATACATATACTATTTTCCATTTCAAAAGAAAATAGAGTGCTTTTCACAAACTGAAATTCCAAGCTACACCACTGTCAGCTCTAACTTCTAGGGGTTCCTTGGGCAGGATACCTTCAGGGAGCCCAATTCCTTGAGGAGTCCCACCTCCTCCTCATCACATAAGAGCATAAGAAGATCCATGCTGGATCAGACCAAGGATCCATCTACTCCAGTACCCTGTTCACAAAGTGGTCAACCAGCTGTCGACCAGGGATCCACAAGCAAGACATGGTACAACAGCACCCTCCCACCCATGTTCCCCATCAACTGGAGTATACTGGCTTATTGCCTCTGAAACTGGGGGTTGCACTTAGCCCTTCAGTAGCCATTGACAGCCTTCTCCTCCAGGAATTTAGCCAACCCCCTTTTAAAGCCATCAAAATTGGTGGCCATCACTGCATCTTGTGGTAGTGATTTCCATAGTTTAACTATGTGCTGTGTGAAGAAGTACTTCACACTAGTTGCTGTCCATTTGCTTGTACTCTGTTCTTTGGGCTGATGCTGCAGCACCACCCAATGGGAGAAGGTAAGGGAAATGGAAGGTGCTGTGCCTTTTCCTTGCTCCTATCGCTCATCACTCACATGAGGAGGGCAGCTGAAGGATTTTTTGTGAACCACCCAGAGAGCTTTGGCTATTGGGCAGTATAAAAATTTAATAAATAATTAAATAAAAAATAAATAAAAAATAAGGCATCCCCAATGAGGAGGAATAACAGGGTTAGATGGTTCTGGGGTTGGCAGTGGGCCCTCTGCTAGGTATGGTCCTCATCAGATACCCAATGATAAAGAGCTGTGATGCTGACCCAGAGCTAGGAACAAAAGAAGCAGGAAACAGATACGTTATTTCCCACTTTTGCTAACAAATTCTTAACTTACAGCAGGGGTGAGTAGGGATGTTGACAATATGGGGTGGCATCCGATATGGGGTGGAGTCCAATGAATCCCCTCCCCCTGCTTGGCCTGCTGGATTAGGATCTGCAGTGTCCACCACCACCTGGTACAGCAAGCATGGATGGAAGTGAGTCTGTACATCCCTAGGGTGGGAAACCTGTGGCTCTCCAGCTGTTTTAGCCTACAACTCCCATCCAGCATAGCCAATGGTGAGTGATTATGGCCAGAGATTGCTTACATCTGCATGGCCAGAGATTGCCCACCTCTGGCCCACCTTGTGGCCATCCCATGTGCTTTCACATTACATCATAATATAGAATCCTTGTGTGGGTGTGGGTGAATTTCCAATTGCAAGCTGTGGAGCTCCCTGAATACATTGAGATTCTTTCTATGGCCAGCGAGGAGGACACCCCATTTTTGTCCATGGGAGTTTATTATGAATATTGGTGTGGCCAAGCATAGAACAATAATCTGAATGGCTGATTTCCATATGCCTCCTTCTGTAAGGGAGCACTGACCAAGGGACATTCCACTTTGGAGTTCCTTCTGGACACTAAATAAATGTCAACTGGTTGTTGCAGTAGTAATAAGTTGCAACACTCTTTTGACCTGTGACTGGAGAACTTAATGGGCATCCAGCCTTACACTTGAGAAGCTAATTATGTGCCAATTTTGTATTGGGAAACAGGGCGATTAACTGTTTTCAATACTGTCTGAATTGTACTTACCTCATTTTCAAAGAACATTACTTTCGCATTACATCCATTACTTCTTAAACTAATCAATGTGCAGAATAACGAGGATACTTAATGATTCTTATGATGTAATGCAGAAAACAACATAAAAAGCATCTGCATTATGAAACAAAGATTTTATAAAAAGCCATTTCTTCTTATATACTGCTGGGTCATTTGTGCAGCATGGGTTTTTAATACGCACATCTACAGCACTCATATTTTAAATGGGATAAGCATTGATGGAATAGTAAAACTGAAATTACTTTCTGAATTATTTAGAACAATGACAGGAGGTGAAAACTGCTTAGTGGTTTCCACCATGTAGATAATGCATCATGATCAATAAATACAAGGTCTCTTTAACTTGAAGCCCAAATTTATAACTGCATTAGTAAAAAGTTTTGAAATAGCTTAGCTGATAATTTATTCAGATTCCAAGACAAGATGAAAGGGAGAACAGGGTAATTCCACCAGCCCTGCTGAAGACCGTATCCATGAAGTCTCCTTCTTCATCAGCTGTCACCACCACCAGCCATTCCAGGGGGCAGTACAGAAGAAGAGAGGAAGAGTAGAGCCATTCCACCAGCCTTGCTGAAGACCACGCCCATGAATACTCCTCCTCCAACATCTGTCACTTCTAGCAGCCATTCCAGGAGGCTGTACAGAGGGAGATGAGAGAGGAAGCAGGGCCACTCCAAAGACTGTATATATTTCTCTAACCTTACTGCCCCTTGTGTGTAGTGTTTTGTTACATTGTAAGCCTGTGGGCGAGGACTGTCTTGTTTTACTGATCTCATGTAAGCCATTCTGAAAGCCCTTTTGGCTGAAGAGTGGGATAAAACTATTTTAAATAAATGCATGCATACATAATAAAGACACTGTGTAAGAATGAGTACATCATGGGGGGGGGGGGTCGGGGTAATGCCTTCTTGCCCTGCCTCCAACCTCCATACATTCAAGGAACTGTGCCTGTGTACATGCTGCATAAGTGCAATCCATTCTCTAATTTTTCCCCAGAGTATTACTTGTGCATAGAAAGTTTACAGTGTTCACATGTATGCGTGTAGATTCTGAGCACACAAGGCCTTGCACACTGGAAATCATGGGTGGGGGTACAGTGGGAACAGCCCCAATCCCATACTCACATGCTATTTCTATGTTGGTAGTTCCCACTCCTTATTCCTGGCCATGGAGATGGTGCAAGTGTGTCTCTGTGTGTGAGGCAGTGTGATGGGAATGTCCACCACTGAGAATTCTGCCTCTTTTTAGGTTTGCCGGACTTCCACTCCATTCTGTGCCCAACTCTGCTTACTTTTGTGAGCTGCTGGTTTTCCACCAAGGTTTTCCCATGTTCCTCAGGCCTTTAACACTTTTTTTGGTGTGTGTGTGTGTGTGTGTGTGTGTGTGTGTGTATGTGTATGTCTAGGCTATAAATTGCGCCAATAGAGATTTGTGCTGGTAGCAAATTGTGCAAATTTGCAAACTTTGCACAAATTATGCTGGTGATTTGCAATAATTGTGCAAATTTGCACACTTTACAGCTGAAATTTGTGCAACAAATTATGGAAATTCTGCCAGCTGGCCCCAACCATTGTATACTAAGTTGAGCCAGCTGGCAGAAGATGGAACAGAGTCCAGGGAGCTGAGCTGATGAAAGCTCACTGAGCATCACCCTCCACCTGGATTCCTCTAACATCCCTATGAGTGCCTAGCTCCAGAAAGGGGAAGGTCATGTAGGCATCAGCATACAGATTCATGCCCCATCTCTATGGTAGCTGACATAGGAAGCCTACCGCATTCAGCATGCCCTGCGGAGAAATTCTCTCTGCAGCTTCATGATGCTTCTAGCACAAAGGCAACACAATCAATTATTATATGGACACAGTTGTACTATAAACAACTTGCAGACCCAACATTTAAGTACTAAATATCTAAATAATGAAGCTAACCTTTTCACTATGCACGTTGAGCATGCAAAAGCATTGCATAGTATTGCGAAGTACATACTCATTAAAATCTATAATAAAGATTAGGGATTACAGGCTGTGGTGTCTACATGGAGAATGAGAAAATTCATTGAGCTCCTAAATGGAACCATAAGTTCAGGTGTGAATCAGCAAGGAGGTAATTTGAAAAATAAATCCATCATAAGACAAATGAAGGATTGATTGGCTTTTCTTCAGAGTGGGGGGAGATATACATCCCAGTTAATGCTTGCTCACACAATGTAAAAACAAAATCCAGGTTTGATAATTCATAACTGAAATTGCTTCTTTGGGAGCACATAATATCTTTTCTCTTTATTCGGATTTGTACACTGTGGGTTCCTTAATCTGCTGTAGTGCTTGCTTTAAATTATCTTTATTGAAGAAATAATGACCGTTGGATGATGAAAAAGGAAGCTCCAGTCAGTTAATGGGGAGACTGAGGATCATTAATAGTTACCAAACATTCTGCCCTGTGCATACCACTGGTAGCCTGGCTATTGGGTTGCGGATCAAGAATTCAAAAGACTGTTTTCAATTTCTTTCTAACTATATGTTTTAAAACAACAACAACTTGATGTGATTTAGTGTTTTCACATCAGTGGAGAAGTTCAATGAAGAGTGAGAATCAGTACACCCAGGAGATACTATTTCTCAGACTACTCTTAAGTTGCAATCCTAGATCATGCATGATCCCTGCAAGTGTGGCAATGCCATCAATGGTTGTAAGATTCTTATCTTTTTCAAGAAAGTAAATAAAGTGAATTCAATTAAGGGCAAAAAAAGCCATATAATTCCCAGCATGCCCCAGTCAGCCATTCTGGCTGGGGAATGCTGAGGACTTGTACAGTGCTTTTTTCCTGTCTAAACATGCATAGGATTGAGCTCTAAAGTGATTTGTAGAAAGAAAGGTGTGTAATGATGGAAAACAGTAAAAATGGGACTTGTCTCCAATGGCCAGAATATGGTACAACTGCAGATCGTAGGAAGTTGCCTAGTTCTAAATCAGGCCATTAGTCCATCTATGGGCTCATCTACACCAAGCAGGATATTCCACTCTGAAAGTGGTATGAATGCAGTATATAAAAGGCAGGAGCCACACTACTGCTTTATAGTGATACTGAAGTGCACTGCAGGAGCCACACTACTGCCTTATAGTGGTACTGAAGTGCACTGACAACTGTTGGGGCCCATGACACAGCTACACTAAGGAAGATATAACACTCTGACCTTATCCTGGGATCGTCCCGGGGTCGTCCCTGCCTGCTCCCGGGATATCCTGTGTGTCATTTACATGAACAGGAATGACCTTGTTATGGTCCAGGGATAAACCTTCAGTTTAGCTAAGGCCTATGAAAGCAGTATGAAAGCAGTATATAGTATGTGTCAGTTGTCAGTGCACTTCAACACCACTATAAAACAGTAGAGTGGCTCCTGCCTTTTATATGCTGCTTTCATACCACTTTCATAGTGGAATATCTGCTTGGTGTAGATGAGCCCTCTGTCAGTATTGTCTACATTGACCTGGTTCACACAACATGAGAGCACACCATGGTTTAATTTGTGCCAGGTGCCTGCGGGCCCCATTTTTGCTGGGCTTCTCATATCATATGAACCCAGGCATCAGGGCTTGCTCTAGAGTTATTTGAGAGTTGTCTAGCCCTCAAACAACCCCCACCACCTGAGTTCATGCAACATGATAAGCCATTTATTTATTTATTACATTTATATACCACCCCATAGCCGAAGCTCTCTGGGCAGTTTACAAAAGCCACAGCAAGTTGAGTGCCATGGCACCATTAAAAAATAGCACCCAGTGCTATTGCTATTGCTACAGTGGCATTGCTATCATTATATGGAGATTGAAAATGTAATAAAGAAACAAAAGAATTGATAACAAATTTGTTGACAGCAGCAAGGTTGATCATATCTAGGAACTTGAAGGTGCAAGGAGATTACCATGTTGAGGACTGGTATAAAGAGATTTGGGATATTGCTATAAATGATCAATTGACATGTAATATAAAAGTAAGAAGAGGGATAACAAAAATGAATGATTTTGAGGGAATTTGGAATCAGTTTCTAGAATATGTATTATCTAAGGGGAGTGGAAAACCACCTCCAGAAGAATCAATGAGATTTTGGAAACAAGAATAGATCCCGGGGTGTGTGTATGGGGGTGTGCACTTTATGTTATGCAATGATGTAAAAGTATTAAATTAGAAATGTTATAAGGTTATTCAATTTATGTATTATGTTTTTTTCTTTTTGTTTTTGTGTTGTTGTGATTATTGTAGTATTGTATTAGTGTATTGTTAAATAAAATATTTTAAAAAAATAAAAATAAAATAAAAAATAGCACCCAGGCATGATGCAACAGATAAATTAACCACAGTGCAAACCAGGTCATTAACTGACAGCAATTGTTCAAGAGACTTTCCATACCCTACCTGGAAATGCCCAGGATTGAAACTGGGACTTTCTGCATGCAAACCAATATGCTCTATTATTGAATTCAGGCCCTCCACCTTTGAGGAAGGGGAAAACATTGAAACCTTTTTATGGAGAGTGAGAAGATGTCATTGCAATGTTTTGGTTTACATAGTTATTCTCTCCCCAGAATCATAGAGCTTCCAAATGCATGAGCCACACTCTCAAGCAAAACTAGGATTAACTTCATCTTTTCCAGCAAAGGAATCTTTCTCTTGTTGGATAATTTGCGAATACAGAAAAGTGACATCCATAGTCTGTTACAATTTAATTAGCTACATTTTCTGTACCCCAGACTGAAGCAAGCAAAACAATGAATTCTACAGCTGGCTGGCCACCGTGTAAACAGAGTGCTGGACTAGATGGACCCTTGTCCGATCCAGCACGGCAATTCTTATGTTCTTATTGCTGGAGTTCCTTCATCTTGAAGAAGTGGCGAGATGACTTTAGAAAAGAAAACCATGCACACCCTCAACCATTAGGTATTGGAGGAAGCTGTGAACAATAAGTCCCGGACACAGATTAGGTTGAATGACACCTCCATTCTCTTTTTCTTCTGGGGAAGGGGAGGAGAAGAGAGCCGTTTTCTACAATGAGACACACACAGAGCATTCCATGTACCTAGCTGTGGGTGTCATGGGCTCATGAAGTTCCCTGGATGAGCTCATCACAGCATGGGCCAGAGGATAAAGACAGCCATAAAGCCAAGTGATTTCCTCTTCTTCATTCTGCGTCTCCTTTCTGATGGCTCAGATGGAGTCGAATGTGCTTCAAATCGCTCGAACTGCCACTGACGGTGCTTGCTCTATTTTTTGCCAGTTTTCTTTCTTTCTCTCCCTCCCCTCCCGACACCTCTTTTTATTTTTAAAAGCTGTACCGAGTTGGCTTGAGTGGACAGGCTGATCTTGTCACATTATGTAAAAGATGTGGACACAGTGGACACTTGGCTTCTGGATTTGTAAGATCTGCCAATACACATAATACAGATAGATCTGAGGCTGATGGTAGTGGTGGTGGTGGTGGGGGGTGGAAACAGAATCATAGGAATGGGATGGCTAACGAGAAATGGAGTGCAAATCTCTGTAAGCCCCACTGAGCTACACTGCCTGCTGCTCACACATTTCTCTTTATACAATGCTGCTCGGACGGATGTGCGCTTCTGCCAAGCTCGGGGGTGCTGTGATTTTCCCCTTTTCTTTCTGAGTGCCATGCAGCTCTCAATTGGAACACCGCTTTGTCCGTGGGTTGTGAATTCATGCCACAATTCATCATTCAGGAGCTCTCGAATATTAATCTGAGTAGGAACCGTGTTATCATAAAAGCCCATCAGCACTACCGGATTACTCGGGGCATCATTTAGAGAAACTGATTGATGTGTTAATATTAGAAGGACTTTAATAAGTTATGGGCTGTTGGAGGTTGGGTTTTTCCCCTTTCTTTCCTGGTGGTGCCTGAACTCAGCACAATTTACATGTGTGTGGGTGTAAAAGAGCAATGAGGAAACAATTGGAAAGGTACAGGCAACCTCATTCCCTTTGTGGCCGGAATGGCTAGGGCAGGGGATGGAATTTGCAGGTGGGAAAGGAAAAGGAGGCGACATGCTGGTGAGAGTGGAGACATTTGCTCATTGCATCATTGGTGCAGAGGCCTTGAAAGCTGCTTCTGCCACAAACTCAGCTTCTTTCCCAGTTCAGCTCCCACCCCTCCCCTCCCCAAGCAGTGCAGTCTTTTCAGGTCAGCCCCCTTGGAAGGGCCAAGTAGGAATTTTTACCTGGTCATGGATAGGGTGACCATATGAAAAGGAGGACAGGGCTCTTGTATCTTTAACAGTGGCATAGAAAAGGGAATTTCAGCAGGTGTCATTTGCGTGCATGCAGCACCTGGAGGAGCCCTACCTTCTTTTGTATCTGGTCACTCTAGTATAGCAGATACAAAAGAAG
Source organism: Elgaria multicarinata webbii (assembly GCF_023053635.1). NCBI lineage: Eukaryota > Metazoa > Chordata > Lepidosauria > Squamata > Anguidae > Elgaria > Elgaria multicarinata. The sequence continues at coordinate 25,520,633 of NC_086178.1, read as the reverse complement.
GCAGGGCTCCTGCAGCTTTAATGGTTGGGATGCAGAGGGAATTTCAGCAGGTGCTGCATATATATATACATACACACACACGCACACACAACACCTGCTGAAATTCCCTTTTCTATACAACTGTTAAAGATACAGGGGCCCTGTCCTCCTTTTCGTATGGTCACTCTATCCATAAACAAGTAAAAATTCCTATGTAGACATGTATAGGGTAGGGTGACCATATGAAAAGGAGGACAGGGCTCCTGTATCTTTAACAGTTGAATTGAAAGGGGAATTTCAGCAGGTGTCATTTGTATGCATGCAGCACCTGGTGGAATTTGCTCTTCATCACAACAGTTAAAGCTGCAGGAGCTATGTTGCAGCTATACTGTGACCAGATTTAAAAGAGGGCAGGGCACCTGCCACTTTAACTGTTGTGATGAATTGGAATTTTCACCAGGTTCTCCATATATACAAATGACTCCTGCTGAAATTCCCCTTTCAATACAACTGTTAAAGATACAGGAGCCCTGTCCTCCTTTTCATATGGTCACCCTACCCTATACATGTCTACTCAGAATGAAGCCCTATTGAATTCAATGGGACTCATTCCCAACTAAGTGTATATAGGATTAGGGCCTTAATTTTATTTTAAAATAAATAATTCTTGGGATTGTTATTTTTTAAGTGGAATCAAAGGGTTATCTGGCATTGCCAATAAAAAACAACTCAGTTGTTTGAGCTGACTTAGACCTTAGCTAGACCTACCTGTAAATCCGGGCTAGAGGAGGGGAGATCCCGCGATGCAACTATCGCAGGATCTTGCCCTCATTCACACGTGAGGGACGATGAGCTCTGGAGGAGAGCCATCGCGCCCGCCATTTTTTTAAATTTTAAAGGGCCAGCAGCGCAGGAGCGCTCCAGCGGTGGCAGGTAGGTGTGTGTGTTTTTGTTAAAAAAAACATCCCCACTCCCCCCACCCTAACCTGGATGGGTGCAGCTCCCAGCTACACGTGAGGGAGGAGCCGCTTCAACAGTCTCTGGCTCAGCTCAAGACCGTGGGAAAAACCAGACCCAAAGTAGTGCCCATTATCCCGGGGCAAGGGAGGGTTGATCCCTGCCTGAGCCTGGGATCCCCTGGGATCCCCTGGGATCCCCTGTGTGTTATCTGAATGTGAAGGGGTGATCCCGGGTATTAGCCCGGGATAACCCCTCGTCTAGCTAAGGCCTTAGTTGACATGGCCTCCATAGAGGACTTCAAACAGGGCTGAAGCTCCTTTTTAATTACATTTTAAAAACAAACAAATTTCTAAACATGCATTATCCTGTTAGGCTTCTAAGACTGAGTTGCTCAGTAGCTCCTAGTATAGCAGGCTATTTGTAATTTATTTATTTATGGAGGGAGGGGGAGAGAACTTGCATTATCTTCTGTATACCAGATGTGAATTGGTACAGTGGCATTTTACTAGGTGAGGAAAGATTCAATTTGTTGCACTGAGCAGGATTTTAATAAGTCTACAGAATGTCATATATTACAATTTACTGTGCCAGTTCAGGTTTAATGGGGGATTTCACAGCTCTCTGGGCTGCTGTCAGCAATGTTCTCCAGCAATGTGCAGTATATATATATGGTTGTTGTCTCAACATACCTTGACTCAGACAGGATAGAACATAAGTAACTGCCTGGAAGTTATTTATTTATTTCATTTATTTATTACATTTATATACTGCCCCACTCTCTGGGCGGTTTACAACAGTTTAAAATAGTAAACATTAAAAAGTATACAAGATTTAAAAAAACCATCAGAAACATAATAACAGTATAAAAACAACAGTATCCATTTAAAAACAACAATTCTGGGGTCCTTTAAAAACAGACTTAACACTGTTAAATGCTGTTAAAATGTTAAAATGCCTGGGAGAAGAGAAAAGTTATGGAGTACAACTGTGGGAACGGGCAGTAGCTTGGGCAGATTTTAAAAATGTTTAGACATATTCCATGGTGGCCGTGGGCCCTAGTTTACAGAGGATTCTGTGTCTGTATGGCTGTCAGAGAGTAGTTCACTCCTTGAAGGTGTCCCCTAATGGAAGCACTGGATCCACATGTTTCCAAGAGGGGACACCTCTATTGGCACTGGATATCCATGACAGGATCTCCCAACTTTTTAGAGAGCAATCCTATACCTTGGTAGACGATGTCGGGGATCATTGGCTATTTCATTTTCTTGGCTAAGAGCCAGGAAACCACGCTCCCTGCCCCTCCCCTTGCAGCCATTGTAGAAAGAACCACACTGGCTGCTGCTACAAGCTCACAAACTCAAGCTTGTAAGGACCTACAGTGGGTGTTCCCAGGGGCAGGGAAAGGAGGAGATTCAAGATGGGGGGGCTACAAGGTATCCCCAGACATCCCCAGACTTCCTCCCTTCCCTTCCCCCTCCCCAAAGCCTCCATTAGAGATTACCCGTCTAGCTAAAATGCACAGTAGGAGTGGATATTCTGCATTGGATACTCAAGGACAGAGACCTACAAGCACCCAGGGTGCATCCTATAGGATTGTGGCTTTAACCTTAAAAATAAATAAATCTGATGGACTTAAATCAGCTTATGTTAGAGGGGACAGGTTCAACTCTTTCTTCATGCCATTTTCCAGATATAAAATTAACCTTCTCTCTGAAGCAGCTAACAATAATAACATCAGAAGAGCCATGCTGGATCAGACCAAGGGTCCATCTAGTCCAGCACTCTGTCCACAAAGTTGCCAACAAGCTGTCGACCAGGGACCCACAAGCAGGACACGGTGCAACAGCACCCTCCCACCCATGTTCCACAGCAACTGGTGTATATAGGCTTACTACACACACACACAAACTATCAACTAGCTACACTGGGAGGGAGGTTAGACTGAGGTAACAGTGTAGTGGGAAAGGTTTAAGTACCCACACAAGTCTCTCCCTCTCACCCAGGCTTCAAAAAAGGCATCAGGAGAGCCAACCACAGGTTTCCCAGGACACCTATACTTCAGCCCTTACAATTGTTACAGGAATTGGAAATATATTTGCCTGTAAAGAGCCAGCTATTTCTTTTGCTGATCGTTGACATCCATAGCACTGATCAGTGCAGCCTGCCTATGTGCTGCCTTTTGTAACCCCATCTGTCTAATTTCACTTGCAGTTCTATTTGGGGCTAAAAATGCACAATTAATAGTGTTATTGCATAATAGTGTAGCAAATACTGTATACAGTACTGTATATCATAACCAAAGAAAATATGCAAACTCAATTGTGATATTATGCTCATGGTGTGTAGAGAATTCCAGTATCTTCTCTTTTCAAAGAGAATACAAACATTCATGAGGCGGGCGGGAGAAGTAGCAATCTAATTGTTTTCTGAATTATTTAGAAATTCCGTTACAGATAGAAACTGCTTAGTAGTTTCCGGTGGGTAGATAATGCATTTTGATCAATAAGGAAATGCTCTACTCAAAAAGGAAATGCTCTACTTAAAGTAAAACCATATAGATTAGCAATGAGGTAATACATTATTTAAGAGGCACAAGAAGTTGATTTTATTACCTAAGCAAATGTTATGGCATGTCTGGCGTTATGAGACCATATATTAAAAATGCCATAACAATGGGCACCCTGGTGATATGGTGTTGTTGTTGTTGATGTAGAGCTTCATCCTACATGCCTGTTTCCCTCAAATTATCCCCTACAGCGCTAAGCTATCGCCGTTGTTGTTGTTGTTGCATACCAGGAAATGGGTTTAAGGGGGAAAATGTATTTTTTTTAAAAAAACACACATAAAAAATCAATGGATGACCCAATCTGATTCAAATTTGGTACACTTAAAGCTCTCCTTAATATCTATTACTGTGCCAATTTTGATGTCTTTATCTTTAAAGCTTACGCAGATGTAAGCATTTGTTTATTTTTTCTTCAAATCCTGCTCTGCGCCCCAGTGGCCACTCGGAAAACAACAAATGATGTGCTCAAAAACTAGTAGCAAAATATTGCACTTCTTTTGGTTAAGAAGCGCAATTAAAGCAGGATGCATGGGAGTACTTCACAATAAAAGCAGATTATAAGCTGGAAAACTTCGGAGTCCTTTGCACGCAATTCACAGTGATTGCACAGTATAACGCTGGTGTGATAAAGCTCATTGTTTTAGCACTTCAACCATGGCCGTTGCTAGACAAGCGGATTCGCTTATGGCCCAACTTTTCCACAGCCCCGGCCTGAGGCCTAGCAGGTCTAGCAGGGTCCATGGCTTTTCCCGGCTGCTTGCTTACTCACGAGTAGCCAGGAGAAGCCGCGGACTGGGCACAGCATTCCATAGGAGCGCTGTGCCCATCAGGCCGGGGGGTATCATGGGGGGGAGATGGGGGCCAGGGGAAACAGCGGACCTGGCAGTAGAGAGGGGGGGGGGGGAAAGAATGGGGACAGGCAACAGGCATCACGGACAGGGGGAAGAAGAGCGGGGACGGGGGACAGGCATGGTGAGCGGGGGGAGGATGGGTGAGCGAGCGGGCAGGGGTGGGCATGGACGAGCAGGCAGGGGATGGGCACGGGCGAGCGGGCAGGGGGTGGGCATGGGCGAACGGGCAGGGGTAGGCATGGCAAGCGGGGACAGGCATGGCAGACGGGGACAGGGCCTGGCAGACGGCGGGAAGAAGGATGAGGACAGGTACGGGGGATGAGCGAGCAAGTGAGCGAGCGGGCAGGGGGGACATCAGACATTGTGGCAGGGGAAATCAGGGGCAGGGGGAGCAGGGAACCCTTTATTTTTTAAAAAAAACTTTTGGTTCCATTGGTGCGCTCCCGCACACATGGCCCTTTAAGGGAGGGAAAAAAATGGAGGACGCGACGGGGCTTCCTTCAGCCCCGTCGCATCTTACGTGTGTACGGGGCCTATAGGCCACGCTACTTCTAGCACGGCCTGGCCCCTCCTCCCACACAGATTATCTGGTAGGTCTAGCAAGGCCCCATGACTCAGAAATCTCTGTGTTGAGATCCACAGGCAGAGTGAAACCTCTGTCTTTTTTTCTAGCCTTTCTTCCCTTCTTCCTTTTTTGCTCCTGCTGGCCAGGACTTGAGGACCACCACCCTGGTAACTGGATTTGAGGGAGAGGATGGGTTTGGAAGTTCATTGGGTGAGATTGTGGGCGTTTGGCTTCCAGCTTGGTGGAAATGTGAGTGTTTATTCCAAATATGAAGAAGCTTCTGGATTTTACTATCATTTTCATTACACTTCAATGAAACCTCACCTATCCCTGTGTTACGTGATGTTCTCTCATTAGACTAGTGTACAAACTTGCACATGTTCTAATGAGACTTACACTTGCTTGTAAGAATCTTTTGACATTGTCAATAGATTGTCTGTGGCTATGTAAGGCAATTCTGACTCAAGAAACTTACAGCACTGAAAGGGATAATGCCACAATGGCACATTTATTGAGGTTGAAACAAATACAAATGCACAAGCTAGTTTTGGGGAAATTAGCTGAGCAAGTGGAGGCTTAGAAGTAGTTCCAAGACTGAAAAATAGACTTTTTGAGACTGAAGAGCATACACACACACACACAGCAGGGGGGAAAGTAGAGGGATTCTTTAAAGGCAATATTTTTTTATTTTTTTATTTATTTATTTATTACATTTTTATACCGCCCAATAGCTGAAGCTCTCTGGGCGGTTCACAAAAAATATGCCTTTCCCTGGGCTGGAGTCCGTTCCGCAGACAGGAACTGGTGAGCGTTGCAACTCCTGGTCTCAGGTGAAGAGGACAAGAATACAGGGAGGCAAAGCACCCACCCATGGCAGCTTGCTCATGCAAGCTGGAATGGGTAGTATGCTCTGTGCTTCTGGTCCAAGAGAGAGAGAGAGAGCCAGCTTCCCTCTCCCCCAAAACCTGAAGGGTTTTGTAATATAAGATTTAAAGAAAAACAGTCATCACTGCTCATAAACACTGGAAGTGATGCTACTTGGTATGGGATAGACATAACAAAAAAGCGTAGTTGGGGGGTGATGGCTGTATTTGCTGAAAACATTTTCTTTACAAAAGATGACTTTCAGCCTGGAGTTCAGCAACAGGGCTGCATTAGTATGTGTATGACACGGTATCATTCCTGCTATCCAGCATTCATATTCTGTTTAATTTTACTCCCTCCTTTGTCTCCGGGGAACGCATTTGACGAAGTCTATCAGAAAATGATCACTTGATCTAGCCTTTTGTGAATGGTCTCCCTCTCTTTCCTGCTGCAGGTGGGATTTCGTCTGCTTCAAAATGGAGTCAGTACTGCTCACAGAAGCTACTTTGTAACACCTGTATTGAAATAACCTTAATAAATGCATACTTGTTGCCCTCAGCAGGCTTCTCAGATCTTAATATTGCTTTTGTTCTTTGGCTCCATCCTCCTGGTACCCACTTTCTGATTTCTAGTTAGTGATGGTAGGATCTGCCAGGTCGATTCCCACAGATTTCCTCTATTTCCCACCTCCAGGAGCATTATGTGCAGGTTCTATGTGGATTAGTTTTGCTTGTTTGTTTTAATAGAAAAGATGCTGTATGGATTTCTTTTTTTGGGTGGGAGATATACTCCCCCCTCCAATTTATACACATTTTTTGTGCATACCTACCCATTGACTAAAACATCCATGTTCATTTTTTAAATCTACACATTTTTTAAAAAAAATCTACACATTTTTTTTTAAATGTACATTTTTTAAAAAAATGTATACATTTTTTAAAATATACACATTTTTCTCTGTGTACTTTTCAAATGTGTGTATTTTATTGAAGATAGTTTTTCTTTTCTGTGGAATGCTTCACAAGTTTTGGAAATGTACAGGTTTTTCAAACGCAAAATTTGTCTGGTCCACATGCATTTCTGTTCTGGGCGATGTGGATTGGACAAATACACACACACAAACACACACACACACTCCAATGGAGCAGATTTCTCATTTATCTACATTCCAGGTTCCAAGTTCCTGGCTCCTTTGTGACAATGGTCTGTGGTTCATTCTTGGAATCCAATGACCCCACACAGAAGCCTGATCCACGCCCAGCCGGTACGGCTTGGGCGTGGTACGGATGTTGCGATGGGGGAGGAGACAGGAATAAGAAATAATGCCTACACATGTGCTAGACACGCATGCAACCTTGTGAGGCAGGGGCAGAGCCAAGGTATAAAGGCTCGCCCCAGCATCTCTTTGGCCACTTTCGATTTCAGCCCCACCCTCCCTCCCTACATCCAGTATGGGAAAACCCAGTCTCCCTCTTTGTAGTGGGGGCTGAGTAGGAATTTTCCTTGTCATCTAGTGATGCTCAGGTTTTCGCCTACTCCATACTGGAGCTGATCTTAGAAGTGGAGGATAAATAGGTTAATCATAAAAGGCAGGGTTGTGTGGGAATTTTGGGAAGTCAGAATAGGGACGGTGAGCACTCTGGCACCTTGATGGTGATTGGCAAGCCAGAGGTCCTGCTCCTCGGGGGCTTTGCAGCTTTCGTGTCAGGATATGGTTTGCCTTTGGGGACCTTTTTGTCTCATCTACTCAGCTATGCAGCCAGAGTGGGGATGACGCGGGTCGGTCTCACCAAACAAGCAAGTGTTGTTGAAAGGGGGGCCAGGATACCCGACCCCAATTTTCAGCTGAGTGGCTCACCCTGAGGTTCAGGCTAGAGCCTGTAGCTAAACCAACTCAATTCCTGCACATTCACGCACAGATCCATGGAGGGAGAATCTCCATGTGTAAATAAAGAGGCCCTACTTTACCTCAAAACTCTGGTGGCTGAGTCTTTATTCCAGGAACTTCCTTCTCCATTCGCAACAGATGAACTTTCCCATCAGCCTCTCAATAAGACTATGCAAGAAACACATCTAATTGTACTACTACATGCAGGTGTGCACTTATATCAATGGTTGAAGCCTAAAAGCTACAATCATGTTCCATTAAGGTCAAAAGGAGTTTTCCTTAGATTTCTATTGGCATAAGAAAGGAACCCATACTGTATTATTGAATATCAGTGAGTGCCAAATAAATACCAGAAAACGTATATTCAAGGAACTTTCCAAAGTTTAAGTAATACCAGGGTTGTTTTTTTTCTTCATCTTCTGGAATACTGATGAGTAGATAAAAATAGGTGATCTAGAGATTTCTATTGTTACCTGAGTTGTTAAAACCTGCAAGGAATATTGGTTAAGCGTCTGTTCTCATAAGTGCCATGGAGAGAGGTTAATAACATGATCTAAACTTTCTCATTATGGATTCTTTTTGAAGCAAATGCTGTTAGAAGCTAACCCACTTCCACATTTTTTTTCATCTTCTCCTACCTAATGTAAACCCTTCTGAATGTGTCTGAAAGTTCTAATTTTGAACACAAGTCAAGGAGCATTCTTTGTATGAGAACTTGCTAACACTTTGAGAAGATGGTTTTGAAAAAGAAACTTGGAATGTAGCCTGAAGGAGAACTCAGCTGGAATGAAAAGATCTTTCCATCAGATTCTTATAGAAAATACAAATGATATTCCTCATAAAAAATTGCATTTTTTAAAAAAATAAACAACAACACTGTGTGTTTCTAGTCAAGTGGAAGATTTCCAAAGTCTTTTTTCCAGGCCCTACAAGTTTGGGATGAAATTTGGGCAGTGGGTGGCTCTTGATGGGACTTATGTAGGTAGGAAAACCGCCTCAGGTATTCTTCCCATCCCATTTCTGTTTCAGATGGTGAAATTCTTTTTTAGTCCACATGAAAATTTGTACATATTTTTATGTGCATTTCTCAAAATCTATTCAGTTTGCTTGCTTTTTTTTCCATTTGTAATGCCCCTCCTTGCATCTGTTTTACCTGGCTGTGAGGAGGCTATTGCGGGTGGGGGGTGGGGGAGAAAGAGACACACAACTGGTCAGGGGGTGAGGTGGCTGAGACAACATTAGCCTGCCACGCCCAGCTCCCTCAGCTTCTTCACTTTGTGGCTCCCTCCCTCCCTGTATGCAATGTGGGTTCATTCTGTGTCACAGTTTTGGTGACAGGTGATGCCTGAGGTCTTTCACTGAGTGTTTTGCAGCCTCGGGTGTGTGTGTGATAAAGGTTACCTGTGAGGCCAACTCACTTCACCTGGTGTTTTATGGCCCAGGAGAAGGGGTGCCACAGGAAGGCCTCCTCTCCCCAGATATGTTGGCCTGGGGGTGGCAATCTTACAGACGCCACTTAGCAGGCTTAGAACGTTTTGCCTGAAATAATGCCTAGCTAGTTGCTGGCATATATTAGGACCTGCCCAGTTTTCCCTTTGCAAATCTTTAATAAATGTGGCCTGAATTTTATACCATTTACACTTATCGTATCTCTTTATTTTCCTCCTTCCTTCATCCATAATGCATGTTTCCATTGAATAAAGCATCTTGCGCACATTTTCCATATATATATATATATATATATATATATATATATATATGGATATAATATATCCATATATATAATAGATATAGATATAGATATATAATATCTATAATATATATATATATATATATATATATATATATAGTATTTATTTTTATTTTTTCTTTCAAATGTATGCATTTTTGTGTGCACTTTTTCAAATATACACGTTTTGGTTTGCTTTCTACTTTTCTTTGCTTCTATTATTATTATTATTATTATTATTATTATTATTATTATTTGTATCCCACCTTTTGCCCAATACAAACTTCACAAAAGTATGGATTTTGGTGTCTTAGCTGTTTTCTAGCTCATTTTAATCTAAATAGACATGCATTTCCTGGTCCTGTGAGCAGAACGATCTTGTTCACTAATTAATATTTTGCCATTGGAAAATATAACATGTGCTTTGCCCTTTTAGGGATGTGACCTCTCCCAAACTAGAAAATGGCAGCATTGATAACAATAAAGACAGTAAACATGTTTTCATTCACTCATAAATAGTACAGTTCAATTTATTTATTTATTGCATTTTATACTGCCCAATAGCCGAAGCTCCCTGGGTGGTTCACAAAAATTTAAACCATACAAAGTATAAAACAAACAGTATAAAAATGTGATATAAAATACAATATAAAAGCACAACCAGGATAAAATCAGCAGCAGTGCAGAAATACAAACTTAAAATACAAATTTAAAACAGCAAATTTAAAATTAAATGTATAGACTGTTAAAATGCCAAGAGAATAAAAAGGTCTTCACCTGGCATTCAGTATGACCTCCCAAAGAAAAGCAAAACAACAACAAAAACAACAACAACAGTGTGATGGAATTGCTCTGTTTAACTCAGTGATTCCCCGGCCGGAGAAGGGGGGTCTGACTCAGTCAGCCCAGACCCACGCCCCTTCACTGCCACTTGTTAACCCTTTGTAGTCTAGGTTCTCAAGGAAACATGCCACACTCCAGAAATAGGGACCAAACACTTTTATTCTTCAAACTACACATGTTCATAAGGCTCCACACATTAAGGTAAACACTTAAGAGGTTTGGGGGGAAAACAAGGACAAAGGAATGACACACTTAGGACAGCAGGGACTAATAGCTTATCCTCCCCCTTTACACGCTCAAGCCTAATAGAATTCACACTCACTCCCCACTTTTACCACCCACAGCCATAACTCTGGCAAGGACCCTTGCCCAATTGTACCCAAACCTGGACTTAAAACAAAATAAACATATAACTCTGTGACTCAACCTCTTGTTGCTCACTCCAACTCAACTTTACATCATTCGAATTAGGACTCCTTCCCTGAGCGGCCGCATGGGGCCTCCGCCATCCAGCTGGTCTGGCCTGGAAGCTTTGACTCACCACACACACGCTGGACTCCTAACACCCACAGGAAAGAGACTGGACCTTTAGGAGCCTAAGCCTTTTATCCCTTCCTGGGACCCCCTTGTCACCAGACCCACCCTGACCAATAGAAACCCCATAGCAACCCACACTTCTCCCAAAGGGAGGGGGAATGCTCCCAGACATTGCACAGCTGCAACTTGTTACTCTCCCCAGTACCAGCCCGGGGAGGCATTATCAGATGCCAGGCACTTCTCGCCCAGCACAGCCTTGGCATTTCGCTTGCTACTCCCTTTTCAGACACAAAGAAACCCCTCTCCTCTCCCTGGGATGAAGCAAAAGAAGTTCTCTTAAAGGAACCATGGGCGCAGCCCATGACAAACAGTATAATCCTATGCATGTCTATTCAGAAGTAAGTCCCACTGAGTTCAATAGCATATATGCCCAGATAAATGGTTATAGCATTGCATCCTAAGAAAATGGCGAAAGCTTGGAGCCATGCAGCCAATTCACTTAGTTATTATCAGCAAACCTTCCATTGACATAGATATGCAATGAAAAGTTACCAGTCATGGCAACAACTAGACATGTGGCCAAAAAAGTTCAAACAGCAGAAGTATCATGACATCAGCAAGTGTCAGCAAGCATCCACTATAACACCATTCTTAAAAATATCAAACATTTAGGCTCACTGACACCAAAATGTTTTTACATTATAATCCGTGTGTCCTCATGTGCAAGATCTGAAATCTACAGAAAGCTTTAATGTGAGTACACATTTCATTGGATTCAGTAGTGTGCACGCTGCTGCTTCCCTCTATGAACTGAATGGGAAAGGCAGCATGGGCAGCTGTGTCCCATGCATGCACCAGAGCCTCTGTACTGGACAGAGATAATTGAATCAGGGGATCAAATAATATGTGTTCTGAGTACTGCAATTTGACTCATTACATTGAATATTGAGGGCACGCTCCAGTCACCCACTACATCCTCCCCACCCACTGCTGAGTGTGCTGCTCAACCAACAGGAGTTTCCAGCAGCTGACTACACACACACACACACACAAACACACACACACTTGTGGGAGGGTTGCACAATCCTAAAATGCACTTAAGGAAATAGATTGACCCTCCAATGTGCTTTTGAGAGGTAGATAAATATCCCAATGTTTATAAAGATACAAAAAATGTATTTTTCATTTAACATCAACTACTTCTAATGCTCTTCCCCTCCCCTGTATTTTTAGAAGTTCCTATTGATTAGGAAGAAAGTAATTGTAAAATACTGATAAAATAATGGATGCCACTTCCTTAACCTTAAAAACTTACTCAAGTGTTTCTCTCAACCCTCCCCCGCTTCCGATTTTCCGATAGTTAATTCCCTTTTATTTTACATGTATTATTCACACTGAGAAGACATCACTAAATCTGTGGCTGAAACCAAATTTCAAATGGGATGGATAAAACCAATTAAGTATTCTCACCAGAGATAATAGATTACAAGGTCCCTGGCTGTCTCAAGGCTGCTACCTCTGCTGAAAATAGAATACAATGAGAAATGGAAGGCAGCCTAAGGTTTACCTGTAAGGCAACCTGCAATTCTGCAAAGCAAAAATGAAAAGAAAAAGAAAGAAAGAAAGAAAAAGAAACCATCTGCTATGCTTGTAGGCTAAGGCCACAGCTAGACCTAAGGTTTATCCTGGGATCATCCAGGGTTCACCCCTGCCTGAGCACTGGATCCCCTGTGTGTCACCTAGATGAACAGGTTTGACCCCTGGACGATCCAGGGATAAACCATAGGTGTACCTATGGCCTAAGACACACAAAGTAATACATGCATATTGCTTTTGAAAGTTAAAGGACAAAGTTAAAGGAGAATGCATTGGCCAAGGATGAGCAATATGGTAGCTTGAACACATAACCCTTTGCCTTCTAGAAACAGGAAATGTGTAACTCCCTGGTTATATCCTTTGTCTTGAATAAGAGTTGCTGTCCAAAGCTACATGATTGAGCACATGGATTGCATGCAAAAGATGAAAACTTGTGCTGTGCCAAAAATTTATTCTACGTTTTTCTGACGATTCACATTCATTTTGATAAAAAAGAAAGAAAGAAAGAAATTGCTTTGGAAATAAATTCACAGGAGAAAAAAAAATCTGGAGAAATTCTTATGGGTTGGGTTTAGGATTTTTGTATTTCTTTGCTTCTGAGATGGCCAAACAGTGCATGAGAGCTCCATCACACCTACTTTTTTCCTGATATGCACCCATGATTTTGAACTCCATTTCATTAGCTCAGTAAGTGCTGGTCATTTTCATGTTCATGCATTGTTGCGCTATTTCACCTCATTTGCTCTCCCACCCCGCCCCGCCTTGCCTTGCCCCTTCTCCTTCCCCCTCCAGTTCATTGCTTCTTGTCATTGATGGAAAGCTTCCTTCCCCCCTCTGGCTTTGTTGTCTAGTAGGGGTGTGCAAAGTGGGTCTGCTCCACCCCCAAACTGTTCCATTTTTGGATAACCACTCTATTACAGCCTATGGGAATTAACCAAAATGCTTACAGCTCTGTCAGTTTTAAAGATAAAGAGATGAAACTTGGTACTGTGGTAGCTCTTTAGTGATTTAGGCATGCCAAGGTTGAAGAGATCCCTTCCTTCCTTGATTTTAAATGATTTTTTTTAAAGTTTGACAGATCAGCTGTCAAAAGTCTGATAGTCAGCTGTTCCATTAGCCTTTGACAATTAACAAAATGTTTACATCTCTGTCATTTTTAAAGATAAAGTGATGAAACTTGGCAGCATGATAGCTCTTAAGTAGGGCTTTAGGTATGGCAAGTTTGAAGCAGATCAGTTCATCCCTTGATTTTATTGGATGTTTTTTATTATTATTTTTCTCCCCTCAAACCATTCCCTCATTGAGCCCCACCAAGCCTCAAAGGAAACTCTCATGGACCAATGAATGGGGGTGGATGGTGGTGGAGCGAGCATCCAATGCATCAGATGAAGGTGAGTTCACCCATCCCTACAAGTTGGGCTTACCTTACTTAGGAGATTGTTGAGGAATGAGCACAAGTGTCCTGCTGTTCATTATATAATCTCTTTGACAGCCTGTAGCCTTCTCAAATGCCTACACTTCAATTGAGGCCTAGTGGAAATCATCATGAACAAATTCGTCTTGTAGTGTCTTTTTCTGCTTCCCCAGATCAGGAAGTACAGGAAGCCTGGGAAGCTAGCTGTGATTAGGTAAGCTCAAAACACCACCAAAAGAAATTCAACATAAAATATAGACTGCCCTGAGAATGAGGCTGAACAATTGGAGCCCCTTTCATGGGGAAGAAAACTTTCAGGAAATCAGAGGACAAATATTTATTTATTTATTATTGCATTTATAACTACCTTTTTTCCTCCAAGGATCCCAAGGCAGCATACATAATCCTCCTCCTCTCCATTTTTATCCTCACAATGACAATCATGTGAGGTAGGTTGGGCTGAGAGTCTGTGACTGGTCCAAAGTTACCCAGTGGGTTTCCATGGCCAAGTGGGGACTAGAACCCAGATCTCCCAACTCCTAGTCTGACACTTTAGCCACTACACCACACTGGCTTTTGGAAAAGTACTTACTCCAACTCATCCCTCAACACAATACTGCCCTCTCCTCACACCTACATAGTGGCAGATGAAAATGGGAAACAGCCTGCCTACACAGTGAAAGCTGGTGCAGCATGAAAAAAACAATAATACCCAAAACCCTTCCCCAAAAAGAAATAAGCTGTGCTACAAGCTCTGACAATGGGAAGCCCTACCTGTGTGAAACTGTTGAGAATTTTTCCTTCCCATGGAGAAATTCAGTGAAATGAGCTCCCCAAATTTCTCTGTCCACCAATAAGGTGGAAAATTTCACGAGGGCATCTGCACACAGCTCTAGTTCAAAGCTTACTAAGCTATGTGAAATTCCTTGAGGTAAAAACACACACTTCACAATGCAGGGGTCACCTGGAGAGTTGCACCTTGGGGACTAGAAGATGTACTAGAGAAATGTTAATTTCAAAGGCAATAGTTTTAGCTATCTCTGGCAGACATCAAAAGGTTTCCTGTTTTGGGGGTGGGTGTCTAGATGCTATATGGATGCCTGCATCCTGGTCAAAGATTTATTTATTTATTTATTACATTTCTATACCGCCCAATAGCCGGAGCTCTCTGGGCGGTTCACAAAATGCTTGTAGCCCTAAAGAAATAGACACTGGTGGGCAGTTCAGCATCACAAGAACTATTTCAACATTTGGGTTATGAATTTTGTTCTCCTCGTATCCCACTTCATACCCGTTGGGAACTGCCGGCATACAGGTTTGTTCTTTTATTGCCTTGCTAGTTTTGGCAGCTACTTAAAATGATTGATTTTGCTTTGTTAAAAAAAACCCCACGGTTGCCTTTGGACTTGTCACGTTTTAATCAATGTTAGGTTAAAGACATTTAATTTGCGTTGGGCCCAGCACCTACGGCTTTCATCCTTGAACCAACGTTGCCGAGAGTTTAAATTAGTTATCACAAATTCCAGACTGGCACTGTGATCACACACATGTGCACACGCACCGAACTCCTTCACAGATCCCATTGTCCTTAAGGCTTCGAGGCCAAGTCTAATTCATCAGTCGCTGTCATTCCAATTCCCCTCCCCAAATCCTGCATGATTTGATTACCCTCTCCTGCACCTGCCTGATCTCTGCAATGTCTTTATGTGCTAATCAAAGCCCTACATAATTTTCTAGATGAGCCTTCAATGGAATGCCAGAATAACTTCCATGATTTATGCTCCCTGTTCTGGCATGCCCACTGATCTACTTCCTTCTACTGCACAGATGGTTGCATTATTTGTAGCCTCCGTAAGATTTCCCTCCTAGCCTGTTTCTCCAGCATTAATCCCTATGTTTATTTTTTGTTTCTAGCGTCATTGCCTCAATTTTGCCAGCCTTGAGCGGCTGGTGTCCTTTCTCTGCCCACAACACGATTTCATCTCATTTGACTTTTCTATCCTGCTTTATTTGCAGCCTATTTGTGTGTAAGACCAGGGGATTTATCACCACCTAGTGCCTCAAGAAACTATTTATTTTGCTCATCTACAAATGCATACAAATGAGTGTGTGCTGTCATGCACACACACACACATACACACAAACACACACACACACACACTTATTGTGTTTTTCATAATAGTTCTCATTTGGTAAGTTCTGGCTGGAGCCTGTGTTCATTCTATGTATCATGTATATCAAATCATAGAATCATAGAATAGTAGAGTTGGAAGGGGCCTATAAGGCCATTGAATCCAACCCCCTGCTCAATGCAGGAATCCACCGTAAAGCATCCCTGACAAATTTGGCACCCTGAGAGAATCAGCTCTCCTATTAAAACATTTTATTACTGTAGTCCTTGTGATTGCAAAGATTGTTTGGAAATATGGTGTGAGTAGTATCAAATGTGGGTTGAGAAACTAGGGGATAGCTTAAGAGTTTTTCAAGAACTGGCTTAGACTTTTGGTGCCCTAACTCTGCTCTCCCTAATCACTGTCTCAATTCTGTATGCTTCTAGCCCTTATCATAGAATCATAGAAGAGTAGAGTTGGAAGGGGGCATATAAGGCCATCGAGTCCAACCCCCTGCTCAATGCAGGAATCCACACTAAAGCATCCCTGACAGATGGTTGTCCAGCTGCCTCTTGAAGGCCTCTAGTGTGG
This sequence comes from Elgaria multicarinata webbii, assembly GCF_023053635.1. Classification (NCBI taxonomy): domain Eukaryota; kingdom Metazoa; phylum Chordata; class Lepidosauria; order Squamata; family Anguidae; genus Elgaria; species Elgaria multicarinata. The sequence continues at coordinate 25,504,139 of NC_086178.1, read as the reverse complement.
GAGAGCCCACAACCTCCCTAGGTCACTGGTTCTACTGTCATACTGCTCTAACAGTCATGAAGTTTCTCCTGATGTCGAGCCAGAATCTGACTTCCTATAACTTGATCCCACTATTCTGTGTTATGCTTCTCCCATAATTACCCAAAATACTAAATTATTCGAGAAACTGAATTTTAGGAGCAGAATGAATGATACATATCAAGAAATCCATGCAGATTTGCTTATTTTTCATAGTTTCATAGTGATAGGTAAACTCCATTTAGATAGGCTTGAAATTTATGTTGCAATTATAAGAATCATCAGGGGGGAAAAACTTGTATTATTTTGATAATTCTAAATTGACTCGTAACGTTTTTGCACATTTATAATTCTTTTGAAGGATGGGTCAATGGCAGTTTCCTTTCCATGCTTCCTTTCCAGTATAAGTAAAGTCAGATCCTGGTAAGCGACAGTACTTTGTTCTGTATTAGAGACAAGGCTTCTTATATTTATAAAACTGCTGTATCGTTCACATTTGTCTTGGAGTATATCTGACCTGAACTTGGAAATTTCCAGGCCAACTGATTGATCAGAAGCCAGTATTGGTTTGGTATTCAAAGAAAGGTTCACTGAGAGTACAGGGGTTAATATAATCAGGCAATGTATGGACATTCATACATTTACTCTGTACAGCACCATGTACATTGATGGTGCTATATAAATAAATAAATAAATAAATAAATAAATAAATAAATAAATAAATAATTCATATTCCAAATGAGTCATTTCTGAAATTTAATGGCATTACTAGTTCTGATTTAAACTAGGGGTGTCCTCCGTTCCATTACGGATCCATGGATCCAAAGTGGAGTGGGCTGATCTGGACCTCAGAAGCCCAGTTCTGGAGTGGATCAGGGGAGGTCCGGATCGGCTCGAAGCAGTTCGGAACGGTCCGAAGCAATTTGCATCATTCTGCCCATCTGCCACTGCCGCGGTCCATGTGGTGATGGCGGCAGAGCCAGGTAAGTGGGGAAGGGGGGAGGAGGGCTTACCTGGCTTTGTCATGGTCCAGGTGGTGGCTTCAACTGAGGCCCAGTTGAAGTCACTGCCCAGACCATGATGGAGCCAAGTAAGTGGGGGGGAGGGGGCTTACCTGCTGCCACTGGAGTCCATGCAGCAACAGTGGCAGAGCCAGGTAAGGGGTGAGCCAGGTAAGGGGAGGGGGCTTACCTGGCCTCTGTCGCAGTCTGGGCGGTGGCTTCAACTGAGGCCTGGGGAGGGGGGCTTACCTGGTGGCACCAGTGGCACTGCAGTCCATACAGCAATGGTAAGGGTGGAGGAGGGCTTACTTGGTGCTGCTGCCGCTGCAGTCTGTGTGGTGATGGCAGTGGAGCCAGGTAAAGGGCAGGGGGCAAGCCAGGTAAGGGGGGAGAAGGGCCTCAGTTGAAGCTACCGCCCAGACCATGATGGGGACAGGTAAGTGGGAGGGCTTACCTGCCGCCGCAGTCCGCCACCAAAGTCCGTGTGGCAGCAGACAGCAGAACCAGTGGAGGGGGCTTATTCGGCCCCCATTTTTTACCCCATTCCCCACTTACCTGCCTCCGCCATCCACCATGGAAGCAAGTAAGTGGGGAAGGGGGTGGCAAAATGGGGGCTGAATATCGATCCAGACCTTCGGCTCTTGCTCCGGATCTGTTTCTGGAGTGGATCAGGGGAGGTCCAGATCGACCCGAAGCGGTTCGGGCCCGATCCAGAAAGTCTGGATTGGGATCCGAAGCGGTTTGGGGAGGGGGTGCACAGCCCTAATTTAAACCATCTGAACTAAGCATTTGATTAGTATTGAGGTGGAATATTACCGGTCTTTTTTTCTTTTCTTTTTTAATAGAAGAGGGGCAGAATTCAGTGCTGCCACTGTGCTCGCAGGAACAACTGCCAGAGCAACAGGAAGCTGGGGCTAGCTAGTGCAACTAGAAACTAGCTGAAAAGTACCACTTACAGAATCCCAGTCCAGAAGTGATAGTTTGGGCAAATTTCCTGGGTTGCTCTAGCAAGCACTAGTTTCCTGTTACAGTAGTTGTCATTCCTGTTAGTGCAACGAGTTCAGCACTGAGAGGTTGCCACCATTGGATGCTGCCCAAGGTTTCCACGCAGAAAAAGGGGTGTGTGGGGGAAATACAGCATCCCTATTTCTGAAGATTCTGTTTGTGGAAACCTGCTTGATGTGCATTCCACACATCAAGTGTTGTTTCTGCATGGCAATGGCAATGTTTGAGAACATTGTATTGAGAGTTGGTAATAGTGATGGAGCATGAGCAGTACAGAAACTCTCCATGGGGCTGTCTATATGAAGTGAAAGCCCTGCATTGTGGACCTGCACCCCATCAGTTAGACGACACAGGTGCAGGTTAAGAACATAAGAACATTAGAAGTGCCCTGCTGGTCGTTCCGAAGATCCATCTAGTCCAGCATTCTGTTCACACGGTGGCCATCCAGCCATCGGCCAGGGATGAACAAACAGGACATGGTGCAACAGCACCCTCCCACCCATGTTCCCCAGCACCTGGTGCACACAGGTGTACTGCCTTGAATATTGGAGATAGCACACAATCATCAGGGCTAGTAGCCATTGGTAGCCTTCGCCTGCAGGAATTTATCCAAGCCCCTTTTAAAGCCATCCAAATTGGTGGCCATCACTACATCTTGTGGTAGTGAGTTCCATAATTTAACTATGCGCTGTGTGAAGAAGTACCACCACGGGGCTTCCCCGCAATGCTGCATTTAGATTTACCCTGAGATTTTCAGAGCGAACAATGTCAACTCGGCGCTTCTACCATGCAATGTTGCTCCACAGCCAATCCGGGGTCAACCTGGGGGCAGAACCTGGTGAAAGGCGAACAGCGATTGGCTGCCTTCCACTAGAAAGAGGGCAGGGGTGGGTCTGGGACCAGGATGGACACCCAGAAACCCCTCACTCCTCCCTTGGTGTCAGGATTCCCCAATGCCACTGTGGGAGATGGAAAGCATGAGGTTGAAGAGGGAGGCGGTGCCAATCTGGCACCGTGAAGACAGCCAGCATGAGAAGTGCCATGCTGGATCGGACTGAGGATCCATCTAGTCCAGCACTCTGTCCACACAGTGACCAACAAGCTGTCAGCCCGGGACCAACAAGCAAGACACAGAATCATAGAATCATAGAATAGCAGAGTTGGAAGGGGCCTACAAGGCCATCGAGTCCAACCCCCTGCTCAATGCAGGGGGTTGGTGCAACAGCACTCATGGTGCAACAGCACTCTCCCACCCATGTTCCCCAGCAACTGGTGCACACAGGCTTACTGCCTCAGATACTGGAGGTAGATGAAAATAATCCACACATTATGCCACCATGTTGCCAAAAGGCTTTCATGTCATGGCTGAACCATCTCAAAATGGCCCTTAGTCTGGAGCAGCAAAAAGAAACTGTCTTATTTATTGGGACAGGGGTTTTAGCAGCAGTGATTGATTTTGCATTGTGCGTGAAAGGTGTGTGTGTACCAGGCTGGGTGACATTATGGAGCTGTTCAGCATGGCTAACGTGGAGGCATCCACAATGTGTGATGTTGTGATTGGTAGAGTTAGCAGGTCAGCTGTATCTGGCAGAGTTAGCAGGTCAGCTGTAGGAGAGGCAACTTGTATTGCTATAGTTTCAGTAAAAACAAAAGCTAGCATGCTTTTGACTTTGCTTCTGGGTCAGAAACAAAGGGCCATGACTATAGAGCAGCATTAGCTTTTGAATTAGCAGTTTCTACAGGATACCAAGACCATAGGATCAGCCTGCTTAAAAGTGAATAACACTTCAGAATTATTATTATTATTATTATTATTATTATTATTATTATTATTTGTAAAACATTATCATTTAATTTCTCTTCAGAGACTGTTAGAAAGGGGAGGTTCTGAACATCTTTATTACTGAGTTCCAGTGTTTACATACCACATCAATTTGTGGTGTTACATACATGCCCAGATCCCAAAAAGTTGTGCTAGTAGTGGGAGCATGTGTTTCTTAAGCTGTAGTCAACCTTCCCATTTTTAAATATGAGAAGGACTTTCACATGTGGTTTGAGATATGGTATGGAGGACATTTGGGCCTTTGCTAGACCTACCATGCAGGAGGAGGGGCAGGCCCGCGGTGCAGCTACCACGGGCTGTTGCTCCAGTCCACACGTCAGACGCAATGGGCTAAAGGAAAGCCCTGTCGCATCCACCATTTTTTCAATTAAAGGGCCGGATGCGCACGAACACTTGTGCTCTTAGGTAATTTTTTTTTTAAAGTTCTCCCCAATCTCCCCCCTGCCCCGATCTCCCCCCTGCCCCGATCTCCCCCCTGCCCCAATATCCCCACCCTGCCCTGATGGCCACAGTGCTCCTGTGGAGCACTGCGCCCTGTCCGCCGCTTTTCCCAGCTACTCACAAGTAATTGCGGTAGTCGGGAAAAGCAGTGGAACGGACACGCTCACGGTCTTGACCGCGGGAAATACTGGGCCAAAAGTGGTGCCCATTATCCCAGGGCCAGAGAAGGTTGACCCCTGCCTGAGCCCGGGATCCCCTGTGCGTCATCTCGACACACAGGGGTGAGCCCGGGGTGAGCCCCAGGCTAACCCGTGGTCTAGCAAAGGCCTTAGTCTAATTTCAAGAATCCCACTGGGCATTCACAAATCCATAGGCATTTTTTAAGGACCTCATTGGATCCCAGTCATGTACTATTTGTGTGTGTGTATGTGTGTGTAGATCAATTAAAGCTAATTGAAGTATGTAAGACAGATCATGATTCCTATGGTTCTTGAGTGTAATAATTTCGCCTTAATTCAGGTAGAAACTACAATGGATAATTATCTAGATGAGGTTTTATGATTGGTGAATAATAGTGTTTTTGATTACTCCTAGAACTGTTTTGCTACTGTGATCGTAACAAGTGCTTCTTATTTAAAGAGGTTGTATAATTGCGATCCTTGATTAGAAATTAGTATGTATTCGTTGATTGCTATTTTGGTTCGATTTGTCTGTTCTGGTCTGTATGCTTTTTAAAGAAAAAGCTATAATAAAAAGTATATTAAAATGGTTGGGAAATTATTCTATTTCCAATTCTTAATAAAGCAATATATTCAGAGAACCAAAGGTTCAGTTGCATGGAAATTAGTGTTCCCAGGCTCGATAGAAGTACAAAGACTCTATTCATCAGGGCACGGGGAACCTGAAGAATTGTCAAGGATCAGTGAGAAATTGCAGTTGCATTTGAATTGATTTCATAAACATAGTGTTCTAATTAGTGCAAACGATCTGTCATAAAAATTTTATGGGACTCTAAGTGAAAAATACAGGAAGGTAATGTTCTTGCTTGAGAAACTTGAGAAGCCATTCTGGAATGTTAAGAGTATACTGATTATAAACTTGATTAAGCACTTTTGAAAAGAAAAGGGGGGAAAACCCTCCAGTGGCAACAAGAAACCCTGTCATGTAATTTTGGCTCTTTAAGTATTCATAACAGGACCTTAGCACATTCTATGCTATGATGCCACAAGGAGACATTGATCTAGCAGACTTTTAAGTTTTGATTCATGTTAAGTTACATGGTTTTATTTCTTATTGATACGACAGAGAGCTTGTGTTCTTATTTACCAGTGACCAACTTGCCCAGGGAGTAAGACTGGGGAGGAGGGTTACACCAGTGATAGAGGAACCTCTTCCCTCAACAGCTTTGGCTGTGCTCTGTCAGAAGACAGGCTGCTGTCTATCTGGTAGAACTTTGGTCTGGGCAAAGGAGTGCCATTGTAAGGTATCAGTGAGCGAGTAACAGAGACAAGTTCATGGCTTTTCAGGAAAGGCGGATTTTATTGATAATGTAAAATAAGAGCAAATAAGGTGAACTAATGAAAACTGTGCAGTGAGGGGGGAGGAGACAGAGAGAAATGGGGCCATTGCACAGGACTGAAGAATGCTGAAGGACTGCTCTGCTGATAGTTCAAGCATTGGCAAACCATTTTGTACAAAGAAAAAAGAGGCTTAAATCAAAACCTTCTGCCACTTTATCTTAACGGTAAGTTCTTCAAGGCCTGAAAAGTTTATTACTAGTTACCCCCCCTGCCCCAATAATAATAATAATAAGATGAAGATGATGATGATGATGATGATGATGATGATGATGATGATGACGAAAGCCTTCACTTGCCCTATTTTGGCCTACCCTGAAATCATTGAGAAATATCAGGGTGGATAATTTAGTTCAGTTCTAATAAAAAGCATTCGTAAAATCACAGGCATGAATAAATCTGGGGTGGGAATTTTAATCATTTTTCTCCTCCAATGAAATGCAGATGCCTCTCCCCCAGCCCTACCCACTTAGGTATTCATACTACCTAGCTTCTCAGAATCACTTCATGTACACCAAGCAGCAACCCAATACACTTCCAGCCTGCCCACTCCTATAGAATCCTATTAACTGAAGAATCTTTGCTCAGTATCCAAGGTGATGACTTCTTTATTAGCCCTTCCAGTATGAAATGAGATGTTGCTATTACTACTCTGCCAATGCAAAATGCATAGGGGCTTCAGCATAAGGATGCCAGGGAAAGAGTGCCCCCACTCCGTGTCATTGTCAAAGGTAGCTTTCATTTTAAAACCAGTAGTGCAGCCTCCAGCTCTCATCTTTTTATCTCTGTAACTTTGAAAGAACCCAAGGACATGTGCTCTGTCCCTATCCCTTCCACTCCGGCTCACTATAATGATGAGGAAGAACTGCAAAGGTGCACTCACAAAACATTTGAGCATGCCACTCAGTTGTGAGCATGTTCAGGAGAATGTGTTCTCCAATTTTATTTTATTTTTTGCTAATTCTCAAACATGAATCATAGAATCAGAATAGTAGAGTTGGAAGGGGGCTAAAAGGCCATCGAGTCCAACGCCCTGCTCAATGCAGGAATCCACCTTAAAGCATCCCTGACAGATGGTTGTCCAGCTGCCTCTTGAATGCCTCTAGTGTGGGAGAGCCCACGACTTCCCTAGGTAATTGGTTTCATTGTCGTACTGCTCCTACAGTTAGGAAGTTTTTTTCTGATGTTCAGCCGGAATCTGGGTTCCTGTAACTTGAGCCCACTATTCCATGTCCTGCACTCCAGAATGATCTAGAAGAGATCCTGGCCCTCCTCTGTGGGACAACCTTTCAAGTATTTGAAGAGTGCTATCATGTCTCCCCTCAGCCTTCTGTCCTCAAGGTTAAACATGGCCAGTTCCTTCAGTCTCTCATCATAGGGCTTTATTTCCAGACCCCTGATCATCCTTGTTGCTCTCCTCTGAACCCCCTCTAGCTTGTCTGCATCCTTCTTGAAGTATGGTGCCAGAACTGAATACTCAAGATGAGGCCTAACTAGTGCCGAATAGAGCAGAACCAGTACTTCACCTGATTTGGAAGCTATACTTCTAATAATGCAGCCCAAAATAGCATTTGCTTTTTTTGCAACCACATCACACTGTTGGCTCATATTCAGCTTGTGATCTACAACAATTCCAAGATCCTTCTCATCTTCAGTATTGCTGAGACAAGTGTCCCCCATCTTGTAACTGTGTATGTGGTTTCTTTTTCCTAGATGAAGAACTTGGCATTTATACCTATTAACTTCCATTCTGTTGTTTTCAGCCCAACCCTCCAAGATCACTTTGAAGGGTATTAGCTATCCCACCCAATTTTGTGCATTCATGTTCGACCATTGCTCAAATGTTAAAGTAGAAGCAGTTGAAAATTGCGCAATTTTAAGAAATGTGCAATTTCACACTTAAGTCTACGGGGGGAATTGTGCAATTTTGAAAAATACTCAAATGTTTGCACAATGTTCATGTTTGATCATTTGTGCAATTTTCTCATTTGTACAAATTCAACAGTTCTGCAAGTGCTCGTGAAAATTCATCATCATGTCAATGCTTGGAGAACTTGGGCAAATGTGAACATTGTTTCTTCTCCCATACCTAATAATAAGTGTGTTCAGCTGAACACACTTAAACTGCTCTTGCAGACATTCACTGTAGGGATGTTGTGGGAGTCCGGGTGGGGGTAGAGTCTGGTAGACTCCCCCGGCTTGTCCTCCCAGACCCTGCTCACCAAACTGCTGCCAGTTACTGGACCCATTTGCTGAGCACTGTGTAGTCCATGAATGCCTGACAGCCATCTGTCCCCTTAGCAAGCCACCATCTTGCATAAAAATGGCAGCTCAGGGGTTTCTGGAAATGCAATGTTACATAAAAGGGGGAATTCATGCAACATGACAGGCATAAATGTCTGCAATGTTGCATAAATGGCCACTTTACAGCTGGTGTTTATGCAACATTACATTTCCAGAAAACCCCAAGCCACCTTTTTTAAAACAAAATGGTGACTAGCTAAGGGGACCGGCAGCCCCTTGGCATTCAGTGGATGCTCACTAGGCCATCCAGCAGCTCGCAGCACACAGTGCTCAGGGGCAGGTGGTGGATTAGCAATCAACCAGTGAGAACAGATGGAGGTGAGTCTGTCTCTGTCCCTAATTCCCTGTCAACATGGGGAGATCAGGAGTGGAGGTGATGGGCCTGGAGCTCACATCCCTGGCTCCCTCCATGGTTATAGTAAAGCTCTATTTGGTGAAGGCTTGTAGAGGGCTTGTGATGATATCAACTACAGCTTCTCTTTGTTTGTCTCCAGAATGTTCAAATTGAAAGTGAAAACCTGATCCTGGACCAATTTGAAAACCTCCTGAGGCATCAGGGATGGTCAGAAATGGGAGGGTGAGATAACATTATGGGTGTGCTGGATTAATACTAAATAGTTCAGAAAACATTACTTTGAGAAGGTTGAATAATCAGATGTTTCAGTATCTTGGCAGTCGAGAAGAAATCTTCCCCTGTCAAGCTTGCACAAGGGCACAATGACACACCACCATGAAAAGGTTCTTCAGAACTTCTAAATGGCTGTACATTATTATGTATTGACTTTTGAGAACAATTAAAATACTCTACAAATCAAATATATTATTCATATATCCATTAAAGAGGAACAAATAATGGCTACTACCCATTTGTCAAAAAGGGTACAGCTGATGCAGCAAGTCCTTTATCTTCAGAGGTTGGTATGCATAAAGCCAATACCATATATTACACAGCCATCCTGCAGAAAACATTAGTTTGATGGTCTTGATGAGAGTTCTATTGCCATCACCAGAGCTTATTGTCCTTAACTCTGAAAGTCTGGAAAAACATTCAATGGAGAGAGAGATATCATCATCATCATCATCATCATCATCATCATCATCATCATCATCATGTCTGTAGAACAAAAAATGACCTATAAAAATAAACCATGTATACACTTTATAGTATACATTGCTAACTAGTACTTTTTGGCTAGTATCAGTGCTGGCTGTTGAAGAGGTTTGCCAGGAGGAACTGCCAAAGGCCGTGGTGTGGTGATCAAGAGCTGTGGGGTCTTGCTGTCCTTCCTTTCCCTGCTGCTTATTACCAAAAGCTAAAGTTGGGAATGCCTCTCCCTGCTCTATCACCATTCCTCCCAGGACAGCTGGTAGCCAAGCATGGCAGAATTTAGCTTCAAATGGTCCCTTTGAGAATATACTGTAGTTTTGTATGGAGGGTGGTTTTTCTTCATGTTCAGAGTCAGCCTGATAATATTATTTGATTTGAAGAAGGGATTTCCCCATCCACCCCAGATTCATTTCTCACCATAGAGCAGCCTTCCCCAACATGCAGATGTTTTGGACTACAACACGCATCATTCCTGACCATTGGCCATGCTGACTGGGGCTGATGGGAATTGAAGTCCAAAACGTATGGAGGTCACCACATTGGGGAAGGGTGCCATATGAACCCATCACTTTTGGCTTGGCTTCCTTTGCTATCTAAGTCATCTGCCTCTTTTCTCTCTCTCTCCCTATTCCTCCCTTCTATGAGCCTTTTTCTTGCGGTCTAGATTGTGATGGTACAGAATGCATGATTATTGGAGGGCTAGACTATGTGGTACCTTCTATTCCAACACACCAATGACAATGATGATGTTTCTTGTATAAAACAACATTTTATACATACTGTAGAGATATTGAAAGTTCAGCCTAGCCTTGTCCACAGACTCACAATGTAACAGAAAGGGAAGAGGAAAGCAAGCTTCTTCTTTCGCCAGTGAATGGGGCTATGTTGATCTCCCTCTTGTCATGGAGTTCAGCCTCCAGTGGACTCCTGGCCAGTGGAAAAGGACTCCAATAGTAAATGTCAGTTGGAGCTGAGCATTCTTTCCAGCAGGGATGGAGGAAAGCTTCTCCTTCTGTGGCTGATAGATGAGACCAGGTTGGTTTTCCCATTGCCATGTAATTAACATTTGATATGCTAATGTTAGTCTCCACATCACCCATATTGTCCATTTTCCCAAATAGAGAACATTTTGGCAGTTTTCCTCTTGAGAGACCAGCCACAGTTTTCTGTCCTGCAAGTAAATTTAAAGTAGCACCAAGAAGTAAATAGAATGGACATAGGGATGGATGGATGAACCTGCCATTCAGTTTCTCATTTTTCCAATTTTACGTTTAGTTCATCTCAAACTTTGAAAAGAGCCTCCCTTTGGTTGCTTTTAGTTGCGGTTGTTGCTGTAGAATATTTTTTTAATAAATAAATAAATTTCAAACTCGGAATTTTTCCATTCATGTTCTGTTCATCCTGATCTTTAGGCTTTCCAAAAACAAACAAACAAATTTGCATGGACATTCAGACAGTTTTTTTGTGTATGCTTCTCTGAATACATGCTTGTTTGTGTGGATTTTTGCTGAATAAACAACTTTTTGTATGCATGTTTTCCTTGGAGAATTCCACTGCAAAATTTGAAGGATAATTGAGTTCTGGCTTAAAAAAGGAAGTATTCGATAGTGTCCTTGTGCTGGTGGCCAGCCCCACTGGTGCCTTTGCACACCCAGCCCTTATGCCTCGTGGCTATGATTTACTACTTCCAGGGTATTCGGTGAATAAATTCACAGCAGGGCATGCACTGTGTTGGGGGAAAGCAAGGTTCTTCTGCATGTTAAATACATTATTTGAAGGAGCTAGAAAAGACCTGAAGGCCAGGAGCTCCCTATGGGTATTCCAAACAATTGTCCAATGCAAGTACAGAAACCCATTTATGATTTCTGCATCACTAGATGTAACTGTTCTTATGGTTTTACATTTGTCTTTCTGAACACTAAGATTAGATTGGATTGCTCTTTGAATGAACTCCAAGTCCTTCTGAGCTCTATTTGTCAGTTTACAACAACCTTGCACTTCTGATGCATTTTGATCATGGCAAAAACATTTGGCACACAATAATTATCATAGCGGTAAACGCTGCTCTCATTAAAAAAACATTCTGAGTGCAAACAGCTACAAATAGATGAAGAGCGCTATGCTTTCTACTAACATATTTCTTCTGATGATGGTTTATTTATTATTTATTTATTTATTTATTACATTTTTATACCGCCCAATAGCCGAAGCTCTCTGGGCGGTTCACAAAAATTAAAACCACAGTAAAACACCCAACAGGTTAAAACACAATTACGAAATACAGTATAAAAAGCGCAACCAGGATAAAACCACACAGCAAAGTTGATATAAGATTAAAATACAGAGTTAAAACAGTAAAATTAAAATTTAAGTTAAAATTAAGTGTTAAAATAAAAAGGTCTTCAGCTGGCGACGAAAGCAGTACAGTGTAGGCGCCAGGCGGACCTCTCTGGGGAGCTCGTTCCACAAACGGGGTGCCACAGCGGAGAAAGCCCTCCTCCTAGTAGCCACCTGCCTCACTTCCTTTGGCAGGGGCTCACGGAGAAGGACCCCTGTAGATGATCTTAAGGTCCGGGTAGGTACATATGGGAGGAGGTGTTCCTTCAGATAACCTGGCCCCAAACCGTTTAGGGCTTTAAATGTCAATACCAGCACTTTGAATTGGGCCCGGACCTGGACTGGCAGCCAATGAAGCTGGAAAAGGACTGGCGTGATGTGATCTCGCCAGCCAGTCCCTGTTAATAACCTTGCTGCCCTATTTTGTACCAGCTGAAGCTTCCGGACCGTTTTCAAAGGCAGCCCCACGTATAACGCATTGCAGTAATCCAAGCGAGAGGTTATCAGAGCATGGATAACTGTAGCTAGGCTATCTCTGTCCAGATAAGGGCGTAGTTGGTATATCAACCTAAGCTGATAAAAGGTGCTCTTTGCCACTGAGTTCACCTGTGCCTCAAGTGACAGTTCTGGATCCAAGAGCACCCCCAAACTACGGACCCGATCCTTTAGGGAGAGTGCAACCCCGTCCAGGACAGGGCAAACATCACCTCGCCGGACAGATGAACCACCCGCTAACAGTACCTCCGTCTTGTCTGGATTGTGTCTCAGTTTGTTAGCCCTCATCCAGTCCATCCAGTCCATTACCGTTATGACACATTAGTTGGTCTCATCCACATGAAGCTGGGGATCACTACCATTTCCCCAGGATAACCAGGACAGCTTTTAGCCTGATTTTTCCCATGGTCTCAGGATCGTCCTGAGGCCGTGGGAGGTGTGGGTGGCTGTCCCAGTTTCGTCCTGGCTCCTTGTGAGTAAACACGAGGAGCTGAGTACTGGGCATAGAGCTCTTCAAGCACTCAGTGCCCAATGGGGGTGGGGAAGGGAGTGGGAGTGGGGGGTTGTTTGTTTGTTTGTTTTACCTTGTAATTTTCGCTGGAGCGTGAGTGTGCACCAGCTCTTCTAAAAAATTTTTTTTAAAAAAGTGGCCACTGCAATGGGCCTGATGCCCAGGACATCGCGTGACTCACGTGGACTGAGGGGGAGGATCTTGTGATTAGCATATCATGAGATCCTCCTCCTCCCCTTCCCTGGTGTAGACATGCCCAGGGAGAGAGAGAGCAAGAAAGAGGGAATCAGGTCAGATCAATCCTCAATGTTTTTAATCTCATGGAAGAACATGAAGACTCACAATGTAACAGGTATCATCCTAGTGGCTAATAGTCCTACTTGTTATAGTTGGGGATGATTCATAATATGAGTGCCAGTTCTGAGTGGGAAAAGTTTTAGGATGGTTACCTAATGTCTTGTAGGGAGATACTTAATCTCCCAAAGGGAGGTCTTCCTCACAGTTTGAGAACCATGTCACAAAAAAGGGTAACTAGAGGTAATACAAAATGTAACATGACCGTAGCCAAAAACCCCCACAATATTTTCATTCCCACCCCCCTGCCCCAATAATGTTGTGATATCAGAACATTCTGCAATTCTCCACACTTGTTCCACATTGGTGGTCCTTCTGGAAGAGGGGCAGAGATAAGGGATGTATGAGAAATTAATTTCTGTGCATTGTTTTTATCAGGATTTGTCCATGATAAAAATTTTTGGCTTGAACATGAACTTAAACATGAACTGTGATCAAAATCCATACTTTTCTGATTTGTAGATCAGAAAAAAAAAAGGTTGGCAGTCTGTGTGCAATTGCGGGGGAAATGCTTACTTTTGAAAAATGTACCGAAATATGCTTTAACTGAGGGGAGAAGAATGTTTACATTTCAAAGATGAACAAAACTGGCACACATAGTTTCATGTGAAAAGAAAAACACAAAGGTCGCAATCTTGCATGAACACAAGACAGAACAAACTTCAGGGTAGAATTTGGAGAACTTTGATGAACTCAGGTTTGGTTTTCTGCACACCCCTAAGAGGGAAATAGGGAAAGTCATGATTCCAGGTAAGTTCTATTAGATGTTATGGAGACAGGGACCCATTGGCACATTACTCTTATGGAGTCTCCATATGATCAGGGGACAGCCATTGAGATTATGTGGGTTCCCTGGCCTCATTTCCAGTGCTCACTTTCTACACATGGATGTCTGCATAGGTGAAGCCTACATGTGCAGACCTTGATCCTTGTAGGCTTCCTGGGAGCTGCATCCTAGAGAACTCTATGAGTGTAGATGTGCCTGTGCTTTATTTATGCAGACATCCAAGGTGAGTGGGGTTAAAGTTGTGCAGTCTTGGAGGTGGGCCAGCAGGATTGGCCAACTTGCCTTTGAGCACACAGAGACCACTTCATATGAGTAACTCATAAAAAGGGTGAAGGAGGAGCTCTTTTCAGTGGTAGCCACAAATTCAGTGCAATTTCTGGAATGACCTAGATCTTTACATCCCTTCTCACAATGTAAGTATCTGTCCTCTGCTAACCACAAGCAGAATATCCATATCAAAAATCTCTTGAATTGTATAACAGTTAAGATTTCCAGAGATGTCACAGAAGCTTAAAATACTCCCCTCCACGAAAGAGAGAGAGAGAGAGAAGCAAAGTTGCCAAAGTAGCAAAAATTTGGTCTACCAAGTCAAGGCATTGAAGAGGTGCCAGTTTTGGGAATGGCAATTTATATCATTGGGAATTATCCACATCTCCATCTGCCTGGTCTCATCAGTTTGTTCCTAGATTAAATAAATATAATGAAAGTGAAATCACCAGATTCTGTAGCTGTTTTTGCCAGCTGCTACCATGTTATTGAGTAATACATCATCATGAGGATAGTGTAGTTGTGTTGATGTATTACGTAGATACATCATTAGAGCAATTGCATTCTTTTGATATATTAGTCAATAACAAGCAGAAGGCAAACACTTTGAAAACTCAAATCTAACACCTTATGTAGTACTGTGTGTGTCGATGTACACTGCTTGCCAGCACCAATGAACTGCAGGGAATGTCGAGAAAGAGCAGCATTACAGTACAACACCAGTTATAGAAGTAGTGAATTACAATGGTTGAAAGAGCTTGCATGAGACATCACTTTAGATCTAATTTATATCTGTCTTCTCCCTTGAAAGTGGATCCAGGAACCCCCATAAAGCCAAAGACCCACTCATCCCCACACAAACAATCCAAACATAGGCGGTTAAATGGTAGATATGGAATCTAAGGAGGATTTACAAAAGATGATAAGCTTTTGTAAAATCTTTTTCCAAATGTGTTTGTACCACACATTTGGAAAAAGATTGAATCCTATATATGTCTAATCAAAAATAACTTCCATTGAGTCAAATGAGGCTTATTATTATTTATTTATTTATTTATTTATTTATTTATTTATTTATATAGCACCATCAATGTACATGGTGCTGTACAGAGTAAAATAGTAAAACAGTAAATAGCAGGACCCTGCTGCTTAGGCTTACATTCTAATTAAATCATGGTAAAACAATAAGGAGGGGAAGAGAATGCAAACAGGCACAGGGTAGGGTAAACAGGCACTGGGTAGGGTAAAACTAACAGTATAAAGTCAGAACAAAATCAAGTTTTAAAAGCTTTAGGAAAAAGAAAAGTTTTTAGCTGAGCTTTAAAAGCTTACTCCAGGCAGCTTAAAGGAAGCACGTAGCTGATTGCCCATCAGGACTCTTACACTTTATTCTATTTTATTTTTGATCTTTTCTTCCCCCCCCCTTTTTTTTAGGGATGTTTGAGGAATTTGATCTGTGTGGGTTTGTATCCAAAACGATCGGATTTAGAATAATAAAAAAGTTGAGTTGGAAGGGGGCTATAAGGCCATCAAGTCCAACACCCTGCTCAATGCAGGAATCCACCTTAAAGCATCCCTGACAGATGGTTGTCCAGCTGCCTCTTGAATGCCTCTAGTGTGGGAGAGCCCACGACTTCCCTAGGTAATTGGTTTCATTGTCGTACTGCTCTTACAGTTAGGAAGTTTTTTTCTGATGTTCAGCCGGAATATGGCTTCCTGTAACTTGAGCCCATTATTCTGTGTCCTGCACTCTGGGATGATAGAGAAGAGATCCTGGCCCTCCTCTGTGGGACAACCTTTCAAGTATTTGAAGAGTGCTATCATGTCTCCCCTCAGCCTTCTCTTCTCAAGGCTTGCACGAGCAGGACTAATCTTGCACCAGTAAGATTTGCTCCACTAGGACTAATCTACAGGTCAAAACTTAGATGTCTACCAACTTACATTACTCTGAATATTGTGTTATGGATGTGTGAATCAGCAAAACCTGAGGTCACCGAAATTCTCCGGATTCCACCTCAAAGCTCATTGTGACTAATTCCAATTTGGATTATGAACTTTGTTCTCCCAACTCCCCCATGAAAATCTGTGCATATTTTCATGCATATTTCCCCACAAAATGTATATATCAGTTGTGTGCATCTTTGAAATTAACACATTTTCCTCCCATTGATTAAAGGCACAAGTGTTCATTTTTCAAAGGACACAATTTCCCATGCACATTAGTCCTGCTGGCGCAAATCAGGTCAAATATACACATTGTTGAACACATTTTGAGGCAGGCCTGCAAATCACATTGCATACTCAGAAATGTACAGCCTTTGACTGCAGATTGCATCCACAACAGTGTTTTGGTCTGAAGGTGCAAACTGGGTAAATCCTGATCACAAATGAATTAAAAATATTTTTTATACATCACTAATTGTGATGGAGTTCTTGGGAGTTTAAATGTATCAAAATATACATTTAAATGCATATTTTGAGAGAAACATGCATTTAGATGTTATTTTGAGTGAAAATATGAAAATGGAGAGAAACAAAATAATACTAAAATATGGATTTATATATGAATTTATTTTTATATAATGGCTTTTAACGTGCAGATGAATATTTTATTCATTTATTTGTATACCTGAATAAATTTATTTATTTGTATATCCGAAACAGATTCCAGAGTGGTGAACATAAGAATTTAAATAGTAAAAGATACAAAAATTAAAACACCATTATTATACTGATGACTACAGAATTCCAAGAAAAATTGTGGCTGCCAGTCAAGGAAAGCTTTCTGGTATGAGCCTGTTGTCAGAAGGTGCCAGAAACAACACAGTGTTGGTGCCTGCCTGACCTCCAGGGGCAAGAAGATCCATAGAAAGGGGGCCACGATGCTGAAGGCTCTTTTCTTGGTGGATTCCAGTCAGGCCATAGGTCCATGACGAATCTCCAGAGCATGCCCTCGGATGACCTAGTGACCAGGCAGGTTGGTAAGAGAGAAGGCACTCTCTCAGGTATCCTGTTTAGTACCTCTATGGCCACAAGCCATGGTGGCCAAAGGTACTAAACAGAGTCCCCATGATGTCTTGAAATTGCAGCCTAGTTATCAGGTGCACCACATTTCTTGGTCGCAGTGGGTGATGTGGCAGTGGTGGCGATGGTGGTGGCAATGTGGTGGGCAGCGATGGCAGCAGGTGAGCAGAGAGAGTGGGGAAAGGGAGGTGAGTCCAGTGGGCTCATGGCTGGCCTTGCTAC
Organism: Elgaria multicarinata webbii; assembly: GCF_023053635.1. Classification (NCBI taxonomy): domain Eukaryota; kingdom Metazoa; phylum Chordata; class Lepidosauria; order Squamata; family Anguidae; genus Elgaria; species Elgaria multicarinata. The sequence goes on along the minus strand of NC_086178.1, from coordinate 25,486,845 downwards.
CAGCTTTCCTTGCTACCAGCTTTCCTCATGGCTGTGCACCCAGGGACTTGCAAGGCCAAGTCGCCTCAGGCGGCCTGAATCTCGCCTTGGCTTCGGCACTGAGGTGAGGTGGGCAACCCCCGAAGTACCCTGAGTTGAACTGGAGCTGTTTCAGGGGCTCTGACCTGGCCTCCAAGGTGAATTGGGGGGACCATGCACAGCCCTAGTATCTGATATGTCAATGGGTCTCCGGTTATGTCTTATCCAGCAAAAATTATTGTTTCGGGTATATTGGACACATCAGTGTCTGTTTAATAAAAGTTTGTTCAAATGGATTAACTGTTAGAAGTGTTATACGACTAATGCTTCTTTTGTTCATAAGTTCTGCAAATGTCCAATAGTTGTGTCTTTTTGGAGGAAATTATTAGATGTGCAAATTTGTATTAGAAAGCTCTTTAATATTTTCAGATGTACATGTCATCTTAAATTATGTACTTTTTTGTTTTGGGGAAATAACTTACAGTCAATGTAAATGGATTTTTTGTGCCCTTTTGAATGCCAAAAGAATTATTCTACAACATTGGCAAGACAAAACCACACTCCATATAATGCAATGGATTGAAGACTTAACAACATTAGCAACATTTGAAAGAGTGGCATACAGGCGTCACTTATGAAGGGACTTATACTCAGACATTTGGTCTGCCTTTATGGACTTTTATGTGTAATCTATGCTACTTTTCCTGCTTTTTCTCTGTATTTTCATTTAGAAATTGTGATATTTGAAACTGAGGCTTTTGAAATACGTAGTTGTATATTAAGGGTGTGCACTCTGCTCCAGAATTATCTGGTAACCGTGAACATCCACAGAGCATTCAGTCTTCCAGAGCAGAGATTTGCTGCTTCCAAACCCATCGATTAATATTAGAGCAAAGTCATGCCCAATCAGAGCTTCTAAAGTCTCCAAAAATATCCTTCTCTCTCTCTCTCTCTCTCTCTCTCTCTCTCTCTCTCTCTCTCTCTCTCTCTTGCAAGGCCAAGTCGCCTCAGGCGAATCTCAGGGGCAGAAACAGCTTTGAGGGGTAGCTTTGATATTGTCTTCTGTGGCTAACAAATGAGGAATTGCCACAGCACTGTCTCCAACCATGTTCTCCTCCAATCACAGTGTTCAGGGAGTGGGGAACACTAATTGGCTGCTGATTCTGGCTGGTGGGAGGGGGATTTCTGCTCAGATTCATAGAAGTCAGTCATCCACATTTCCACAGTGTGAAAGTGCTGCTGGGCTGGCTGGCAGCCTGGCATGGTGAGTGAGAAAGCTTCTACACCTGAGTCAGGCACAGGCAGGCTCTTTATTTCAGTGGCTTGGCTTCCAGTGCAATGGGGGGGGGGGCTCTGTCCAATAGTTCTGGAGGGCACCAGGTTGGAGAAGGCTGGAGTGGGGATTTTTTTTAAAAAAAAATCCTTAAAAAATCAAGGTATGAATGGATCTGATTCAACCTTGATGTGGCTAAAGCCCTCCTTAAGATCTATTGCCTTGCCATGTTTCATCTCTTTTATAAAATTATGCAGATGTAAGCATTTTTGTTAATTTCCATTTTAAAAAATCCTAAAAATCAAAGCATAAACCTATCTGATTCAGTCATTTTCGGTGGTGGCCTCAAGACTGTGGAATGATCTCCCTGATGAGGCTTGCCTGGCACCAACGCTGCTATCTTTCCAGCGCCAGGTTAAGACTTTCCTCTTTGCCCAGACATATGTCGGCACATCCTAATTACCCACATGTTTAGTTTTTAATTGGTTTTTAATGCTTTATGTGTGTATGTTCTGTTTTTTAGAGATTTAAATTTTGTATACTTGTTTTTTTACCTCAATTTTAGAATTTCTGTAAACCGCCCAGAGAGCCCTGGCTATGGGAACAGTATATAAGTGTAATAAATAAATAAATAAATAAATAAATAAATAAATAAATAATAAAATAAATAGCAGGACAAAAGCCCTTCTATCACTGTGCCAAGTTTTAACTCTTTATCTTTAAAAATGAGGGAGCCGTATGCATTTCTGCTAATACCAGTTACCCAAACACCTAACAGTTCGATATACTGATGCTAAATGGGTTTTGGCCATCATTACTACCAACATGTTCCTTCCTGCATGGTACAAATGGTGTAAACTCCATTCTGTTGTGGGTCCCCCAGACTGCTTCACTTTTTGTCATGTTAAGTATTCTAACGTGCCACAATCCTATCACCTAGTTACATGGCTCCACTGAAGTCAATGGGACTAAGTTCTGAGTAAATCTGTGTAGGATTGCACTGTGAGTAGCACACTTGAAGACAAAACTAAGAATTAATTTAAATCATTTATTTCCCTTCTCTTGAGCAAATTGGAAAATGAATTACAGGTGGACTATTATAAGTGTCAAAAATATAAATGTAAATGACAAGTTTTGTTCTGTTTACCAGTCGCAAGGGCCCTCCCGGTTATTTCCCCCCCCCCTCAACAATTTTAAAGACAGCAAAAGTGACTATTATTACTGTCTAGAACTCAGGCTTTAACTTTCAGTATGTAAATGGATTGATAAGCACCGTGACCTTATTAAAGCAAAGTGTTTTTCCTCTGTTCTTGGCTCTCGGGGTGCATTTCAAATGTGGAGTGACAGCACTGACAATAAAATTATTATTCTTGTTAGCCTCTGTAAAAAAAAAACACACACCAAAGAAACCCCAGTGATATACCTATTTGCTCATATGAAGAAATACTCTTTTCAAGACTTCTGTAGCAAGTGCATAATCCATTAGAGCAGAGGCAGGCAACATGAGACTCACGAGCAACAAAGCACTGTCCGATGAGGCAGGATAGAAGGCTGTGCCCAGAGTGGGAGAGAAGAAAGATACAAGTTGTTCAGCAGGTTTCAATTTAAATGAGGAAGTTGTTGTGGGGGAAATGAATGTCCTGATGTGCCATCTTACCCAGCACAATGATATTCCTGACATTCCCTCTTCATCACAACAGTTAAAGCTGCAGGACTATAGGTAGAGCAACCAGATACAAAAGAGAATGGGGCTCCTGCAGCTTTAACTGTTGTGATGAAGAGGGAGTTTCACCAGGTTCCCCATATATACAAATGACACCTGCTGAAATTCCCTTTTCTATACAACTGTTAAAGATACAGGAGCCTTGTCTTCCTTTCCATATGGCTTCCCTAGTTTACTGTATGTTTAAATATAGTAAGCTGCTCTGGGATTTTTTTATTGCAGGGTGGGAATGTAAATCCCTCCAGTAAAATGCATGCCAAATTATCATTTAATCAGATATTTCAATTATAATCTATGTTTATATTCCACACTCCCATCATGGAGCTCAAGCTAGTATATCATCCCCCCACCCCAAACACACACCTCACAACAGCCCTATGCGGTAGGTTAGCCTGCATGCTAGTGAATGGCCCAGTGAATTTCATTTTCAAGCAAGGTTTAGAACCTGGGCCTCTCCAGTCCTGGTCCAAACCTACTTTAGCTTAGCATTCCCCAACCTAGGCAGGATCTACACAACTGCTTTAAAGCACTTTATAACAGTTTTGTCAACCATTGGGGCCCAGGATACACTCCATATACAGTTGTCAAAACTGTTATAATGCTAATGTGCTTTAAAGCAGTAGTGTAGATCCGGCCCTAGTGCCCTCTAGATTTGTTGGACTGCAATGCCCATGATTCCCAGCTGGGTGTAACTCTGCATCACACTGATTAAGATGCAAGTGGCTTTAAAAATAAAATAAGAGAGTTTGGCAGCTGACTTTAAGCTTGTGATGAGGATCAAAGAGGAAATCATGTATAGATTCAGAGCAAATGTGTTTGTTTGAGTGAAGTAGAACAGAAGCCAAACTCAGAAAGAAATGCACTGACCCAACTGCTGTTTGTCAGTACATACACATCCTTAAAGAAGCAGGTCTTGAGGAGATACTTCCAATCAAAGAGGAAAGTGCCTTGCTGCACTGACAATAAAGACGGGCATGGCATGGCGCGGCGGGGGAGATCCACACATAAACAGCATCATGGTAAAAGGAAGGCAGATAATAGTAGAAAAAAGAGACAAAGATAACTGAGGTATTGTCATCTGTTTATCTGGCATAAATTGGGGTAATCTACTTTTATGTATATCACATGAGGTACTGGTTCCTCTCTATTCGGCCCTGGTTAGGCCTCATCTAGAGTATTGCGTCCAGTTCTGGGCTCCACACAATTCAAGAAGGATGCAGACAAGCTGGAGCGTGTTCAGAAGAGGGCAACCAGGATGATCAGAGGTCTAGAAACAAAGCCCTATGAAGAGAGACTGAAAGAACTGGGCATGTTTAGCCTGGAGAAGAGAAGATTGAGGGGAGACATGATAGCACTCTTCAAATACTTAAAAGGTTGTCACACAGAGGAGGGCCAGGATCTCTTCTCGATCCTCCCAGAGTGCAGAACACGGAATAACGGGCTCAAGTTAAAGGAAGCCAGATTCCAGCTGGACATCGGGAAAAACGTCCTGACTGTTAGAGCAGTGCGACAATGGAACCAGTTACCTAGGGAGGTTGTGGGCTCTCCCACACTAGAGGCCTTCAAGAGGCAGCTGGACAAGCATCTGTCGGGGATGCTTTAGGGTGGATTCCTGCATTGAGCAGGGGGTTGGACTCGATGGCCTTGTAGGCCCCTTCCAACTGTGCTATTCTATGATTTTAAAAAATAAATAAATAAATAATGGGAGAATGGGATCTAAGAGCATGGCAATTGACATAGAAGAAAGTGTTCTTCGATTTTAATAGACCCTGGTATGTCTTGATCAGTAGTTTTCTTTCCACTTAATTCTAAAATTACATTTTCGGCAGGTGAGATCCCCACAGCAGATGGCTAGTAGGCATGCTGTAAATCAGCTTTAAAGTAGCTGTCACTTTTAATATGTAGAATTATAAAGGTAGGGAGTATGTGAAACACCTTGGTTTATTTCATGGAGAAAATGGACCCGCAATGCTTCTCCCTCTCCCTGGATGCACCAGTGTAGGAAGCCATTGTCCCTTGTCTTACATGGACAGTTATAACCTCTCCTGTCTACTGATGATTTATCATTGAGGCTTGCTCTCCAGTGGCCTGTGATGGTTGCCCTTGGGTAATAGGAAGGTAGCTGGGGCTGTGTATGGGCTGTTGAATTCACTCCAAAAAGTCGAAAACTAAAAGCATATACAAAGTAGACTAGAGTCAGAGGATAGGTTTACTGATTGGTAGATCCGGTGACTGAGCATGCAATAATGCTCTGGAATACAGATGCACAATTTTTGCTAAATTTGTTCCATCTCTGGATTGGCAGTGACAGACTCAGTTTTGGGTTGTTGTTTTTAGAGAATTTCTTTTTAGAGAATTTTGTTCCACTTCCCTTAGTGTGCATTAGTGCAATTGTACATCAGCACTAGTGTGAATTTATTTATTTATTTATTACATTTTTATACCACCCAATAGCCAAAGCTCTCCCAGCAGTTCACAAAAATTGAAACCATGAAAAGCATAATAAAACAACCAGCAGTCTAAAAACACAAATACAAAATACAATATAAAAAGCACACCCAGGATAAAACCACACAGCAGAAATTGATATGGATGAAAATACGAAATTAAAACAGCAAAGTTTAAATTTAAGTTAAATTAGGTGCTAAAATACTGAGAAAATTAAAAGGTCTTCAGCTGGTGATGGAAGGAATACAGTGTAGATGCCAGGCAAACCTCCTTAGGGAGCTCATTCCACAGCCAGGGTGCCACAGCAGAGAGGCACTGCTCCTGCCTTACTGCCTTACTTCCTTTGGCAGGGACTCACAGAGAAGGACCCCTGTGGACGATCTTAAGGTCCAGGCAGGCACATATGGGAGGAGGTATTCCTCCCCAATGCAACCACATGCCCATAGAATTTGTGCAACTCGGAAAAAGCCACTCAATTGCGGAATCCACAGATTGGATTCATAGAAATCCAAACGCATTTGAATTTGTTACGGATTTCACCGACATCTCTGCCCATGAACTACCAAGCTGGACAGACCTGGCCTCTCAGAAACTTGTATACCACATCGATCCTTCCCTTGTTTCTCAATGGGTAGCTCTACATTATTCAGGATGTTGTCTGTATTAGGTCCATCCACCATGGCTAAAACTTTGAATTCTTTTGCTAACTCTCTTCACACCTTCTAGTTCTTAATTAATTACACTGGTGGCTCCTCCCCACCACCACCCATCTCTACATTTCCCTTTTTTTAAAAAAAAATCCCCATGCCCAGGGACTGGATTACAACAGTGGACTACACTGCAGGGTTTTCATACACTACTCCAACTCTCCCCTACCTCCATCAAAATAGTTACAGCAGGCTTCTTTGCAGGTCTGCCGTAACTCAGGTTCTTTGAACTACATCCACTGCCATGCAATGTGTGTATAATAAAGAAAGCCTTTATGTGCATTAGCATTAGCATAATAATTATTTTTCATGTTCACAGACTCAGAAACCACTTTTTATATGAAATAAGACCTAAGTTAGAAAGATCATGAACTCCTGCCTTTGTTTTGGGTAGATACACCTCTGCCCAGTTACAGCTTCACTAAACTCCTGGATTTCTGAATTGTTTCCTATGAGACAGCAAACATTTCTCTAATAGGGAAGACAATAATGTTTTCATCATCATCATCATCATCATCATCATCATCATCATCATCAAAATGGACCAGGAAGTTCCTTCTCCAGATATTACGTGTATTACGCCAGTCTTTTCCTCTAATTGGCTAGTTGAAACAACCAAAGGTGGAAGCAGGCTAGTTTAGCACAAAATGTATAATCAGAATATTTCCTGAATATTTTGCCTCATATCTTGGGTTCTGAAAGGGCTAGAGACAATAATAATAATAATAATAATAATAATAATAATAATAATAATGGAGGAGGAAGAGAAGGAAGTGATCATGGTTCATCCAGGGGAGAAAAATTGGCCCTCATGATACCTTGCAGACAACCACGCTACAGTCAATTATACAAGGTAACATCAACCCAAAGCTGTTGTAAACCGCCCAGAGAGCTTCGGCGGTGGGGCGGTATATAAATGTAATAAAATAAATAAATAAATAAATCCTTCCTCAAGAAACTTAAAGTCTACATTTAGACAGTAGGGAAGGAAATTGAGAAGCAAGAAAAGAACGGGATCTTAGTGAGAGCAAATACAAGTATACCTTCCAGGAATGGAAGAATCTCCAAATTTTGATCTTATTGAGGTTGTGGATTTTCATCTACCAAGCTAGTTCTGTCCTGGATCCATGCAAGTTCCCCCTTTTTTTTCTGTGAAGATAATCCACATATAGTTTTGTGCACATTTTTTCAAATGAATGCATTTTTGTATGGATTCAAACACACACACACACACCACTAAAGCAGGTGTGCATACCTTAAAAATGTAACACACATGATTTTTGTGGTTTTTCAAATGTGGGCATGTGCAGAAATGTACAGATTTCCAACCAGAATTTGCATTCAGTCCTGTGTTTGTGTCAGAGAGATGCAGATTAGCTAAATCGGAAAGTGGGGGGAACCTTGACAGAGAATTTGTCACACATCCCTAATACCTACCTAGGCTTTTGGATGTAGACAGTGTGTTCCCCACCCCACCCCAGAAAAAGCTAGCAAATATGAATTGTATTGCCTAGCAACAAGGAATTGAGCTCTCTTCCCTTTTTTAAAAAAGGAATAACCAGTTTTAACTTCCTTATGCACTGAACCGATTGGCAGTGAGAATATATTAGATATTTCTGGCCGACTCATTTTTCTCCTGTCAGTTTTGCCATGATTAATGATAGCAAAAGGATTGCTTAACTCAATTCTGAATGACACTTCTGGTATCAGTCATTGCTTGGAATTTTGGGATCTGTTATCATTAACTAAAAAATAAATTGAAGTTAAACCACGACAGTTTTGTCCATTTCCTCCCCTTTCCTTAATGTCTATTTTTACATTGTCTTTTAGGAACGATGGCATCAACCTTTTCAAATGTGTTTTGAGATTACCCACAACTTTAAAGATTTTGAAATTAAACAGCAATTAAGCTTGCCACATTTTATTGCTTTGGCTAGTCATAGTGATATCCTTTTAAGCAGACGATTTCTGGCTTTTATAATTATTAATGTACTGAGGGAACTGTGGGCCCTGAGATTAGTTGGAAATGAAAATGTCTCTGATCTTATAAGCCAGCTTTAAAAATAATCAATAAGTAAATCATATACTGTGTAGAAAATATGCTTCCATATAACACCATGATATAAACGTGAGCCTAGAAAATATCAAGAATAAATGGTATATCTAACCAGAGTTACCATAAAGCCTGAAGGAAGGAAAAAAAGGGAGGGAATTTATTATAAATTGGGTAGCTATTTTTTTAAAAAGTAAACCACCCAGAAAGCTTTGGCTATGAGGTGAAAGAGAAATGTAATAAACTAATGAATGAATAAAAAAGGAAAGAAAAGGTAAGGAGAACTGTAAAACTGAGGAATGGCATCCTTCATGATATGCAAATCCCTGCCTCACTGAAAGCATCATCACACAGGGGGAAATTGCATTTCCTTACTGTCGCTTTTCCACCCACGCATTTGTCCCTCATTACTTCCTCTTTTGAAAAAGGAAGTAAACAACATGCATGTGGCTCATTCAGTGGGCCGTTTTGATCGCACTGCTTCTTCTGCACACAGCAAGAGATAGCGGCAACATCCGAAGGGGACACTGAAGCTGCAATCCTGTACTAAATGACATGGGAGTAATCTCCTCTAAACTTGCAAAGTTGCAGGCGAAATAGGGGGAAATAAAGAGACGAGACCATTGTATACAGTTTCAAATTAGGGCCACTTTTATTAAGTTCAGCAAAGGAAATACTGGGTGGGCCCTAACTATGGCGGCAACTAGCAGGCGTTTAAACGGGAAAAAAATTCTATACCTGATGAGTGCCGTCTGCTTGATCACCACCCACCTTTTGGGGAGAGGAGTCCTTCCCATGACTCCCCCCACTCTGGCTGCAAGGCACCGGGTGGAGTGAGGTAAGTTGGCTTCACAGGTAGCCCGTATCCCCCCACTGGGGCCACAAGAACCCTCAGCAGAAGGCCTCAAGCAACGCCTGTCATCACTTAATGGTGCCACAGAATGATCACCAACCCTGTCCTCTAAAGGTGCCTGCCCCTAACTGCCTAGACCAAATGTGACCAATCGCTAACACCAAATTAAAAATTCCTAAGACACTCTCTCCAGGCTTACGGTGTGAGGTAGGTGAAAAACACATAGCCCAGGCCAATCAGGCTACATGAAAAAAATCCTACTCGGCTCCCAAAAGGGTGACCAGGTAAACCCACACTGCATACTTGGAGGGAGGGAGAGAGGGAGCTGCGATCCAGAAAAGGCTGGAGGGTTGGGCGCAGTTGCCTAATATTGATGCTATCTCATTCTGTATATGGATAAAAAATCTCCATATACAGAATGAGATAGAATATATTTGAATGAAATAACAGGTTGCTTCTCATAATTCCTGATGTTTATTATCCCAAGTGCATATACAGAGCACATGAAATCCTTTACCTATTGGCTTCTCCACCCACAGGCAAAACAAAAGCTGTCGGTTATTAAAAAGCATTATTTTGATATTCCAACTGCCCATCAGCCAGCTAGTATGACAAAAAAATGAATAATTAAAGCATGTTAAAACTATAAAAACTGCACTTCCACCAACAGGCATGAAAGAAATCTTGCATTATTAATGTGTATTATTAATTCTACCCCAAATCCCTTAAAGGGAAAGGAACAGTTTCAGCAATCCTTTGATAAAGGATGGCAAAAAGCGTTATCAAATGCCTATAAGAATCAAGTACTCCAGGAGGACATACACTGTGGACTGAATTATCGCCAGGCCAACCTACCATACATTAAGGTCTAACATCTGTGGGGACACTACGGCAATGGGGGGGGGGGGGAGAAGGAAAAATGAAGAAGGAGGAGGAGGAGGGGACAGGAACCAAAGAGGTGAACACAGGAACAAAGGGAAAGTCACAAGAAACATTGATGGGAAAACTGGACTTGCTCTCCGCTCAAGGCTTAAGGGCAGCCTTCCCCAAACTAGTGTCCTCCAGATGTTTTGGACTACAAATCCCATCATCCATCACCATTTGCCCATATTGGCTGGGTCTGATGGGTGCCTTAGGCCACAGCTAGACCTAAGGTTTATCCTGGGATCATCCAGGGTTCGCCCCTGCCTGAGCACTGGATCCCCTGTGTGTCACCTAGATGAACAGGTTTGACCCCTGGACGATCCAGGGATAAACCTTAGGTCTAGCTATGGCCTTAGTCTAAAACATAGGGAGGGTATCAGCTTGGGGTAGGCCGGTCAAGTGAAGAGAGCAGAACTTAGTGGAGTGCAGGGTGCATGGTTCAACCATTGCCATCCATGAAGCAACTGATGGGAAGGATTTTTGGTCTGAGACCCTGGTGAGGCATTGCCAGTCAGAACAGATAACAGTAGCCTAGTTAGACAAGAAGACTGATGGGATAAGGAAGCCTTTAAGGCTCTAGGGTATAATTAAAACTTCATCTTCCTTCAGCAGAGTTATTAAACCTAACACACATGTCACTTTAGTATTCGAATGGCAGCTGCAAACCAAACCAATGTTGTCAATATTCTACACTGGAAATTGTGTTGCAAGGTTGCACCAGTTCTAACAATTTCAGTCAATGTCATCCTTTTGAAGGAACTTCACTGTTCTGGTTGAAATCAGTACAACCATGCTGCTGCCTCATCAGTGCTTCTTCCCATGTGAAACAGTGCAAAAGCGAGGCTCAATAAACTCATGAATCAGATTTAAACTTCATGTGAAGAACCATATGAGCCTACTGCTGAGATGGCTGTGTGAGTCATATTGTGCACCTTACTGGCTAAAATAGGCAGAGGCCTTGTGGGTACTAGCGCCTAAGCTTTGGAATTTGCAGCCCTGTGAAACATGTCTGGCTCGCTTTTCGCCTGTTTGCACTCAGTAGAGAGATGGTAGAGAAGGATGAAATTGCCATTGGCTTTGATGGGTTCTTTAATGAGAACTTTCCAAATTTACAAATTTCTCCATAAATGGGATGGAAAGAATTTGAGATTAAAAATTAAATTGCGAGAAAAACTAAACCTGAGAGATTCATCTATCCAGACAGAGGACTTTGAGGGCTTAGCTCTTAAACATCTGGGTTTGAATTTCTGTGAATTTGACTATGTTTGTGGTTATGAATTAATCTTACTCTCTGCCCCCCCCCCCCCGCTTCTCATCTGTAACAGCTATATGGCAGGCCAATCAAAATATGGCCCTCCCCATGCTGGAAATACCTGTCCTTATAGAATTTGGTTGGTGCAAATGAATAAGAATTTAATTTCTATTCCTTTTTTATGAGAATTTACCAAAATTCAGGATGGGGAGGGGACTTCATTTTTTAACAAATTAAACGTGGGAGAAAGTGAAATTGTCCGATTCATCCAACCCCAGTACCAGGTAAGGGTAGGTAAGAATTTTGTTTCAATTAATTTTTGATAATAATTTACCAAAATTTTCAGTGTTCTCCATATTTAGGACAAAAATAATTTGAGAGTAAAAAACAAATAAAATCAAATGTGGGACAAAATGCTAACTGACAGATTTCTCTATCCAATCTCAGGGCTTTGAGTGATTTCCTTTTTAAAATGGAATTTTAATCCCTTTGTTTTCAACCATGATAATGCTCTCTTTTTTCCTGACAGGCTCCTTATCTTTAACAGCAACATGGCCAGCAGGTACAACATGGTCTTCTTCATGATGGGAATAGATGCTGCAGATTGGTAAGAATTTCATTTCAGTTCATTTTTTATAAGAATTTACCAAAATTCAAAAAGTCCTTCATATTCAGTAAAGAAAGAACTAGATTTTTTTTAAAAAAAGAATGAATGCATAAGAAGCCAAACTTGATGGATTTTCCCATCCTGAGTATCACATCAAGATGTTACTATTTATGCATGGCACATGTTCATGCATTTTTATTATTCTGCTGTTGTTTAGCCTATGTGTGGATTGTTATGTGTTTTATCATATTTTATATATTGCTTGCCTCCCTCCATATCCCTATTTAGATATTCTTCTGCTCTGTGTAGAACCTAATGGGAAAGAGTGGAGACAAGTACATTAGTTCTGACTCCTCTGTCACTGTACTCATTACCCTCCACACACATTGGTGGAATAACTTCTGAAGTGTGGGGCCTTATGTGTAGGCTCCCCACATAGAATCATAGAATCATAGAATAGCAGAGTTGGAAGGGGCCTACAAGGCCATCGAGTCCAACCCGCTGCTCAATGCAGGAATCCACCCTAAAGCATCCCTGACAGATGCTTGTCCAGCTGCTTCTTGAATGACTCTAGTGTGGGAGAGCCCACAACCTCCCTAGGTAACTGATTCTATTGTCATACTGCTCTAACAGTCAGGAAGTTTTTCCTGATGTCCAGCTGGAATCTGGCTTCCTTTAACTTGTTCCCATTATTCCGTGTCCTGCACTCTGGTAGGATCGAGACGAGATCCTGGCCCTCCTCTGTGTGACAACCTTTTAAGTATTTGAAGAGTGCTATCATGTCTCCCCTCAATCTTCTCTTCTCCAGGCTAAACATGCCCAGTTCTTTCAGTCTCTCTTCATAGGGCTTTGTTTCCAGACCCCTGATCATCCTGGTTGCCCTCCTCTGAACACGCTCCAGCTTGTCTGCGTCCTTCTTGAATTGTGGAGCCCAGAACTGGACACAATACTCTAGATAAGGCCTAACCAGGGCCGAATAGAGAGGAACCAGTACCTCACATGATTTGGAAACTATACTTTTATTAATGCAGCCCAAAATAGCATTTGCCTTTCTTGCAGCCATATCACACTGTTGGCTCATATTCAGCTTGCAGTCTACAACAATTCCAAGATCCTTCTCGTTTGTAGTATTGCTGAGCCAAGTATCCCCCATCTTGTAACTGTGCATTTGGTTTCTATTTCCTAAATGTGGAACTTGGCATTTATCCCTATTAAATTTCATTCTGTTGTTTTCAGTCCAGCACTCTAGCCTATCATTGTTGTAAACCGCTCAGAGAGCTTCGGCTGGGGGGCTGTATATAAATGTAATAAAATAAATAAATAAATAAAATAAAATAAAATAAATAAAAAAATATCAAGATCACTTTGAAGTTTGTTTCTGTCTTCCAGGGTATTAGCTATCCCACCCAATTTATTTATTTATTTATTTATTTATTACATTTTTATACCGCCCAATAGCTGAAGTTCTCTGGGCAGTTCACAAAAATTAAAACCACAATTAAACAACCAACAGATTAAAAACACAATTACAAAATACAGTATTGTGTCATCTGCAAATTTGATAAGCGTTCCCTGCTCCTCCTCGTCCAAATCATTAATAAAAATGTTGAAGAGCACTGGGCCCAGGACTGAGCCCTGCGGTACTCAGTATAGGTCTCTGGAAATTCAGCTTCTAAAGTGCATGGTGAACCTATACCAATATAAAAGGCTCTCTACTAAGATGTTTACTTGCAACGCATGGATAATAACAAAGGGAAAACAATGTGATTGTCTGTGTGGCCTCTCAATCTTTGCCCTTCTTGGTTATAAATGCTACCCAAGAGGTTTGCATGAATGGATTTCTGCTGTCCTTGCGGGAACAGTATTGTGACCACTCCTAAAGAAGCACACTCTGGACCCAATGGTATTTGACATCTACCACCTAGTTGCAAATACCCCTTTCTTAGGGAAGGTACTTGGATAGGTCGTAGTGGAGCAACTGCAGGCATCCTTGGAGGATACTGATTATCGAGACTCATTCTATTGTCTAGAGCCATTAACCTGGTTACTGGACCAAATCAGCCTTCGTCACCCTGATGGATGGCCATTATCAAGAGACGGATGTGGGAGGGTGATCCTGCTTTATGTCTCATTGGCTTTTGATACCATTGACCATGGTATCCTCCTGGCTCAGCTCTGGGGGTTGGCAATTGGAGGCATTGTGTTATGATTCTGACCATATTTGCAGGGTCTACTTATTTTTATGTATTTATTTATTGCATTTTTATACCGCCCAATAGCTGAAGCTCTCTGGGCAGTTTACAAAAATTAAAACCATAAAAACCAATCAAAATATAAAACAAACAGTATAAAAGCATAATATAAAATACAGTATAAAAACACCACCAGGATAAAATCAAGCAGCAATGCAGAAATTAATACAGATTTAAAATACAAATTTGAAACAGTAAAGTTAAAATTACGTTGCTAAATTGTTACAATGCTGAGAAAATAAAAAGGTCTTCACCTGGCATCTAAAAGAGTATAGTGTACGTGCCAGGCAAATCTCTTTAAGCAGCTCATTCCACAGCCGGGGTGCCACAGCAGAGAAGCCCCTCCTGCTGGTAGCCACTTGCCTCACTTCCCTCGGCAGTGGCTCATGGAGAAGGATTCCTGAGGATGACCTTAGGGTCTGGGCAGGTACATATGGGAACAAACGTTCCTCCAGATAGCCTGGCCCCAAACCAATTAGGGCTTTCAATGTTAATACTAGCACTGAACTGGGCCCAGATCTGGACTGGCAGCCAATTTCAGAGAGTAACAATGGGTGACTATTTCTTGGCCTCTTTGCAATTGAGCTATGGGTGCCATCTTGTTCCCAATCTTGTTCCACATCTATATGAAGTGGCCACTAGGGGATTTGGAGCAAAGTACCATAAGTATGCTGAAGATATATAAATGTCTTCCTGTGAAATTTGAATTGGGTGAGGCTGTACAAGTCCTGGATTAGTGAGGGGTTGGATGAGGGCTGATAAACTGAAGCTGTATCCTAGCAAAACAGAAGCCCTATACAGGAGTGGTTCCCAAGTCCATAAGACAGGGCTATCACTTCTTTTGTTAATAGTGTATAAAGCCCTAAATTACTTGGTACCAGGATACTTGAGAGTGCCTTCTGCCTTACCAATCTGCCCAATCTCTGAGGCCATGAGATGAGGTCCTCCTGGTGGTTCCGCATGGACCTACAGCTTGGGTGGAATCCACCTGGACTAGAGCCTTCAGTGTGGTGGCTCCCTCTCTGTGGAACTTCCTGCCTCTGGGTGTCAGGCATGCACCAACATTGTTCTCTTTCCAGCGTCTTCTGAAGACATGTTTATTTCAACAAGCCTTCACTGATTGACCAGCAACAGTTTTTATTGGTATTTTGTGTGTGTTGGGGTGGGGTGGGGGTATTAACGTCTAATATTGTGTTTTATTTCTTTTATCTGTAGTGTTTACTGCTCTGGAATCTGTTTAAATATGGAGTGGCATATAAATTCTGTAAATAAATAAATAAAGTCTGAATAGGGCTCTTGCATCTTTATGACTACAATGACAGACTAGAATTTTTTCCATTAATTAATTAATTCATTACGAGAAAGCAAAGCACTAATTCAGAGACAACCCATAGCAGTGCATTACCCTGAATGTACACCAATGAGATCAAGGCTTCTGCTTCTGTGGGAAAACCATATCACTTGCTTAAATACCTCTTCCTTTTAATAGCTTCTGCTAAATTAGCATCATCATCACCATGTGTGAAAGGCAATTAGTGACTCACTTAAAATGCAATCCCATTTACCAGAAACATGTCAGCCATTGTAAAACTGACCAAATAAATTGCACTCTGTGTCTCCTTTTAATTGAACCACATGTCTTCTGTGCATTACCATGCACCTTACATAAGAAATGCAGTCAAATATGGCTGTAATTCTATATGTACTTCCTGAATATTACAGTAAGTCCCATTGAACTCTATGGGACTTACCTATGATTACATATGCATAGGAGATGCCATGTCCACTATTGAGAAGAGGCAAAATATATGATTTTCAAATCCAATGATTCAATGTGAAGATTCCAATGCACTTGCTCTGTGGATCAAAGCTTTGGAAATTTATTTATTAAATTTATTTATTTATTAACATTTATTATGTTTTGATAGGAAAAAGTCCTGCAACTCCCAGCATCCCCAAGTCAGCATGGCTGCTGGGATATGCTGGCTACTGTAGTTTTGTTTTTCTTCCCCTGTCTAAACAGGCATGGCATAACACCCAAACACATTGCTAATGGATTTTCCTCTGACCATTAAAACATGTAATGAAAACAAACTCTTCCCCAATACACACTTCTGTGCTAGGTTAAAATGTTGTTCTATTGTTCTTACCCTTGGTGCCTGGTAAACACCATTATCAATACTGACCTTCTGGTCTGCTTCACTAAAATGAAATTTGAAATAGCTCCCAAGAGTTAGAACCACATCCACAAAGTTCAAACAGTACCACTATCATTTAATCTCTTAGAGACATACACAAAACTTACTTTAGGCCACATTCTTAAAATAGTGAATTCACTAATCTACGTGGAGGAGGAAAGCTCCTGTGGTAGAATTAGCCAAAGCTAATTAGGAGGATGCATATATCTGTGGTGAGTTATAAATTTATTAAAACTTTCTTATGACATAAGCTTTTAAGGAGTACAGTCTATGCTGTCCTAGAAACTCATACCTTCTGACCTTATTAATCAGAGGCCATAGCTAGATGGGGCGATATCCCAGGGCGATCCTCGGGATTGTCCCTGTGTATCCACATGATGCACAGGGGATCCCAGAAGCAGGGAGGGATGATCCCTCCCTTTCCCCGGGATATGGCCCTACCCTTTCAGCCCACTTTTTCTGCGATCTCGAGTTGATCCGGTTTGTCCTGGCTCCTCGTGGTTATTCCTCAGGAGCTCTGCAACCATTGGGGTTGGGGAGAGCGGGGAATTTTTTAAAACAACAACAACACCTTCCTTTGAGCGCACAACTGCTCATTAGCTCCTTCCATTTCTTTAAAAAACAAACAAAATGGTGGCCGTGATGTCCTGTTCATCCGAGGCCGTCGCGCACCACATGAGATCCTCACCACTCCGTCACACTAGACCCATACACAATTTACTTAGAAGGACAGTAATGTGGCCTTGTTTACAAATAAGTGTTATTTGAATTAATTTTAACTTTTGAAAATGCTTAAGGTCTTTGGCTTGGAAGTCTAGGGCAGAATCAAATGGGGGGGGGGGGCTTACATCCACACTGATTACCTGCCACCCTACCCATTCTCGTTCAAAATCAGTGGGTCCAACAGATTGTGTTGTGAAAGCAGGACCCAGCGCTTACACAGGGGAGATTTAGCACGTTCTAAAGGAAGCCCCAGAACAAATGGAAATGAAATCCACTAACCTGCCTCTTTCCAGAAACAAGTATTCTCACTATAATCAGTAGGATTCAAAAATTCAAAAATGTGCACAATTGATATGTTCATTTGGAAAAAATACACACTAAAATATGGATGGATTTTAGTGTGGGAAGAAAAAGGCAAAGCTCACAATCTGATACAGACTCAAGACAGAACAAGCTTTGAGATGGAATTCGGAGAACCTTAGCAAGATGGACTTCTTCTGATTCACCCCACCCCCAGCTTTAGGGATGGGTTTTTTTTAATCCTCTGCAATACTATCCTCCATGTATCACATATACCATAATGACAGGCATTTCATTAGCTCCTTAATAAATATTACTATGTTTAATACTCGTATTCAGCATTTTCAATGAGATAGTGTTTAAAATTCAGTCTCATCCTTTAGCACTTTTCTGGCTCAGGGACTTCTTCAGAATAGTCCCCCCATTTTAATATTTTGGGTCATTTTCTCTTCTCCTTTTTGCCCTCTGTTAGCACCTCAACAAACTATTGAAGATCCTATAGTACGTCTCCTCCATGTCTAGCTTGATGTGGCTATATTTGATTCTTGCATTGTTAACTGGAAAAAAATGCTTTTAAGAAAATCAATACGGGATCCTGAGGGACAACATTCAGAGATCCAAATATCTTCAAGCTCTCATAGCTTAACAGAGTGCTTATCTCAGCTATTAAAAATTCTGGACAGTTCTGAAGATTAAAAAGGAAAGAAAAAAGACATAGGAAAGCTCATTAAAATTAATAGGCGTTGAATGTTTGTTTATCTGTCAAGAAGGGTAAAGGAAGGGGGAACCCAGGAATATCTTCCAGTCTAGCTGCTAATGTCTGAAAAGTGAAGATAGTGACCATAGCTAGACAGGGCGATATCCTGGGGATCACCCCCGGGATTGTCCTTATGCATCCACATGATGCACAGGGGATCCTGGGAGCACAGTGGGATGATCTCTCCCTTACCCTGGGATATGGCCCTACAGTTGTAGCCTGCTTTTTCTGCAATTATTATTATTATTTATTTATATAGCATCATCAATGTACATGGTGCTGATCTCGAGACCGTGGAATGTGTGGGTGGGCGTGGCAGTTTGTCCCGGCTCCTCGCAATTACTTGTGAGCAGCTGAGAACAGCGGATGGGACACAGAACTCCTCAGGAGCTCTGCGCCCATCGGGGGTGGGGTGGGGGGAACACGGAGTTTGTTTTTTTTAAAAAAAACACACCTACATTTCAGCATACGAGCTGAACCTTCCGGTTGGTTTGGGGTTTTTTTAAAAAATGGTGGGCGTGACATCCTGTTCCTCTAAGGTTGTCACGCACTGCGTGTAAACAGAGGGGGAGATCTCATGATAAAAGTATCATGAGATCCTCACCCCTCCGCCAAGCTAGACCCATAGGTCTAGCTGAGGCCAGTGATGCAATGTATAGCCCCAGCCTATTGCAATGTAGGTCCACATGGATATCTGATTAAAGGTACTAACACCCTGATCCTATGGTCCATTCTGCAGCATCAGTGAAGTTCAGGGCAAGGACTGGGGTCTTCTTCAGCATAGATTCAAACACATTGGCACTTTTTGCGGTGAGTGACTGCCACCCCTGGAGCCATTAGAATAAATACTGGTGCTCATCCACTAGAGATGGGAAGAGTAGAGTTGCACTTACTGGCCCTGCTGCACTGTCACATCCCCAACCCTCCAGATTCACCCTTTGTCATCTATGTGATGGGCTGAAGCACAGATCCTGCTGGAGGTGGACAAAGCTGTCACTTTCACGTTCTTTTCGGTTCTCATTATTCCAATCTAATTGTTGGATCATCATCATCTTCATTAGGGGTGTGCACGGACCCCCCGCTCCGCCCCACGGGCTGATCCGAAAATTTCGGATCGGCCCGCTCCGCTCCACGCCGCTCTGCCCATACTCCGCTCCTCTGCCCACACCGCTCTGCCCATACTCTGGCTCCGAATCGGAGCTCCGCAGTGGAGGGGAGTGGTGCCAGGTAAGGCCGGGAGAGGAGGGCGGGGGGGGTGTTACCGGGCCCTGCCGCCGTCGCCGCCCATGCGGCGATGGCAGCAGAGCCCGGTAAGGGACCATGGGGGAGGGGGCCTTACCTGCCTCCGTCCGCGGTCCGTCGGCTTCTTCAATTGAGCCTGCGGTTCAACCAGGAAGTCTGGGCCGCGGCCCAGACTTCCTGGTTGAACCGCGGGCTCAATTGAAGAAGCCGACGGACCATGGACGGAGGCAGGTAAGGGAGAGGAGGGTGGGGGGGTTACCGGGCCCTGCCGCTGTTGCCGCATGGGCGACAGCGACAGCGGCAGGGCCCAGTAAACCCCACTTACCTTTCCAGCAGAGCTCCGGATCGAGGCGAAGGATCCGCCTTCACCTCAATCCTCTTCGCCATGCTCTGCCGGCCCCCCAATCCTCTTCGCCTCCGCCTTAAGGGGAGGTGAAGCACCCCACTCCGCTTCTAATTTGCCGGTACGATTAGAAGCAGAGCACATCCCTAATCTTCATCTATTTCATTTCTATACCACCCCATAGCTGAAGCTGTCTGGGCAGCTTACGACAATTCAGAAAAATACAAAACACAACATAATAACAATAGTCTAAAAAATAAAACAATGTAAACAGCTAAAAACAATTTAAATAATGCCCCCCCCCAATAGACGTCCCCTAAAACAGCCAACATAGAAGCCTTAGTGTTAGGCAAAAGGCGGGATACTACTACTACTACTAATGATATCATTAAAAGCCATGAAATGCCTGGAAGCAGAGGGTGGACTCTGTCTAGGGTGATAGGATTGCTCTCCCCAAGCCCTAAATGATTTCAGGTCTGGGTACTTCAAGGGCCACATTCTCCAAGATTTTGCCTCCCCCATATACTTTGCATACATCGAAGAGTTCATTCTGTGTCCTCCCCTAAGCACTGGGTAGGAGCTGTACAGTCTTCTCAATGGTGATGCCGAAGCAAAATATAGACCAGATTAAGTATCTGAATATTTTCCCTCGATATTTGGATCTATTAGTGGATTGTCCTTTTGCTTGGATTCTTGTTTCTTCACATTATAAAATTCCTTGAGTCTTTCCACAATTCCTTAAGACCGTCATCCTGCTTCAATGCCTGCTAATTAAGAATATGTTTTGGAATTCTTGTCTTCTGAATTTCTCCTCAGATTTCGGGGGAATGATCTGGCCTTGTCTCCAATGTGGAATTGGCATATTAGGATGTCTTTGTTCCAGTTTTTCTTTTAAAAATTTGTGCAAAGAGCTGTTCCTGTGCAGTTTGCCTCAGGTTCCAATTCTTTCAGTTCATCTGTGTTCCGTCTCCCTCTTTACTGCTGTTCCACAGCTATTGTTTTATATTGTTTGTGTGTATTGGGTGTGTGTAAAGCCACCATGAGTGCTAATAGTCCTGTTCCTTTCCTCCTTTTTTGCCCCTCAGTCCCCTCTTCACAGGGGCTCATGAGTAATGCAACTGTGGCTCATTGTAAAAACCTATGGTGAATTTTGCCTACGGTGTGGCCCCTCCCCTTCCTCATGTTCCCCCCCCCCCGATTGGCTCCCTCTGTCACTTTCCCCTCCCACTGGCAACAACTACCTAACCATGCAACTGTGCCTGGGGTCTGCCTTCACACCACACCACACTGATTGGCTGAGCAGGGCTGCCTGTCATCCCTCTGGTGTGGAGGAAATAAATTGCTATTAAAGCTCAAGCTTTAAACTTCTTCAAACTTTCAAAATTTTCTACACGTCTACACTGCTCAAGCTTCAATTTTAAACAAAAAGGAGTAAAATCGCCACGGTAGCATTACACTACTGCATTCTTATATGCAATTGATCAGCCTCTTCTATCAAGGTTATTTGTGCGTTGTATTTTACCAATATGTAAGAATCAGTAAAAGACTATGGAAGAGGAATCTGGATGCTAACGTACATCAGATCAAATCTGTATTGCTTTTTCACAGTGTTTTATCAATGCAAATAGGAGAAAGATGCAAATGTGCAAATGAAACTGAAAACTGTGCATGGTCCACTTCCAGAATTACTTCCAGAAATTCCCCTACTTGAAGCAAAATCCCACTGACAACTATGAGCTATTGAAGCACCCAACAGCATTGCTAGTGTTTAAGTTCCAAAAATAAAAATTGAAAGCAGCAATCTTAGCAGTACTGTAGAATAAACAGTGAAAACGTTTGACAACTGATGTAACCCATGAAGAAATCTGGGTGGTTCTTAATATTTGCTCCCTCCCTCCCTTCCTCCCTCCCTCTCTCTCTCTCTCTCTCTCTGGAACATACTGGTTGTTTGGTGTAAACCTCTGCCTATCAGTTGGTGAGGCATTTTACACTCAAGGGAGGATTTGGTCCCTAAAACACCAGAAGATAAATTGCTTAAATTTGACAGGAACCATTATGCTCAAAAAATTTAGGTGGTAATTGAATGCTGTCAAAGCATAGCAAGAATCCTACTTAATCATGACAGATATGAATGCCTTCAGTTTGGAACAGCATATAGAAGCGGAAGGAGATGAAAGAAGTGTATGCAAAAGAATTAAAAGCAAAACATGTTTGTTTCATTATATACTTAAGAATGAGTAAAGAAACACTAATACTCCCCATAAACAGACATCTGAATCTGGAATTCTTCCTATAAAAGAGACCTGAGTCAGATAGACCCAAGAATACACAAAATAAACTACATGAACACACACACACACACACACACACACACAAACACACACACACACGTCATATCACTTATGGTTTGTTTTATAATCAGAATTTAGCAATGGTTTCATTTCGGAGCCATGTTAAAACGTGGTTTTTCTCAAGCCTTTGAGGACTAAATTTGCCTGAAGCTGCACATATTTTAACTGTTTTTATTGCTTTTAAATTTTCTACTGGTTTTAGCTTGTTAATGGTTCAATATATATTTTAGCTGTGTACATTGTCATTTTATACTGTTTGAATTGATTTTATCTGTACACCACTCTGAGAGCCCAATGATATAGGGTGGGATACAAATGTTTTAATAAATAAATAAATGATTAATTCATGATTTTTATTTTGAGGTGATCTGCATTTCAGACAGAGAGAGAGAGAGAGAGTGAGAGTGAGTGAGTGTATATCATGTCTAATCCTACTGCCCCTGTTTTGGGAGAAGATGTTTCAGATAATCAATCAGAATCAGATTCAGAACGAGAAGATGCAGTGCCAGACACCAGCCAGCCTGTACCAGTGGGGGAGGAAGCTCTCACAGCTGAATCCCCAGCTGGGAGTCAGCCCTCTACAGAGCATATCTCCTCAAGGCCAAATCCTACACACTATGTGGGAAGTGAGGTTTCTTCCAGAGGTGAGCGTCCCAACAAGCTAGCTGATGCTAGGGTCCGCTGGAAGCTGAAATGCATGGTGTGGAAGGAAGGTGTGAGAAAGTGGGTTAGATTACACCAGAACCTGCCTCTGCACCAGACGCTCTGAAGTTATGGGCATTTGAGAAGTGGCTTCCTATTCTTCTTGAACAGACAATTGTCTTGCTTAGTTTGCATAGTTTTGCCTAGGGGGATGTTTCCAAGAGGTTAGACTCTATTCAGGTAGAAGAGACAGTTGTTGCTTAATAAAAGCTTTGTGGATTACTGAGCAGGTCTCTTCATTTGCCTCCCATCAAAAGCAGGAGTGTTCTGAGAAACACGAATATATATATATATATATATATATATATATATATATATATATCCAAGCCATTTAAAGCTTTGCAAGGTCATCACCAGCACTTTGAATTCGGCTTGGAAATGGACTGGAAGACAGGGAAGATCGAATACAACTGTAGTAATGTGTTCTCCGAAACTGAGCCCCACTCAAAGGTGCAGAACTTTCCATTGACTAAAAACTTTATGTTCTTAAAGTTTTTTGAAAACTTTAAGAACATAAGAAGAGCCATGCTAGACCAGACCAATGGTCCATCTGTCACTTGAGGCACAGGTGAACTCAGTGGCAAATAGCACCTTTTATCAGCTCAGGCTGATATACCAACTATGCCCTTATCTGGACAGAGATAGCCTAGCTACAGTTATCCATGCTCTGATAACCTCTCATTTGGATTACTACAATACGTTATACGTGGGACTGCCTTTGAAAACAGTCTGGAAACTTCAGCTGGTACAAAACAGGGCAGCCAGCCTACTAACAGGGACTGGCCGGAGAGATCATATCACGCCAGTCCTTCTACAACTTCATTGGCTGCCAGTCCAGGTCTGGGCCCAATTCAAAGTGCTGGTATTAACATTCAAAGCCCTAAACGGCTTGGGGCCAGGTTATTTGAAGGAACGCCTCCTCCCATATGTGCCTGCCCGGACCTTAAGATCATCCACAGGGGTCCTTCTCCGTGAGCCCCTGCCGAAGGAAGTGAGGCAGGTGGCTACTAGGAGGAGGGCTTTCTCTGCTGTGGCACCCCAGCTGTGGAACGAGCTCCCCAGAGAGGTTCGCTTGGTGCCTACATTGTTTTCCTTTCGTCGCCAGCTGAAGACCTTTTTATTTTCTCAGTATTTTAACACCTAATTTAACTTAAATTTAAACTCTGCTGTTTTAATCTCATATTTTAACCTATATTAATTTTTGCTTTGTAGTTTTATCCTGGTCGTGCTTTTTATATTGTATTTTGTATTTGTGTTTTTAAATTGTTGGTTGTTTTATTATGCTCTTCGTGGTTTTAATTTTTGTGAACCGTCCAGAGAGCTTCGGCTATTGGGCGGTATAGAAATGAAATGAAATGAAATGAAATGAAATAAATAAATAAATAAATAAAATAGTCCAGCATTCTGTCAACACTGTGGCCAACCAGCTGCAGTCCAGGAACTCATGTGCAGTACATGAGTCCTTCCACCCTGGCCAACCTCCCCATCAACTGGTACACATGGGCTCACAACCTCCAACACTGGGGGTAGCCCATAGCCATCATGACTAGTAGCCATTGATAGACTCCCCCCCCCCAGGAATGTATCCAACCCACTTTTAAAGCCATCCCAATTGGTGGCTCTCACTTTATCTTGTGGTAGCGAGCTCCATAGTTTAACTATGTGCTGTGTGAAGAAGTACTTCCTTTAAAGAATCATTTAATGACATTTTTCAACCCCTTGATATTTAAATTAATAAAAAAGTGCCATCTAAAGCAGTTGTGCTTGTTTAAAGAAGTCCCCATTCAAGAAGTACCCTTCAGTATTAATCTGAACAAAAGCCAATAGAAGGACATCTTCGCACTTAATGTTCACAATGTTTTGGTTTTGCTTGCCTTGTTTTAATTGTATTTTTTTAAATAAACAAAACAAATAAAATAACTTTGAAACAAAAACTAAAAAGGGGAATGTTAAAATATGGAAAAGAGACATGGGAAAGATGGATTGAGGCCACCTTTCCCAACCTGGTACCATTCAAATGTTATAGGCAACAATTCCCAGGATTCCTGATCATTGGTCATGCTACCTGATGCTGGCACCAATTGGGGTGGGCACAAGTTTGGGGAAGGCTGATGTTTTTACCATATAGAATGGAAGGGCAGTGCATGCTGGACAACTGCAATGCATACATCTCATGAAAACCTATTTGCTACCAAACCAAGTTTAAAGTTTTAGTACTAGAGTACAAAGCCCTAAACAACTTGGGTCCAGGACACCCAAGAGAGCATCTTCTCCCTTACCAACCTGCCAAGTCACTAAGGTTATGTAAGGCTATGTTCCTGGTGGTTCTACATGGACCTCAACAAAAAGAGACTTCAGTGTGGTGGCCCCTTTACTTTGGAATTCTGTGCCATAGGAGGTTAGGCTTCACCTTGAGAGGGATTCCTCCTCAGAGGAAGAGGGATTGAGCTAGTTAATTAGGCCACAGCCAGAACCATGTGGAGAGCTGGAAGATTCACTGGACAACATCACACAGTAACAGGAGCCAGAAGAGCAGCCTGGAACCTCTAGAAGTATTAATGGAATTCCACAGCTGCCAGAGGCAGAGCTGGATGTAATAAATTTTGTGGAGCAAAGAAAGAGCTAGTTACTGGAACAGAAGACAGGGAAAACTTGAGAATAGCATGCAGGTCATTTAAATATTCCACGTTGCTCTAATGAGACAGCTGACCCTGATTAATGGCCGGCTATAAAACAACCTCATCCCAGTCACACAGTGCTGAAGACAAACCATCAGCTCCTCGGCTTCCTGGCACACTTCCTTGGTGATCCTTTGACTACCAGACCCTTGGCTCACTCCTGGAAACTCTCTCTTGGACAACCCTGATTGGCTTGACATTTGGATAAACAACCTTCTGGCTCCTGACTTTCGGATTGGATTTTGACAACCTCTCTGTCTCTCATCCCACTGGTGGAACTCCCTGATACTGGATTGACTGTGTTTTGGTCTCTGACTAGGCCTTTATGCCCTGGGAAACAGAAGAGTCACCAACATTGTGCTGCTTCTGGCTCCTCCTGAAAATGTCATAGTTTCAGGAAGTTTTCCTTGAGTGACCGGGGGCCAATCTACACCAAGCAGGATATAACACTTTTAAAACAGTATATGTAATGTGTCATGTGCCTGAACAGTTGTCATAACCCTTATAAACCATTATAAGCAGTAGTGTTGATCCTGCCCAGCAGTGGTTTTACCAGAACTCGGTTTTTAGCAGAACTTCGTTCCTTTTAAAAATAGTAATTTTTAGTATGATGTTTTTATTTTATTTTTTTATTCTATCAGTTGTTCACATCTTTTGGATTTGGAGTGATATATACATATTGTTAATAAAATAAATAAATAAAAATAAAATGAAGAACTGATTAAGTGTTCTCTTACTTCTTTTTTTAGGGGTTGGAGGACCAGAATACTCTCATGTTCACCAAGGTTCTTTGTACTCCACCCCAAAGTCTGGTTTGTGATCCATTTCTCTTTTCTGTTTGAAAGAGAAAGTGTGCATTTCCGTGGACTTTTCTCAAAAGTGTGCACTTCCCTCATTGACTAAAGCATAAAAATGCACATTTCCCCCCAAAATATGCATGTTTTTCAAATGAGATTCCACGATAGGGATTGTCCAACTGTTTTTCCAAAGGGAGGGGGAAGTGCTCTTGTTTGTGTTTAGACGGGACAAGTTCTGATGTTTTGCACACTGAAATTCTCATGAACTAACATGAGTGCAAAGAAGGACCAGGAGTGCAAATCAGTAATCTGTTGTGGTTTAGAAATCAATGGCTATTCTTATGAGTGTCAAGGCACCACACATTTGGCTATATCTAAATTCCAAATAGTGGGGATGTATTTCAACAACACATGTAGAACTTTGAAAAATGTTCTAAAATTTTAGACTTCATTCTGTTTTGACGTTATCATCCTGCACCTTTAAAATAGGATTGCCTGCCAATTTAAATTTAGATTAAATAAATAAATAACATGTCCCAGCAGTTTATAATGTACCAGACTGCATGAGTTCAAGGATAGTTATTTGAAGAAGCAGTGTAATTATTCCCAGCATTGAAGATGCTGACAACAAGGCTGATTCCTGAATGATAGCTGAAGATAAAGGACGTTTGACTGTCATTTGAATAATTGGATTGAGACATGAAAAACAGGAAACCAACAATTTAGAAAGGAAAGGGATAATTTCAGATTACAAGTTGCAATGTGGAGATTTTCATTAGGCAGAATTCAGAAGACAGAATAAAAGGGTTTAAAAGGTTAATTATTATCAAAACCCATTAAATAGCCTTAAAAGTAAAAAAAGAAGAATGAATAAGAAAATTACAAGATAATGTATTAACTTTACAAAAAGGGCCTTTACATAAAGGAATTGATTCAATTCCATATTTGAATGCAAGTGCAGATGTTCCTACCGACTGTTGCAATGAAATAATTATCCTCTATGTGTACGTGTGTCTGTGTGTGTGTGTGTGTGTGTGTGTGTTGTGTATATGGAAATAAGGACTGTTGGTGGGCTTGTTATCATTTTATAGTGGGATTGGGAGACCGTGGCCCTCCGGATACTGGTAGGCTAGATCTTCTGTCATCCCTGCCCACTGGTCATGCTGGCTCTTCTAGTCAACAACAGCTGGAGAGCTACCCCCCCTCCCCCATTCTGATGAAACCTATTTCTTGTGTCTGTCCTCGTCAGCCAAAGAGAACTTTAAAGAGTCATTGTGGTGTAGTGGTTAGAGTGTTGGACTGGGAGTCAGGACTTCCGAGTTCTAGTCTCCACTCAGCCATGAAGCTCACTGGGTGTCTCTGGGCCAGTCACTTACTCTCACTCCCACCTACCTCACAGAGTTATTGTTGTGAGGATAGAATGGAGAGGAGGGTGCCACCTTGGGTGCCTTGGAAGAAAAATGCTGGGATATAAATGTAATAGATAGATAAATGAAATATACCAATGAGAAAAGTTGCATGGCTTCTCTTATTTTGCAAAATTGATTCTCCTTCTGTAGGCCATAGCAAGGAGCCATCCAAGAGACTGATGTTTCATCCTCTGATTCTGGATAGGCAGCCTCCCTCCAGCCAAACGAATTTAAGCCCATGACTCATTGGAGCCCATTGCTTCCCCATCCCCATCCCTTAAGTTGGTATACAAGAGGGATGGGAGTTGGCACTGGGGAGGACTGGTGGCACAGAAAAGAGTCCCTTTTGAACTTGGCCTAAACTTTGGCGGAGTCTAGCCTTAATTTGAAAAGTGGCTTGGAGGGACTCTGAGTGCTTAAATTTACTTTTTGAGCAAATCCCCCTTCCATGTTAAGAATTGGTACCCTCACTGCCTCTGACCACTAGGGTGCAATCTAATGCACGTTTCGACCGGGGGGGGGGGAGTCCTACAAATCCCAGCATTCCCCAGTCAGGATGGCTAGCTGGGGAATGCTGGGAGTTGTAGGACTTCTTTCTGTCAAGATATGCATAGGTTTGTGGCCTAGGAGACTTATCCAGACATTCCTCTCACCTCTGGAGCATCTTAAACATATATTTGCATACAGAAGGACTGAAAAAGGAGTTGCTTGTTTGAATTTCTTCGGAAGGCGAATTGTGCAGTCAATCTCATATTTTGCAGCTTGTCTGTGCTCCTATGGAGTCGAAGCATACACACAGCCTGGCTCATGGCCAGTAATTTATATTACCACAGTTCCATTGTTGTTTTCAGTGGAGCGCTACTGATTTCCACCAAGTAGTATTAACAGCCAGTGTAAAAGAAATTCAATTTATTTACCCAGGAATTCTCAAGACATGGGCCGACTGTCAGAAGGTGAGCTTTTGATTCATGGGAACCGGGGTATGCTGTTGATACTGATATTGAAAGCCTGCTTTCCTGTTGTTACTACTGTAAATCCAGCTGTGATCTCATTGAAAGGCCTTGCAGCAATCAAAGCAATCACTAAAACGTTTTTTAAATTGAATATATTCTGTGTTTGAAATGTCATCTAGGTTCCCTGTAGGTTGCTGCTTTGTATTGCTAACAGCCAGAGGGACGCATAGAGGATGCGAATGGCATGTTAAATGGAGAAGTTAAAACTGATTAAGAAATACTGTGGTTCTGGGTACACTGAAGCTCAGGGCTGGATTTTATCATAGAATCATAGAATAGTAGAGTTGGAAGGGGTCTATAAGATCATTGAGTCCAACTCCCTGCTCAATGTAGGGCTCTTATGTCCTTCTGGCCTGGCCTGTTGTTTGCTGTTCATAGAATCATAGAATAGTAGAATTGGAAGGAGCCTATAAGGCCATTGAGTACCACCCCCCTACTCAGTGCAGGAATCCATGTTAAAGCATACCGGACAGATGGCTGTCCAGCTGCCTCTTCAATGCCTCTAGGGTGGGACAGCCCATGACCTCCCTCGGTAATTGGTTCCATTGCTGTACTGCTCTAATGATCAGGAAGTTTTTTCTGATGTACAGCTGGACTCTGGCTTCCTGTAATGTGAGCCCATTATTCCATGTCCTGCACTCTGCGATAATCAAGAAGCAATCCTATCATATCTCCCCTCAGTCCTCTCTTCTCAAAGCTAAACATGCCCAGTTCTTTCCATCTCTTCTTAGTTAAACTCAGGTTTGTACTGTATATATTGTGTCCTACTTGTCGATTCCTGGTCAACAGCTGGTTGGCCACTGTGCAAACAGAATACTGAACTAGATAGACCCTTGGTCTGATCAGCAGGGCTCTTATGCCCACAACCTCCCTAGGTAATTGGTGCCGTTGTCATACTGCTCTAACAATCAGGAAGTTATAACAGGGCTACTCTTAGTAATGTAGTAAAAAAAGTTCGAAAGAACCCTTGAATTTGAGATTCTGATTCATGTATCAGAATTTGTGAATACAGATACCTGAAACAGCCCTTTCTCCCTTATCAACCTGCCCAGTTTTGGAGGTCTTCTGTTATGTGCAGTTCTACCAGCACATGCATTTTTAAAAGCACAATTTTTTTTAATACATTGCATTTTAACATTAGTTTCACTGACATGCACATTTGTGTGTGTGTGCGTGCGCCATGCACTTTCCCCTGATATGCACATTTTTTTGGTTGAACAACTCCATCACAACATCTATTTAATATAACATAATTCTCCCTAGCTCATGATATTAGTTGTTTTAGGCAAGCCATTACCTTTCAGCGTCAGTCCACACACCTGAGTCTGAAATAGAGGAGACATTCCCCACCTTTCCCATTATATTAGAACCTGGGGTCAACCCATGAAGTTGATTGGTTGAAGATTAAGGACAGAAAAAGGGAAGTGCTTCTTCACACAGCACATAGTTAAACTATGGGATTCACTTCCACAAGATGTAGTGATGGCCACCAACGTGGATGGCTTTATAAGGGGACTGGACAAATTCATAGAAGAGAAAGCAATCAACGGCTACTGGTCCTGATGGCTATATGCCAACTCCAGTATTAGAGGCAGAACACCAGCAGTGTATACACCAGTTATTGGGGAACATGGGTAGAAGGATGCTGTTGCACCCCCTGCTTGTGGGTTTCCTGTGGGCAGCTGGTTGACCACCATGTGAACAAAATGCTTGACTTCATGACACTTTGGTCTGATCCAGCATGGCTCTTATGTTCTTATAAATAAATCCCTCAGTTATTATTATTATTATTATTATTATTATTATTATTATTATTATTTATTTATATAGCACCATCAGTGTACATGGTGCTGTACAGAGTAAAACAGTAAATAGCAAGATCCTGCCGCATAGGCTTACAATCTAATAAAATCATAGTAAAACAATAAGGAGGGGAAGAGAATGCAAACAGGTACAGGGTAGGGTAAGCAGGCACAGGGTAGGGAAAAACTAACAGTAGAAAGTAACAGTAGAAGTCTGCACAACATCAAGTTTTAAAAGCTTTAGGAAAAAGAAAAGTTTTTAGTTGAGCTTTAAAAGCTGCGGTTGAACTTGTAGTTCTCAAATGTTCTGGAAGAGCGTTCCAGGCTTAAGGGGCAGCAGAACAGAATGGACGAAGCTGAGCAAGGGAAGTAGAGGCCCTTGGGCAGGCGAGAAACATGGCATCAGAGGAGCGAAGAGCATGAGCGGGGCAATAGTGTGAGATGAGAGAGGAGAGATAGGAAGGAGCTAGACCGTGCAAAGCTTTGAAGGTTAACAGGAGAAGTTTATATTGGATTCTGTAGTGAATTGGAAGCCAATGAAGAGATTTCAGAAGCGGAGTAACATGGTCAGAGCGGCGAGCCAAGAAGATGATCTTTGCGGCAGAGTGGTGAACAGAAACCAACGGACTGATGTGAGAAGAAGGAAGGCCAGAGAGAAGAAGGTTGCAGTAGTCCAACCGTGAAATAACCAGCGCATGAACAAGCGTTTTGGCAGAAGAGACAGACAAAAATGATCGAATCCTGGCAATATTATACAGGAAAAATCGACAAGATTTAGCTACTGCCTCAATATGAGGAATAAAGGAGAGCGAGGAGTCAAATATAAAGCCAAGGCTACGAGCTTCCTTGACCGGAGTAAGCGTAACATCACTGACAGTAAGAGAGAATGAGAGATGAGGAGAAGGTTTAGGAGGAAAAACAAGCAATTCAGTCTTTGCCATGTTAAGTTTCAAGCGACGATGAAGCAGCCAAGCTGAGATTTCTGAAAGACATGCCGAGATACGATCGTGAACATCAGGAGAAAGTTCCGGAGATGACAGATATAGTTGTGTATCATCGGTGTACAGATGATATTGGAGGCCATGAGATTGAATAAGCTTGCCCAAGGGCAACATGTATAAGGAAAACAACAACGGGCCAAGCACCGAGCCTTGCGGAACCCCTACTGAAAGGGGAAAGGAGGAAGACGAGCTGCCATTAGCCAACACGCTGAAAGAGCGACCCGCTAGATAGGAGGCAAACCAGTTATAGACAGAGCCACAAAATCCAAGGTCATGAAGGGAATCTAAGAGAAGATCATGATCAACTGTGTCAAAGGCTGCAGTTAGATCAAGGAGAATAAGAACGGAATAATGGCCTTTAGACTTGGCAGTAAGGAGATCATTGGTGATCTTAGTAAGGGCTGTTTCGGTGGAATGCAGAGGACGGAATCCAGATTGAAATGGATCCAAAGCAGAGTTACTAGAAAGAAAGTCAAGACAGCGAGAGTAGACCGCACGCTCCAGGATCTTTGAAACAAACGGCAACAAAGGTCGGTAGTTAGACAGAGATAGCCTATCAAGAGTAGGTTTCTTGAGAATGGGAGAGACTGTAGCATGTTTAAAAGCAGAAGGAAATGAACCAGAGGACAGAGAGAGATTAATAATATGTAGCAAGGAAGGGAGGATAGCAGGAGTAAGATTAATAAAGACGCGAGAAGGAATTGGATCACGAGAACAAGTGGAAGGCTTCGAAGAGCGCAGTATTGTAGACAGTTCATCCGCAGAGACCGAAGGAAATACAGAGAAATTTGCAGGAGGAGCTGACAAATGAGGAACAGGAACTGGAAGAGGAGCAGAGCTGGCCAGATCAGAGCGGATAGTTTGGATTTTAGCATTGAAAAAAGAGGCAAAGTTATTAGCAGACAGAGAGGCGGGGAGAGATGGTGGATTAGGCTTCAGAAGAGAATTGAAGGATGCAAAGAGCCGCTGAGGATGCCTAGCATTTGACTGGATCAGTGTTGAGTAGTACTGCTGTTATTAAAATCATATTTAAAATACATTATTAAAAACAATTCCAAATCCTATACTGGTACAAAGCAATAGAAGGTGCAAGTAAGATAGAGCAGCATATAATTACAATTTATTAAAAACCAGAGAAAGCCTGTGTGAACAAGTGCATTTTCAGGAGGCTTTTGAAACATGTCAAATTTTCTGCCTCCCAAACTGCATGCCACATTTTCTGCCTCCAGAGGGTGGGTGGGCACCACCACTGAGAAGGCTCATCAATACATGGTGACATCCTGTTGGTTGCATAATGTCCAGCAAGGCCTCCTTCAGAGAGAAATGTTAATGGTGAAGGAGAATCAAATTTCAGTTCTCAGGTAGGTTTGATAGTATAAAATTAGGTAAGTTCACATTAAAAATGTGAATCAATTTCTCCCCCATCCTTACTACTTCGTTGCTTCTTTATACTGGTGTCATTCAGAGTGAGGTTCAGCTGATATAAATGACAAACTGTACTTCGACCCATTTTAGAGGGGGGTGAGGGTAGAACAAAGCAATAATTAGTTTACACACAAAAAACCAGGTAACATAGCTGAAAAAGGAGGATACAGAACAGAACATTAGTGACTTTTGCATCACTTGAAAACAAATAAAGAGGTGTGGTTCGATTTCCACTGTATCTGGATCAATGAGCTCCATCATTTCCCAAATACAGTAATAAGCAACTGGTCCAAGCCACAAAAACTCTTTAATATTCTTCTTACTTCATCACCCTAGAAATCCATTTATCTATTCATCACCACTGCATATGTCAGCCATTTACCTTATAACAATTAAAATACTACAGTGGACACCCCCTATTAAGTTTTAATATTTTCTCTCTCTCAGGCGTAACTTCCATGTATTACTTTGATATATTTTTATTAGAAATTTCTTACTTCAAACCTTTCACTCTCAACTGTTCCCTCTTCATGTTGAGATCCCCAGAGAGCTTCCAAAGACATCAACTACTGCTGCAGTCCGACTATGATGTGTTTTAGTCACCTAAAAAACATAAGGAACACAACAAGGTTTCTGGGCCCATCTAGTTCACCATTTCGTTTCCCACAAGTGGCCAACGTGCTTCCAGGAAGCCCACAAACACGACCCCAAAGCTCTACTACTTGCAATCATTATCACATTGGTCAAGTGCACAAAATTTGTATGTGCAGGCACCTACAGGTTTGTTTTGTTTTATAATAATAATAATAATAATAATAATAATAATAATAATAATAATATAATTCTTACCGGCCTCTCCATCCTGATTGAGGCGGAGAACAACAATAAGTATAAAATATGTAAAATATTGATTAAAATATAGTATGCATTGTTAAAACTTCCTAAAAAACATACATACTAAAAACATCCTAAAATTCCACTGGATAGGCCTGCTGGAAGAGATCAGTCTTTACAGCTTTCTTAAAAGCTAAAAGACTGTTAAGTTGATGGATTTCCTCCAGCAGGCCATTCCACAGTCTGGGAGCAGCATCTATGGCAGAGTTCCGGGATGGTGCAGTAGAGTACTGTATAATGGTGGGCAAGCTTCAGACTTTTGTAGCCCACCATACCTCTTCTTCTTGATACCACCACCTGTTAACTTTCAGTGGTAGCAGCAAGAAGAATAGCTGAAAACAAAGTGAGTTTAAGAAAACTGATACAAATAATATATCAAATTGCAAACTAATTAGGTGTCTTTATCCACCAGCCTCTTGAAGACAGGAGGGAGTATCTAGTCCCCCCACTTCCTTGTTACAAGCTTGAAGATTTACAAGAGCTAATCATTATTAGAGTAAAACCTTGGGCTCAAAAGAAAGAGGGTAGAGCACTGTGGTGTTACACCCCACAAGTCAGTTCCCAAATGTATGTCTGAGGTTTTAAGTCTGTGGTTTTTAGAATGTTGGCCTGAGTGGGCGGAGTTAGAATGTCTTGGGAGTGGGGAGGAGTAATGTATAAGGGAAGGACTGAGGGGATTGAGGGAGACTTTTTAGGTACTCTTAGAGTCATTAGTGCTCTCCGGGTTTATTAGAGTACTTGGGTCTGGAGAATTTGAGGTTCAGTGTAGAGAGTGGTGTCTTTTGAGAGTGGGGTGTGGAGATAGACAGTTGTTTATAATAAACAATACTGATAATAAAGTTCAAGAGTGATTGTGTGAGAGAAAGGAAAGTGTGTATGTAAATGAGTGAAAGGATTGGATGAAAAGTTTCAAAAAGGTTTTGAAATGTTTTAATTTGAAACAAAGCTTGTGGACTTTTAAAATAAATTGTAATTATTTTGTTTTTAACTACCACAAAAAAACCATGTGTCTGTTTGGCATTTATCAACTGAAGTTTATACATTTAGCACCCACTCTGACAATAATTCACGTCAGCACATATAACTCATAGCACATTATTTTATTATTGAAATCCTTCTCCATTTAAACCCCTTTCTCCACATAGTTCGGAGGAAGGTGGTTTTTATCCCTTGCCTGAGGCATATCAAGCTGTGGTGCTTGGCTTGAGCAGGGAGTAGCAGCGGCCGGGTCTGTTATTCAGAGCCTGTGTCATGGTAAGCACCAATAGGCATTTGGCAATTATTTTTTATTTTTTCTGCTTTTCAGGTCCGATAGGAACTCCCTATATTTGGGGCATAAAAAGTTGTTTTTAAATATCTGTATATAATTTTCTTTAAATATATATATATATATATATATATATATATATATATTCCTTTCCCACTGATGAAGACCTGTATGGTTGAAATGTGTTTGGGGATTTTTGTTTGAAGTTTGATGTATGTGGACTATTCTGTTTAAATTTTAAATGTATGTATTTGCTTTAAGATTAAAAAATATTTCTACTAATATAATTTTATTGTAATAAGCATAATTATACCTAAATTTGATATATTATTTGTATCAGTTTTGTTAAACTCACTTTGTTTTCAGGTTTGGTTTTGGTTTAAGATAGCACTTTTTCACATTCCTTCAGCAAGAAGAATAGCACCAGGAGCAAATACTCCTTAGATGTCCACTCATAAAGGTGGCCAATATTCTTCCACAGAAAAGGAGGAGAAGCCATTTCTAGGTGCACAGAAATATAGTTTGTTAGGAACAACATGTTTCGAATTAGGATTTATTGCAAAACTACTGGGAACTAAACACTAAGGCCATAGCTAGATGGGGTGAAATCCTGGGGTGATCCAAAGGGGATCCCGGGAGCAGGGAGGAGATCCCAGAGTTTGATGAAGCCAAACTTAATTGCACAGGTAAAAATGGCATAATGGCAATCCAACGGCTGCCCAGAAAAAAGAAAAAAAAGCTGAATCTTCAGAAGGCTAAAGTAACTATTGCAGAACTGTCAGATTATATAGCAGTGTACTCTTAGCTGGAAGGCTGCAAGCAAACTCTGGACCTGAATTCTATTTTAACCTTGTTAATTTTTATGTAAAACCAAGGGGAAACAGCAACAACAGTGTGTAGCAAATCCATACTTCCTCCGAAAGAGCACTTAAATGATTGGATCATTTGATAATTGCTGCACTTGACCACTCTCAAATCTCTACAGAGCTATCCTAATTGTACTTAAATGATAAATACTGTAGGAACCATTTCAATGTACACTTTGTCCAGTAGGCAATTTAGAAGATGATATGAAGGGTTTTAAAATGGCAACTGATTTTTTTATCATTATTATTTTTAGAGGGACATTGAAATAATCTAGCACTGTCTTCTGCCCATATTTCCCTGTGGTTTCTCATTGACTTGCCAGGATGGTCAGCCTATCTCTTTGATGCTGTTCTAAGTTGTTGAGTTGTTCTACCATTTACAATGTGTTAATTTCATAATACCTTCTCCACCCACCTTTTCCTTTGGTGCTTTGCCTTCCACTAGTATCCCTTATTCCCATTTAGAATAGAACCAGTTGTTTCGCCCTTCAATGTGCCCAAACGATTGTTAACTTTTCCATTGATTTATTCTCATATTCTTATTTCTTAGCTGATTTCATTTTGCTAATCACAGTATCTTCCATAGCAATCACCTTTCTGTTACTGGACATTTAATTTGATTGCACAGAATTCCACCCCATACAATCCTGTATCTGACAAAAAGGGATTATCTGTCTGACAAAAGCTTTCGCAATGCATTTGCTAGTCTCTAAAACACCAAACGGGACCTTGTTGTTTCTGATACAATAGGCTATGAAGAGATTCATACATTAGAAGCAGCTGCGTGGGATCTGTGGCTTGTTTCCATATCTTTCACGTAACATTTTTATCCACAAAACAAAACAAAACAAAACAATGACCCCATTTCCTGCTTTTATTTTTTTAAAATTTATTAATTTATTTCATTTCTATACTGCCCAATACCCAAAGCTCTCTGAGCAGTTCACAAAAATAAAACCAGTAACTACATCATAAAATAATAATAATAATAATAATAATAATAATAATAATAATAATAATAATTTATTTCTTACCTGTCTCTACGATTGGATTGAGGCAGGGAACAACAGCAAGCATAAAATACACAAAATACTGGTTAAAAACATAGCACAAAAACACCCTAAAAGCATATTAAAAGTATCCTAAAATTCTATTGGATATACCTGCAGGAAGCTTAAAAACACAAAGTAAAGTACAACCAGAATAAAACCTAGCAGCAATGCAGAGATTTAAAATACAGATTTAAAAAAGCAGAGCTAAAAGACTAGGGCACTAAAATACTGGGTCTTCACCTGGAGCCAAAAGGAATACAATGTAGGTGCCAGGCAAATCTCTCTAAGGAGCTCAGTAGATAGAGAGAGGACCTCCAAGCTTTCTAGAACGTCCTCTAATCTGTGCTGACCGTTCTTCTATTGCTAGACTGGTGCTCTTAAGGTTGCTGACCTCTCTTCCTACTTCTTCATGCTCTTGCCTCTCAGAGGGGAAACATCACTTTGGGTCTCCCTCCATCCTGGGTTGGAGACCCTCCTATGCAATATGTGTTTTCTGCAATATTTATTTATTTATTTATTTATTATTACATTTTTATACCGCCCAATAGCCGAAGCTCTCTGGGCGGTTCACAAAAATTAAAACCATCATAAAACAACCAACAGGTTAAAAACACAAATACAAAATACAGTATAAAAAGCACAACCAGGATAAAACCACGCAGCAAAATTGATATAAGGTTAAAATACAGAGTTAATACAGTATTATTTAAATTTAAGTTAAAATTAAGTGTTAAAATACTGAGTGAATAAAAAGGTCTTCAGCTGGCGACAAAAGGAGTACAGTGTAGGCACCAGGCGGACCTCTCTGGGGAGCTCATTCCACAACCGGGGTGCCAGAGTGGAGAAAGCCCTCCTCCTAGTAGCCACCTGCCTCACTTCCTTTGGCAGGGGCTCACGGAGAAGGGCCCCTGTAGATGATCTTAAGGTCTGGGTAGGTACATATGGGAGGAGGCGTTCCTTAAAATAACCTGGCCCCAAACTGTTTAGGGCTTTAAATGTCAATACCAGCACTTTGAACCGGGCCCGGACCTGGACTGGCAGCCAATGAAGTTGTAAAAGGACTGGCGTAATGTGATCTCGCCAGCCAGTCCCTGTTAGTAAACGGGCTGCCCTGTTTTGTACCAGCTGAAGCTTCCGGACCATTTTCAAAGGCAGCCCCATGTATAACGCATTGCAGTAATTAGGGGTGTGCACGGACCCCCCGCTCCGCTTCACTTGCAGATCCGCCATTTTCCGGATCGGGCCGCTCCGCCCCACCCCCGCTCCACCCACTTCCGCTCCGCTCCGCTCGGAGCTCCGGATCCGGATCCGGAGCTCCGTTTCCCCCCCCCATAGGCTTGCATTGAAAGCTAAAAAATTATACAACTTTTTTTCTGTTCAAGTTAGAAACCTCATGTTTGGCACCATGACACCTCATGGGGATATACACACGCACGCCAAGTTTCAAAGCAATCCCATCATCCCCTGATTTTTGGCGAATTTTTGAAAATCGGGCACCCCACACACAACATCCCTGCGAGGTGGGCAGGGGAGGAGGGAGGGAAGGCAGGCAGGCATGCAGCTGGCATTTCTGGGGGCATAAGGAAGTGAGCCAAGGATAAGCCAGTAATGCATATAAAATGGAATAAATCAATAAATAAACAAAGGAGGGGTGGAATTAAAAGCAGCAGTGTTGCTCAATAAACAGCAAGAAGAATTTTTTTAAAAAGGCTATATCTGTCTTTTACCAGCAATAGGGGGACGTGCCCGGGGGAGGGGGAAGTAGCTGCCAGTTCAAGGCAGCCACCAACAGCTCTGAGAAGAAGTAAAACGCTCACTTCAACTCATAACAGGCATTGCTCTAACACTGAAAAGTGACCATTCACTTCAACTCATGATAGGCATTGCTCCACCGTTTTACTCTCTTTGGAAGGCTCTAATGGCCTTCCAGTGCAGGAGAGAGTGGGGGCACGTCCACGATGAGATGCCCTAGGGGAGCTCATCCCCTTGCACCACATCGATTCAGTTGTTCACCAAGGTTAGGGTGGGGAGCAGTGCTGTGTTTCTATCTCTTATTCTTGGCTTAGTATATGATTTCAGGTTGTGTTTGTGCATTTGGTGGGGCTACTGTGTTAAAAAACACGGGGAAAAGCCCGTTCAGATGAAGAAAGAGAAGTTTCCCAGAATCCTAAGTTACCTGTTTTGCCTATGCCCTCCTCCAACTTTGGGATCATCATGACCGGGAGCTGACTCTGCCCCTCAGCCCTTTGAAAAAGGTATTTTTCCAGCCGATTTTTTAAAAACTTCTAGCCCGCGACCCTTACGACGCAGAAAGTTGAGAGTAGTCTCAAAATGACCCACATCCACGACTCTCTGTGCACAAGAATTTTCAGAACGATAGCTTAACCCCCCCCCCCCCAGTTATCCCCGATTCTTTCCCTCAATGCAATCCTATGGGCGAAAAGCCGAAAACGCCGTTTGAGCCGCGCGGTTGACCCGATTTTCACAAAAATATAGCACGCGACCCAGACAATGCAGAGAGGTGAGAGTGGTCTCAAAATGACCCCCATCCACGACTCTCTGAGCACAAGAATTTCTAGAACGATAGCTTCAAAAACAACCTAGTTATGCGCGATTATTTGCCGCAATGCAATCCTATGGCGAAATGTTTTCAAGATGGCGACCGGAGCGCTCCGCCTGAACTAGGAGCTCCGAAAAATGGGCGCTTCTCTTCGCCTTGCTTCTAGGGGGTCCGCAGTCCGCTCCTACTCCGCCTCTGGGTAAGGCGGAGCAGGCCAATCCGCTACTGCTTCTACGCTCCTAATCGGAGCGGATCACACCCCTAGCAGTAATCCAAACGAGAGGTTATCAGAGCATGGATAACTGTAGCTAGACTATCACTGTCCAGATAAGGACGCAGTTGGTATATCAGCCTAAGCTGATAAAAGGTGCTCTTTGCCACTGAGTTCACCTGTGCCTCAAGTGACAGTTCTGGATCCAAGAGCACCCACAAACTACAGATCCGATCCTTTAGGGAGAGTGCAACCCCGTCCAGGACAGGGCAAACATCACCTCGCCGGACAAATGAACCACCCGCTAACAGTACCTCCGTCTTGTCTGGATTGAGTCTCAGTTTGTTAGCCCTCATCCAGTCCATTACCGTGCCTAGGCACTGGTTCAGAACTGTCACTGTCTCACCTGGATTTGATAAAAAGGAAAGGTAGAGCTGGGTATCATCCGCATATTGATGACACCTCAGTCCACATCTCCGGATAACCTCCCCCAACGGCTTCATGTATATGTTAAACAGCATAGGGGATAAGAAAGAGCCCTGCGGAACCCCATGGCTTAGGAGCCACGGCACAGAGCAATAATCCCCCAGCACCACCTTCTGGAATTCTGCAATATTTGCAGGAGTGGTTCCTGAATCCACTAAGCAGGATATAACACTTTGAAAATGTTTTGAAGACTGTATAGGAAGTGTGTCCTGGGCCTCAACAGTTATCAGTACTGTTATTTTGTGTTGTTTATTCGTTCAGTCGTTTCCGACTCTTCGTGACTTCATGGACCAGCCCACGCCAGAGCTTTCTGTCGGCTGTCGCCACCCCCAGCTTCCCCAAGGTCAAGTCTGTCACCTCCAGAATATCATCCATCCATCTTGCCCTTGGTCGGCCCCTCTTCCTTTTGCCTTCCACTTTCCCTAGCATCAGCCTCTTCTCCAGGGTATCCTGTCTTCTCATTATGTGGCCAAAGTACTTCAGTTTTGCCTTTAATACCATTCCCTCAAGTGAGCAGTCTGGCTTTATTTCCTGGAGTATGGACTGGTTTGATCTTCTTGCAGTCCAAGGCACTCTCAGAATTTTCCTCCAACACCACAGTTCAAAAGCATCTATCTTCCTTCGCTCAGCCTTCCTTATGGTCCAGCTCTCGCAGCCATAGGTTATTACAGGGAATACCATTGCTTTAACTATGCGGACCTTTGTTGTCAGTGTGGTGTCTCTGCTCTTAACTATTTTATCAAGATTTGTCATTGCTCTCCTCCCAAGAAGTAAACGTCTTCTGATTTCCTGGCTGCAGTCGGCGTCTGCAGTAATCTTTGCACCCAGAAATACAAAGTCTGTCACTGCCTCCACGTTTTCTCCCTTTATTTGCCAGTTATTAATCAAGCTAGTTGCCATAATCTTGGTTTTTTTGAGGTTTAACTGCAACCCGGCTTTTGCACTTTCTTTCCTCTACTTCAGTTATATACCTGTCATTCAGCATATAAGCAAACGTGTTGGTTGATTTGAAACTTGTACTTCAGCTGCAGAACTGTGCATCAGTGTTCTGGAATTGCATGGAAATGGACTACAGACAACAGGAAAGTTTCTATTCTCACTCATGAGCAGTTATGTATAGATAACTTTAAACATGCACAATTAATGTGCCCATCAGGAGTTACTGTCCCAAACAGGTGGAACACTGCTACATAAATTGTTTATATTTCCGAGCATGAGAGAGAGAGAGAGAGAGAGAGAGAGAGAGATTTAATAAATCACATAGACACAGCCAGAGGTAGAATTATAAGAACACATACAAATTTTAATAAAAAAAATTCTAATTATAAACCAGGAAAGAGAATTTTAGACCTGTGGCTTGCTTTGTTGTTCAGTGACTGAAGTGGCTACCTGTTCAAGTCAAGATATTAGTTAGTGGATTAAACAACCGAGAACAACTTAACTTTGATGACAGCAGGGTTAACAGTTACCCTACAGGCTAAACAGATCTGAAAAGCTAAGCAAATATGTTCACTATGTTTTGAAATAGATTATTAAACACATCAGTTATTTGACTACATGCTTTTTCTATATACAACATCTTCTAATCATTTTTCTCTCTCTTCAGGGTGAATAAAATGTTTAAAATTCAGATGAT
The DNA here is from genome assembly GCF_023053635.1 of Elgaria multicarinata webbii. Lineage (NCBI taxonomy): Eukaryota > Metazoa > Chordata > Lepidosauria > Squamata > Anguidae > Elgaria > Elgaria multicarinata. The sequence continues at coordinate 25,445,022 of NC_086178.1, read as the reverse complement.
GTGACACTTAGACATGTATTTTTTTTTCTAGAGATAGGAAAAAATCAGTACCTTGGCTAGTGAATCTTAAATAATATTTCATGATTGAATTTCTTTACTTTCCTAATTTTTGTTCCCCAGTTCTTTGCATATTTTTGAAGAAAAATTATAATAGGATGGTGTTTCTTTTCTTTTCTTTTTTTTAAAGAAATTACATAAATAGATACTGTCATCAAGTCAACAAACATATTATTAGAAATTACTACTGATGACAATTGAGTTCACTAGGATTACTCTAATGTAACCACACATGTTCTCATCCTGAGAGACAACTTGTTCACCAGAGGAACATTGCAATTTAGGCTGTATGAAGCAGAGAACAGCTAGCCATTAAGAGTATCTTTGTAGAAATCAGACCTTAGTCTGTCCCACAGTGGTACTGGATCAAATATGGCCATGTAATTTGTGGATGAACATAGTGGGGAATTCCGCATAACCCTTCCCACATAGTTTATTGTTTTGTTGTGTAATACTTGCAGTCATTGCAGCATGTTACACATAAAAGTGACCTCTGTTTCAATTATGCTAAGCTCTCCTTTTCTTGTAAAAAAAATTGAAGCACAGAAACAGCTGCGTTTGTAAATCAACCCTGAAAAAAGAAAACCACGCTTTGAAATAAATTGCAATGGTCTTGATCCTGAGGCCTGACACATGGAGTTCTTTCTATAAACCTTTTCTAGCAACAATGCCTAGTACATCTTAATTTTCTGCGCTAACAGCCAAACAAACCATTTCTTCATCTCCATTTGCTTTTGCTTTTTTAAAAAATAGCTTGTGAGGTGAGTTACAAATAGGCACTTCTTTTTATTATATCCAGTGTTAACTTATGAGCTTCCCAGCAAAAAGCAGGAAGGCACAAATACAGGAGAAGAAAGAGAGGGAATAACATGCAAATATTTCAAATTAGCATCTTTTTCAAGGACAACTAAACTTAGACCTCAGCTAGACTACCAGTCTAGCATGACGGAGGGGTGAAGATCTCATGATATTTTTATCATGAGATCTCCCCCTCTGTGACATGACTTGAGATTTGGGTGGCATGGTTATATACGGTATGAGAAAGTTAAAGTTAATGTAGAGTTCAACAACCATTATATATGGCGTGCTATCCTGAAAATATGGAATAAATATAAGCCCAGACTTTGTAAAAAAAAAACGCCATTATGGATATCAATGCAGGAAGCATACCAAAGAAGGGAGACGACAGGCAGTTGCAATTGGTGGACATACTGTGATATTTTAGAACCATGGCAAGGGGATTATAAATTAAAGTCAAGAGAAGGGCTGACAAATGAAGGCTACTCATGTCAATGATTGACATATGCAAATGTCAGAAAGGTTTAAAATTGATAAAGTCTGTGGTTTTGAAACAACAAAGTCAGAATTTGAAAGGGCATTATGTACGAATGATGAACTTGTTATTGCTAAATTTTATAAACTCTTATTGAGGTTTGAGATGGAGGAAGAAGAAGTGAAAGAATGTATGATAAAATGGGGGCAGAATATGGGACATAGTATACCAATGGACAATGGGAAAATATGTGAACCAGAGGGCTAAAATTTACGTTAAGTACCAGTCTTAAAGAATTTTTTTACAAAATGATGTATAGGTAGCATATGCCACCAGCAAAATTGCCCAAAATGTATAAAGGGGCATCAGGACTGTGCTGGAAATGCGAAGAGCAGGAAGGGACATTCTACCATGCATGGTGGACCTGCAAAAAAGCAAAGACTTTCTGTAATCCAAAAAATCCTAAAAATTAATATCCAATTGAAACCGGAATACTTTCTTTGGGGATTTATGGATGAGCAGATGAAAAAGAATCATGGGACTATATTCTTATATATGACGACAGCTGCAAGACTGATATAGAGGAATGGCTAAGGCGCCTACACTGAGAGGTCCGCTTGGCGCCTACACTGTACTGCTTTCGTCGCCAGCTGAAGACCTTTTTATTCACTCAGTATTTTAACACTTAATTTTAACTTAAATTTAAATTTTACTGTTTTAACTCTGTATTTTAATCCTATATCAACTTTGCTGTGTGGTTTTATCCTGGTTGCGCTTTTTATACTGTATTTCGTAATTGTGTTTTAAACTGTTGGGTGTTTTACTGTGTTTTTAATTTTTGTGAACCGCCCAGAAAGCTTCGGCTATTGGGCGGTATAAAAATGTAATAAATAAATAAATAAATAAATAATGAAGATGTTTGAGCTAGCAGAGATGGAGAAACTCATGGCAATAATGAGAGAAAAATTGACTGTAAGATTTATAACGGAATGGGAACCTTTTGTAAATTTTATGAAGGGACAAGAAAAAAATGATTTGTATATCTGTGGATTCAACCAATAGTGTAGGAAAGGTTGAGAGAGAAATTAGAGATTTGGATTTGACAGTGATAAAGAAAAATAATAATAATAACGAAAACATTGTTATATATTTTTGTGGAGGAGAATATTGCAAGAACATTTTATTTGGTGTTTTGTTTGTTATATTTTGTTTTAATTCATTTTTGTGGGTGTGTCTTTATATGTTTTATATTTAGTTTTTTTTAGTGTTTCTTATTTACTGGTGTTTGGAAATAATAAAAAGATTGAAACCGGAGATCTCCCTGTTAGCAGAACCACCTCCTCTGTTTACATGTGGCACGCAATGACCTGGGAGGGAGAGGATGTTGCACCCGCCATTTTTTTGTTAAAGAAGAAGAGCGCATGAACGCTTGTGCACAAAAGGTAGTTTTTTAACATTTTAAATTAATTTCCCAATTTCCCCACCCCATCCCGTGTGCAGGTCCTGGCTCCTTGCGAGGAACCGTGGTGAACCATGACGCCTGAACACATGTTCCATGGTCTCAGGATCAGCCCAAGACCATGGAAAACAGGCTCAAAGGGGAGGGCGAGATCCTGGGGCTGAGCCTGGGGCTGCGGAAGGTCTAGCTGGTTCCATGGCTTTTCCTGGCTGCTTGCGAGTAGCCAGGAGAAGCCGAGCACTGTGCCCATCGGGCGGGGGTGTAAAATCATGGGGGGGGAGAGTGGAGAGATGGGGGAAGAGCAGAGCCAGGGTGGGGAGATCATGGGGGGGTGGAGGGGGCATCGGACATGGCAGGCAGGTGATTGGATGGGCGGGTGATCAGGCGGGCATGGCAAGCAGGCAGGCGAGCGGGCAGGGGGCATCAGATATGGCGGATGGGGGGGAAAGAAGAAGAGGGCCAGGGCAAGGAGATCGGGGACTGGGGGGAAGAAGAACGGGGCCAGGGCAAGCATATCAGGGATGGAGGCAAAAGAAGAACGGGGCCAAGGTGGAGAGATCATGGCTGGGGGGGCGTAGGGGGCATCAGACATGGCGAGCGGGGGCGGACGGGCGAGTGAGTGGGGGCGGACATAGCGAGCGGGGGGCAGACGGGCGAGTGAGCGGGCGGGGGGCATCAGACATTGTGGGGGGAATCGGGGGCAGGGGAAGCGGGGAACCCTTTATTTTTTTTAAAAAAAGACTTACCTTTTCATTGGTGTGCTTCTGCGCACATGGCCCCTTTACTTTAAAATAAAATGGCCAATGCGACGGGGCTTTCCCTTACCCCATTGCGTGTTACGTCTAGCTAGGGGTGATGGCCCGAGCTAGCTGCAGCACGGCCTTGCTCCTACTCCCCACCGGATTATCAGGTAGGTCTAGCAAGGCCCCAAGTTCAATGTGGGCTCAGTGCATGCCTCAATACTCCCAAGTGGTAGAAAAAAAGTTCTGTGTTCGTGTAGGCCAGGAAACACCAGTCTTTCTAGTTGGCATGAACAGAACACACTGAAATAGAGCAAACAGTTCTATTTTTGAACTTCTCTGTCATCACAGAGATGCTGTGGGGGACCGTTAGATGTTAAACTTTTCGAAGTGGCCTTTGCGTCTTGTTCATTGCTAAATGAAATCCAGTAGGATGGTTTGCTTTTATGAGCTGCCCTGCTTGTACACACTATAACAATGTGTTCTGAACACAGAGTTTCTTTTTTCCACTACCCAGGGATGTGGAATGCAATTTACCATCAAAATCTGCACATTTCAAAAACTGCACCAAAAAGTTGATGTTTAAAAAAATGTGCAGAAAACAATAGCTCTAAATATGCACTCGTCTGCAAACAAAAAATGTGCACATTTTAAAGAAATACACATTAAATTATATATTTAAAATATGTGCACAGTCATACATTTTTTTAATATGGCTGAAAACAAAAGAAAAACAGACAGACAAAAAAAAATAGGGCTGTGCAGAGACAGCCCTATTTTCATGATCCGCTCTGGATCCCGATCCGCAACTTCCGGATCGGGTCGGGTCCGTTCCGCCCAGCGTTGATCCGCCTATGCTCTGATCTGATCTGCTGCTGGGCTCCAGATCCGGATCGGAGCTCCGTGTCCCCCCCCCCATAGACTTGCATTGAAAATCAAATGCCTATAACTTTTTTACTTTTAATGTTAGAAACCTCAATATCGACACCATGAGAGCTTATACATGAATCCACATTGATGCCCAGTTTGAAGCAAATCTGAGCATCCAGAGCCAGGTAAGGCCCCCCTCCCCCCTCCCCACTTACCTGCCTCTGTCACAGTCTGGCAGCGGAGGCAGGTAAGCACCTCTCTCTCCTGCCCCCTTACCTGGCTCCGCCGCCATCGCTGCATGGACTGCAGCAGCAGTGGCAGCACCAGGTAAGGCCCCCCTCCCCCCTCCCCTGCCTCCGTCACAGTCCGGCAACAGCTTCAATTGAGGCCTGGGCATCAGTCAAAGCTGCTGCTGGACTGCGACAGAGGCAGGTAAGCCCCCCTCCCCTCCTGCCCCCTTACCTGGCTCTGCCGCCATCGCCGCACGGACTGAGGGGGCACCAGGTAAGCCCCCCTCCCACCACACTTACCTTTTTTTCAGAGCTCTGGATCAAGGCGAAGAATCCACTTAGTCTCGATCCGCTTCATCTCGTTCTGCAGCTCCCCCGACTCGATCCATCTCCGCCTTCGTCAGAGGCGAATCAGGCCACTCCGCTATTGGTTCTAAGAACTGAAGTGAAGCGGCGCACAGCCCTAAAAAAAATCAAATCAGCATGGAAATGATATGGCATTTTTCACTTCACTTAGAAGTGAAAAAATAGGAACCTGAGCAAAATTGAACTTGATAGATTTGCCCAGGCTGCAGTCAAGACACAACTTATTCATGATGAATTCTCATATTATATCTTCCAGGTGATGGGCTTCTTGAAATTGCTCCATAAATAGGCTATTCCATGTTGTGGTATATTGTATGAGAAATACTCAGCGACATCAACTTCTGATAACTTTATTGAAGATATCCTTGCAAAGAACATCAACTGCACATTTCATCAAGTTAATTGATACCTTGCTGATCACCTGAAAACATCCCATGGTCCACTATTGGCTTGCATAGCACAGTTTGAGGACCATTCTTACATATGTATTATTGATAGCATAGATTGTTCCAAAATTTACTGGTAAAGAATCAACAGTCCTGCAGAGTAGATAGAAGACAGGATATAAACTGCAAAAATGCATCACCATATATAGCCTTTTAAATAATTTATGTCTTACAGTCTGGGCCTCTCATTTTAATATCTATATATAATTGTGTGTTGTTGTTGTTTTGCTTTTACAGTGCATTGTTTTATATGGCATTTTAATGTTTTGTTCATTTTGTGAGCCACCTAGAGAACATATTTTATGGGGTGAATACAGTCGATGCTGGTGGTTCTGATTTTGGTGGGGTTGTGGATCCATTCTGGGTTTCAGTCAGAACCATCCAGAACTCCAAGGTTCTGAACCCGTAGTGGTGACAGGGGTAGCACTTTGTATAGTTCCTTTAACGTTCTGTCTGGTTCTGATTAAAACCCAGAATAGATTCACCACCCCACTGAAATTGAGCCCACCAGCCTCCAGTGAATGAATATAAATACAGTAAATAAATAAACAGGCTGGACACCAGCTACTTCTGCCCCTAACGGCATATGTTGTGCTTATCCAGAAACAATCTTTGGGAAATGATAGAACACACACACATAGCCAGGCTTCATCACCACGTGGTAGATACAAAGTATGAATCACCTGACACAGCTGCTAAGAAAAGAGGCCTGCTGAGGTGGGCAGGGAACACAGGCAGATCTTCTGGGCCAACAGACATAAAGTCTGTTGACCCAGAAGCTTGTAGAGAGGAGCTTGAAAGGACTAGGAAGAAAGGATACCAGAAATCTGCTACCTCCTAAGTGAACCCTGGGGAAACTCTTCCCTGCAGCAAGGCATGGCATGGGCCATCACCCTACAAAAGCCATACCAGGCCCAAGGTTGGCACAATAATTCCTTGCAGAAGAGATGTCAGGGAACTAGATATTTGTTGTTTCATAGGAGGGAGCTACACCTTCTAGGGTTGTGAAAACAGCTCATGCTGTCTTAAATTGTTGTTTGTTAACAAACTCCCTGGGTAAGTAAATGTGTGTATTATGTTGTTTTAATTGTTTTAACTATTTTTTGTTAACTAGGACCCATTCAGAAGTCACCTTAAACCACAGCTTTAACCATGATGAATAAAGCAAAAGGCCTTATTCATTGTGGTTAAAGCTGTGGTTTAAGGTGTCTTCTGAACACAGCCTGGCTTTCTGGTTTAACCACCATCGTTAAAGCCATGGTTTAAGGTGTCTTCTGAATGGGCCCAGTATTGGCTTGTCATCTCTGTAAGCTACTTTGAGAATCCATCAGTATAGGAGAATGTGATATAAATCTTCATCTTCCTCATCATCATCCCCATCAGACATTTTCAGCAAAGCCATGTTCTACTTATGGATGATTCTCAACTTTGCCTTGCTTTTTCAGACCTAAAAAGTGAAGTATATGTCTGCTTTGTCCTCAAGCCAGTCCATAGCTTCTCTACTCAACTGGTGCTCTGTTCAAGAGCATTTGTTATGGAAGTTGGAAAGATGTCAGGAGACATCCATTTAGACATGGAGTATTTCTTTAATGAGGACGGTCATCCAGAAAAAGAGCACATAATTGATTCCTAACTGTATTACATGCCTGCAGGAGCAGAATGAGATATAACTGATCAAACTGCAAATGGACACTGTACATGTTACAATCAAATTGTGGTCAGAAAAGCAAAACTATATATGTGTGTAGCTATCATCTGCTAACATTGTTAAAGTATACACATTAGGATTCCATTGATTATAGAAGATATATAATACATAAAGGTTAGCAAGAAATGTGGCAGGGGAAGAAGAAATCAGATAATAATGTGCTCAGACACCATTAACGTACTGTGTAATGAATCTTAAATTCAGCTAATCTTGAACTTTGGTAATTATACTATTGTACACTTTCCCCTAGATTCAATCCCAGTCCCAAAAGAAAAGAAAAGAAACCTGTCTATTTTCTTTTATTAAACTAATAAAAATCCTATATAGGGATGAGAAGTTACAAAGTTAAGTAGGCTTAGCAAGCTATATAAGGGCAGAGCTTTTGACGACCGCTGTAGTTTTCTGCTATAGTGGAAGGCAACACAAGGCTTTTAGTTAGCAGAAGCACTTCTTCCCAGATGGGAAAAACTGAACTTCAGCAAATCAGCTACACATTGGCTTGTTGTAAGATGGCCTAGAACAGCTTTAGGGGGTCACAGAGGAAGTAGGCGGAGATACAATAATCTGTCATGAGAAGTACATGACAGAACCTAGAAGGGGTTGTGGGTTTTGTTTTGGTTTGGTTTAGTTAGTTGGTTGGTTTTGAAAACAGGATAAAATAAGTAAAAAATAAAGGAGAAATACATGATAGAGGGGGACTCTGCTCTATGCTCAAGGATGACGGGTTTTTTGGGGGATGGTTTTGGGGATACCAATAACTCCGAATGTGGATAGGAGTGTATGCTCTCTGAAAATGTTAGCACATTTCCAAATTTGCATTTGTGTTTGCGATATGTGCACTTTTTTTAAAAGTGTGCATTTTTAAAAATACACAATTTTTTAATATGAATGATGTGAAGTATGCATTTTTTAAAAATTTAAAACACTTAAAAAATTGAATCTTCACACTTTGCTCAATGCCCGCTTTCTATGATGCAAAACAACAACAGAAATAACAGCAACAACCGATTGCAACTGAGAATGGGAGCGAGCTGAACTGATCTTTGAAGTAACGTTCAGAGAATTTTGGTGATGTGGAGTACCCCTGGTTCTCCCATCCGTACGCAAATCTTTAAATCTCTAGCGATGCATATGGCATAGGATAGGGCTGTCTGTTCAATGGAGTGGATGGAGTCAAACTTCCAGCATGGCATATCTAAAATAGTTCTTTCACTTGTGGCCAATGTGAGCATGAAATATATGCATAAGGGATTACGTGATGGGACTCTAATGAGAAAATGGGCATTAAAGAATTACGCCAGTGGTAGATTACTATTCGGAACCATTCCTTCTTGTCATCAATTTGATTGCCAGGCTCCTAAATGAGTCTCCAGGACAGTTTAGAACAAAAGGATGAATACATCCAACAATCCAAACAAATTAGAAAACTGGAAACAAAACGAGTATTAAAACTGAATATTGTAACAAACAATGGGTAGTTTTGATTTGCTTTCCTGTGGGTTCTAGTTGTCAGGGTGTCTCCCTTTTCCCCCCTAGCACATATCAATCAATCAATCAGTCAATCTGTTTGTCTATTCAGCCTTCTAAATATATTGCCAGTTTGGTTGCAGATTCACCTCTTAATGCACTTCCCACCCGCAGCTCAATGCTCGTCCAAGTCATATCAAACTAGCTGAATGCAATGTGGGATACAAACATGAATGCACATTTGCATCTGTCGTTATGCATATCTAGTTGCCCATGACTGCATCTGGGTTGGAGTTGCAGTGGGTCTAGCAAACTAAGCTGAAATGTGTCACATTAGGAAATGGCATTCATTGACTGATATATTGGGTGGCAGAATGACCCACTGCAACAAATACAGAAGTGTGAATCTACAGGCAAAAGAAAGGACAGTCCCTTTCACATTCAATTAAAGCAGATTGCCGGTTGAAGAAGGGAAGGGTATTTGCATAACAGAAATTATTATTATTTTAATTTGAGATGCCTTGATTAAAATTTGGCATGATCGCTAGTTATGCTGACTGTAACTTATTATTTGAATAATGATTGATATATTTATTTTCTTTGTTTATCTAGGGTTTTCTATTCTGCTCTGTGTTTTTTAAAAAAATCATGACCTTTTGTGTTATTTTTAATCTATTCCCCAAAAATATTAATTTGTTTATGCATTGTACTGTAATATATGTATTTTAACCTAAAATGTGTATTTTAAATGCATTTTGATACCTTTTTTTTTCAGCTAAGAGCGGTGTTACAAAATTTGGAAACGTCAGAAAACAGAGATAATGGTGTTACGCTCTAGGTCTCACTCTATGTATTGTATAAATCAGGTAGATTCACTTAAAAGTGAGGGCTGAATGAAATAATACAGCACCCCTTGTATGATGTGCATGAGAGAGGCAGAAAGAGAGAGGGGGCATGTCTAGATGAGTGTTTATCCCGGGGATCGCCCTGGGATCATCCCTGTGCATCCACATGATGCACAGGGGATCCTGGGGGCAGGGAGAGATGATCCCTCCCTTTCCCTGGGAAAACGGGCACCACTTTTATCCTGACTTTTCCCGCAGTCTCGGGATGATCCCAAGACCGCAGGAGGTGTGGGCCACCATCCCGGTTTCGTAACCCCAAGGAGCTGGGAACAGGAAACCATTAGGGGTGGGGTCGGGGGAGCGGGAGGGTGTTTCTTGGTTTTGGTTTTGGTTTTGGTTTTGGTTTTTAAAAAAACTTTTTCACTGTAGTGCTCTTGCGGTCACTTTCAATAAAAAAACAAACAAAATGGTGGGTGTGACGTCCTCTTCCTCCCAAGATGTTCTGCGCCATGTGTAGACTGAGGAGGAGGCTCTCATGATCAGCATATCACGAATCCTCCCCCTCCACCCCCCTGGTCTAGACATGACCAGAGAGAGAGAGAGAGAGAGAGAGAGATTATTGTGTACCAGTCCTGAAGACTAAATCTTTGGAACTAACTTAATTTTAGTTTAAAAAACTTGTGCCTCAACAAGCTTGAAGGAAAGTAGTTTTATATCCAATCTCATTTATAAGTGGAGGTTTCTGTGGAAGCTTACTGAAGTCATGTGGCTGACAAAATGGCTGATGCATTGACAGTCTTTGAGAGAGAGCCTGGTGCTGCTAGTTGCTTTTATGTAGTAAATCGAAATAAAAGTACACTGCACAATCCTTTTCCTGTCGCTGTGCCATTTGGGGACTGCTTTCTCTATATCTGTGACAGCTATCAGAACAATTTCAACCATACAGCATATCATTTTGTGCTGTCTAAGTGCTTACTGTAAGGGCTAGCCAACATGCCTTGGCAAAACAAAACTAAGCATAAATGAGAGGGAAAGGGTCTGCAGGCACAAGATGAATTAAAAGAAATGTATTACACATTCATTTTTACTTACTTAGAAAACCCCTCTTCAAAACTTGCCAGCTCAACAGAGTAACATGGCTACTCCTCTGCGATTTGTTATTGAACAATTGCTAATTTAACTAAAGACTATGTATACATATATTTCCTTTGTTACACTATTATTTGGTGGGCATAAAGGCTTGCACACAACTTTTGACTCACCAGGTTGAATGAACTTGGATCAAATAGCCACATATTTGTTTCTGGCACATTTTTTAAATGTACACATACCTTCAGTTAGGGTGACCATATGAAAAGGAGGAAAAGGCTCCTGTATCTTTAACAGTTGCTGTTTTTTATGCTTTAAGTTTTTTGAATATTTGTTTAATGTTCACTGTTTAAAACTTTTGTAAACCGCCCAGAGAGCTTCAGCTATGGGGCGGTATATAAATTAGGGGTGTGCACGGACCCCCCAATCCGCTTCATGGCCCGATCCGGAAAATCCGGATCAGGCCCAATCCTCTTCGCGCTGCTCCACCCGTCTCCCGCTCCGCGGAGCGGAGCGAGATCCGGCTTCGCCGCCGTCACTATATCGACGGTGGCAGCGGCAGAGAAACCACCCACCCACCCCGCCCCCTTACCTTCCTCTGTCGCTGGATTCAATTGAGGCCCCGGTTGAAGCTGGAAGAGGCCTCGGCCTTCACTTCCAGCTTCAACCAGGACCTCAATTGAAGCCGGCGACGGAGGAAGGTAAGCGTCCCTCCTCCCTGCTCCCTTAACTGGTGCTGCCGCCGCCGCCGCATGGATGGCGGCGCCAGCAGCGCCAGATTAGTCCCCCTCCCCTCCACTTACCTTCAGGAGAAGCTCCGGATTGAGGCGATCCTCTTCACCTCGATCCGCCGGCCCCCCAATCCTCTTTGCCTCCGCCTTAAGGGTAGGTGAAGCCCCCCGCTCCGCTCCTGCTTCTCTGCTTTGAGGAGAAGCAGAGCACATCCCTAATATAAATGTAATAAAATAGTTGTATAAAAAAGGGAATTTCAGCAGGTGTCATTTGTATGCATGAAGCACCTGGTGAAATTCCCTTGTCACCACAACAGTTAAGCTGCAGGTACCCTACCCTCTTTTGGTCAAGAGGGCAGCGCTCCTGCAGCTTTAACTGTTGTTCTGAAAAGGGAATTCTACCAGGTGCTGTATTTATACAAACCTGTTGAAATTCCCCTTTCTATACAATGGTTAAAGATACAGGAGCCCTGTCCTCCTACTTCAGTTCAAATGCCATTATTATTATTATTATTATTATTATTATTATTATTATTGTGCATTTGTGCAAGAGGAACAAAATTTTCATGCATCCTTAATAAAATGCAATTCTGTCAATGAGCAGGTAATGAAACAAAAGACAACTGACCCTGACAATCTGCGGATCACAAGGAGAGCAGATTTATGAAAAAAATACATTCTTATTTGGCCTTTAATATTAAGGCTGTGCAAGCCTTGGCTTCAGATTAACGAAGCCAAGGTTGCCATTTTCTGACCGAACTGCCATTTTAGGCCACAGACGCAGTGGAGAAAGAGCTTACAGCTCACAGCATGCACTGCATGGGAGGAATGGACTTATCAGGGCATAGGAAAGGCAGGCACTCATGACTTCACTGCTGCGACCGCCCACCCACCGTCACAATTGCCCATCTCCCAACATATTCCAGGACAGGTAGTGGACAGCTCTCAGGGGATGAAGACGACTACAGGTGCTCATGGACTATTTGTGCCCCATCCAGGGAGTTTCACATCCTGGAGCACAAGGGCAGGTGGGCGATCATGCCAGTGGGTGGGTGAGTGCGCTCTGTTCCTGTGCCCTTGTAAGTCCATCCCACCCAGGCAGTGCATGGTGGGAGTTGTAGTCTCTTTCCCCACTGCAGGGTCCTGGGGCTAGGGATTAAAACTAGGCTGACAACTCTTACCCAGAGGACCTTTTCTTCTGTTGCCCCCAGAGTGTGGAATGTCCTGCAGGAGGAGATTCGTCAACTTAGCTCTCTTTCTGAGTTTAGGGCCAGATCTCCACTAAGCAGGATATAACACTTTGAAAATGGTACACCCCTAGTAGTCCGCACACCCCAGTGGCCTTATTTTGAGTAATGGATCTTGTCATTTGAAGATTGGACAGGATTTTGCCAAATGACAGTGGAGGAGCATGTTCTTGAACTTAGTAATGTATCTTTTAATGCATAATTTAGGTTTTTTTTATTAATGTGAAAAAATGGCCAAACTAAGTTTTCTATTCATTACAGACTTTTCCAAAAACAGCTAATAAGATTTCTTAATGTCAAACCAGAAACTGACCTAAAAAAATATAATTAGATCTTCCTTGAAAAACAACACTTGACTTTTGCTCATGGTATAAGATTAATGATGCTTGTGTTTTCTCGTCAAGAAACAATAGAAGATAAAGTAGCTTGGTATTTTCATCTCTATCTTCCCTTTATGATACAATTGTGTTGATAGCTACTAGGTGGCTCATTTTAAGGCTCCCTTAAACAGTTACATTAAAAATACAATTAAATTCTTCCTAGTTTTTAATGAAATACCACTCTGGTTATCATTTCAACATAGCCAGAGTAGAATTCAATTCTAAAAAGTTAGTGGTGTACAGTATCATAAACTTGGATCTTGGTTATCATGAGCAGATGGCTCCATTAAAACTTCTAGATTTAGTTTAGGCAGCAAGGTCAACTGAGATTAATAGGAATTCCTGTTCTATGGCGTTTCTGAAAGCCCAGGCACAGTTCAGAAGTTGCCCATTCTTTTCCAATAGGACCCCTGACTGCATGAATAAGAAATTCGATGCCATAATATTACATTAACACTCCCCTGCTCTCAATGCATGGACTGGCAACCTCTCTGTTGGATTATTGTAATGCATTATACATGGGGCTGCCCTTGATGGTGGTTCGGCAGATTCAATTAGTACAGGATCTGTCTGCCAGAATTCTAAGTGGTACAGACGGGTTTATTCACATCACAAACTTTTTAAAAGACTAGCTCTGGTTGCCTATTTGTTTCTGAGCCCAATTCAAAAGTGCTGGTACTTACTATAAAAAGAAACACCTAAATGCTTGGGGCTAAATACCTGAAGGAGCACCTCTTCCCATAACAGTCTGCCTAAGCCTTCAAGGTTTTTTGCACAGAGCTCTCTTCAAGCATCTTCCTTTGGTGAGGTACGTTATCTATCTACAAAAGAGGAGGTGGTGCCATGATTTTGGTACACCCTTCCAGAAGAAATGCATCTGACACTGACATTACAATCTTTTCAGGGGCAATTTAAGACTTTACCAAAAAATAAAAATAAATGCCAAGGCATTTTAAATAGTAATGATGACTTTGCCTGCTTTGTGTGTGTTTTAATAGTTTATCTGGCTCTTGGTTATTTTAATTGTTATTGATGTTTTAATTTCTAATATTTATACTGGTATGATTAATTTTATCCTTGCATGTCTACACTGACCTGGAATCTATTTGGATGAAAGGCTTTAGAAAGGCTTTAGGGCAGCAGTCCTTCCAGGAGGAGGAGGAGGAGGAGGAGGAGGAGGAGGAGGAGGAGGAGGAGGAAGAAGAAGAAGAAGAAGAAGAAGAAGAAGAAGAAGAAGAAGAAGAAGAAGAAGAAGAAGAAGAAGAAGAAGAAGAAATATATTTCAGTTAAATTCCTTTCAGACTTTTTTTGACCTTTGTCATGGATAGTTGGAATAGATAGGATTAAACTGAAAAAAGGCAGATAATTGTTAAGTCTGTTCTGAACTTTTGTTATATCAAGATATAAACATGCATACCTGCCTTTGGGGAAAACAGTACACATTGCAACCTAGAGTGACCTTTGTTTCACCGCTATTCAATATCCTGAATCAGATCAGGCCATTGCATCAATATCATGGGCAAACACCTAGAAATGTACAACCAAGTCCTGTGCTGAGATCTTCCAGTTTGAGTCAGCAAACAATGCTTCCTTGAGTCCATACTGGGAAGTGGGGGGGGGTACCAGAGGAATAAATCAATAAAGACTGTTGATTCCTACCCATCTAATGCCTTTTACTTTGCATCCTGTTGCAGCAGGGATGGGGAACTATTTTCCTGTCAGGACCACAATCCCTAGATGGGGTGAAGGGAATCTGTTACTTATTATACCAGACAGTCAGGTATAATAAGTAACAGTTACGCTCTTACCTGTATGACATTTGTGAGATGTTAACATGAGTTGTGGGCAGGTACAAAATTCTCATGCATCCCTATTAATAAATCTAATTGTTTGGCTCACAACAACTGCTTTGTCTGATTCAAATAGATTTGAGATAACCTATCATATTTTACCTCATTACCGCTTCGGGCCTACATTATTGGTTTACTAGATGAGCTATTATAAGAGACTTGCATGCCAGCCTACATAAGGATGGGCTTATCCCTGCTTGGCTTTGTCAGTCACTTGCTGAGTCACTGCCATCCATGCTTGATTGTGGTATTGCACAAACTTCTCAACAACTCATTGAGCACCCTCCTAGCAAGCCACCATTTGCTCAATAATGGCAGCTCTGGCGTTTTCAGGAAGGGAATGTTGTGCAAGCAGCAGCTGTGAAGGGGACATTTACGCAACATTACAGGTGTGAATGTTCCATGAGCACCCCACAGCTCAGCAAGTGGGGTTCATCAGACTCCACCCCACCCCATGAACTCTTGCGTCATCCCTATGCCAAACTGTGGTAGCCTGATGACATCTCTAACCTTCCCCCCACCCAATAATTATGTAGAGTCCTACTATTCTGTTAACTCAAAAGAAGATGGCAGCTAGTTATTCACTAGCCTATTTTAGAGTTTACTCCCAGTGGTAAATCTGGAGCAAATAGACACTAATTTCATTTGACTTGCTCAGTGATTCCTAAGGGAAGCCTTGAGATATCACAACCTTTTGGTTGTAAAAGATGCCAAGATAATGTTTGAAAAGTTTAATATGTGAACATTTCAGGAAATTGTTGCAGTGGATGACTGAAGCCACGATAACTCTGTATCTTGCAAGATCCTGCAAATACTGTATTGCCAAAACAACTTTACTCCAAAGAGGATTCCCATAAAACTCAACACCATAGGTGTGTATTCACAGTTGAGTCACGAAGATTCTATTTTTAACAGTCCGACTCCAGGTGTTACATTTGGAAAATGTGGCTATGTAAGCATTTTCTTTGCATACTCTGTGGAATACTGAGCAACAATTTCTACTCCAAAATAAAATGGTCACCTATTTTTAAATCTATCAGTGCAGGAACAAAGATATGTGTTCTGAAAAAGCAAACACGTTGGAGAATTTTGCTAGGGTCTCCAGGGTTTTAATTAAAGATTTTTGATAGCTTTTGTATAACACCTCTAAGGCCTCTTTTACTTCAAAATAAATTCCGAGTTTTGTTCTCCCTTGATCAGTTGTAAAGCCAAAAAATAAAGATAGGTAAAGAGACCATCTTTCCAATTTAATTAATGTCATCCTCAAATCAAGGAGAATTGCTAAAATGCAAAGAAAATTTAGATAAGGTTTCTTTTTCTTCTTCTTTCCCTTCAGGTTTTTTTTTTTTAAGTAATGGAACATTTTAGACATTTTCATCAAGAGTTTATGTTGCATCACGTTGCGTATGCACAGCGATGGAGGGAAAGAGAGACAGAGAGACTAAAAGAAAAGATGAGTGGATAGTACATGGGTTCCCAAGATTTGCTTTGAAGGGTCAGTGAGTGAGAAGGTTTTCCCTTTCTTACTTATGACACATGATTAGATATCCCTCTTTAAAAAAGTGGTTCAAGAGCAGTGGCATTGTGAGAGGTGATGTTGAACCCGTTTTCCCCATACTATTTTCACAAAAAAAATTACCTCCAAAGCTGCTATTAGCCGTTGTGGAGAAACACAGGTACAGATGCTGTCACTGCCTTGTGCTTCCTTTTGGAGGGATAAGCAGGGTACAGATAGATGATGATGATGATGATGATGATGATGATGATGATGATGATAACACATCCCATAATTTGACTATACATTGTGTGAAGAAGTCCTTTTTAGGGTAGATCTCAGCAGATCATTAGGAGACACAAAGGGGGTGTCCAAAACCCTTCTAAGTCATTGGCTCCTCCTGAATGGCAAGAGCAGTTCACCAAGAGAGTCAATGACCTAGAGGGGTGGTGGGCTTCAACTTGCTGGAGATCTAGAAGCAGAGGCTGGGTAGCTGTCTGTCGAGTATGCTCTAGTGTTGGATTTCCTGCATAGTGCAGGGGACCTCCAACTCTATTATGAGCTTAGCAGTTTAAAAAAGGGGGTCTAGAGGCTGTGCGAAGCAACTTCCAGAGTGAATTCCCCCAAACAGGGGAGCTGAGGGTGAGGGACTGTAGCTCAGTGGTAGAGCATCTACACTGGATGTAGAAGGTCCCAGGTTTGATCCCTGGAATCTCCAGGTAGGGCTGGAAAACTCCTGTCTGAAACCCTGGTTTGCAGCTGCCAGTCAATGTCAACAATATTGGGCTAGATGGACTAAAGGTCTGACTCAGCATAAGGCAACTTTCTATGTTCCTATGACTAGATATTTGGAAGCTTGAGTCAAATAGGTCCGCGTGAGTAAAGATATCCCCAAGAATTTCCTCCAGGGGCTCATTTACTCTTTGACAGAGAGCTGGCACTATGGATTCTGCCAGCAAAGAAATATATGCAGCTTTCTGCTGATAACTGGGTGGCTTTTCTACAGAGTGCAAAGCATGCCTAAGATGAAGCTTGGCATTTAAGATATTAAAGTATAAATGGAGACCTAGCTAGGTCCCTGAGTACTTGTAACAGCCTGCTGAGTCTCATCAATCATGCACCAGCCCTTGCTGGGATGGAAGAATGAAGTTGCTGAAAGGAAACATGTAAATATACCAACATTGTTTTATGACTGACTGTGGTGCCATTTCCCCATCTCCCACACCCCTGACCTCAATTCCAATCTTGGAATTGTTAGAAATCTCCTTCTTTTCCCTAGATCTTTGAGCTCTCATTCAAATAATTTATATCGTCTAGGACTTCTCCAAAACAAGCTTTACGTAACAAAGATGGGTCAAGAACTGAGGAATGTGTGTGTGTACGTATTGCAAATACAGTCCAAGAGTGAAACAAGGCAGGATAATGGAGAACTGTGATCAAACCTTCTGATTGATTAAATGTTAGGAAATATCTGCAGGTAACTAGACCATCCTTCCCCAACCTGGTGCCCTCTTGAAGTGTTGGACTTATTAGAGCATCTACCACCATTGCTCATAGTGGGACTTGAAATCTAAAACACTTGGAGTTCACCAGGTTGGGGAAGGATGATTTAGATTGTGACCATGGCACTTGGAGAGAAGATAGAACATTCCCCTCCCCATGACATTTTCCCAATTAATATCACTCCCTTTCTTCAAAGCTTCTTTAGGAAAATCTGGTTTGGAAATGAGAAGAGTGGGCTTTTTAAAAATAAGTTGGGAAGTAGCTTGGCTTATTTCCGGACCAATCTGATGTAGTTATGTTGGGGAAATCCATTAGCATGTCAGCTCATTGTCTTATGCCAGTCCCTTAAGAAATAAGACCTTTGAGTCAAGTGCTTATCTGACTCTCTGACATACTCTAATTAAAAGCTTTTACTTTGGCCAGATTTGATGTTCTGCCCTCCAAGTTTTTGGAGGGGAGATTCCAGGGAATACCATTCCAAGACCGTCTATGCCCCTGTAATAACGGGGATGTTGAAATGGTGAGTCATGTACTTTTATACTGTTATTTTTATCGGGATCTTAGGATTGATCTTATTCTACCTATTTTATATAAATATCCGGGTAGAACTGCAAAATTTTATATTTCCTTATTACTCTCGGATAAGATTCCCTATATTACCAATAAAGTAGCTAAATTTTGTGCAATTGCAATAACATGCCATACCTTTTTAGCCCCTGAGTGTACTCTGTGATTTTAGACAGATTTGTTGATATAATGGTTTTGAACTCTGACTCTCTAGTTGTTGGTAGTTTTAATGTGTTAATGTATTTTGTATAGAGTGTTTGTTAAATGTACTGTTGGAATTGGTCAATGACCATAATAAAATATATTCATTATTCAATGGATTTCCCTAGTCTTCCTCCCCCTCCCCCCCACTTTGTTTTGGTTCCCGCTATGGCACATGACTCAATCTGCAGCAAGTCAGGCCAGTTCGTGGATTTTCTGGGAATTTCACGCATTTGAGGGGAAGGGGTCTGCAATTTACACAAACCTCTTAGAAATTTGCCCAAGTATGGGTAAACTTGCACAATTCAGCCATAATTTGGGCAAATAGCTCAAAAATTTGCAGAAATTACAGAACTTTAAAAATGCAAAAAAGAAAGTTGTTGGAGTGTAGGGAGCAGCTACAGCTCAGCTTGCGAATGTAAAGTGGGTTGTACATGCCAAAAAAAATTGAACTGGATTTCCTAATGGCAGACATCCTCATCTGATATGAGCTGTTGGGAGGGGGTGTGGAGTTTGTCAGTCACTAATGGCATACCCATGATTGTGATGTTAGTTTAAAAATATGAACAATTATTAAGATATGTCTGTTTAGTATACTTGTAACTGTTGGGAATTGCTCTTTAAGTGCAACCTGCTCTAGAATGCAATTTCTCTGGAGTAATTTCTCTGCTCTCCTTGGGTCCATCTTTGCAGACAGCAGGTCCTGTAAAAAGGAAGTAGGACATTTATGGACACTGCCTGTTCAGTAGTTCTCATCCATGCCTTGAACCTTCTTGTTCTTGCTCAAATAAATAAATCACAAAACTTTATTACAGCCTAACAACAAAACAGAGGACGGCAGATGATCATGAAATGCAGTGAACTATAGACAACGCAATTCCTCACCCCCTTTCTTCATTCTTTCCTTGACGGTTCAATTGTCATCACTTTTAACTGACTCGGACTGAAGTCTGAGCATTTGGCACCTATATGCCACCTGCTACCTCTCACGTTGTTGAGCTCATCTCTATTTCAGTTCATATTCTGGGTCAAGATATTGAGTTTTCATTAAGACGGTGTGCTGACAGTAACTGTCATCATCTGACACCCATCGAATCAAAGAGCCAGGTGTTTACTAACTCAATTTCTCTTTGTATTCAATCCAAAATAGAGGGCAGAGAGGGATATGGTAGTGGGAAGCAGTTGGATCTTTATGGGGGAGGGAAGCACAATAAGCCTATGGTTGCTCCCAAGCTGTCTCCCATAACAGAAAGCCAGAGCAGCCTTGGTGACAGTCCCCACGAGTGGAAGGTGCAGTTGCTAAATGCTGGGTCAGTGAATGAGGAAACAACCATCAACCAAGACTTGATCCTGGATGAGCATGTCAACCTGCCCTATTTCATGCAGACTTTGATGGATGAGGTTGGGGGTGTAAATCTCTCCCAGTTTTGACTACCCGGGTTCTCCATGTTGCAGCAAGCAGGGAAGAGGAGTTGCAATGGTCTATCATGCCCCATCCCACAGTCTTCCAGCTTCATGTGTATGTATCTGAAGGTGGATGTTCAGGATGGAATAGGGATTCTGTTGGTGTACCATTCACCCCACTATTCAACAGTCTCCCTTCCTGAGCTAGCTGAGGTGGTCTCTCCAGAGATTGTTGTCCTATGGGACTTCAACATACATGCTATGGCCAGTTTATTGGGAGTGACTCAGGACTTCCTGAGCTCCATGGGTCTGCGCCAATTAGTATCTGGCTACACTCATTCAGCAGGGCACACTTTAGATCTGGTCTTCTGTGTAGGATGAGATGATGGTGATTTCAGGGTGGAGGACCGTTCTATAATTCTGTTGTCATGGAGAGATCACTACCTGGTGGGATTTAGACTTGCTGGGAATCAGAGCTTTTGCAGGGTATAGGGGCCAATTAAGATGGTCCCTCCCACAAGACTGATAGACCTGGATGGTTTTTTGATGGCCCTTGGGCAGTTTCCTGTCACCTTGTTGAGTGATTCTGTTGAAGCAGTGGATGATCTCTGGAATGAAGAAATAGTCCAGGCAGTTGACACAATTGCACTTGAGCATCCTCACCCATGGAGTGGAGCCAATCAACACCCCTGTTTCTAGGATGATGAAGTGAGTGGGATGTCAAATAGAGCAACATTGGAGAAAACTCAGAATTAGTCCGATTGAAGAAGAGGACTCTCTTTGCAGGTTTTCAGGAAAACTCTGAAGACCCACCTGGTCTTGTTCATCCTTTCCATAGTTCCTCTGCTGCTGGTTTGATTGGTATTGCCTGTTTTTATTGAATTTCTATTGAATACATATTGATTGATCTTTTTTATTGTGTTTTGTTGCATTCTGTCTTAATCTAAAGGCAGGTCTGGTGTTATGATCCAATCCATGGCATTGCACTAGCACAGCATGCTGAATCAGTGCTGCTACATCACCAGCATTACAATGTTGAGATGTGGCACACAGGGCAAAGGCGTTACAGAGTGCAGCATTGGATGGGCATGGCACTTTGCAGCATAAGCAAAAAAGCAGGTCTCCACTTAAGATGCTCACAATATAATGTGTGCAAAAGGGGAGGGAACACAGGGAGGGATGAGCAAGTCAAAGTTAAAGTATGAATATGTGTACACGTAAGAGTAGTAATAGGCCATGTTAAAAGACATGTGTTTCATGGTCTCTGAAGCTCTGAACTGCATAAAAGTCAGTTGTCTCTGTCTGCTGGCATCCCTTAGTTGTTAGTTTGAAATACTTTTCTTGTTTTTCCCTTTTCCATCCCTGATGCCATTCCACTGATACCAGAACAACCACTGGAGAATATTCCAGCAGCAGCGGAAAAGAATTATGAAACATAATGGCAGTAGCTATTAAGCGAACCTTTTCAAATAAGAAAGTTTGCCTTTGAAAATTGCATTTACTAATCATTGCTCAGGGAGGCACGTGGTTTTATTAAAATGAAAACACATTACAGGCAGGGAGAGCACAAACAGAAAAGAGAGAGAGATCCAAGCCTATTCTCCATGGCCAGCACAGCATCTGATTAAAAAGATACCATGTGCACAGAGCACAAATGGAGAAATGTCTTTGGAACACAAATAGAAGGAAAGAAGATCAATTTCGGGTCTTGTTCCAGGGGGACGCGCCTTTTTGAAGTTAGATAGGTGGCTACAGGGGCAGCCACCTCCCTTTAGTGGTATGCCTCCCTTGGTGGTATCCCTCCCTCTCTGAACCCATCTGCCTTATGCTGACATTGCAATTATTGCCAGATTAAAACTGCATTTGGTCCTTCCGGATGGAGGCCTCCAAGCACTACCAATCAGAATGCATTATGAAACAACTCCATCTTTCTTGGCCCCTTAAAAGATTTTCTGGAGAAAGAAAAAAGAGAGAAGTGGTGATGGGAAAATATGGCAGGGTTATGAATGGAAGACAACATTGTTTGGACCCCACATGAAATTCTATGAATGAGGCAGGGTGGTGGTGGTGACAGTCTTATCTGGAAGCACCCTTGTTCTTCTAGGCTTTTCAAAGGAAATAATAGTGACTTGCTTATTAATTAAAATGGCTGCTCTTTTTTGTACATTGATAGATTAGAGATATTGCAGAGATGAGCAAGCTCTCCCAAGATTGTCTCAGATTAACCTGGAAAGGACACAACATTAGATGCCCTGAACTTCTTAGAGGAGGGGTAGGATAAACATGTAATTGATAATAATAAAAGTTGACATGTGTCATAGATCCAAGATCATGAAAGATAGACAATTGAAACTAAACATGGACATTAAGTGGATTGTAGTGGTTATTTGGGTTTAAAACACATCAATAATTTAATTAATTTAAATGTGTTTTGGGGACATAATAAAAAAAATTCAGAGACCTGAGAATATAATCTTTTCTGTTGTGGGACACATAAGTGTTTGGAGCCTACAGTGCCATCTTCAGTCACTAGGTGGAAGAACTCCCTAACCAAGATAGTGCTTTGCAATCAATATACTTCAAAGCTGGTGGGTGGTTAAGGGGTCTAGTTTGAGGGACAGAGTTATATAGTTGCCTCCTCCACCTCTGTGGGGTAGACCCTCCTCCAAGAAATGGACTAGACGGACTCCTCCTTCAGGGGGTTGTTAGGGGCGCACAATAGTAGGGGACATGCTTAGGGATGCCAGCAGCTGTGGTTTAAATCAGAATGTGAATCTGTTCACAATGTGTCCAATTTGTCTTACAGCTACACAATTTTGCTTGAAGGTTTTGCAGTATCAAACTAAGGACTATTCCAACCTGTGTGAAGCCAAGTCTGTTCACACGTAAAATAATAATGTAATGTAACGTAATACAATTCCAAACAACTCTGAGCTACACACTTTGATATAAGAGACTAAAGGAATGTGTGTGTGTGTGTGTGTGTGTGTGTGTGTGTTTAATTATTTTTTATTTTATTTATTTCATTTCTATACCACCCAATAGTGGTTTTTTTAAGCCCATGTCATTTATTCATTTTAATGTTTAATATTCAAATGCATCTGGAGCATATTCTTACACAACCTGGAAATTGGTTATACTTTACTGCCTTGTGTTAAATTCTCCAGCACTGAAGAAAAACTACTTAATTGCTGCGTTTAAAACCATAACCCGCACCAGTCTTTGTGGATATCAGAAAAGTGATATCCACACAGTGCCATGCTATGTTTCAGCATAGGGCTGTTTCAGCATAGGGCAAACAACAGCCTGTGTTATGATGGGTTTTCTGAGGTGGTATTTATTCAATGCACACTGTGAAATCACTATGAAATTGCAGTTAGCATTATTCAATATGGTGTGCATAAATTGTCTATCATAATCTGTGCAAGTAATTTGCCACGCGACTCGAGCAGGTGTTCAACAATGCTAAAATAGAAAATAGAAAATGTGATTCTGGTGAAATTCAGCATGATCCTACTTGCGTCTTCATTGGCTGACCTTTGAAGTAGTTTTCTTCCCTCTTCTAAATAAGGTGCACCTGACTGTCACACAATGAAGCAATTTACCTGAAGTCATATTGAGGCATCTGAGGTGGGGGCAAGGCCAATCAGCTTTTCAGGTCGCTCTGAAAATGGGATTGCCTATCAGTTATCTTCTTCCATTTCAATTAAGGCAAAAAACATAACCCATATAAATTACCAGGTTTGGACAGTCTGCACAGAAGGAAATGTTCTCGTTATGTGATTTTATGCCTCTTTTCAAAGCGTTAGGCTTGAAAAACCAGATCAGAAATTAAGTCAGCCCAAAGCTCCGTAACTAGGATGGCAAGCAAAATGAGTTTTGGATGCATGTTAACCTCCTAACTGCCTCAGAAGTCTTGACAGACAAGACATATCAGGATCAGGAAAAGAAGTAATGTGGCAATGGCTGAAGAAACAAGCCCATTTCTTACAGTTTTTCATCTTTTCATCTTTTCCTGTCCAGGACAAACTCCTTGGCGTTAGCTCTCAGGGTCAGATGTAAGGATGTTGGAGGAATCCAGTTGGGGTGGAGCTCAATGAGCTTTTGTGGGCTTGGGTCCCCGGACTCCATTCCATCTTCTGTCAGCTGGCCCAACACAGCCCACAGCGAGTTGGAACAGCTGGTGTGCTTTCTGTTTTCTGTTTTTTCTAAAATTGTGGAAGTAGACATTTGCGCAAATTTGGGCCATGTTTTGTGGAACTTGCACAAATTGCAGCTGCAAGTTGGACAACTGTCTATTTACACAAGTAAATAAAAACAAATGTAAAAAGGCCTTGGAATTCGGGGGAAATGTGGGGAATGTCCGACAAGTCCAAAAAGGGTTGAATTCCCCAGCGACGGACATCTTTAGTTAGATCTGGGGAATCTCTATGCCATGCAGCAGATTCAGACCATGAGGCTTCCTTCACCAAACTCTCCTTCATTTATTCCCGCTCCCTGAGAAGATTTTTAAAAAGCTTCCTTTGGAGTCAATGGAAGCTCTTCATTAGGCCTAATTGCTGCACGGGAGGTAGTTTTAGGGGGATTAATCCTCTCAGCGTGCTGTGAAAAATCCCCCCTCCCTTGGGTGTGGCAATGGAAAATAGCCATCAGCTATAATGGCAGGCTTTTCCTATCAGCCTAGATGCTATGCTGGGAGTAACATATATTAACTTGTTATTGATATTCACCATTAAGTTGCCTAAATGTTGTTGTGCCTTTATAATGTCATATTCATTTATAATTCATTGTAAAGTGCTTTGGTATTTTTAAAATATGAAGTGGTATACAAATAGCCTAAAACTAACAAACAAACATATAAATATATATACTATTCACAGAGCCTTCAGTGCGGTGACCCCCCTCCTATGGAATTCTCTGCCTCTGGAGGTCAGGCAGGTGCCAACTTTGTATGCCTTCTGGTGCTGCCTGAAAATGTCATTGTTCCAGGAAGCCTTTCCCTTAACAACCAGCTGCAATTTATTTTGTACTTTCCTTCTTTTAAAATGTACTTTTAATGTGTTTTTATTTATTTTGTCCACTGCTCCAAAATTCTGAATGGGGAGCAGTATATAAATATTGTAAATAAATAAATAGAACTATGCTGCACTCTCCATGTAAATTAACCACTACTTCCACTTGGCATTAAGCCCTGAAAAAAGCTTCAACTGAAGACAACCTGAAGGGTGTTTTCAAGCCTAATTGCTACATGGTGCTGAGTGTGAGCCGATCTACACCAAGCAGGATATAACACTTTTTAAACGGTATGGAAACTGTATATGTAATGTGTCCTGGGCCTGAACAGTTGTCATAACCATTATAAACCATTATAAGCAGTAGTGTAGATCCTGCCCAGGTGTGTGTGTGCGGGGGGGAAAGTGTTCATGAATGGTCATGTGTTATGTCTATGCACGGACAGACTCACCTTATCTGAGAAGGGAGGAAGCAGCTGACTGAGCTCCAATGTGGGAAAAGGTAGGCCAAGGCCACCATCCTCCTTAATTTAATTTTCTGGCATGGGGGGGGGAGAGGTGGGGGGGGGAGAGGCTGGGATGTAGGGGGGATAGTGTTTGTTGACACAGAAATTTAACCATAAAAAAGTAAAAGCACTGTATACTTGTATGCCATATACAGGAATTGAGCCAATTCTCTGTGCCCCTGTGGAAAATATGACAGCAGCAACCACCACCAAAAACAAACAACCCCACCCATAATCACAAACTAAATGGCCTCCTGGGATACAGTATATCAGTGCAAATGTACATAGGACATTCATGTTAAAAGGGCTCATATATGATAGGGAAAGGCGGGGAGGGGGAGGCTAGAGCTTGAGTGGGGGAATTTTCTTCAGCCACTTTTGAAATGCCCAAACATTTGATGGTTATGATATTTATTTATTTATTTATTTATTTATTTATTTATATTATTTATTTCATTTATATACCGCCCCATAGCCGAAGCTCTCTGGGCGGTTTACAAAAGTTAAAAACAGCAAACATTAAAAAGTATAGAAAATTTAAAAACCATCAGAAACATAACAATATAAAAACAACAGTTTATTGATAATGATGATGCTGATATTGATGGAATTAGTAATGCTCCTTCTGTTGCTGGTGATGTTGATAAAGGATGCTGATGCTAATATTAATAATGCTCCTTCTGTTGCTGGTGGTGGTGTTAAAGGATGCTGATGCTAATATTAATAATGCTCCTTCTGTTATTGGTGATGGTGATAAAGGATGCTGATGCTAATATTAATAATGCTCTTTCTGTTGCTGGTGGTGGTGTTAAAGGATGCTGATGCTAATATTAATAATGCTCCTTCTGTTATTGGTGATGGTGATAAAGGATGCTGATGCTAATATTAATAATGCTCCTTCTGTTGCTGGTGATAGTAACTGAGGCCATGCCCCCTTGGGGGCTGGACATGCTGAGTTGGCTCCACCTTGGGGGTGGGCATGTTGGGGTGGCCACACCTCCTGAGGGTGGCCATTTTGTCCTCCTTTTTGTTTTCCAAAATATGGTCACCCTACCTTCCCCAAGCTGCCATTTTGTGTAAGAATAATTATTATTATTATTATTATTATTATTATTATTATTATTATTATGACTTAGGAATAACCTAATGCCCTGACTTTTGGCGTGCTGTAGAGTGGAGTGGGTTACATTACAACCCACCATCTTGGTCTGCAAGACATCTTCATGGAGCCCAGGAGAGCCCCTGCCTGAGGATTTGCCTGAGCTGCACACTTGCAGCCAGAGATTGTGGTGGTTAGGAAACTGCACAACCCACACTTGAAAAGGGTGCTGTGATGTTCAGCTGCCTTATATGATGTAAATGTAAATATATATATATACAAAGTTATTGTTTATATGTATAAGGTTCAGGAAATAAGTAGGCCTCATGGTACTTACAATTAGTAGAGCGGGGATTGAATGCCTGTGTGTTGATTGGATGGTTGAGGGGGGAGTGCAGATTGGCTGAGAAAGAGTGGGAGGAGATAGAGAAAAATATCTGTATGAAGTTAAGTGTGTGCGGGGGGGGAGATGAGTCAGTAGAATATGAGAGTTTGAGTCTTAGGAGATGGTCTGTGAAGAGAGTGAGAGATACAGTGTGTGGGTTAGAATTCTGTGAGGTAGAGAGAAGTAGAAGATTTTAGGATTATATAGTGGAACCTAGTAATAAAGAAGTGACTGAAACCAATACGCTTTGAACCTTGTAACCATATGCATTTGCATTGAGGAAACCATTAAGACTGAACACGCATTTACTTGAGTTAATTCCAATTTTATTTACAACCAACTGGTGTGGTCTGTGGAGGTGTCTGAGGAGAAAACAACAAATGGTGGCAGCAGAATGAGAAACTTGAGGGCGAAGTTGCTGGGCTGTGGAGCTGTGGGGCGTGAAGACGAGGCGAGACAGGAGCAGCAGCAGTAGACCTAAACCCTCAAACACATCATTAGCACAGGGTGGATTAAAGTGGTCCTGGGTCCTAGTGGTATGGACAGTCCTGTCAGGTAGCGTGTGGGTGTCTCAGGTGAAGTTGAGACAACAAAGGGGGAAGGATGTCACAGGCGCAAGCAGGATGTGAGCCCCAGTTCATGTAGCAGCAAGCTTGAAGGGATGTGACTATTTCAACTTAGGATTGCTCTGTTCAACTGAAAGGGACACTTGCATTGTTGAGCATCCTGCTTCAAATACCTGCCCTACTTCCTGAAACAAGACCTAATTATGCATCATGGCATTTGATCATTTTTTACCCTCCCTATCTTCCATTCTCCCTTGTTGTTGTCCTCCCACTATTGAAATATAGATTACAATTTTCTAAGGGCAAGGGACTCTCATTTTGTTTGTTTGTTTATGGTGCCCCATATAATGTCATGTAGGTCTATGGAACAATGCTGACAAGTTCAAGCTCAAATTTCTTCTAACCATGCAGCCACTTGGATGTATGTATGTATGTATGTATGTATGTATGTATTTAAGACACCTCTACCCCGCTTTTCTTTCAAGCTGGATCTCAAAGTGGTGTGCATCAGTTCTCAGATGACAGGGGGAGTTTGGGCTGCCTTTTGGTGGCTGCTGGGAAGAGTTCTCATTTTGGACACTGCTGCCCCCCCCCCATTTCAAACGCACACCCCCAAACACATAGGGGATCATTGATCATCCTGATCTGAAATACTGGGATCATCCTTTGTGGCAAATGATAGCCATGTGAGAGGGTTTAAAATTATGCATTTCCAAAGGTGTTTTCATAGGCAAGTTGTAGAAGCCACAAATCATGGCTTGTAGCAATTGCATCTCATTCATGAAAATGACACAAAACTTGGAAAAACAGTAAACCAAAGCATACGGGACCCGAATTAATTCAAAGGGAGAGAAGTCCAAAGATGCCATGATCTTCCACCCCATCTTGAGCTCTGGATTTTACTTTGGATTAGTGCAGTAAGACCTTGCTTTGAAGATCTAAGGCACTAGATATGTGCTATGTGCTATCAATATTACTCAGAGCCATTTCTACTTAACTCCTAAAAACTGACGCAATGCATTGCCGGTCCTTTAAAGTTTAAAGGCTGCAGCTTCTGGCCATATGTGTTTTGGCTGAGAAAAGTTGAAAACTATGAAACCACCTGGGTCTGAGGAAATGTTTTACTGCAAATGAACCAATGCCTATTAATGTCCTAGAGAGCTAAAGCTAAAGACTTTTCTGTAGCATAAAACATCTTTGTGGCCAAAAGGAGAAGAGCCATCATTTGGGAAATGGGATGAGTGACAAGTTACAGCCCTTATTTAAATGAAGATGTGGGGAAAGTGACTTGGAGGAAACATTTGAATAGTGGTTCAGTCCTCTCTGCTTTACTAGGAAAATCTATAGTTTTCCATTGTTCCAAACAGTGCAAGGGTGTTGGACCTCTTTCAACTTGAGGACCAAATTCCATTTTGGAGAAGGTCATGAAGGCCAATTCCAGTGGTGGGCAGGCCAAAGGGCCGAAGGCAAAAGGGTGGAGCCAAAAATATCAGAAATACCAGCACACTTTAGCTTAAAGTATGGGGTCCCGCAGGGGTCAGTTTTGTCCCCCATGTTGTTTAACATTTACATGAAGCCGCTGGGTGCGGCCATCCGGAGCTTTGGAGTGTGCTGTCATCAGTATGCTGATGACACGCAGCTCTATTTCTCCTTTTCATCTTCAGCAGGAGAGGCTGTGGATGTGTTGAACCGGTGCCTGGCTGTGACAATGGACTGGATGAGGGCTAATAAACTGAGACTCAATCCAGACAAGACTGAGATGCTGTTAGTAGGTGATTCTGCTGACAGGATGGGGGGTGTTCTACCGGTTCTGGATGGGATTGCACTCACCCTGAAGGAGCAGGTTCGTAGCTTGGGGGTTCCTTTAGATCCATCATTGTCACTTGAGGCTCAGGTGACCTCAGTGGCACGGAGTGCCTTCTACAAACTCCAGTTGGTGGCCCAGCTACGCCCCTATCTAGACAGGGATAACCTGGCTTCAGTTGTCCATGATCTGGTAACCTCCAAGTTAGATTACTGCAATGCACTCTACGTAGGGCTGCCTTTGAAGATGGTTCGGAAGCTGCAGCTGGTGCAAAATGCAGCGGACAGATTGATTTCGGGAACCAGAAGGTTCGACCATATAACACCTGCTCTGGTCCACTTGCACTGGCTGCCTGTATGTTTCCGAGCCCAATTCAAGGTGCTGGTTTTGACCTATAAAGCCTTGCACGGCTTGGGACCACAATACCAGATGGAACGCCTCTCCCGACATCAATATACCCTGTCACTATGTTCAACATCTAAGGTCCTCCTCCGGGTGCCTACTCTGAGAGAGGTTCAGAGTGTGGCAACGAGGGATAGGGCCTTTTCGGTGGTGGCCCCCAAACTATGGAATGATCTCCCTGATGAAGCTCGCCTGGCACCAACGCTGCTATCTTTCCGGCACCAAGTTAAGACTTTCCTCTTTGCCCAGGCAAATGGCGGCACATCTTAATCACCCACATGTTTAGTTTTTAAACGGTTTTTAATGCTTTATGTGTGTATGTTATGTGTTTTAGAATTTTAAATTTTGTAT
This sequence comes from Elgaria multicarinata webbii, assembly GCF_023053635.1. Lineage (NCBI taxonomy): Eukaryota > Metazoa > Chordata > Lepidosauria > Squamata > Anguidae > Elgaria > Elgaria multicarinata. The sequence goes on along the minus strand of NC_086178.1, from coordinate 25,414,969 downwards.
ACTCGTTTTTATCTTAATTTTAGAAATTTCTGTAAACCGCCCAGGCTATGGGAGCGGTATATAAGTGCAATAAATAAATAAATAAATAATGAAGGTCTTACTGCCAGTAACTAAGCCTTAGGGGATGCATTCCCACTTTGTACAAAAGGGGAAACACCACAAAAGTCAGGAAACCGCCCAATGTTTGAAGGCCAGGTAAAGTAGGTGGGGCCAGGGGAAAGGGGCAGAGGGAAACCCCAGAGGGCCAGATTTTTACCCAAAGAAAGCTGGAATTTATTTATTTATTTATTTATTGCATTTATATCCAGCCTTTTTTCTTCCAAGGGACCCAAGGCAGCATACATAATCCTCCTCCTCTCCATTTTATCTTCACAACAACCCTATATAATATTGCCAGGATTCGATCACTTTTGTCTGTCTCTTCTGCCAAGACTCTTGTTCATGCACTGGTTATTTCTCGGTTGGACTACTGTAACCTTCTTCTGATTGGCCTTACTTCTTCTCACATCAGTTCATTGGTTTCTGTTCACCACTCTGCTGCTAAGATCATCTTCTTGGCTCGCTGCTCTGACCATGTTACTCCACTTATGAAATCTCTTCATTGGCTTCCAATTCACCTCAGAGTCCATTATAAACTTCTCCTGTTGACCTACAAAGCTTTTCACAATCTAGCTCCTTCCTATCTTTCCTCTCTCATCTCACACTATTGCCCCGCTCATGCTCTTCGCTCCACAGATGCCATGTTTCTTACCTGCCCAAGGGTCTCTATTTCTCTTGCTGGGCTTCATCCATTTTCTTCCACTGCCTCTTATGCCTGGAACGCTCTTCCAGAACATTTGCAAACTACAAGTTCAATCACAGTTTTTAAAGCTCAGCTAAAACTTTTCTTTTTTCTAAAGCTTTTAGAACTTGATTTTGATCTTACTTTTATACTGTTAGTTTTACTCTACCCTGTGCCTGTTTGGTGCATTCTCTTCCCCTTCTTATTGTTTTATTATGCTTCTATTAGAATGTAAGCCATGTGGAAGGGGTTTGCTATTTTATTGTTTTACTCTGTACAGCACCATGTACACTGATGGTGCTATATAAATAACAACAACAACAACAACAACAACAACAACCCTGTGAGGTGGGTTGGGCTGAGAGTGTGTGACTGGCCCAAAGTCACCCAGTGTGTTTCCATGGCTGAGTGGAGACTAGAACCCAGATCTCCCGACTCCCACTCCAAAACTTTAGCCATTACACCACACTGGCTCTCACACAAGTGGATTTGTCACCAAGCCTGAAGTTCTGCAATGCTCAAGTAGTGCATCAATGGATAGCCCATGTGTTTCATTAGCCCAGGAGGAGGGCCTTCTCTGCTGTGGCATTCTTGCTGTGGAATGCGCTCCCTAGAGAGGTTCGCCTGGCACCTACATTATATTATTTTCGGTGCCAGGTGAAGACCTTTTTATTTTCCCAGCATTTTAACAGTTTATCATCCTAGCTTTTTTAATTTTGCTGTTTTAAATCTGTATTTCAAATCGATATTAATCTCTTCATTGCTTCTCAGTTTTATCCTGGTTGTGCTTTTGTATTGTACTTCTATACTGTATTTTTATATTGTTGTTTGTTTCCATGGTTTTAATTTTTGTGAACCGACCAGAGAGCTTCGGCTATTGGGTGGTATAGAAATGCAATAAATACATTAATTAATAAATCTGTACAGCACCATGTACATTGATGGTGCTATATAAATAAATAATAATAATAATAATAATAATAATAATAATAAAATAATAAATAAAATTAGTTTAATTCTAGGATGCTCTCTAGTTGAAGCACAAACCTGAGGAGCAAACCTTTTCCTGGGAAATCTGCTTGGTTTCCCAGCATATTACCAGACACTTATCTGGGAACTCTCATTCCCAGCAATAGCCCTGAGAAAGATCTGCTAGGAAGTTGCAGCTTTGCCCTCTCCCCAAACCTACATACCTTGGAACATAACGGGGTTGCAGATATGGATATTGGGACAGCGACCACATAAGGACATCAGGAAAAACTTCCAGACTGTTAGAGCAGTACAACAATGGAACCAGTTACCTAGGGAGGTTGTGGGCTCTCCCACACTAGAGGCATTCAAAAGGTAGCTGGACAACCCTGTCAGGGATGCTTTAGGGTGGATTCCTGCATTGAGTGGGAGGTTGCACTTGATGGCCTTATAGGCTACTTCCAACTCTATTATTCTGTGTTTCTATGATTCTATGATGATAACATGTTTGTGCAAGAAACCATCAAAAGTGTTGATACAAATGGAGAAGATACTTACCAGACAAAAGGCCATTTAGTTTAGTGGGGGGATCTGGCCATGCAGTTCAACTGCAATCAACAAGAGTTTAATTGAGCATAAGTGGTAAGCATTAATATATATGATCCCGAGACCATGGGATGTGTGTCCCGCCATCATTATTTTGTCCTGGCTCCTCGTGAGTAAATGCAAGGAGCCGGGAACCAGGCATGGTACACGGAGCTCCTTAGGAGCTCTATGCCCATCAGGGGTGGGGTGGGGGGAGTGCAAGGTTGTTTTTTAAAAACAAAAACCTTACAGTGCCATTCATGCACTCGTGCACTCCTTTTCCTTTAAATAAAAAAAAATCCAAAATGGTGGGCGTGACATTGCACGCAGTGTGTAGACGAGGGGGATGATATCACAATCATAAAATTGAGAGATCATTCCCCTCAAGCCCCCCACGTCTAGCTATGTCCCAAGTCTAGGGATGCTGGAGAAATCTGAGTTAGACTAAACTGAGTTTGGATATCTAAGAAAATGCCCTGTAGAATCTACTGAGGACCAGCCTCCTCAGACTACACTGAGCTTGTGGATGTCCTGATTTATTTATTTATTTATTTATTTAAAAAAAGGTTCTCAAAACTTATGCGAATCCATACACGGGAACATATGCAAGCATCTGCTGAGACATATGCAATGCTGGAAAATATACACAGGGAAAACTCAAATGGAATGAGTTACAGTACACTAAATGTGATGTACTAATACAAATTATGTAAATTGTTGCAAACTTTCTTATGGAATAATTTGCATATTTCCCCACCTAACAGGAAAAAAAATTAAATCCATCGATGAACAGATGCCAAAATGAACAACTGCACAATCTGCAAAATAGATGTGGGATGGATTTCACAAAACCTGGACATCCCTAGCAAAGATCAGGTTTGGGAACCAAAACCCAGCAAAAAGGCTCCAGTATTGTACAAATGTATGATGCCTATGTAGCTCCTTGCCACAAAAAACAAAAACTGAGCCAAGCACTTCAAGATCAAACTCAATGTTACAGAATGAGACTAGACATTATGTTGATAGACAGTGAAGGACTTTTGGAAAATCTGCACTTGATTAAGAACGAGTAAACCAGGGAGAAACGTGACATGTTTCCAAACAAAACAAGTCAAGAAACCTCCTCTGGGTTTATCTGTAGTTAAATGAGACCTTTTTATTCTCTCAGCATTTTAACAGTCTATAAATTTAATTTTAACTTTGCTGTTTTAAATTCATATTTTAAATTTGTATTTAAATTTACATTTACCTTTTATCCTGATTGTGCTTTTATATTGTATTTTATATCTTGTTTTTATACTGTTTGTTTTATACTTTGAATGGTTTTAATTTTAGTGAACCACCCAGGGAGCTTCGGCTTTTGGGCAGTACAAAAAAATGCAATAAATGAATAAATTTTATAACTAAAATTCCTCAGTGAAGGGATGACATCCAGGTGCTTCAAATGACTCGTGCGTTTTGAATGTCTAGACTCATCTTCATTTTATAAATAAATTAGCAAATGGTGTAGAACATGGAATGATGAGCCAAGTGACAAGTTTGCAAATCCTGTTTGCAGACCTGTGGGACTCATTAATCACTGAGCAGAGTAGGAATTTACATGATGGGGAAAACCATCCATCTGGAATAGGGGTGGAAAATGTAGGGAGTCATCGGGTCCCCCCATATCCCCCTACAGGCTGCACACCTGCTACTGCACTGGCAAATTTGGAGTGAGCGGCAGTGACATTTTCACTCAGGTCTTGCCTTCCTTCACCTCTCTGTGAGGTTGCTCTACTCTTCACACTGTTGCCTGTATGCCTACCATGGTATGCATCATAACGAAACACTTTGAACCCTTGATACGCTTAACTAGTATTGCATACTATTGTTTCATTGATTATGAAACTAAATTCCATTTATAATTCTCTCCCCACCTTTTTCAGACACATTATCCAAAGTGGCTGATACACACACACTTAAAGAGCATACACTAGCATTAAAATCTGGCAGGGGGGAAACAATGATACCCACACTAAATAATATTATTGGGGGGAGGCTGGGATTATATATGATTTCTAAAGCTGCCACAAGATTTCTCTCAACATGAATTTTAAAGAGAATGTTGACATTCCTGCTCAAAGAATACTTTTGAGTAAGAAACAGAGAATGTATTAAAATTAGGGATTTTTTTTTTCTATCGGGGGGATGGGAATATTTTAATTAAAGAAAATAAGGTTATAAAAATGGCTGGGAAGCAACCGTAAATTCCCAGGAAGGGTATCTGATGGGTGGTGAGATGCTACAGAAGTCAAGATGTCTGTCGCTGGGAAAACCTGCGCTTTGGGGGCTTGCTGGATTTCTGTGGTGTCCCCAAATTGGATTGCATTTCCGAACTGACTCAGCCATGATGTTGGGGGTTCTTCCCAAAATTGGGAAACTTTGAAAGTTTTTTTTTTTTTTTTTTTAAGAATACATAAAGAGCAATTTGTGGAAATTACACCTGCAATTTGCACCAATTATGCAATTTTAGACCACAATTTGGGCAAATTACATGAATCGCAGCTGCAATTTGTGGAAATTATGCAAATTAGGGCTGCCAAAAATTTTGCAAATTGCTTTTTACACAAATTTTTAAAAAGACAGAAATCCATGAACTGGTCCGACTCGATGCAGATCGAGTCAGGACAGTTCATGAGAAAGCAAACCAAAGTCCAGGTTGAAGATCAGCAAGCTTCACCCTCTTTATAGATTCTACTGCTTCCCCCACCCCCAGACACTGCTTCCCAATCCATGGACCCACTCGCCAAGCAGCTCCATGCCCGATGAGTGGGTCCAGCAGCCACCTGTCCCCATAGTGAACTGCCATTTTGCATAGAAATGGCCTCTCAGGGATTTCCCTAAAATAACATTGTGCAAATGGTGTTCAATTTTTTGTTGTTTATTCGTTTAGTCGCTTCTGACTCTTCGTGACTTCATGGTGCCCATTTATGCAATGTTATTTTATGGAAATCCTTGAGCTACCATTTTTATGCAAAATGGCGGCTCACTGTGGGCATGGGTGGCTGCTGGACCACCCTTTGGGCATGTGGCCACTCTGTGCATGGTTCCAAGTGTGTGTGGAGGCTCAAAATGTTGCGTCTCAGTGGGGTGAGTGGCGGTGGCAGCCCAGCGATCACCCTGAGAGATCAGGTGGCCAGGAATCCATCCAACGCTATTTCAGAGAAACTCTCAAATGGTGGATCCAAGACAAAAGGGGTGGGACCAGAATACGCCAAATACCAGCAAATATATTCTAAAGCTCTTGGTGCCAGTAATAAGCCTTAGGAGATCCATTTCAACCTTCTAAAATGGGAAGAAAGCTGCATAAAAAGCTAGGGAAACCACCAAATGATCTGTGATTAGGGGAAAGCGATGGAGCAAGGGGAAAGGAGTGGAACCACCTGTGGAAATCCAGAGGGCTGGATTGAGACCTCAGGATTGAACTCCTGCTCTAGACTATGGCCTCAGTTAGACGAGGGGGTCGGAGGGAGGCGATCTCAAGATTTTATGATTGTGAGATCATTACCCTGGTTTACACAAAGCGTGCAACAGCACAGCCGCCATTTTTCTTTTAAAGGAGATGAAGTGCACGAGTGCTTGTGTGAAGGAGGTAAGTGTTGTTGTTGTTTTAAAAAAATAATTTTCCCCATTCCCCCACCCCATGCGTGGCTCCCGGATCCCCACAGTTACTCATGAGGAGCCAGGACAAACCGTGATGCCTGGCTACACATTCTGTGGTCTCTGGATCATCCCAGGACCACAGAAAAACTGGGCTAGAAGGGTAGGGCGATATCCCAGGGAAATGGAAGAATCATCCCTCCCTGCCCCCTGATCCCCTGTGCATCATCTGAACGTACAAGGATGACCCCAGGGTGATCCCCGGTATAAGTCCTTGTCTAGCCATGGCCTATGAGAGATCTACAGCTCGCAATGGGAGGGAAAGGAAGTGGTGGTGGGGGAGTGGAACCACCTTTCACCTGGCTGCAGCAAGCTGGCATGGATCTGAACTTACTGGTAGATCCACACCCACCCACAAGCCCCACTAAAATTGCTCTGCCCGTAATTCCAATGCAATGTTTCATGCAAAGGCACAAAAACTTGAGGATTTAGAGGGAAACTTATTCTTTCCAATGTTTTTACACCATTTTTGACTACTCCTAGAATACTATCATAATGCATTGGGTCATTTACATCCTTTACATATATCAGGCAGTGATTAGGAAACTGCAGTCGTTAATTTAATGAGCCTTCTATCCAATATGATAATAATGTTGCACATGGTAGCTCATTTTGAGTTTAATGCCAGTGGGAAAATACAGCATTGCAAGTTTTCTTCATTGACAAAAAAGAAACAGAATAACAGATTATTTGGATTCCATATCAAACGACATTTTCTTCTAGGCATTCTCTTTTCTTAATTGCATTTCTGATTTGCAATTAATTTGGATTTCAGTATGATTTCTGAATTAATTACAAATAGCTGCAGGTGTACCAAAGATGTCATTGGTGTCCCAAGACCTAGATGGCTCCAGGACGTAGATGGGAACCCTTTGGAGAAGCAAACATTACTTTAAATCTATATCTAGGAGCTATGTCTTTTTTTCTTTTATACTCAAGAGTAGGAGCACATAATGCAGTCTGGATTAGTATTATCTTCACATGCATAATGATGTATGTTAGGGCCCTGATTGGGCAATTTCCCCTGCTGGCTGAATGCATGGGGGAGGGGGAAGCATTTCTGCTGCTGACATTGTGATGCACGTGATGGGTTTGACCAGCCTGCATGGCCTGAACAATCCTCACCTGTGTTCTTTCCGTGTGTGTGGAGCCATGTGCATTTCTGCTCTAAGGCCACTAGGGTGACCATATGAAAAGGAGGACAGGGCTCCTGTATCTTTAACAGTTGTGTTGAAAAGGGAATTTCAGCAGGTGACATTTGTATATATGAGGAACCTGGTGAAATTTCCCCTTCATCACCACAGTTAAAGATGCAGATGCCCTGCCCTCTTTTAAATCTGGTCACTCTAGTATAGCTCCTGCACCTTTAACTGTGGTGATGAAGAAAGGTTTTCACTAGGTTCTCCATATATACAAAGGACACCTGCTGAAATCCCCTTTTCTATGCAACTGTTAAAGATACAGGAGCCCTGTCCTCCTTTTCATATGGTCACCCTAACACTGGCACACCTTCATCTAAGAACAGAAGAAGTGCCATGGTGTCCTCCTTTTTTGGCTATTCATAGGTGGCTACTCTATCCAAATTACTCCACACTGGGCTATCTGCCATACAATGGAAAGTATGCATGTACTATTCAGATAGTATCTTTTATTTAGCCATAAAAAAATAAAAAAAATAAAAGTTTAATCTAATCTTGGATCTCCTGTGTTACAACTAGTATGGCCCTTAGCAAGAAGGTTATGAAGTAATTAGGAAAGGCATTTTACACAAAGGGTTTAGAAGGCAGCACAATTTGGCCTAGCTCTACTCTAACCTATTAATGCTGTTTGGTTTAATGCATCCATAAAAACCCTAAGCGGCGAGAAAACTCTCTTCATTTGGTTTTTGCGAAGGTCTGTGAGGTACCACAATGAGTAATTGCCTCTGGAATCTTTCTTACAGAATTGCATTGCTACTTAGTCTGCAATATCATTTTATTATTGATTAACAAACCCAACTGAGCCTCGTTATGGTTGTAGGTTATTATTAGCAGTATTGTTCTGAATGCTCTGCATGACGGCAATGAAATGTGGTTTAGTTTAGTAGTCAAGCTTCAGGGAAGCAGCTCATTTAGACAATGGGGAGCTCAAAGGGGCCATTGCTGAGATGAAGCCTTTCACAATGGAGAATGGGGACCTGCTTTCTTCAAAGTTCTCTTTCCTTAAGATAAAGTTGAAGGACCGTCAGAGATTCAAGTGTCGGGAGAAGGTGTGCAGGCTTGAGTGTATTGATCATCTAAATTGCATTCTTCTCCAGACGGAAATGTTTATCTAATGCTCCTGTTGGAAATTTAAGATTGAAGTGCCAGATCTTCTCTGCTCACAAAAATATATAAGATCATTAAAAGCTAGAGGACAATACCGTAGACAATGGGTTGCTCCTCTTTCAAATCTGTGCTAAAGGTGAGTCTGAGAATTGTAAACTAGTGAGCCCTTCAGGGTCTGGCAAATTAGGAGAAATCTAACTAAAGAGTTAGAGGGAGGGATGAGTCCCCTGTCAGGGATAAACCAGTTGAGAGTCTGAAAGGGTTATTGTGTCTCTTTTCAATTATAATTCCTTCAGGGAGAATGCGGGAGAATGGCAGAAAAAGAGAACAATATGATTTCTTTATAGTCTTAGAAAGGAAAAAAAGGGGAGGAGGGGTGGGGGAAGACCCAAAGAAACTCAAATAGAAAACTAAGAACAGCAGCCCAAGGGTGACAAATAACATTGTGGAAATGGGACACTTAAAGAAGTAGAAGTTTAAAATATCTGCTTAATTGTCTTTAGGATGAACAACAGTATTAAGAGACAAGAATAAAATATGGGAATATACAATGATCTTCAGTAGAGATATATAGGGCTTCTTCAGACAGGGGAAATCACGTTTCCCTCCCATCACTGCCTCATGCTACTGCCCACAATAGGGACGAGAGCTTCCTCTTCCTTCACGTGCTATAAAATGCTCATCTAATGATCCTCATAGATATCGATATAGGCCAGATCTACACCAAGCAGGATATAGCACTATGAAAGCAGTATGTGGTATGTGTCAATGGGCCCCAACAGTTGTCAGTGCTCTTCAATACTGCTATAAAGCAGTAGTGTGGCTCCTGCCTTTTCTATGCTGCTTTCATACAGCTTTCACAGTGCTATATCCTGCTTGGTGTAGATCTGGCCACAGACATGCAAAATGGTTCTGAGAACTAGATGGATCCATGCAAAGTCCAGAATGTAATGGGATGGTCTCATGATTGTTTGCCTCACACGTGTTCCTGGATGTATTGCTCTCCAGACATTTTGCCTCCTTTCTTCAGGGCTGGTGTCAGGGTAGGCACCCCTGGGCACCTGCTTAGGCCCACATGGTCAAAGCCCAGGCACTGATGCCTCGGCTCCTCCTCCACTTGGCAGTTTCTGCCTGTTCACCTTCCCTCTCTGAGCATACAAACAGTGAGAAAAGTGAGAGGACAGAGAAGCTGCTTTTTGTTTCCTTGTGCTTTCTGTTTGGCCAGTTGTGCAGATTGGAACCAGGGTGGAGGGCAGGTGAAGAAGTGGCACGGACAGTCGTGAAGGAGAAGTGAATCCACTCAGGAAGAGAGTACTGAGGATATCTTCTTGCCCAAGCCCCTTCCCCTACCCTCCCAAATAACCCTGGAGATAGCACAGAACCCGCTATTGATCCACAGAACCTTACACCATCATAAATGTGTTCCTCTGCAAAGTGGCAGAAGATTCTTTGCTGTTTTTGCTGCAACAGAGTAACTATGGCTACCTCTCGGGAAATTCTTGACTCTGGGCATGTCTATACCTGCAGGCCTTTCGGCGGTGGGGAGGGATGAACATGGGCATTTCCCCTTCTGGGATTGTCCCCCACGGTCTAAATGGAAGTGAATCATCCTGGAAGGAAGGAGGGACATTCTGACATGGTGTTCTTTTTTAAAACAACAACAACAACAACAACAACAACAACAACAACAACAACAACGGGACATTTGAGCAATTGCACAATGGCATGGGCACAATCCTGCATCAAAAGTTAGTTATTGCTTTAAAAAAACTGCTGAGAGCCATCCCAGGGATGGTGAAAATGCTACTCACCCACCACAATGGGCATGGACACACACACACACCCTGGACAGCTCTGTGCCTGTTTGTGGAGCCCTGCTACTTATGGGGGGGGAGGAAGGACGCAGGAGCCCATGCCACACTACCCGCAGACCTTGGGGTTGTCCCAAGACCACTGTAAAAACCAGGAAAACAGCACTCCCAGTTATCCTGAGGAAAGTGTGTGGTTGTCCCTGGTTGACCTTGGGAACCCTTGTGCATCATTTGGAAGCACAGGGACAACCACATGACCAGCCCAAGATAAATGGGCTGGTTTAGACATGCCCTTTGTGTTGTAAGTAAAGTATCTCACTGCTGCACCATAATATGAATGCACATCTTTGACATAATCTGTCAAGGGAAACTTATGCATTCAAGTCTTCTGAGCATCGAACCTCTTATTACTTAAGTGCCACATAAATAAACTTGGTGCAGAAGTGCCTTCAGTTGTTTACCTACAATGCAGTTATAGATGCCCCAATTCCTGAATCTTTCCTAATATGCTTCTTTGAAATATTACTGTTTTCTGTTTCTAAACATGACACCTAGGCCATAGCTAGACCTAAGGTTTATCCCTGGATTGTCCAGGGGTCAAACCTGTTCATCTAGGTGACACACAGGGGATCCAGTGCTCAGGCAGGGGCGAACCCTGGATGATCCCAGGATAAACCTTAGGTCTAGCTGTGGCCCTAGTCCCTAGTAGCAAGTGGATATTATTAGCTTTTTTACGTTTTTGTAAGCCATTCTGCAAAGGAACTGTAACATTACATAAATGCTCAAATATCAGTAAGGTTCCCACTTATTAAATGTCTTTTTAGAACTTGAAGTCAAAAGGCTGTTGTTCCATTCATTCTAGATAATGTCAAGGCAGGATATCATCCTCATTTTTGCTGAGCTCAACTTGCAGGCTTCTCCCCCACAGGTAACAAAACTCTGCAATAAACAACAATGGATTTGAAAAAGTGCCTAAATTGTCCTGAGGCATACAAGACCCAGTGTATAACAGCCTAAGGCATATCTGTGACTTGGTCCAAATAGTATGACTTCAGCAGCTCCTTTGTACAAAAACAATAACAAAAAGGTCATGCTGAGAAGGAAGAAACTAGAAAGTTTTGTCAGGAGTTTTCATAACTCCATCGTTTCAATACACACAGTAGAAGATTGCCAGCTTTCCAAATTCATCGTTTAAGTCAGCAATGGGTTACACTATGGGAACGCAGATCCCAAAGCATTTATTCAGACTTATTGGAATTTTTTGTTTTTGTTTTTTTGCTTCTCTTGAAATTCTTCCAATGTTTCATCCAGGCACAGGAACGTCCACATTTGCTTTGAAATTTTACTTTGGTAGCAACAGAAACCCCTTCACCCTTGGGAAGTTCTGCTAGTCTTTCTAAATCCTGTTTTGTCCCCCTCAGTATTCCACGAGCATTTTGTCCAAGGACAACCTTCTGAACTGTAGCAAAATTACAATTCCTACAGATGTTCCACCAGGATAGAACACAGAGTTTATATCAGAATTCACTTTAATCTATTTCTGCTGACAAAACTGCTGATGGCTAAGAGTCTGCCGACTTAAGGCATAATGTTAGGATTCTTAGATAATTGCTGATGTCACAACAAACAGCCGCCTAAGTCAAGAACAGTTAAAGCTGCAGGAGCCCCACGCTCTTTTATATCTGGTCAAGAGGGCAAGGGTCCTACAGCTTTAACTGTTGTGATGAAGAGGGAATTTCACCAGGTGCTGCATGCATACAAATGACACCTGCTAAAAAAATCCCTTTTCTCTATAACTGATAAGATACAGGAGCCCTGTCCTCCTTTTCATATGGTCACCCTAAATATGGTCTCTTAAGGATTATGCATCCCATAGTTGATGCTGGCATTTTCTGTGCACTTGCAAGAAGCCATTTCTACTTCTAAATGTACAGGCCACAAAAGAAAGGCCCATTTACAGGCACCTATGTTTATAAGCCTATCAGAGATTTATGCCACTGTGATTGTGCCATTGAAATTATTTTTTGGAATTCAGGACATTTATACAGTACTTGTAAATTTCCTAAAATAATCATCAGCTGTTCATATTAAAATACATGCATCACAATGTTTCTTTTTTTGGAACAAAATTGCATGTTAAAGTGCCTCTTTGTGAGACCCTTGACCCTTCTAAATACTGTGTCTGTGAGGTGAAATTAGACATACTGTGTGTGTGTTGAAATATGGCAGCCAGGTTGGTCACCACCAGTATACCTAGAGGTGACCACATTACACTAACTTTAAAATCTCTTCACTGGCTGCCAATTAGTTTCCAGTTGAAGTATAAAGTGTTAGTTATCACCTTTAAAGCCCTACATGGTTTGAGTCCAGGTCACCTGCAGGATCGCCTTCTCCCGTACAATCTGCCCCACACACTCAAGTCATCTGGGAAGAATTTACTCCAGTCAGCCAAAACTAGGCTGACAACCATTACCTAGAGGACCTTCTCTTCTGCCACAACCAGACTGTGGAATGGCTTGCCGGGAGAGATTCACCAACTTAACAGTCTTTCTGAATTTAAGACAGCTGTAACGACTAATCTCTTCCAGCAGGCCTACCCAGATGCATTTTAAACCTAAGAATTTTAAGATGTTGTGGTTGTTTTTTTAAAAATATTGTATCGGTTTTATATGCTCTTTTAACCACTTATGTATTATGTATTTAACCCTTCTCTTCTGCCACTCCCACATTGTCAAACGGCCTGCTGGAGGAGATTTCTCAACTTAATAGTCTTTTTGAGTTTAAGAAAACCATAAAGACTGATCTCTTCTGTCAGGTCTACCCATATGAATTTTAAGATATCTGATTGTTATTTTAATATTGTATCAGTTTTATATGTTTTTAATTGGTCTTATGCACTTTATGGTATTTTTTGTATTTAATGTTGTTCCCTGTCTCAATCCAGAGGGAGAGACATCATTACTACTACTACTACTACTACTACTACTATGTTAAAGAGGTTCCTGGCATTTACATCTGTTTTCTTCTTCTCCTTTTTTCTCTAGTTCCAGGTCAGTATGAAAGCCTGGTACCCTAGTATGGGATGAGGGCTAGGGGGACTTTAACACCCCTCCATGGCAAGGGTCCAATCCAGATTGATTCCCCTGAGTCTGCTATTTCTACTGCAAAAGCTAGGATTCTACTGCATAGGAATGTGCCCTTAGTTATTCCTAAGACACAGTAAGAAACTGCTAAAAAAAATTGAAATAAAATAAAAAATCACAGCAGTTGAGCCATGTAGAAACTTTCTTTGAAATACTCCTACCCAGTATGAGAGGAGCTATTTGAGTTCTGTTCCAACATCCGGCATGTTTCCATTGTGTTTTGTGGCCTGACATAATTTTAAAAGCTGCTTAGGTTTCTGAAAATGGCTGTTGCACGATGTAGTCTGCTGTGGAATCCCTAGTAAAATGACTGAAGGCAAATACAGCTCAGCAGCATTTAAGAATTATTTTCTTCATTAAATTCCTTTACTAAATTGGTCTGTAATTTCAGTTTTAAAAACTCAGAGAGAAAAAGCTCAGGGTTGCTATCAGCTATGAAATTATACAATCTTTAGTTTAAATTCATTAAATAGTTATGTGGAAAGGGGAACAAGCCATCTGTAATAAGCTAAAATTGCTGACACAGTCCTCATAATAGGTTCTTTCCCAGAGGTTTTTATTACAGTTATATAAGAAACCATTGACTTATGAAGTTCAAAGAAACTTTCAAAATAGATCTCTCTCTCTCTCTCTCTCTCTCTCTCTCTCTCTCACACACACACACACACACACACACACACACATTTTTGAGTAATGTATCAGGGGACTATGAAGATGTTGCACATAGTAATTACAGCTGTGACACCATGGGAAAAGATGTCCAGGGACTACACATCTATTATCATCATCATCATCATCATCATCATCATCATCATCATCCTTCAAAAAGTGTACAGTGCTTTTAAAAGCAAAGAACAGAGATACCTTTGACTGCTATGATAGCTTAGCTATCCAACTGTTCTTTCCGTTAATTAAGCCACAAGTTAAACAACACACATGCAACAGAAGAACACAGTATCTGTGAGCTTTGCTGTCTTGATGTCCTAATCCTCTGAGTTTAAAAAGGGACGATCAACCACTGAGACAGAGGTACAGTCAAACATCCATTAAGAATAATGATGCCACCTCTGTTTGTAATTCCCTGATACAAAATATGAACCTCAGCAATGCATAACACTCGGCTTTGATAATAGATCAGCCTTCCACACGCTTTGCATACAAGAGATCGCAGGTTCAGTACCCAGCATTGCCAAGTAGAACTTGGAAAGGCTCCTCTCGGAAGCCATCGAGAGCTGTTGCCAGTCAGTGGCATCAAATAAGGAGCTAAATGGTTCCATGGTCTGAGCTGGTATAATGCAGCTTCCTATTACAACCTCATAATTCTTCTCCAGTTTGGATTGTAATCCAAAAACATAACTTCTCCCTTCCTCCTGACTCCCTACTCGTATGTTCAAGACAACAGCAGTTCCAGGGCGGTTTTCCTAGGGTCTGCTGCACACCCTTCCCGTTGCATTAGCTCCTACAGACATGTCATAGGGCATGTCTACACCAGTCTTTCCCCCCAGGGTCATCCCTAGATCATCCCTTTGCTTCCAAATGATGCACAGAGGAGCCCAGAGGCAACCAGGGATGACCCCCTCCATTTTCACGGGATAACTGGTTGCCCAGTTATCCCAATTTTCCCCAAGGTCCTGGGACCATCCCAAGGACCATGGGAGGTGTGGTGCCCACTCCCTGCGTTTTCCTTCTTCACTGAGTGGGGGCAGTCTGTGCCCATCGGAGGTGGGTGGGTGGGGGACATTTCAAAGGTTTTATTTATTTATTTATTTATTTTTAAAAACTTACTTATGCTGGAGTGCAATTGCATTCCATCTCCATTCCAGGGGGAAAATGGTGGCCATGATGTCCCTCTTCCCTTCTGGGATGTCACGCAGCCATCAAGACATACCCTTAGGCATTTAGACATGCCCTTAGGCACTAGGGAGCATGGGAAATGTGACTTATACAGGGCACCCAAATTCAAGGTATGAATGCCCTGGAAACACCATGTCTCAGGTCCTCTGACACAACAATCCCATGACTCTCACTACTGCTGCTGCCACCAGGCCAGGTAGGATTGTGGCAGAGCAGGCTATAGGACCTTGTGGGCAGAGGAGAGAAGGAGAGATGGGATCAATTGGGATGGGATCAATTGGTACAATTATGGCCAGGATTTGCAGAACACTGAAGACAAAAAAAAAAAAAAAGCTCTCAAGAAAGTCTGAAATAATTTTAAACCTGGAAGTTGCTGCTCTCTTCTGCTGTGTGCAGGAGAAACAATGGGATCATAACAGGATACTGAAACAGGAAGTAACTGAGCAACGAAAACAGGAGTGGAGAAGCAATGATAGGGAACGTGTTTTCTCACATGTGATGGAGCCTGTAGATGCAATCTGTAATGTAATAAATAATAATTAATCTGCTTTATTTTGCATGAATTGAAAAATAATGTAAAGTGAATGTGATTGAATGTCAAAATTGTTGGAGGAAAAAACCTCAAATGTATGCAAATTTGAAACATGACACAAAATTCCCTAATAAGACTGACTCATGAAATGGTGCATTCTTAGAGTTGTTTGATTCCAAACTGTTTTCTTGCCAAAACTTGCATATATTTTTTAATGAAAGAGAATGTTCAAGGATTTGTGAACATTTTTGGAGAACGAGTTCACCTCCTCATGCTCATGTTCCGAGTTATGAACCGGCCTTGTTTGCATGTTTTGCAAGCAGAAACAAAATTCTTGTACATCCCTAGAAACCACTGCATTTTTTTAACCGACACATCATACATTTTTTTCAATGTTTCGTTTCATCCTTTTTGTTTTCGTTGTCTCCAATCAGTTTGACTTGACCATAGGTCAAAATAAAAATAATACACATATAGTAACAGATATTCAATTATCCTTAAAATATGGCACCACTTGAATTTCCAGGAGAATTTGTGTTGACCTTTCTGATGCAAGGGCAATGAGGCCAACCTCTCTGTTGGTGATTTCTTGTCATTTGCAAGCAAGTAGTCATTTTGTTGATGATGACAACTCAAGATGAATAGGAAGTTGTTTAAAGAATTTAGCTCTTGCCTCTCAAATTCTCTTCATGCAAATTCTTTATGGATTACAGAGTTTTAAATTGCATGGCCATGTTCCAGAAGTAGAAATAATCTGTTAGGAGTTCTGGGTGTACAAATCAGTCTATATCTAGGCCAGTTTCACATTTATTCAATCATAAGTTCATTCTTCCTGATTTCTGGATCAGTCTGCAATTTAAAATGCATGTGTGCACATGCAAACACACAGATACATTGGCACTCAGTTTATTTTTCAATGCAACTTTTGCTAATAAACACATTTTTGTATCCATTTTGGAACCATCAACTATCTACATCATAGAATTCAGAGAAGTGTGGAAGGATAACTTGGTACCAATCCAGTAAGTGCACTCAACACATTTCCACGGCATGCATAACTCAATTTGTATTAGAGTCCTGAGCTGTGGGCTTTCTCCAAAATTCCAGGAACTTTTTTGTGCATTGTTTTCTGCAGGTTCACCAATTTTCACAAATTTCTGAGCAATTTGCAAAAATTACAGCCGGATTTGCACAAATTTGGTAATAATAATAATAATAATAATAATAATAATAATAATAATAATAATACATTATTTCTTACCTGCCTCTCCATTTGGATCAAGGTGGGGAACAACAATAAGTATAAAATACATAAAACTGAATTAAAAACATTGTATACATTACTAAAACATCTGAAAAACATCCTAAAAACATCCTAAAATTCCACTGGATAGGCCTGCTGGAATAGATCAGTCTTTATAGCTTTCTTAAAAGATAAAAGACTATTAAGTTGATGAGTCTCCTCTGGCAGGCCATTCCACAGTCTGGGAGCAGCAAAAGAGAAGGTCCTCTGGGTAATACTTATCAGCCTGATTTTGGTAGACTGAAGTAGATTCTTCCCAGAGGACCTGAGTTTGTGGGGAGGATTGTATGGCAGAAGGCGATCCCACAGGTAGCCTGGGCCCAAACCATGTAGGGCTTTAAAGGTAATAACCAACATTTTATACTTCACCCAGAAACTAATTGACAGCCAGTGAAGAGATTTTAAAACTGGTGTAATGTGATTCCCCCCAGATGTACCAGTGACCAACCTGGCTGCCATATTTTGAATTAATTGAAGTTTCCAGACTAGGCACAAAGGTAGCTGGGGAGCCTCAGGCATTACCGATCACCACAATGGTGCCTCTGAATGCTCACCAACCCTAACCCACTCAAGACGCCAACACATACCTGCCTGTCATCAAATGTGACCACATTGTTAACAGCCAAATCAACCTAATTATTTCTCCCTGCTTGTCTTACAGTGTAAAGTAGGTGAAAAAACTCATAACCAATGAAAGATTATGAGCAAAAAAATTCTACTTGGCCCCCTTAAAAGATGACCTACAAGCCCACACTGCCTACAGGGAAGGAGACACACTTCCAAGAGGAGGAGGTGGGGAGGGGCAAGAGCCAATTTATGGGCTCAGATTCCCCCTCCCTTCTACGGTGTCACCACGGGGAGGCTGCCAATGGCATGCCTCCACACCTCGTCTCCCACCCCCACTCACAATAGCCTCCCCATGTCCAGGCTGCGCCAGGCATGGAAGTAAGGCATGTCTACCTGGTATGTGGAAAGATTCAAGATGCTGGATTGAAAAGGACCCGAGAAGAGAGCTATCTTCTCTACTTTTATTCATGATGAACTGTGAGTTTGCCAGCATTTTCATTTGGGCTGTTGATAAATCCCGTGGGTTATCTACATAGTTTTGCTGAATTGTTTATGAAACACGTGCCAGGAAACATTGCTCCTGGACTCTGCATTATATTCCTGGTTGTTATTTGGCACTGTGCTTGGCACCGCAGTGCAGTTAGTTCAAGGAATAATTGGAAAGAAACCCCAGCTGAATTCATGGATCCTTCCCACTTTACACAAAATAAAAAGGAAAGCATCACACATAGTAGTGCTATATTTTTCTCCCTCTCTCAAAATACTAGAACCCAGGGTCATGCCATGAAGCTGAGTGGTGGGAGATTCAGGACAAATAAAAGGAAGTACTTCTTCACACAGCACATAGTTACATTATGGAACTCACTACCACAAGATGTAGTAATGGCCACCGATATGGATGGCTTTAAAAGGTGGCTGGATGAATTCTTGGAGGAGAAGGCTGTCAATGGCTAGTAGTCTTGATACTTATGTGCTACCTCCAGTATTCGAGGCAATAAGCTTGTGTGCACCTATATGCAACACTAGTAGCCATCGCTACACTTCTTCTCCATGAGTTTATCTAACCCTAAATTCGTGGTGATCGCCACATCTTGTGATAGTTAATTCTGTAATTTAACTATGTGATGTGTGAAGAAGTACTTCATATTATCTGTCCTGAATCTATCCTATTTTAGCCTAGAACTCCCATCAGCCCTAACCAGAGCAGTTGAATGTCATGTGCCTTGTTACTGATGACTTCCCCCCTTGTGTCAAATTATTACAAATGTGGAATAAGAAGCATGAAATAACACTATGAAAGCAGTAAATGGAATGTGGGTTGTGCCACCAAAGCTATCAGTGCTCTTCAATATCACTATAAAGCAGTAGTGTAGATCTAGCCTTAGTGTGTCATGTGAACCATTCCTAACGATGGTAGCCACATAACCACAGTTTAAACACTCTCACTAACCACTTGCTGCAAATGGGTTAGCAGCCTAACCATGGCTTAGTGTGTTGTCTGAACAGGCCCAATGAGTCAAAAGCAAGATAGTAAACGATACGTATAAGTAGTTCATTATTTTTAGGTTTCCTCTTCCTCCATTCTCTCCTATTACACACCGACAATGCTAAATGACTTTAGATAGAATTAGTTTATTGTTTAATACAATAACCTTCTGAGATATACTATGGGAGGGGGGAAATTCTGCTTACTCACTCTCAAATAAGCCCACAAAGGAAATCCAGCACTGTGTATTTCCTTATAGTTCCTTTCTTTAACATTTAACTGGGTCTTTTGTTTTTACTGAATTGCTTTTCCCAAAGCTGTCTTTGCAAATATTTTGCCCTTTGGTTGACATTATTGATTGTCTCAAGTATTTCTATCCTTAAATCCAAGTCAATCAAAACCTTTAACATTTTAATCATTCATCAATTTCTATTGGTCCTGAGTCAAGGTTATAATTACATTGCTTGAATTCATATATTGCAAAATAGATTCTCTGTTCAGTCTATGGAGTAGACTGTGGTTGATACTATGACCTCTATACTTGCAAATTAGTTAATCCTGGCAGAAAACTATGGATCCCTTTTAAATGTATTGATTTCTCAAATCTATACTGAAATGCCTAATCATTAATGCCTATTTAAACACACACAGGGCAGGCATTTCCAGAAACATCATAATTTTCTGATTTATTCACTGTACTGACTGGCCCCATTCAGAAGACACTTTAAACCATGGTTTTAACCATGGTGAATAAGGCTTTTTGCCTTGTTCAAAAAGACTACAAGACTTTAAAACCACCATACACAATACCTAACAGGCATCAGATAACTTGTAAAGATTTGTCAGTTGCACACAGCACTTCCTCAGCATAAACAAAAAATAAATCTAGATGAAGAATCTGAAATTTTTAAACTAAGGCTGTAGCTAGACATAAGGTTTATCCCAGGATTGTCCTGGGGTCAAGCCTGTTCATCTAAGTGCCACACAGGGCATCCAGCGCTCAGGCAGGGACAAACCCAGGATGATCCTGGGATAAACCTTAGGTCTTGCTACAGCCTAAGAGAGTAGGAGAAATTCATTTCAGTTCACTTTTGACCAGAATTTACCTAGCTCATACCTCTCAGAACTGAACACTGACCTTAAAAAAAGCTGCAGTTTAAGTCCATACAACCTTGGCCTTATAGTGCAATAACAACATAAAAAGATCTGCTTTTGGAAAAAAATATGCACAATTATGCTTTAATAAATGGGAGAGAAATGGATACACTTCAAAACTGTGCATGAAAAGGCATGCATGTATGTGTGGCACAAACAAAGAAACTCTCACAATCTGATAGGGACATTGGTTGGAATATGTTTTGAGGTGGAATTTGGAAAGCCTCAGCAAGCTCAAGTTTTGCTAATTTGCACATCCCTAATTTAACTGAATCCATAGAAAGGTAAAAGAATTTGGATTAGACCTGTTAAATTATTCAAGGGGCTTCTCTGTATAGCGTTAGGTTGTTCTCAGATAACAATGAAACTGAAATTCAAAGCAAACGTTGAGGTCACTCTGAACCAAGATATCAAAGGAATTCCAAGGGAAACCGAAACAGTTATGTATGGAATTTTCCCTAATGATAATCAATTCTAATTGTTGCAGCTTGATCCTAAGATCTAAAGGATACAGATGGATTTCCAGTTGTCATTCCTCTGTGTTGCAGCCCCTCACAACTACCAGGATTGTTGTCTTAGCATCTGTACCTGAAGCTTCTATGGATCTTCTATGGTCTTATTCAGCAAAACATCTTGTTTTGGGTTTATTGGACTTCACAATGTCTTTTCAATAAGGGTTTTTCTAACTTGCATAATTGTTGGAGATGTAATGCACCTACTGCTTCCTTAATTCATATGTCTGGGTAATGCTCAATAGGTTATAATAATGATAATCTTTGTACTGAAACCATCTTTAATATGGAACGATGTGCATGTCCTCCTAAACTCCCTACTGGCTTCTTGGAAGTTAACACATGGTCAGTGCAAGTGGATTTTCAGAGCCTTTATGACAGCTGAAAGGCTTATCCTGTCATGTTCGAAGGATAAATGCTCACCTCCCATGATGCAATGGACTGAGGCCTTAATAACACCATCAACATTTGAGTGGGTGTTATATAAGTGCAACTTGCAAGTGGATAAATACATGGATATTTGGTCTGCTTTTCTGGAAACCTACCCATAACTCTCTCCCTTTTTTGTTTTTATATGACTGGTGTATTTGCTGGAAAAAATGACAATATTCCTATATATGTGATGTTTCGCTTCTTTTTCATGATTTATTTGTTGTTCTGCTTTGTTAATATTCACAATAAAAAAATTGAAGAAGGAAAAAACCAACTACCAGGAACCATTTTTCATAGGTAAACAGTGTCTACGCTGACAATAGAGGCCAGAAAAGCCATAGCTTTTATCAAAATGGTCTTTTGGATGTCAGCTAGGAGGAGAGAATTAGTAGCCACCCCCCATGCTATGCTTCTTTCAAAAGGGACCATGGCTCAGTAAAGGCCACAAAAGTCCCAAATTCAATCCCTGTCATATCCAGTTAAAAGGATCAGGTAATAGGTGATGGAAAGACCACTCTCTTCCAGAGACCCTGGGAACCACTGCCAGTCAATACATGGCTAGTTGGAGGTATATCTTGACCCAGTATAAGGCAGTTTCTGTGTTCTGAAAAACACCACGTCAACAGCCCAAACAGTTTTACTCAAAACACCCATAGAAGTTTTATGTAATGCAAAATCTTCCTTCTGGTATTTTGAGAACTAAGTGGCTTAATAAAAAGATATTGTTGCTCACTATTTGTTTTTCCCCAATGGGACCACTTTAACTCTTCATGAAACATTAACATAGCCCAGGTTCCCCTAAGCTACTTGTAGAAAATAGTCTTTTGATATAACATTTGGCTTGCTTGGACGGGCACTCACAGCTTTTAATCTGCTTGGGGTTTTTTTTTTTTTACCTTCAAAACAACCAAGTGCCTACTGAACTTTATGCTTCCCACTTGAATCCTTTCTTGGGTGCAAATAGCTATCCCATCTTCGCTTTGTACCCTGTGGTTATGTCATATAATGTGTGAAAAGATTCTCCATGGGAGTTGCTGTGCTCCTGCAACCACTCCTCTGGTTCCATCACCTTCTGCTGATTTCGCTGTCAAGAGCTTTCCTGCTGAAGAGAAGAATGGCTTGCAGTGTGCAGGGTTTTAGCATTTCCTTTTACAACTGCAGACTTGAATTCGCTTTGTGATTTGTTTTAGCCAGCTGTTGCATCGCCACCCTATTATGCAGTGGCCCAAAATAAATAAAGCAACTATGTTGGAAGCTGTAGGAAAGCAGCTGAGCTTACTTTGATGCATACCTGATAGCATTTAGCAGCACTGAGGAGCAAATATCACCAAAAGAAAAAAGTCTACAAATGGTATATAGCTACAGGAACGATAGTGGGCCAGAATCAAATCAAATTGCTCGGCTGTTATGAGTCAGAGATGAGTGCATCATGCAACATATTTTGTCTGCTGAAGCCATTATGTCATTCAAGAGGAGTTTCCACCAAAAGTTAAATTCAAAGAAAACTTGTTACTTAATCTTCAGGTAAAACACCTGTGAAACTTCAAAGAAGACAATAGAGTTTTCATCAGATAAGAAAAAAAAATCTCTGGGTATTTTACACTTTTTTTTTTCATTGCTTCCCCAGACTTCTCAATTGCAACTTGGCCCACATTGACTTCAATGTCACACAACCTATTCCTGATTGTGCAGTGATCTGGTAAATTTGGGATGAGTTGTGAGTTGGGTACCAGCTGTGGTAACACTGGAAACATCCCTACATCCATTGCAATCACATGGTGATTGTAGTTATTACATGATCAACTAGGTGAAAAAATGTAGTTTCTCTTATTAGATCTGTTGTTCTAGGAAACATTACGAATTTTTACTACATTGCAATGACGCACACAACTGATGACACATACAACAGTGCACTACGATGTAGCCTTTGGGTATAACAAAACAAAACTCACTGAGACTGCAATCCTATACAAACGTGCCACAGAGTGTCTCATCAAAATCAGAGGGTATAACTTCTAAGTAAACATGCATAAGACTGCACTACACGTTCCACTGAAATAAAGAACCATTGAAACAATATAACTCAACCCTACATGTATCATTTTTGTATCTCATTTAACCTGTGGTACTGTGTTGCTAGGATCCATAATAGATTCGGGATGAGCCAAAGTCATAAATGGATCAGTTTAGTAAGTTATTGATAGTAAATAGATGCAGAAATCTAGCAAGGCAAAGAACCTCACATGTCCCTTACGCTGACCAGAGCTGGTAACTTCTCCACAGCCATGTGTGTATCTGGGTCCCAATCAAGATACAAGGGATATTTCTCCACAGACTGATAATCAATTCTCCAGCCTCAGCTAGACCTACTGGTCTAGTGCAATGGAGGGGTGAGGATCTCGTGATACTTTATTGCGGGATCTCCCTCTCTGTTTACACACGGTGCGCGATGACCTCAGAGGGAGAGGATGTTGCGGCTGCCATTTTGTTGTTTTTGTTGTTAAAGAAGAAGAGCACATGAACAGTCATCTGCAAAAGGTAGGTTTTTTATTTTAAATTAATTTCCCCAGTCCACCCCACCCCATCCTCCTCGTGAGTAACCATGAGAAAACGGGACAACCTGTGACGTCTGCACACATGTTCCGCGGTCTCAGGATCAGCCCAAGGCTGTGGAAAAAGGAGACTCAAAGGAGAGGGCAAGATCCCGGGGCAAGGAAAGGATCATCCCTCCCTGCTCCCGGGATCCCCTGTGCGTCATGTGGATGCACAGGGACAATCCTGGGGATTGCCCTGGGATTTTGCCCCATCTAGCTATGGCCCAAATTGGTATATGCGCATATTCCCCTTGAAGTGGGACCGACTTGACGTGAGTTAAATGATACTTATATATGCTTACATGCCCTGGTGAATGCATAGAGTGCCACAATCAGAGCAATGAACTACCGTAGAAAGATGCCCCAACATTCCAATCTGGTGAAAGCCCCTCAGCTCTTCAGAGAGACATAACACTGTGCTCTTGCCTGAGGGACCAGAGCAACCTGGCAAGAGTCTGTCTGCCTCACACCTGTTGACACACCTGTTGACATTGTTTGGTGCATTCTCTTCCCCTTCTTATTGTTATTATGATTTTATTAGAATGTAAGCCTAAGCAGCAGGGTTTTGCTATTTTATTGTTTTACTCTGTACAGCACCATGTACATTGATGGTGCTATATATATAAATAAATAAATAAATAAATAAATAAATAAATAAATAAATAATAAAAATATCCTTGCTTGTTACCAACTTAATAATCTAAAATCTGCTTTCCATCTAGGTTAACACAGGGCTCTAAATGCTTAACAAACTGTATAGAATGTGACTGTGGAAACTCACTATACTCTTATGCTCCTTGCCATTTCTTCTGGTTTAACCCACTAGGGGTACCACATGGGATCCCATTTTATCCTCAATAGATACATAAGGATGAAATATAGTTTCTTGCCCAAGACCATCTAGAAGGTTTTATGTCCATCACTTCATTCATAACTTTTAAACTGATGTGGCCTGGCAAGTAATATTTCAGTCTGTGGGTGAGAGCTTGCATGATTGAATGCTCCACTATATGAAAATAAATAAATAAATAAATAAATAAATAAATAAATGCCACAGGGTAGAAAACTGGATTTCAGAAAGGAGGGTACTAAGTTAGGCCATTGCTAGACCAGGGTTTAGCCCTGGGCTCGCCCCTGTGCATCCAGATAATGCACATGGGATCCCGGGATCAGGCAGGGGTAACCCACCCTTGCCCTGGGGTATTTGGCTACAGTTGTAGCCCGGTATTTCCTGCGGTCTCGGGCTCAGCCCGGTCCACCACTTTTCCCGGCTACTGCAATCACTCACAAGTAGCTGGGAAAAGTGGCGGACGGGGCGCAGCACTCCACAGGAGCGCTGCAGCCATCAGGGCAGGGCAGGGAGATCGGAGTCAGGGGGGCAGGGAGATCGGAGTCAGGGGGGCAGGGAGATTAGAGCCAGGGGGGCAGGGAGATTGGAGCCAGGGGGGGCAGGGAGATCAGAGCCAGGGGGGCAGGGAGATCGGAGCCGGGGGGGCAGGGAGATTGGAGCTGGGGGGGCAGGGAGATCAGAGCTGGGGGGGAGGTTGGGGTGGGGAGGAGGGAGAACGGTGTTTTTTTTTGTTTTTTGTTTTAAAGAAAGACTTACCCTTGCCGCTGGTACGCTCCTGCCCACCCGGCCCTTTAACACTACAAACAAAGTGGCGGACGCAACGGGGCTTTCCTGCAGCCTGTCACGTCTGATGTGTGGATTGGAGGAAGGGCTGCCCCCTCCTCACCACCAGATTATCAGGTAAGGTCTAGCAACAGCCTTAGTCTTCTTTCTGACACCCTAGCTTTCCAAAGTCAGGGATATATTTTTCAGTGAAGGATCATTTGGTCATATGGCACAGCTGAAACACATATTTGCCACCTCAATGAGAAGTAGGCCTGACTTCCATGACATTGTACCTTTCCTGTTTATGATTGGGTGGGAAAGGGTGTATTTCCCTTTATTTCTCCTTATGACATTCAAGAAAATAGGCAAGCATCTCTCTTAATGTATACAGTTGTAATCTAAATGTAAAGAAATTATTGCCTTGAGACTGGAAATGTCATGTCTGTTCCTTGACTTCCCAAACATAATTAAAACTTAAGGTTGATAAACATGTTGAAAAGTATTTCTTAATATTTGTTTACTGTAATTGTAATGTGGTCTACTTGAACTCTCACTACACCTGTTAAAACTGTTTCATTTGTTCAGTGGAATAAATTAATGTGGTCCATTACACTTTAATAATACAATCAGTAAATACAGCTATGTGATATTGATGAAAAGAAAATGGTTTGTTTTGACCTAATTAGTGCTCAGCTTAAAACGTGTGTGTGTTTGTGTGTGTGTGTGTGTGTGCGTTAGCAACAATTTTAGTTTCCCCCCCCCAACTAGCAGCTTATTTCAAAGTAAAGTGTGAAAATTACAGTGTAACACCTTAAGTTCAGTGAGAGAGCCCTTGCAGGAATGTGATCTCTGTGTGCACATCGGAGACCCCAACCCTGCAAAGGATTGGTTCTTTACCCTTGACTGGGAATCTTGCATTTGATACAAATCTTTACTCAGATGTACATCCCCTTGAGTTCAATCAGTTCCTAATATTATAAATTAAGAGTGAGTCCCATCACTCTACATACACACAGAGTGACCATGTGCAAATTTTCTTTATTACATTAAAAAAAAAAAAATCCCAGAGGAATGTACATTGAGGTGAAATGGGTTCTTTGATAACAGCAACACATGATGCATTTGTTGTTTATTCGTTCAGTCATTTCCGACTCTTCGTGACATCATGGACCAGCACACGCCAGAGCTTTCTGTCAGCTGTCGCCACCCCTAGCTCCCCCAAGGTCAAGTCTGTCACCTGCAGGATATCATCCATCCATCTTGCCCTTGGTCAGCCCCTCTTCCTTTTGCCTTCCACTTTCCCTAGCATCAGCCTCTTCTCCAGGGTATCCTGTCTTCTCATTATGTGGCCAAAGTACTTCAGTTTTGCCTATAATACCATTCCCTCAAGTGAGCAGTCTGGCTTTATTTCCTGGAGTATGGACTGGTTTGATCTTCTTGCAGTCCAAGGCACTCTCAGAATTTTCCTCCAACACCACAGTTCAAAAGCGTCTATCTTCCTTCGCTCAGCTTTCCTTATGGTCCAGCTCTCGCAGCCATAGGTTACTACGGGGAATACCATTGCTTTAACTATGCGGACCTTTGTTGTCAGTGTGGTGTCTCTGCTCTTAACTATTTTATCAAGATTTGTCATTGCTCTCCTCCCAAGAAGTAAACGTCTTCTGATTTCCTGGCTGCAGTCAGCATCTGCAGTAATCTTTGCGCCCAGAAATACAAAGTCTGTCACTGCCTCCATGTTTTCTCCCTCTATTTGCCAGTTATCAATCAAGCTAGTTGCCATAATCTTGGTTTTTTTTGAGGTTTAACTGCAACCCGGCTTTTGCACTTTCTTCTTTCACCTTTGTCATAAGGCTCCTCAGCTCCTCCTCGCTTTCAGCCATCAAAGTGGTGTCATCTGCATATCTGAGGTTGTTAATGTTTCTTCCTGCAATTTTAACTCCAGCCTTGGATTCGTCAAGCCCAGCACGTCGCATGATGTGTTCTGCATACAAGTTGAATAGATAAGGTGAGAGTATACAACCCTGCCGTACTCCTTTCCCAATCTTAAACCAGTCCGTTGTTCCGTGGTCTGTTCTTACTGTTGCTACTTGTTCGTTATACAGATTCCTCAAGAGGCAGACAAGATGACTTGGTATCCCCATACCACCAAGAACTTGCCACAGTTTGTTATGATCCACACAGTCAAAAGCTTTAGAATAGTCAATAAAACAGAAATAGATGTTTTTCTGGAACTCCCTGGCTTTCTCCATTATCCAGCGGATATTGGCAATTTGGTCTCTAGTTCCTCTGCCTTTTCTAAACCCAGCTTGTACATCTGGCAATTCTCGCTCCATGAATTGCTGGAGTCTACCTTGCAGGATCTTGAGCATTACCTTGGTGGCATGTGAAATAAGTGCCACTGTCCGATAGTTTGAACATTCTTTAGTGTTTCCCTTTTTTGGTATCAGGATATAAGTTGATTTTTTCCAGTCTGATGGCCATTCTTGTGTTTTCCAAATTTGCTGGCATATGGCATGCATCACCTTGACAGCATCATCTTGCAATATTTTAAACAGTTCAGCTGGGATACCATCGTCTCCTGCTGCCTTGTTATTGGCAATGCTTCTTAAGGCCCATTCAACCTCACTCTTCAGGATGTCTGGCTCTAACTCACTGACCACAACGTCTGAGCTATCCCCGATATTATTATCCTTCCTATACAGATCTTCCGTATATTCTTGCCACCTTTTCTTGATCTCTTCTGTTTCTGTTAGGTCCTTGCCATCTTTGTTTTTGATCATACCCATTTTTGCCTGGAATTTACCTCCGATGTTTCTAATTTTCTGGAAGAGGTCTCTTGTCCTTCCTATTCTATTGTCTTCTTCCACTTCCGCACATTGCTTGTTTAAAAATAAATCCTTATCTCTTCTGGCTAACCTCTGGAATTTTGCATTTAATTGCGCATATCTCCCCCTATCCCTGTTGCTTTTTGCTTTCCTTCTTTCTTGGGCTACTTCCAGTGTCTCAGCAGACAGCCATCTTGCCTTCTTGGTTTTCTTTTTCTTTGGGATGTTTTTTGTTGCCACCTCTTGGACAATGTTGCGAACTTCTGTCCATAGTTCTTCCGGGACCCTATCTACTAAATCTAGTCCCTTAAATCTGTTCTTCACTTCCACTGCATATTCATTAGGAATATTAGTGAGCTCATATCTAACTGATCTGTGGGCCTTCCCTATTCTCTTTAGTTTGATTCTAAATTGTGCAATAAGAAGTTCGTGATCTGAACTACAGTCAGCTCCAGGTCTTGTTTTTACTGTCTGTATAGATGTCCGCCACCTTTGGCTGCAAAGGATGTAGTCAATCTGATTTCGGTGTCGGCCATCTGGTGAAGTCCATGTATAAAGCCGTCTTTTTGGTTGTTGGAAGAGAGTGTTTGTTATGCACAGTGAGTTGTCCTGGCAGAATTCTATCAGCCTATGTCCCGCTTCATTTTGTTCTCCTAGACCATGCTTACCTGTAATTCCAGATGTCATTTGACTGCCCACCTTAGCGTTCCAGTCTCCTGTAACGAAAATAACATCTCTTTTTGGTGTATTATCCAGTAGGTGCTGCAGATCCTCATAGAACTGATCTGCTTCTTCAGCATCTGTGGTTGGGGCATATATTTGGATCACTGTGATGTTAAATGGCTTACCCTGAATTCGAATTGAGATCATTCTATCATTCTTTGAATTGTATCCAAGCACTGCTTTAGCCACTTTATTATTAATTATGAAGGCTACTCCATTTCTTCTGTGATCCTCTTGTCCACAGTAGTAGATCTGGTGCTGATCTGATGTGAAGTGGCCCATTCCAGTCCATTTCAGTTCACTGACACCCAATATATCTATATTTAATCTTGACATATCGCCAATAACCACGTCCAATTTGCCCTGGCTCATAGATCTTACATTCCAGGTTCCTATGGTGTGTTGACCTTTAGAACATCGGATTCGTCGTTCACCACCAGCACCATCGGCTGCTAGCCGTCCTTTCGGCTTTGAGCTAGCTGCATAGGTGTTTTTAAAAAAGCGTTCAGACTGAATGTAAAATCTGTTGTTGTTTATTTGTTTTCTCTGGTGATTCTTTATTGGTTTTATTAAAGGAATTTATGTGAGTTGGGTGTTTTGGTTTTGGTTTATTGTTGACCCGGCCAATGAGATGAAAACTTAGAGCAGCCATGCTGGAGCAGACCAAAGGCTATCAGACCAGCATTTTGGACCATAGGAAGCCAACAAGCAAGTCACAAATTATTATTATTATTTATTTATATAGCACCATCAATGTACATGGTGCTATACAGAGTAAAACAGTAAACAGCAAGACTCTTCCGCTCATGTTCCCCAGCAACTGGTTTTGAGAGGCATACAGCATTTTCAATGGTAGCACCAAATTTTATCCTGGGATGTTTTTTCTTTGTTGGTTTTTCTTGCATTTTATGACTTTTTCATCTATCTATATACCATCCAATGGGCTATGATTATTGCATGGTTTACAAAGGGGTATGTGTGTATGTATGTCTGTATTCTTTTCACCATTGGAGCATTTGACACCATTGCAAATTGTGTACGTAGAACTGATGCCAATCCATTTCTCCTACAACTATACTTAGAATTCTCACAGCTCCTTTTCCAGGTATCTTTAAGTTGTTTGGGTGCATGTGGGGAGCCCTTACCGGTGGATACATCATTCCAGTGTTTCATCCACAGGCTTGGATGCAGAAGCTGACTATAAATTACTTTAATGATGTAACAAGCAGCTATGCCTCTTTCTTCTTCTTTTGCTCAAGAGTAAGAGCAAGGGACCTGATATTGATAAATACCATACCCTACTAATAATAATTTCTGCTCAGAAATTCACCAAACCAATGAAGGATTGCCTTGATTGCCTTATCTGAATGAAGTACATCAATAACTGTCACCAAAATTTGAAAGAAATCTATGATGTGCCTGTTTAAAAATTGGAGTCAAAAAGGGTAAATTGGTCAGTTTCAGCACGGGTTAACATGGTGTACCTGTGACCATTTTTTGTGGAATAAGCTTGTTGTTTGACACATTTATAGCCCTCATCAAGTAAATCACAGACGTCACATTTCATTTATTTATTTTTATAAAGTAATAGGTGTTAGGGGTGTGCACGGACCCCCCGATCCGCTTCTCTTCCAGATCCGCAATTTGCAGATCATGCCGCTTCACTCCGCCCTGCTCTGCCTA
The DNA here is from genome assembly GCF_023053635.1 of Elgaria multicarinata webbii. Classification (NCBI taxonomy): domain Eukaryota; kingdom Metazoa; phylum Chordata; class Lepidosauria; order Squamata; family Anguidae; genus Elgaria; species Elgaria multicarinata. Next base: position 25,384,394 of record NC_086178.1, on the reverse strand, counting down.
TAGTCCGCTCCGCTCTGCTGCAGAGCTCCGGATCCGGATCGGAGCGCCGCTTTCCCCCCCATAGGCTTGCATTGAAATACAAAAAAGTATACAACTTTTTTTCTGTTAAAGTTAGAAACCTCATGTTTGGCACCATGACACCTCATGGATGTATACACATGCATGCCAAGACTCAAGCCAATTCCATTATCCCCTGATTTTGGGGGAATTGATGAAAATTGGACACCCCATTTGCAGACATGGGCTGTTCTCCGACATTTTGACAGATAAAAAAAATTGAAGTGGGCACCCCCATAGAATCCATCTAGAGCCACATTCATGGCAAGACTCAAGCCAATCCCATCATCCCCTGATTTTTGGCGGGGCTCTAACCTCTAACGCACCACCCATAACCCAAATTCACACCCCTTTCAATATCTCCGTCAATTTTCACGTTAGAAACCTCCAACTCAACACCATGATAGCTTATCCAGGGATACACATGCATGCTGAGAATCAAGCCAATCCCATCATCCCCTGATTTTTGGGGAATTTATGAAAATCGGACACCCCATTTGCAGACATGGGCTGTTCTCCAACGTTTTGACAGATAAAAAAAATTGAAGTGGGCACCCCCACAGATGACATCTAGAGCCACATTCATGGCAAGACTCAAGCCAATCCCATCATCCCCTGATTTTTGGCGGGGCTCTAACCTTTTAACTCACCCCAAATCAAGTCCCATGCTACAACTACCTCAATTACAACTACATCAATTTGCACGTCAGAAACCTCATGTTTGGTCCCATGACAGCTTATCCATGTGTCCATATGGATGCCAAGTTTCAAGCCAATCCCATCATCCCCTGATTTTTGGGGAATTTATGAAAATCGGACACTCCATTTGCAGACATGGGCTGTTCTCCGACGTTTTGACAGATAAAAAAAAATTGAAGCAGGCACCCCCACAGATGCCATCTAGACCCACATTCATGGCAAGACTCAAGCCAATCCCATCATCCCCTGATTTTTGGCGGGGCTCTAACCTCTAACGCACTACCCATAACCCCAATTCTCACCACTTTCGATATCTCCGTCAATTTTCATGTTAGAAACCTCAAACTCACCACCATGATAGCTTATCCAGGGATACACATGCATGCCAAGACTCAAGCCAATCCCATCATCCCCTGATTTTTGGGGTATTTATGAAAATCGGACACCCCAGTATCTCAGGGATTTAAAGCTGCAGACAGCTCAATGGGGCCATTTCAAAGGAAACCCCAACATGCCATGAATTGGGGAGTAGAGATAAACCTAAATATGAATCTTCTTCCACACTTGAAAAATTGATTTGGAACTTCCAAAAGTCTAAGTGAGCGCAGGAAGGACTTCTCCCCTGAGTCAAAGCAAGACACGCAAAAACCAAACCATCCCTGCGAGGCGGGCAGGGGAGGAGGGAGGGAAGGCAGGCAGGCAGCAGACATTTCTGGGGGCACAAGGAAGTGAGCCAAGGATAGTTTCAAAGCCAGTAATGCATATAAAATGGAATAAATAAATGGAATAAATAAATGGAATAAATAAATGGAATAAATAAATAAATAAATAAAAATAAATAAATAAATGGAATAAATAAATAAATAAATGGAATAAATAAATAAATAAATAAATGGAATAAATAAATAAATAAATAAACAAAGGAGGGGTGGAATTAAAAGCAGCAGTGTTGCTGAATAAACAACAAGAAGATTTTTTTTTTTTTTAAAAAAAAGGCTATATCTGTCTTTTACCAGTAAGAGGGGGATTAAGAAGTAACCTTTCACTTCAACTCATGACAGGCATTAGCTTCAGCACTGGGCACGTCCACATGCCCTAGGGGAGCTCATCCCCTTGCACCACATCTTTTCAGTTGTTCCCCAAGGTTAGGGTGGGTAGCAGTGCTGTATTTCCTATTTGTTATTTATTTGCTTAGTATATGATTTCAGGTTGTGTTTGTGCATTTGGTGGGGCTACTGTTTTAAAAAAACACTGGGAAAAGTCCGTTCAGACTAAGAAAGAGAGGTTCCCATAATCCCAAGTTACCTGTTTTGCCTATCCCCTCCTCCTACTTTGGGATCATGTGATCATGACCAGGAGTTGACTCTGTCCCTCAGCCCTTCGGAAAGGTACATTTTCACGCTGTTTTTAACCGATTTTTTCAAAAAATTCTAGCAAGCGAACCGCAGCATGCAGAGAGCTGAGAGTAGGCTCAAAATGACCCCCAGCCATGACTCTCTAAGCACAAGAAGTTTCAGAAAGATAGCTTAAAAAACAACACAGTTATCCCCTATTCTTTTCCGCAATGCAATCCTATGGGCGATTTTTTTCAAAATGGCGATCGGATCGCGCCGCGAAAAGAGAAGAGCTCTGCGTATGGGCGCTTCTCTTCGCCGTGCTTCTACGGGTCCCCGGTCCACTTCTACTCCGCCTCTGGGCAAGACAGAGCAAGCCAATTCGCTTCTGATTCTCCGATTCTAATCGGAGCGGAGCACATCCCTAATAGGTGTTATTTGTATAAAAGATGGTACAATGTTTATAATGGCAGAACACTTTTGGGGGGGATGGGAGGCTCACTTTAACTAAAAGGATGCTCCTGTGCCCATTTAATTTATTATGTTGATAGTCTATGTATATACATATGCTGCGTTATCTACTGACAGCATTTGGGTGGGCAGATGAAGGAGGAGAGGCACAAGACTATGACTTGCTCCAGGTTACTTCTTTGCCGCCCTGTCTTTCTTCAATGGGGAGAAAATGGTTTTTGCAGGATCAGCTGCAGTGATAAAATTGGACAATCCCTACCCTCTTTCACAGAGAGTCAGGAAGCCCTGATGAATGGGGTGAGTGGTGGTGTAAATGGAAAGGGAGATCCCCCTCAAATGAGGTTCTTCATCTTCAGTGATCAATGCCCTTCCTCTTATAGGAGGTGCCTTTAAGGATGTGCAGCCACCACCCCGATCCGCCTCAGAGACCGGTTCAGAGCCCCCAAAGCAGCACCAGTTCAGCTTGGGGGTGCTTTGGGGGGTGCCCGACCCACTTCGGCACCAAAGCCAAGGCGAAATTTGGGCCCTCTGAGGTGACTTGGACTTTTCTGGGTGCCGGCTGCACAGCCAGCACCCAGAAAAGTCTCCCCTTCCCCACTTACCTGGTGTCTCCGCCACCCGCCGTGGCAGCCGCTGGATGCAAGGATGGCAGCGGCGGATGGCAGAGGCACCAGGTAAGCCCCCTCCTGCCTTCCCCACTTACCTGCTGCCTCCACCAGCTGCTGCCGCTGCCACCATCCTTGTGTCTGGCGGCTTCCACTGCTGCCAACACATAAACCCAGAAGCAGGCTGCACGGCCTACTTCTGGGCTTATGCGTCGGCAGCAGTGGAAATCGCTGGATGCAAGGGCGGCGGCGGCAGGCAGTGGAGGCAGCAGGTAAGCCCCTCCCCCTTCCCCACTTACCTGCTGCCTCTGCTGTCTGCCACCACCACCACTGTCCTTGCTTCCACTACCGCAGACGCATAAGCCTGGAAGTAGGCCGCACGACTTACTTCCCATCTTATGTGTTGGCAGCAGTGGAAGCCGCCAGAACCAAGATGGTGACAGAGGCAGCAGGTAAGGAGACTGGTTGTGGGGGCAGCTCCGAAGTGCCGAGGCAGCCTGAAGCTTTGGATCCAATTGGCTTTAGCTTTGGGCCGCCTTGACCTTTGCCCAATCCGCCTTGTATCAGGTTTGGAAGGGTCCAAATCACCCCAATCTGCTTCAGATTCAGGGTTTGGATCCGATGCGGTGCACAGCCCTAGGTACCTTCCTCTTACACAAGGCAGATCCTGGTTCCACTTTAGTAATAATAATAATATAGCAGCAGCAATGACTTCTCATTCTTTCCCCATGAAATGAAATGTACAAATCTCTCCACTTAAAACATATTTAAAATACATTCCTTAATGGCAACTTGTTGATGATTGGCAGTATTGCTCTTCAAGGCAATATACTTTGACAGCTCTGGTTTGTTCAGAGCTTGGAATATCACAGACTCATCTTTGCAGAGCTCATACCAGAATCTTTCAGAATCTGAAGTTATAAATATTCCAGCTGTATGTATTTACCACCTGGTATTTGTATAGTTGTCATTTGATATTTTTCTTGTAAAGGAAAACTCATATGAACTTCCTACTCATAGCTTCTAATATATATTTTTTTCAACTTCCTTTGCTGTATCAATCTTAGCTGATATACAAGCCACCATACCATCAACCATGTTCTTAACTGAAAATTGCCTTCAAACCACATCCTTTTTGTAGTAATTCAACCCCATCTGTTCTTATGTCCTTGAAGTTTCATCGTTTTCTTGCATCAATAGTTCCCTTATGTTATTTACAACATGTCTTCTTTATATTCTCCATTGAAATATTAATTTCAGAACAAGCTGGACATCACAACACCATAAACAAACACCATATTTCTTTTATGCCACTACCCCTGATCAATTTATGCCCTGTTCTCAAACTTTACATCAGTTTTAGTTCTAAGACTTGATCAGATGGTAGCCCAAGGGGCAGTGCAGGCTAGTGACTCTGATGTCACTGGGGCAGCGAATGCACCCCAAGTTTCAGTAAGAACTCTAATGGTTCTTACTGAAACCTGGAGTGGATTCACCACTGTACTAACATCAGACTTAACAGCCTCTACTGCCAAGGAGCCCTTTCCAAACAAAACAGTATAAAAATAATTGCCTGGATCTTATATTTTAACTTCATGAACAGAGGAAACTTCCATTGGCAGAAGGAAAGTTTCGCTCATGGAAGGAACACTTCCATTCATTAAATGAACAACTTGATAACTAGAATTATTTTTTCATAAGAGCAAACCTTTTCCCAATCATGGAATGAAAACTTACCATCCAATCCAATTTCTTTTGGAATGTGTCCACCCTAAAACTGGAATGTTTACCAGATTACAAATCCAGATCTCCAGATCTATATTGTACGTGAAGTGTACAGTGCTCCATAAAAAAATATCTCATGGAAACGTAAAAAAGAACCCTGCTAGATCAGGTCAAATGTCCGTCTACTCCAGCTAGGACTGTCAGAGAAATCTCCAATGGAATCAAATGAGTTGGGACTTCAATGAATCCAAATGGTGGAAACTGGTTTTTCCCAAGTTCTGCAAATTCCACAGACTTGCAAACTGTTTTTTCAACTTTCCAGAATTTTCCACAAATTTAGTAATAACAAATATGTTTTTTTAAAAAAGTTAAAATGTGCTTTTCCCCCATAAAGGAGGGGGGAGATTTGATCATTTGCATAGGTACAAATTTGCACAAATGTGAATTTGAGAAAATCCAGGAACTGAAAAATCTGATTCCATGAAGCACAGGCAGAATAGATTTAATAAAAACCTTAGATCCCAAAGCACACCATTAATTTCTAAAGACATCACAACTAATCACCATATGAGTTCAATAAGTCAACTTTATGTTGGGTGAAATATTTCCTTTTGTCTGACATGAACTAATGCATAACTCATATATGCGTTTACCATAATCTCTTCCACTAAATAGCTTGTGCTTTCAGTCTGTACAGACGGGGTAATATTTATTTATTTATCTATCGTACGTGCATCCTTTCATCCAAAGAGTTCTACCAGGTTACTTGAGGTTATCACTTTTTATGTCCAATGGAATAATTCTATTCCTACTTTGAGAGATTTGTGGCGTTACAAGCAGCAACCTATATCTGACTAACCAGTTGAACATGCTGACAGATATTCCAAAAATGTTTGAATCTGTGCCAGTTTTGAGATTAATGTGTATTTCAAGCATACAATAACTCATATTTTAAATGTCAGGTCTCATATCACTCACTGGCTTTTGGAGACCTCAGGGTACGGAAACGTATAACATCCTCCAAGTAGTATAATTCATAATGGCCAAACAAGGGTGAAGAGTAGGAAAATATCAACTCCATTAGATAAACTCTGTTCAGTACTAATTCCATACCATCGGAAGGGAAAGGGAGGGGGGAATGAAAGAAAATCTGCTCAATCTAGCAGGGGTGATGACAGGTAAAATCCAAGGGTGTTATGTTTAAAATGCAATCCTAAACACAATTACTAGGAAGTAAGCCCCATTGAACTAAGTGTGACTAACTTCTGAGTAAGCATGTTTAGGGTTGTACTGTGAATTGATTCAACCTGTTTGAATCAATTCACAATACTGTGAATTGATTCAATCTTCAGAGGGGGCCTTGTTGCCTGGGCTACATCCTGCAGCATTCCATCTGGCAGTAGGAACATCACAGGCACCTAACTGGGAGCAGAAGTGCAAGAGACTCCCCCACATCCACCAACCCCAGACCCAATTGGGAACCCATGGCACATTTGTGGTTCCACAGGTCGAGTATACACACAGCCCGGCAGGCACCTGGCAGCCATCCACCCTTGTCCACAGCCTCCACTGTGTGCAACAATGGAGGTTCGTGAAATTACGTAATTTCCCCCACTGTGTAAATGGCCCCATTTACGCAAGAATAAAGGCTCCAATCACACCTTTATTCTGGCATAAATGGGGCCTTTTCTGCCACTATTTACACAGTGGGGGAAATGATGTAGTTGGCGGAACAGCCATTGTTGTATGCAATGGAGGCTCCAGATGAGGGCAAACAGGCTCGCAACATCATCAGATGTTCACCAAACTAGATCAGAAGCTCGTGAGGCACAATGAGTAGGAGCAAACAGTGGCAGGGAGATCACCTGACAAATCGGATATAGGTAAGTTTCCCCATCCCTACTGAATGGCAGCAACCCAGCATTGGGTCTTCTCTGTAGTGAGTGGGACCCTCCCTCTAGAACGACCACCCCTCTGTGGCATGTCCAGCACTGATGACCATGTATCTTTGAAAAATATTAAAAACTTACTTGTTTATCCTGGCTTTTCCTTACCATTTACTTGTCTTTACATTGTTGTGTTTATGCAATGATGTATTGTTTTATTATTTGCTGTAACCATATCAGGATTTTTAAAATGAGAAGTGGTACATAATTTAAAAAAAGAAATGGGGCAGATAACTTTTTTGAAATATTGTGTAACATAGAAATGTTCTCTGATGGAAGGAGTGGTCTCTTCTATTTGTATTATTTTTAAAATACAAATGCTTATAAAAAGGACAGATCGCAGCAAGCACCACCATGAAAGAGACATTCCCCCCTACCCTCACAAAAAAAGATTAATACCTTCATTAATACCATCATTTTCTAAGATGATGCCTGCTATTAAGTGTGTGTCATCTAAAAACAATTTATTTATTTATTTATTGCATTTTTATACCTCCCAATAGCTGAAACAAAGACATATGTTTCTTTACTTCAAATATTTTGCTTTTACCCATATCCAATCAATTGGTTAAAACTAAATGCAATAAATAAATAAAAATAAAAGAATTGTCTCAAAATGCATGAATTGTGTATCTTTTCTCAAAATGCATATATAGAGAGAGGCATATTGTGAGGCATTGAATTTCTGAAACTACATCACACCATTTGGGGAAGTGCAAAATCTGATGGAGAGTAAAAGATCCAAACTCCACCTTCATCTGAGAGATGCAGATCCAGTCCTTTTATGTAGGAATTCTCAAAGATGGAATTCCTTAAGCATCCCTAGTTCATGCTAAGCTTTCTCCTGATAGTGAGGTATCCTGTTCATCTTAGCTTTTGTCCTTGGTCTATGTATGTGTTTGAATGGAGGAATTTGGTTGCATGGTGCTTCCCAGCACTGAGGCCCCTGAATTTCCTCCTGAATTTTTTCAGGAGGAAGATGCCGATATGAAACTTCAGCATCCCCATGTGATGGGGACAAGCCAATCATGAGGAGGATAGCCAGTTGCAGGGCCTCTTCTAGGGCCTCTCTTTTCCTGGCACAGTGACCCTCCCACTCTTTGCCACACTAAGGGATTGGCTTCTTGCCTATTGGCAGGCTGAATAGGATTTGGTCAGGAGGCAACTCCCAAGTAGCGTTGGAGGTTTCTGTTTTGACTTACTCTTTACTGCATCAATGCTCAAGGACATATATTCCTAATCTGGCAGTGTGGCTGCTCCTTTGGTCTCCATTGGCAAGTACACTCTTTCAGCAGAGTTTCTTTACTGTGGTGAACACCCTAAGACAACAGAGTGTGTGGGGATGACTTGGGTCAGCCTATACCTCATTGCTGGCTGTCTCAAAAGGGGTGGAAGGAAGCTATCTTTTGAACCTGGAAGCTTTGCCAGAGCAGTCACTCACCAGCAGCAGTGGTAGGCAAGCAATGATGAAAGGCATGGATCAGGTAGGCATGAGACCCACTGTATAGGGCCATGGAGGGACTGCCCAGTGGGCTACCATTCCTTAGGGAATGTGTGCCCACTCTTGCCTTAGTTTACCCTTGATGCAGATCCCAAGGTTTTGTCATTCAATAACACTGTGACCCTTTAGCCCAACATTCACCATCTCCTTTGGTGAGAGAGGCAAGGAAGTGACTCCAAGATAGAGGTTGGAAGCAGGAAAATGGCACCACCACCACCCGTTGTATCAGGCAATGTTCAGAGCCCAAATTGGAGCAGAGTAGCTGGGGCAAGATAGCTCTATCAGAGCTGTTAACCCACAAAAATCTGGGGAAGCTGGAGAGCCGATACGATGAGAAATGATATGCTGGTTCAGCAGTTGCAGCTGAGTCTGCCTTGTTAGTAGTCAGAGGTGAGTATTTCTCCTCACAATTAGACCTTTTCTCCTGAGTGGACCCTAGCCCCAGAGAAGAGCAAGGTACCCTGAGTGGAAGGGTCTTCTAGCAGCCAGGCAGGTACTCCAACAATGGGTCTGAATACAGGTCCTGCCTGATCCATTGCTGTTGGTGCTTCAATGAGCCATTGGTGAGCCATTGGTGGTAGGAGGAGAGTCTGAAATCATGGCTGGACTCAGGACAGAGTTTACAGGGTTCTTGAGAGCCTCAGACGAGCCATCACTGCCACAGGACCCCTCAGTTGCCCCAGGTATATTGTAGGAGATGCTTATACTGGGGGGGGGGGTCATAGTCATCCTCCTCTTCCTCCTCCTCCTTCTCCAAAGAGGTGATACCTGGCCTGGATTGGGCAGGGAAGTATTTTACATCACTGCAAGGCTGCCTGTTTCAAACACACATTAAGAAGAAAATACACAAGATCCAGTTTGCCACCAACAACGTATTGTGGTCCAGATCCCCCTCGCAAAGTGGAACTTTAATGGAGTAGTTAATGAGTCCTCCATACTTTGGATATCCCAACGTTGAGCCATAGATCACACCCCTAACTCTGTAGATAGCAATTTCCCATTTAATTTATGATGATCTAAACTTTTTTTCCAGTCGGCTGACAAGCAGTAATCTTCAGGATACAATGGACAGCAGCTTGACGTTTTCTTTGCTGGCCTGCTTCATTATGCTGAACATCTACATTAGTCCAATTGACCATTTTCATTAAGTTTACTAATGAGATTTAAAATGTTTGTAGACCCCTGGCCCCTGTTAGCACTCTTTTTCAGTACTAACCCCCTATAGAGTAGACCTTATTTGGTTAGGGAACTCTGAGCAGAAAATCTCATTTGCATGAGCCCTGGGTTTGTTTTGCAGGGGGTGGGAGTGGCGAACAGCCTTTTAAAGTTGTTTGCATTACAAGTGTCTCCCTGCACAAGCAACATACGGTTTAAAAATTAGAATTATTTGTCTAGTCTTTGTCTCAGTCAATTGTCTGATGATCAAGAAATGCTAGAGCAATAACAAATATTTGAAAAATTCATTTAAAGCATTATACATTTATAGGGTGACATTATTTTCTGATTAATGCAGCACTATGGATGGATGACTCAAGGAGAAGCAAAGTCTATTGTACTCATTTGGAGGCTCATTAAGTGATTCCATCTTTCATCGTATCCACCCACAAATGATTCTCATACCACGGAGACAAGATCATTACCATGCAGATGAAAGGATGAGCTTGACTATACAAAAATACAACAAACGTTTTAATTAGGGTAAGTGCTTTTCATATTCCCAGGAGGTTTTAAAAATGCACTCCAGTGAATGTTGAGCACTACTGGGTGAGATCCAAAGTAAATCCTCTCGACCAGACCCATTCCAGTATAAAATGCATGTATTTGATCATGGGTCATTTGGGGGTTTCTTTGGTCCAAGGCCAATGCAGGCGAATGGAGCAGGGAGTGACATTGCACTCACTCTTGGAATAAGATGGAGTAGGGAGATGAGCATGTAGATGCAAGCTGAATCCACACACTGGCTGGTGTGTATGTGGGACATCCATAAACATATGGTCCACCCAGCTTCAGACCCTCTTCAGATCTGCTCAGCACCCATCCTTCCTCTCTGCAGGTTGCACTGTGGATGAGTTGGGTTGCTTCAGGACCAAAAAAGAATCTCCCCCTTCACAAACCTCATTGGCACTGGGATGCAGATGATGATGATGACGACGACTAGCCTGCTGTACACTGTGATGACCCCCACCTTATACTGCTCCTTTATTCTTTCTCTGAATCAAAGGACCCAGCTAAGGCAGTCAAGGGGTTTGGAATGCTGCAACCATCCCTGTGACACACCTCTCTCTTCTTAGGCCCCCACACCTATACAGCTCAGCACCCTAGCCCCAAAATATCTCTTCTGCTGCCGCCATAAACCTGTACTGTTCCCAGGTACTCCAAGGACCACGCCAGTTTAAGTTAGATGTAATTTATTAACAAGAAGTATGTTCATGTACAAAAGCTTAATGGTTTCCTCAGTTCTAAAAGTGTGATAGTTACAAAGGCACAATATGTAATGGTTTCAGTTCAGTATTCCTCTTAAACATTTCTAATATAACATTAAGGTTCTCCTGTCTACTCTGTCTCTTCTAGGCTACACTATTCTCTTTCCCTCCAACTAATTCCTCACAAAATAACAAAGCACACAGACCCTTTCTCGCTCTAGTCTCTCTCAAATCAATTCTCAGCTCTCACTCCATCTCTTCTCTACTCTTAACTCAATCTCTTCTTCTATTTCCCCAGTCAGCAGAAATATAGACAGGTAGACAGGTAGACAGACAGACAGACACACACACACACACACACACACAAACACACACACACACACAGTTCTCTGACTCCTCCCATTCTCTCACAGCCAATCCAGGCATTCCACACCAACATCCAATCATCACTCTCCTTCCATCCAGCACTCCCTCCCCCTCTAGGGTTCTAGACTTACCCATGTCCTGTAAGTACAAATAGTGAGTATATCTTTAAACCTTTTAAATACTTATACTAATAAACATTAATAGCAAACTTCACAACACAATATAATGCAGTAAAACATCACATGCACACTGAGTGAGATGGACATAGGTGGCATGCTGTTCAATAGGCTGGTCACAATGGCAGGGCAGTACAGCAAAGGTGATCAGCAAGTCACTCATTGGTGAGCACCCAGAGGTAACGTGTATGACTGAAATGTGTATGAAAGCAAACATGGATGTGTGTATGTGTGTGGATTTTCTCCAGATCTATCAGGAAAATGGTTTCAAAAATACATGGAGTTCCAATTTACTGAGCAGAAGTCCTTGTTCTATAGAACAAGGACACATGCAGACATCCTGTCTCCCTTTCCATATGGTCACCCTAGTTCTCTATCTCCTTTTGATTCCCCTTCCATTCTCTTCCTCTACTACTATATCTGCTTCCAAACCCTCTGCATTCTATTGGTCAATTTCCAAGATCCTACATTGGGATGGGGAAGGTTTTTGTGGGATGTTCGTTTGTTACAATAAATTTATGTATTGTACAAGAACCAGTTATTTGAGGTTTTTCCTCAAATAAAATATTGGAACAAAGATTCTTGATGATGTTGTTGTTGTTGATGATGATGATGATGGTGCAAATCCATGGCACTGGAATGTTAAAAATAATTAGTTTTACTCTACCCTGTGCCTGTTTGGTGCATTCTCTTCCCCTTCTTATTGTTTTATTATGATTTTATTAGAATATAAGCCTATGCGGCAGGGTCTTGCTATTTTATTGTTTTACTCTGTACAGCACCATGTACACTGATGGTGCTATATAAATAAATAAATAATAATAATAATAATGAGATCTCAAATGACAGTAAATTGGCACAATGTCTTTAAATACAAAATGTCTAATGTTTATTTTAAAACCAAATGGAAACTGGGACTTTGGGACTGTACCTCAATAACACACACACACACACACACACACACACAGAGAGAGAGAGAGAGAGAGAGAGAGAGAGAGAGAGAGAGAGAGAGAGAGAGAGAGCTAACTTTAGGATATTGCAAAGAACTCCAAACCAAATGCTAAGCATACTAAAGAAAAAGAAAAAGAAAACATGGAACACCAATTTATAAGAATAAGGGCACAATCCTATGCATGTTGAGAGATAGAGAAAGTCCTACAACTCCCAGCATGCTGGCTGGGGAATGTTGGAGGTTGTAGAACTTCTCTCTCTCTCTCTCTCTCTCTCTCTCTCTCTCTCTCTCTAAGCATACATAGGATTGTGCCCTAGGTGGCAAATCTATTGGACACATGGGACTATCACAGGTTAATTAGTTCAAGGCCTGTTGCATGAGCCACCTTTCATATGGCTGCAGTATTATCCACGTTCCCCTCTTTAAAACATGCTTGATCTCCTTTTTCCTTCCTATCCAAATGCTGCACAGTAAAATATAGCTTCTAATGTAACCAGATCTTCTTTAGGGACACTGTTTATCTGCTGTGTGTATCGGTAGTATAAAGCCAATGGGGTTTGCTACCCACACAGTACCATAATAGTGGTCTTCAGCATCATTTAAATATTTATGCATTGCTTCTTTGTTGAGCATCATTTATTATTTTTGTAAGAGCAACAATAGATTCCATTTAGGCAGTAGCTGGAACACAGTGTATTCATGAGAAAGGCACAAAAATAATTATTTCATTTCATAGCAGCAGTAGGAGGTAACAGGGATGAAAAACAGGCTGAGATTATAATCAGTGGTATCACCTGCAGTACTGTCAAGTGGACTACTGGAAAGTTTTAAGAGGAACTGGTTGGCAAAGGAGGTTGCATACATGATTTTTTCACTAGATAGCTGCTGAAGGTCTATAACCATTCATACCACCCAAAAAAAATGAAATAATAATTAAAAAAAACATTATGCAGGCTGACATGTCGCCACCCAGTAGTCCCTTTGTAAGGTGGCCAGCTGATCAGAAAAGACTGGTCAAATTTGCTCTAGTGCCGAATGAAATGTTGATTTAAAGAGATTGAGAGGTGAAGCTTTTCACTTGTTTATGCAGGGGTTGGGAACCTGAGACCCATGGGCCAAATCTAGCCTTCCTGTGGTTCCAACTTTAGTCTCCAGAATTCCCAAAGTGGTCATATCCCCTTCCCAGGGTTGGCCCAATACATTTTGCTTCCTGTGGCAAAGGACAAGATGGTACCTTCTCCTATTCCATGTGCAAAGCTGACAGGACTCTTTTGTCAACACCGACAATCGAACAGCATCCCCCACTGCATCTGAAGGCAGCAGGGCCAGATCTACAACTTGTGTCAAATTATTTATGATATCTTCATTTTATTTATTTTTATTTTATTTTATTTATTGCATTTTTATATTGCCCAATAGCCGGAGCTCCCTGGGTGGTTCACAAAAACTAAAACCATTCAAATCATAAAACAAACAGTATAAAAACATGATATAAAATACACATTAAAAACTGGTTAAAAACATACCATACATGACTAAAACATCCTAAAGACATTCTAAAATTTCACTGGTTAGGCCTGCCGGAATAGATCAGTCATTATTGCTTTTTCAAATTCTAAAAGACTGTCAAGTTGACAAATATCCTCCGGCAGGCCATTCCACAGTCTGGGAGCAGCAGAAGAGAAGGTCCTCTCGGTAACCGTTGTTGGTAACATTATATCCCTCTTGTGCATTTATACCTTGAAGGACACACAATGACATTTTGGATAAGGTGGAATAAAAAGCAGGAAATCACACTATGAAAGCAGTATATGGAAGGTGTAATGTGCCCCAACAGTTATCAGTGCACTTCAACACCACTATAAAGCATCACTGAAGAGCAGGATCTACACAATGGTTTTATAATGGCTCATAATGGCATTGACAACTGTTGGGGCACAGGCCACATTCCACATACCGTTTTCAAAGTGTCACATCCTGCTTGGTGTAGATCTGGCCTAGATCTAGCCCAGGTTAGCTTAGGGACCACAAGGCACATCGCTTGGCACTCAGCTCTCTCCTCCAGCACCTCGCTGCCACCCCCCCCAGCATCTGCCACCTGAGGCAACCACCTCATACTGCCTAATGGTAGGGCCAACCTTGCCCCTTTCTCTGGACCCACCCCTTCTACATGACTGCCAATTGTTTGGTGATTTCCCAGATTTTCTGTGTTCCCCACCCCACCCCAACCCAGAAGGTTGAAATGCCTTTCCTAAGGCTTAGTTACTGGCAGTAAGAGCTATAAGCTACACTGCACTGGTGTTTGCGGGTATTTATTTAATTTTTAGTGGGCGAAGCCCCTTTTGCCTTTGGATGCACCCTTTGGCCCCACATATCACAGGAATCCCCCCCCCCCCAATTCTCTGAAATTGAATTCAGCTCTAGGGCTAAAAGAGCTTTCCCACCCCTGTGCTAATGTCTGTAAATTAAGCTGCTGTTAAAGCCAACCTTCAAGGCCAGTTGAAAAGTTGGCCACCTTGTCCCTTTGCCTGCCATGCATAAAGTATCTTGCCGCCAATACCTTCGCCTTCTACATCCATCAAGCCACGTCCCTCCCCTCCACCTTCAAAGGCTCCTCTGAAATCTTTTCTTTCTTCGCATTAAATTTTATTGTATTTCGAAATACGTTTAACAAAATACAGGTCACAAAAAGAAGATGAACGTACATAATAATTAATCATAATCACTAGAAAAACAAAGGAATCCACTAATTATAAATATTAGTCTTTCACTGAAATTGTTATGTAACATTTACACCTAAATGGCCTAAGAAGGAGCTCAATTCCTAATGAAAATTATATATATATATATATATATTTGGAACTTCATCAAAAATTTAAAGTGTTTCAACACAGGAATTGAATGGAAACCACAGTGCCACGATATTGCTGTGTAAGTTTATACATACTCATGGCCTCCCAATTTTTATTAATCCACTGCTCTTTAGTTGGTTGCTTTGAGGATTTCCAGTTACAGGCTATACATAACCTTGCAGCTGTATACAAATGTTTAAGAAGGTCTTTACGCAGGAATCCAGGATCATTGGGCTCAAAAAGATGAAGCAGTGTTGCTTTAGGAGTTTTTAATGGTGTAATGTGAAGAAATTCCTGATAGTAACCAGCGACCACATTCCAAAAATCCTGCACTGTAGATCTGTCTCAGCAAAGGTGGAAGTATGAGCCAATGCGACCACACCCCTTGCAGGAGTAATGTTCCACCTACTCATAAGTGCCACACCATGTGTCTGGCTTGCCTAGCCATGGGGTGGGGGGCATTACAATAGGGAGAGAGAAGGACACTT
Source organism: Elgaria multicarinata webbii (assembly GCF_023053635.1). Classification (NCBI taxonomy): domain Eukaryota; kingdom Metazoa; phylum Chordata; class Lepidosauria; order Squamata; family Anguidae; genus Elgaria; species Elgaria multicarinata. The sequence goes on along the minus strand of NC_086178.1, from coordinate 25,368,799 downwards.
GGCTTGCCTCCATTGGTGGTGGCATGATTGTGCCACTAGCTTGGGGGTGGAGTCTATGAGGCATTATTAGGCCTTGCGACCCACCTTCAGCCTCTTTGGATCATGGCTCCCTACCTCCCCAGATGCAGTGTGGGATTTTGCTGGTCATCCTTTTGGGGGCTGAGTAAGGGTCTTTCTTACTCTTAGTTGAATTGGCCTGACTAGGAGTCTTTTTGCCTACTTCACCCTGTAAGTGGGGTGGAAGTATCTTAGACTAACCACAAGGTTGATTTAGATTGTTAGATCAATTGGTCACAATTTTCAGTTAGGCTGGGCGGGGGGCACGATTAGGGAATTCAGGGATGGTGTGCATTCTGTGGCACCATGACGATGACAGGTGATCCTTGAGAGCCTCCTGCTGAAGGTTTCACGGCCCCAGAGGGGAGATAAGGGTAACCCGTGAGGTCAATTCACCCACCCGGTGTTTTATGACCTGGGAGGGGATGACACAGGAAGGCCTCCCCTCCCCAAAAGGGGCAGTCTGGTCGGTGAAGATTGGCTGACGGCAGTCGACAGGAATGGAATGTTTTTGCCCAATAACAACCTAGCTAGTTGCTGCTGAGTTAAGCTGCCCGTCCTTTTAGTCCTTTGCAGATTTAATTTGAATAAATGTGGCCCAATTTTATACCATACTTATGTGTCTCACTCGCAACTTTATATTGTCCTTCCATTATATTAATTTTGTCTGATAAAGATGCAAAGGTCCAAATACACTGCCAATCATCTTCTTCCAAAGACTCAGCTAGGTCAGTCTCCCATGCTCACACATAACCTTTTCTTTTCTTTTAAATGCCAGAATGGCTTCACTCTATATGCACTTTTTTTGGCTATCAAAGTAGTAAATAAATATTTAAATTGTATCCTGTTGGCACTCCAGTTTCCAGACATTTGTTGTTGTTGTTTTTAGAAAAGACCACTTTGATGGATTGTCAGGGCAAATATTTGTTCACCACCCCCCTGCCAAAGCTGGTCTATAGATCTAAGTTTGGTTTACTTTGCCATAATTATTGCTGTTCTCACTCAGCCTGCCATGACAAGGGCAGGATCTAAACTCCTGCTTTGTAACAGTATTGAAATGCACTGACAACCTTTGGGGCCCAGGACACATTCCATATATTGTTTTCAAACTGCTTTCAAAGTGTTATATCCTGCTTCGTGTAGATCTGGTCCTGGTTTGCTAGTGGAAAATTTGCTGTTTCTATAGTAAGATGGTGCTAATTGAAGTTTACTTCATCTGACTCATCTTTGAAGGTGTTTCCGAGATCCTTTATCTAATTAATGTTTTGTGTAAACACAGTTGTTTGCTGCCGTTGACTTCAGATTGGCTCTATCTAATCTTTGATGATATTTGTGGTGAATAAATGTACGAATTGGACATTTACTAAAGCTGACCTCTGTGAATTCCAGCAGTGAAAATTTTCTATAAATATACCTCAGGCTTAGATTGTCACTTTGCTGAAATCAAAACTCTGCTGGATGCTGTCTGTGGAAATTAATCCTTAGCTTTTCTGAAGATGGTCAGCTTATGCTCGGAATCTGTCTTCATTTCCATTACTTTTCCATTACTTCTGCAACTAGGGTGTCCATATTTATAAAATGCTCTGCTTTCAATCTTAAGATACAGGACATGCATGCTCTCTGCCCACCTTGTGAAGGGAGGCCAGCTTTGGTTCTACATCTGTGGAAGAGGAAGTGGTGGAGTGGAGGCTTCAACTGGTCTTGTCCTCCATGGTTCAGCCCTTCATTATGTGAAGTACTGAGATGACTGCAATTAAGTAGGGCTGTGATCTGCTTCTCCTCGGATCAGAGAAGCAGAAGCGGATAGGGGTGATCCACCTCTGCTACAGGCGGAGAAGTGGATCGGGGGGCTGGAGAAGCATAGCGAAGAGAAGCAACCATAAGCGGATTGCTCCTCTGTCCACGGAGCGCTCCACCCTCCATTTTGGATATGTTCGCCCATAGGATTGCATTGTGGAAAAGATTAGTGGATAACTTTTTTGTTTTTCAAGCTATTTGAAATTCGCTGTGCTTAGAGAGTCGTGGGTGGGAGTTATTCTGAGCCTATTTTCAGCACTTTGTGTGCTGTGATTTGCTTGCTATAATTTTTTTTAAAATAGGGTATAAAAAGCAGGAGAGGTACATTTTTGAAGTGCTGAGAGGCAGATTCAACTCCCAATCATGATCACTTGATGAAGCATCCTCCAATCCCAAAGTTGGAGGGGGGGATAAGCAAAATGGGATACTTAGTAACTTGGGATACTGGGAAACTTTTCTTTCTTAGTCTCTGAATGGACTTTCCCCAGTGTTTTTTTAAACAGTAGCCCCACCAAATACACAAACACAACCTGAAATCATATACTAAGCAAATAAATAACAGATAGGAAACACAGCACCCTAACCTTTGTGAACAACTGAATAGATGTGGTGCAAGGGGATGAGGTCTCCTAGGGCATGTGGACGTGCCCAGTAAACACACTCCTGTCCTTGGAAGGTCATCAGAACCCTCCGAAGATCAACCAGTGGAGAAGCTATGCCTGTCATGAGTTGAAGTGTCAGGTAGCTTCTTAAAGACAGATACTTAGGGCCAGTCAAATTAGCACAGTTCCCCCTTCCCCTGGGCACGTACACTTTCCTCTTACTGGTAAAAGACAGACATAGCCATTTTTTAAAAAAATATTCTTGTTGTTTATTCAGCAACACTGCTGCTTTTAATTCCACCTCTCCTTTGTTTGTTTATTTATTACATTTTATACACCCCATAGCCCAAGCTGTCCTGGCTTTTCCTCTTCAGTGAACTCAGGCAGGCTTTCATTGTGGTTCAACTCCTTATTATTGTTGTTGTTGTTGTTGTTGTTGTTGTTGTTGCTATTATTGCTATTAATATTAATTAGTACTGCTATTATTGTTATTTTGTTGTTGTTTAATAATGGCTGTGATCACAATGCAGTCAATCAACTCTGAAGCAAGGATCACAAATGTCTGCTCCATGCCTGCCTTCCACCTCCGCCTGGGTGCTGTTGTTTTGGGGTATCTGCTGGGACTGACTTCCCCATAGATCTATGGTATATCTATGCCTGCCTCTCTGCCTGCCTGGTGCCTGGGAGCTATACTACATGATGGGCTTTGTGTTTCAACCCCACAAGCCTCTGGCATGCTTGCTCCCAGTGCTGCCTGTCCTCCTCTGTGCCCGCCTTGCAGGGATGGTTTGTGTGTGTCTTGCTTTGACTCAGGGGATAAGTCCTTCCTGCTCTCACTTAGACTTTTTGAAGTTCCAAATATTTTTTTCAAGTGTGGAAGAAGATTCATATTTAGGTTTATCTACTTCCCAATTCTTGGCATGTTGGGATTTCCTTTGAAATGGCCTTAAAGAAAGAAAGCTCATTAAGCTGTCTGCAGCTTTAAAAATCCCTGAGATACTGGGGTGTCGGATTTTCAAAAATCCCCCCCAAACCCGGGGATTCTTGGATTTGCTTGAGGCTTGGCATGCATTTGTGTACATGACTGCTGATCCATGTAATTTTCTAATGTGAAAATTGATGGAGTTCTAGCATGGGACTTGAATTGGGGCGAGTTAAAAGGGAAAAAAAAAACCAAAATCAGGGGATGATGGGATTTGCTTGAAACTTGCCATGAATGTGGATCTAGATGGCATCTGTGAGGGTGCCCACTTCCAATTTTTTATCTGTAAAAATGTCAGAGTAAATCCCATTTCTGAAAATGGGGTGTCAGATTTTTAAAAATCCCCCCAAAATCAGGGATGCTTGGATTTGCTTGAGGACTAGCATGCATGTGTATACATGGATAAGCTATCATGTATCTATCATGTAGCTATCATAAGCTAACATTAACAGAAAAAAAGTTGTAGGCGTTTTTGGATTTCAATGCAAGTCTTGGGGGGGGGGGGAAGCAGAGCTCCGATTCGGATCTGGAGCTCTGCAGAGAAGCAGAGCGAACCATAGATGGATTGGAGTGGACCCGATCCGGAAGTTGCAAATCTGGAAGAGAAGCAGATTGGGGGGGTCCGTGTACAGCCCTACAATTAAGCATGTTCTGTGTTTCTGTAAGTTATAATAAATAACTGCTTAGTTTGAAGAAGTGTGTGTGTTGCTGTTTCCCATATACAAAAGGGCCCTTTCTACACCTAAGGGCCTTCAGGGAGGGAGGGAGGATAATCCTGGACTTACCTGCTTCCGGGATCATCCCTGGGCATCTAAATGGAAATGCAACATCCTGGAAGGGAAGAGGGATGTTGCGCCTGCCAGTTTTTTTAAAAAAGGATCCGGAGTGCAATTGCACTGCAGTACAAAGTAAGTAAAGTAATAAAAAAGTCCCCCCCAGCTTCCCCCCCCCCAATGTCCCTAGATGCCCCCTGGCCCACCTGCTTCCCTCAGCTGGAGGAGGGAAGGAGCTGGGACGGGTGTCCAAACAACCAGTGGCCCTCGGGATTGTCCCAGGACTGTGGGTAAAACCAGGATAAGGTCCCAGAAATCCTGGGAAAAGGGAGGGATCATCCCTGCCTGCTCCCAGGATCCCCTGTGCATCATTTGGACACACAGGTATGATCCCGGGGAAAACGAAAAGTATAGAAAGGACCAATGTCTCTCCTGGGTCAGGAAATGTGGATTTCTGTGCTTTGCAGATTGTGAGGTATCTTTCATGCCACCTTTTGCTCACTGACAGAAACAGATTTCTTTTAGAGATGTCTAAGCTCACATTAGCGCAAGTAGAAATTTGTTCAAATCCCTCCTTGCATGGTCTACTCTGGAACCCCCAGGTCACATTCAAAGAAATCTGAACTCAATTAAATCCATGGTGGATTTCACCTGGGTTTACAGTCTGCCTGGAGAAGGCCACGTGTGGGCCATGCATTGCCCACCACTGCTTTAGTCACTTCTTGTAGCCTTAGTAAATAGCTTACCCAGACAATCAGCTTTCAAAATTGTATGGCTGTTTAATCAAAAGGATTAAAAGAGTAGTTGTTTTTTGAAACCCTTGTAATTCAAATGATTATGAAAAAACAATCAGTAGGCACTGAGGGTGCTTTGAAAATTAGACACATCACCTATAGCCCTCACATTTTGTAAAATGGGCATTGTGAAGCCTTGTAAAACGCAACCATCATCATATAAACCATTTTGTAGTTTTATCTATACCTGGTGCTATTAAAGTGTCTGCCTGAGCATAGCTGACACCTCGTGAGATATAGCCTCCGTTTCCATCTGTGTTTTACTTCAGCATTTTCGAGCAATTTGTTGTTTAACTGGCTGCAGTGACTATCTCTTGTTCTGTTGTTGGTATAATTCCGCACAATTGACCGATGTTGTTAGAAGCTCATGTTTTTACATTTTTCTTCAAAATTTTACAAGATTACATTTCAACAAGCCTGCCTTGAAAATTACCTCCTTTACTAAACCCATTTCCTCAGGAACCAGCAATCTTTGTTGCTTCTTGTCACCTGTAGCTACTTCCTGGACCTGCTCCCATTTAAATGAATGAGAAAAGTCATCATAAAAGATTTATTTCTGCTGCCCCATTTTTTTCTTATTTATTCCTCACTTTCTGCCCACTAACCACAAGCTTCCGCACATTTCAGAAAACAGCAAGTCTTTCCCCGAAAACAAATAGTGCCATTTACTTCTGTCCTCCAAAAAAACCTAATCGTTTACTGGGTGAAATGTCCAGATCAATGAGGGGAACATGGTGCTGTGTATTCCTAACTGAAGAAATACATCTTTAGTGAGCAAGTGGTGCCTGCAACAAAATGTTACAGCATGGAGTTTAGGGACGGTGGAGGAATCTAGTTGTAGGATGGTGAGGACGTTTCGTCAACTCGCTGTCCCCAGATATGAGCTCATCTTCTGTCAGCTGGCTTGACTTAAACCGCAGCAAATCAGGCCACCTGGTGGATTATCTGTTTTTTTTTAATGTGTAAAGTTAGACACGATTTGAGCAAGTTGCAGCTGTGATTTGAGCAAATTTCACTGGGATTTGTATAATTTGTGCAAATTGTGGCTATCTGTGCAATTTGCATAAATTCCACAAGTTTATTTATTTATTTATTACACTTATATACCACCCCCATAGCCAGGGCTCTCTGGGCGGTTTACAGAAATTCTAAAATTGAGATAAAAACAAGTATACAAAATTTTAAATTTTAAAACACAGAACATGCACAAATAAAGCATTAAAAAAACCATTAAAAAAACTAAACATGTGGGTGATTAAGATGTGCCGCCATATACTTTATTTTTAAAAGTTATTTAAAACATTTGTATCCCGCCCTAGGATTTCAGGGGAGCGTACAGATAAAATTATACAATATAAAACAATAAATATACACAGCTAAAAACAAATTAAACCATTAATCAAGTTAACCAGTATATAATTTAAAAGCAGTAAAAACAATTAAAACTATGGCCAGATCAACACCAAGCTGGATATTGCACTATGGAAGTGGTATGAAAGCAGTATATTGTTTTCCTGCTTTTAAATTAAATATTGTTTTAAATTAGTTCATGGTTTAATTTGTTTTTAGCTGTGCATATTTACTGTTTTATACTGTATGCTTTTATCTGTACACCACTCTGAGATCTTAATGATATAGGGCGGGATATAAGTGTTTTAAATAAATAAATAAATATAAAAGGCAGGAGGCACACTGCAGCTTTATAGTGGCATTGAAGTGCACTGATAACTGTTGGGGCACATTACTCATTCTATATACCGCTTTCATAGTGTTATTTCCTGCTTTCATAGTGTTATTTCCACATTATCTAAAATACCATAAAAAATGTCATTGGTCAGATCCACACCTTGTGTCAAATCATTACAAATATGGAATAAAAATCAGGAAATAACACTATGAAAGCAGTACATGGAATCTGGATTGTGCCCCAACTTCAATATGGCTATAAAGCAGTAGTGCAGATCTTGCCATAGTGTGTCCTACGAGGTATAAATGGACAAAAAAGATATTGCGTTATCAGAATGGGATCAGAATGATTCACAAGGTGTAGATCAGGCCTCAGTAGGCACCCTAATAACATGCCTCAGAAACTTTTGGAACACCCTGAGTTTCTGTGGCAGATATTGGGAAAACCCTGGGCAGAAAAAGGGATACAGAAAGTGTTATTTTCCTGAAAGCTGGAAGTTTTGCCATCACTGCCTGAAGACCTTCTCACTTCTGAAATGCTGCCAATATGACATAAAAAATATCCTGTATCTCCTCTCTAGTTCAGACCCAGCTAAAAGGGAACTGAAATTAGGAACCAGGACAGAACTGAATGCCAGCAAAGTGGGATCATTTCATGGATCCAGTTGTGGGCATAGAACAAGACCATTCAAAATAACTTTAGAAACGTGTACACACACACACACACACACACACACACACACACACACACACACACACACACAAATACTGCCTTACACTTGCTCAAAACTTTGATTTCCTTTGGGAAGAAATGCTGCAAGGCAGTTTTGGATATGTTTCTCTCAACCAACAATTCCTCGTTCTGCCTGTAAACAATACAGCAGGAAGAGGAGGCTGTTTGTTAAGACCCTAAGGTGGAATGTGTCCCAATTTTTGGTCACAAGCATCCCATGTGCCTCAGTTTTTCATTTTATTATAGGTTATTCTGCTCTGGTTTTGTCTGTTTGTCTGGCCATGGTTAGTGTTAACTCTCTATTCCTTGCGGTTCAAATCTAGGTGCTACCTTCCCACGCCCTCTCTAGAAGCAACTAAATTGGTCATCCAACATGACATTGCATGTTTCTTTAGATACCTGCAAAATATTAGCCCTATGTAGTTGTTTCTCCCCCACATGATTGTAATTGTGTAGAAAGGGAGAGTGGAGTTGTGCCTGCTACCTCATCCCCACTGGCTTGACCAGCCAAATGTTGAGGGGGATGTCTGTGAAGATGAGCCTGCTGTACATGTATAGGTCCCCTCAACAATGTGAAATCCTGCACAATTAGGGTTCTACATCACAGGAGGAAACTTATGCACATAGAACAAGTCCTCTTCTACAGATGTCCCCCATTCATGGTAGCTGGTGAGTGCGAGAGCTGGAGAGGAATTGTGGCTCCTCTTTCCCCCTCCATTGCCTGAATAGGGATTTTGACTGCCTTGGATCAGGAGACTCAATGGAGTACATTAACTCCATGGCTGTAGCCACCGCAAAGAGCACGAAGAATTAAAATGTGGCACATAAACAAGATGTGGTGATGGAAGCTGGCTTAGGTGGTTTTCAAAATGCCTCAGACAAGTTATGTGGATTTCTGCTCTGAAGCATGGCCACCACCGATGTGGAACTGTTTCTTCACTGGGCAATCCTGCCTATGGGGTTTCTTATTTATAGTAAAAGCTTGTTTCTCGAGGCCTAAGGAACTCTCTGCCACTATAACTCAGAGTTCCACAAGCTGACTCTTTTCTGCTGCCACCAGTTCTGTAAGAATACTTTAAAACCTCCTTGTAGCTAGTATAAGAGGCTTAAGCATGAGATGGGCACCAACTCTAGAGACAAGTTGAACTATTAAACAAGTAATGCATTAAAGGAAGATTTTGTATATAAGGATTACTAACATTTACTTTGGGGGTTTCCCAAGTCTGCTTAGTGACAATTCTTTAGGACTCAAGAGACACTGTTGCTCTTGCAAGCCTCTAAAGACTTCTTTTATCTTCCAGCTCAGCCAAATACTTTTATTATCATGTCCAGCTTCTGAGTACAGACTTCCTCTGATACCAAAACTCATGCCATTGGATTTCTGGCTGCTTGGACAGTTTATCTGGTTGTTGTTGCTTTGTTTTAACTGCCTGCTTTTATAACATTTATTTATTTATTTATTTATTTATTTATTTTATTAATTAATTAATTACACTCTTCCTCTGTCAAGATCACCATCTGCTCCCTGCTCCTGATCATGACCATGTATGGTTATCCTAAAGAGAAAGAATAGCTTGGTATTCAAGTCTTAGTATTCCAGTCTTAGCTATTCAGTTTCTCCTCAGCAAGTCTGCCCTTTCCTACTTCTAGACCATTTTCATGTATTGTGTGTGTATAATAATGCATTAAAATTAAATAATGACGATGATGATGGATCCAGGCTAAGTTAATTGAACCCCCACTGATTTTAATGAGACAAAGTTCAACTGACTGAAGGTGCAGTCTTTATGGGATGCAGCCTCTTGAGATGGAAGTTTCCATGTTTCCAATGCACTGACAGGGCAGGAAGAGGACGAAGGCAATTTTCACCTGTTTCTTTCTCTAGATAGGCTTCTAAGTATCCAGGATATCCAGGATATTCTATGTATCCTGGCCTCTCCCCTCCCCTCCCCTCCCTGCCCACTGGAACAGCCCACTGGCTGTGACAGAAAGGAGGTAGGGGTATGACAGATTACTGGAGTCCCCCTTCTGAGGTTGTAGAAGTGTCTACAATCTTGCAGGGGAGACTGTGAACTATCCTGTGGTCCCTGCAATGTTCTCCTGGGATCACGAGATTGCTCTCTTACGGTGTCATCCTATATATGATTATAATAATATATCACCCTTAGTCTGGATCCAACCCATTAGTAGTAGTAGCAGCAGCAACAGCAGCAACGGTGGCAGCAGTAGCCCAGCAGAGGCACTAGTGTTACTATTATTTCATCATCACGTATTACAAAAATAAAGATATGTCATTAAGACAAGGGGGGAAATGGCACGCCAGTTGGAGAAATAACATACATCGCTATGTCCAGTGGCAAAAAGGAACGGATTTTGTTCCCTAAGGTTTTGTTAATAGCAGAATACCAGCCTGGCCCCATCCATGGGAAGAGAAGCAGCAGCCACTAGGGCAGTGGTTCTCAACCTTCCTAATGCCGCGACCCTTTAATACAGTTCCTCATGTTGTGGTGACCCCCAACCATAAAATTATTTCCGTTCTTCTCTACACGATCCATTGTCATGGGATGGTTTGCTAATGAAAATAATACATAACAATAGCTTTAATAATACAGAAGATGATACATGAGATAGTTCAGTCAATACAGTTTCCGAAGACCATCGGAAATATGTGTTTTCCAATGGTCTTAGGCGACCCCTGTGAAAGGGTCATTCGACCCCCAAAGGGGTCCCGACCCACAGGTTGAGAACCGCTGCACTAGGGGCTTGCGTTTTCTCTCCCTGTCAGAAAAAAAGGCAGGATATGCACTTTCTAAATAAATAAATGATGGGTTATAGGAGAGTATTTTGCAAAATTTGCACACCATTTCAGATGTTCCCTCTCCAGCTTGCCACCTTTTGGATCACTAGAAATAAAATGAAGGAATTAAACATTAGAACAAATCTTTAGAAGCAAAAAAACATGCAGCTTTTAATACGCTGTCATTTACAATCAGTATCATATTTAGGGCACCTCTCTCTCTCTCTCTCTCTCTCTCTCCCTCCCACACTTCCTTTCTTCTTTCCTTTCTTTGTTCTTTCTTTTTGCAACCAGGAAGATTCCTTCTCAACCAGCAGTAGAAAGCAAGTGGTTTCTTAACAAATAGGTCATGCCATCTCAAAAGATAGAAAATGCATCCACTAAAAGTGCTGTTCTGTGAGTTTAGCCATGTGGTATCATTGGACGTTTTAGTGACCCAGACAGAACAGAGGGTAACTGCTTGAAAAGGATTATAAATCAAGCTGACCATGAAGTCTCAAAATCTTTAACCATGCAAGGCAATAGGGCTTTCCTTTTCAAAACAGAAAGAAAATAAAAAAAGGCAGAGTGTGTATTTTAATGGGAACACTATTGCCAATGAAACAAGTGTGAAATATTAAGGCAAGTTATAGCCATGCAGGCAAGATTCTCTCATCTAAAATATGCTGTCCTATTTACACAACCATCCATTGGGATCTTTTTAGGGTTAGTCTGGGATTGTTGTTTTTTCTGTGCAGACTAAGAACTTTATCACACCAGCGTTATACTGTGCAATCACTGTGAATTGTGTGCAAAGGACTCTGAAGTTTTCCATCTTATAATCTGCTTTGAGTGTGAAGTACTCCCATGCATCCTGCTTTAATTGTGCTATAAAGGGAAAAGAATAGAGGTATTTTAGCTACTAGTTTTCATGCAAATTATTTGTTGTTTTCCAAGCGGCCACTGGGGGCGCAGGATTCTGTTTAAAGAAAAATTAAACAAATGCTTACATCTGCGTAAGTTTTAAAGATAAAGACATTAAAACGGGCACAGTAATAGATATTAAGGAGAGCTTTAGGCATACCAAATTTGAATCAGATTGGTTCATCCATTGATTTTTATTATTTTTTACATTTCCCTCCTTAAACCCATTTCCTGGTATGTAAAGGATCTTAAGAGCACTGCCGCCCGGGGTGTGATTTAGCTAATAACAACAACAATGGTGACAGCTTAGCACTGTAGGGGATAATTCGAGGGAAACAGGTACGTGGGATGAAGCTAAGATTATGGATGTGATGAACTGATTGTGCAAAGTAGGGATGGGCAATCTCACCCATGCCAGGCTCTGGGGATGCTCACGCAACTGCTGCTGCCATCTACCCCACACTTCTGGCCACCATGCCTAAAAAAAGAAGACAACGATATTATAGAGCTGGAAAAAGTGCAGAAAAGGTCAACTAAAATGAACTCCTCCTGGCTAGTCATGCTGGGGGATTTCAACATTCATGTGGAGGCTGCCCTGTGGGGAGTGGCTCAGGACTTCATGTCTGCCATGACAACCATGGGTCTGTCCCAAATGGTATCTGGCCCCACCATTTGCTGGGCACACTCTGGACCTTGTTTTCTGTGTTGGACAGGGTGATAGTGATCTGATAGTGGACGAACATTGTTTAGTTCTGTTGTCATGGACAGATCATTACCTGGCAGGGTTTATACTTGCACATTCAGAGGAGGGCAACCAGGATGATCAGGGGTCTAGAAACAAAGCCCGTATGAAGAGAGACTGAAAGAACTGGGCATGTTTAGCCTGGAGAAGAGAAGATTGAGGGGAGACATGATAGCACTCTTCAAATACTTAAAAGGTTGTCACACAGAGGAGGGCCAGGATCTCTTCTCAATCCTCCCAGAGTGCAGGACACAGAATAACAGGCTCAAGTTATAGGAAGTCAGATTCCAGCTGGACATCAGGAAAAACTTCCTGACTGTTAGAGCAGAATGACAATGGAACCAGTTACCTAGGGAGGTCGTGGGCTCTACCACACTAGAGGCCTTCAAGAGGCAGCTGGACAACCATCTGTCAGGGATGCTTTAGGGTGGATTCCTGCACTGAGCAGAGGGTTGGACTCGATGGCCTTATAGGCCCCTTCCAACTCTAGTATTCTATGATTCTACTCAGAACCTCTGCAGGGGTGGAGGACCAATTAAGATGGTCTTTCCCAAGAGGCTGATGGATCTGAATGATTCCCTGATGGCTCTTGAGGATTTTCCTGTTGCCTTGGCAGGCGATTCTGTTGAAGCCCTGGTTGATCTCTGGAATAGAGAAATGACCAGGGCAGTGGAAACAATCGCTCCTGAGTATTCTCTCTTACAAAGTGGAGTCACACCAGCCCCCTGGTTTTCCACAACCCCACAGTCACCTCTGCATATTATGTATATTCTCCATCCCGTCCTCATAGTTTATCTGCTTTGGGAGACTGAGAATTTCACTTGCACTTTCTGCCTCCTTAGGGAGGATGTGGCATTAAGGCTTGTGAGCCTTAACTCCCAATTTTCCTGCTTTTTGGTGCTTGGTTGAAAAGTGTAGAGCTTTAACGTTGTTTTGTAAACTGTAGGTAGATATATATATATATCCTTTCTGTTAGCAAATGTAGTCATACAAATGTATGCCATTAAAACATACATACACAATATTTTATACATCTTTGGTCTTGCTTCAGCCTTCACTGTGTCGCATTCTGTTTTTGTTTTTTGCACTTTACTCATTGACAGTATGCTACCAAAAATACACAAAATGTTACATACCAATGAAAGTTACATAAATTGCTACGGACTTTTTTTTTTGTGAATGTTTCCACAGGGGAAAAATGATCTGATTCCATCAATGAACAGAAAACACAAAGAATGATGCCTGACAATCCAGGAAACAGAGATGGAATGGATGAAATAAAATCTGTACATCCCTAGTAACAGTGTCATGAATGCATCAGTTGATTTGTCATAAAAAATATAATTGTAGAAGCGGCTGACATCGATTTGTTTTTGATTAGCACAGTATATGGACTAAGTTTATAAAAGCATGTTCCATGCTTTATGAGTTTTTTATGGTATGTCTGATTATAATTAGTATGTATATTGCATACAATTTATATTATGGGTTTTTAAAAATTAATATTGTCTTTTGAATTATGGTCTGTTCTCAGTGCAATTTACTATTTCATTATCATTCCATATTATTTTTCACCACCATTTTTCCACTTGCAACTTTTTTGTTCACACACACACAATCATTTTTTAAAAATAAATAAATCAGGATTCAGCCCTCTTTCAATAGAAACATAATACTTGGTCTGTTTTCTGAAAACCTCAAGGTTCTTCCTTTAAAATCCTTTCTGTCTCCTTAGGCAAAACTATCAAATCCATTTAATCTTTCCTAATCATTTATAGAGAATGCAGGCATGGAAAGATGTCAGCATTTCCGATAACAACCTATATTTCCAGAGATTTATATTACCCATGAAACACATACTCCAGCATATTTGGCCTTAAAGTTTTCTACTGAATCCTAGTAAAAAATAAATGTGTTGATTAAGAGAAGAATAGGTGTTGGGTTATAATCCATTTCAGTGAAACAGAATGGTGAGTCCATATATCTGAAGTTCTGCTCCTGTCCCCAGTTACACACAAAACACTTATTTTATTTTTTAAATTCTAGAGCTTTTCATGATTCTGCTTTGGACAGGACTATTTCAACACGAGAGCTAGGAAAGCCATTTTGAGGGTCCACTTTTATGATGTCTATGGGAAATGAAATTGGGAGGTTATTGTCCTACCGTGTCTAGCTGTTTCTCCAGTTATACTCTTGGTGAATACTTGATGCATCATTTGTGCATCAAGATCATGTCTCTTTCATCTGCCTGGCTAGCATTAATGTTATCCTCTGGTTTTGAAAGAGTGAGGAAGTGGGTGTTTTGTATTGTTTTCCTGACATTGTCCCCTGTATCTTTTAAAGATCAATCCTATGCTTGTAAAAAGGTGTGGTATAAATCTACTCATAAATAAATGTTTACTCAAAAGTACACTTCACTGTGTGCAGAGGTAAGCATGTGCATAAGACTGCAGCTTTGGTGTTTTCTAACCTAAGACTTGAATTCCCATTGTAATCCATGGGTAGGGTTGGGTGAGAATTTCATTTTGGGTTTGATCAGAATTTGCTGAAATCTGTGGCCACAGCTAGACCTAAGGTTTATCCTGGGATCATTCAGGGTTCACCCCTGCCTGAGCACTGGATCCCCTGTTTGTCACCTAGATGAACAGGTTTGACCCCTGGACAATCCAGGGATAAACCTTAGGTCTAGCTATGGCCTGTGAAGTTCTCCTAATTCAAGACAAAAATTTGAATTTGAGATTTTTAAACAATTGGAATGTGAGAGAAACTGAACCTCACAAATTCATCCATCCAGGTATGGAGTGCTTTGCTCTTAAAAGTCTGGGTTTGAATCCCTGTGTTTTCAACCATATTACTGCTGGATTAGGATTGATGCCTGTCTTGAGATTGGGTTTGCCAGGTCCAAGTCATCCATCAGGTTCTTTTGGTTACCAAGATGAAAACAAGCCCTACTGCAAAAAGATGACAGTTTATTGAAGGGAAAAGGATGCAGAATATATACATGCAAAGAAAGTTAGCACCTCCTGCCAGCAAGATGCATGTCTATCAGGGGGCCATGATAAACAGAAGCTGACCCTCAGACACAGCAGGTTCTCCAGGATGACATAACTATGAGAGGCTCATCCAGTAAATGAGGCCTGCTCTTATTAGCTAAAGCCTGCTAAAATGTACTCACTGTTAGGCTATATAGGAATCTTAGCAGCATTTTGGAACTCCATATTTGGAAGTCCATATTTTTGGTCATTAACAAACTCACTACAATGCCTCTCTTCTTTTCGGCCAAGCTTCTCATCTTTAACAGCTATACATCAGGAAGGCACATCATGGTCCTCTCCATACTGGGAATAGAATAGTTGCACCTGTTAAATTTGCAGATGGGTGAGAATTTACCAAAGTTCACAAAGTTCTTATGTGGGACAGAAGGAACTTGGGGTGTGTGTGTGGGTGTGGGTGTGGGTGTGTGTGAGAGAGAGAGAGAGAGAGAACGAGAGAGAGAACGAGAGAGAGAGAGAGAGAACGAGGGAGAGAGATGTGGGACAAAGAGAAACTGACAGATTCTCCATTTAAATCCATGGAATCTAAAAATGCCCAACATTTTCTAAGCCCTATGTTAGGACTTCTCTCACACACTCTGATCCTGATTGCTTTTGCAACAAAATTATCCCATCGAGGTCAGTGAGATGACCTTCCAAGATCTCTTCATAAAATGGATAGGATTGCTGCCTAGATCTATGATATTGCTCCCTGCAGTTCGTAAATTAGTTCCTGGGCTAATTTAGATCATAAAACTAGGTAAATATTGACAGTAACACTACTGGATTCATAACTTCTGAGAAAACAAAGATTCACCATGTAAAACCCACTTATGCTTGTGAAGAATACAACCTAATCTTTCTGTGAGTAAATATTTTCCAAATCCTTAAAAGCTTCCTTTTTGAAAAAGATATAGAACAAAATGACTGGCTATGCATTTCAACAGATGTAGCTATAAAAGATAGAAAAAAAGAGAGATTGGAGTTCTAATTTGTTCACCTCTTTGAACTTGCTTCTGTAAAGCTCCTATTCACAGTGGATGTGCTATTATCTCTCTATCTAAGTCCCAGTTCTGTCACTGAAAGCTTCATGAGTCATGTAGGGGCACTGTTTTTTTTTATTAGTTCTAACTCATAAGGGTTCATTTTCCCTTTGAGAAAATACAGTCTTTGTGGATGTGAGCTCTCCATAATATCAAGAAGGATCTCCTTAAAATGAGAAGTTAAGTGTCAGTTGCTTTGATGCTAGGTATTTCAGGTGCATGACATTCAGTTTATTTTCCCTCTTCAGACTCTGAATCCCCTTACTGTGGTTTTATCTACAAGTGAATATCATTCCCCTTATTTTTGCACAATAATAACACTGAAAGCAAAGGATCGGAGGCAGCATGGAGCAGAAACTAAAAGCCATCTGCCTCAACTCTTCAGGAGGTTTATCCCATTCAGTGGATCTAAGGTAGGATGCCTAATGGCTTATTCAAATAATACAGTAAAGCACATCCCAAATATAATGATTCTGTTTGCATTATCCTTCTGTAGATCTCTCTGTGTGTTGCATCTAGAGCAATGTCTACTTTCACAAGAAGAGGAGGAAGAGGAGGAGCAATGGCCATGCTTCCTGTTCACTAAAGCTTCTCTCAAGCCTTGTCCAAAACTGATCTTAGTCAAATGGTTTTAATCTCCTCTGTATGAAAAATGCAGGGTCAGTTTTGATAAGATAGGAAAGCACAGTGAACTTGAAGCCCAGGTCACATGAATCCCTCACTCATTGTTTCATCCAAAATAGTCCTTGAAATCCATGGCATGGGATAAAAACTAGGAGAGTGCCTTCTCCATCACTCTGTCTGCTCTTCCCTGCAGTTAAAGGTATGTAAGTAATATTAGCAAAATCCAAAGTGGTGCAGGAACACCTTCTTTCTTCAAAAGGCAAGGCTTTGACAAGCCATGTTTCTGTAGTGTGGCCCATGTTAAACAAATTCCATGGTTGCCACCTCCATGTGGCCCCATCCTACCTCCTACTTCAATGAAGTCGACCCTCAGATAAGTGGGCATCAGCTTTGCAGCCTGAGAGAAAGCGAAATTGACAGATTTGTCCACCCATAACCAACAGTCTTCCTAACAATTGCGTTAGAAGTAATAGTAATGATGATTAATCATCTAGGAATCCAATATGAATGCATACATAGGAAAAGTTAAGCAGAAACCATTAATGATCCTCCTTTCTTATTTGTCTCTTCGTCATGGCCTTCCAAATATAACATGTGTTCGTTGTATCTTCCCGCCCGCCCGCATTGCCCAAAAGGCATTTCTCTGTGTTCCAAATCTGAGTCACCCACTGACACTGCCATTATTTTCAAACTGTTTCCAACACAAGACCGCTTGCTCCCCATGGTGTGAATTCAGAAGGGGGCCTGGCAAAGGTTTTTCTTTTTCTTTTGTTTTTTTAAGTAATGCCTTCAAGCTAAACTCACTAAAGGGTTCAGAACCTCATTCTGCACGAAGCAGCCAAAGCATAGGACATCGTCCTATCCTGATGGCGCATCATGCTGTTCAGTAACTGCTGGCTAATTTTTGCGAGCTTGGTTCACATCTTTTAGCTTGAATTATCTTTTTAAACTTGAATGGAAGGCAGTAATTGCACAATCAGTCACCTGGCAGGGAGAATCTATTTTTCCACCTTTCTAAGATGGAATATGTCACCAGAGGAAGCTGCCGCTGCTGAGGTATGCTCTGGTTACCTCCCGCTTGTATTACTGCAATGCATTACACCTGGGGCTACCTTTAAAAATGGTCCGAAAACTTCAGTTAGTCTAAAACAGGGCAGCTAGACTGTTAACTAAGAATGGTCTCTATGACCATGTTATGCCAGTCCTTTTCGGGGCCCAATTCAAAGTGCTCGCTTTAACGTTCAAAGCCCTAAATGGCCTGAGGCCAGGGTACCTGAAGGGGCACCGCTTTCATATCTGTCAACCCAGAAATAAGGTCTTCAAGCAAGTCCTTTCTCAAGGTGTCTCCACCAAGTAAGGTAAGCCAGGTGGCAACAAGGAAGAGGGCCCTTTCATGCATGGTGGTTCATCAATGGAATGTTCTGCCCAGAACTTCTTATAGTGCTTCAAGATCTTCAACCTGTTTTACTTTCCTACTGGGTCTACAGTGGTGGTGATAGTGGTGGTGATGATGATAACAATGTCTAAAAAAATGAGACTAAGGGTGACAGAATTAAATCATACAGTTTAAAACAGCTGCAACAATTATCCATTTAAATATAAACACCTCATTTATGTGTGACATTGTTTTTACCTTCTCAGAGGGCCTTCTCTGCTGTGGCACCCCGGCTGTGGAATGAGCTCCTTAAGGAGGTTCGCTTGGCACCTACATTATATGCTTTTAGACGCCAGGTGAAGACCTTTTTATTCTCCCAACATTTTAACAATCTATAAATACATTTTAACATGGTGTTTTAAATTTGTAATTTTGCATTGCTGCTGTTTTTATCTGGTTGAGCTTTTATATTGTATTTTATATTATGGTTTTATACTGTTGTTTTATATTATGAATGGTTTTAATTTTTGTGAACCGCCCAGAGAGCTCCGGCTATTGGGCGGTATAGAAATGTAATAAATAAATAAATAAATAAATACCCTTTGGTGCTGTTTTTATCTTATTTTTATTATGTGCTCTTTTTTTTACCATTGTTTACTGTTTTGTATTTTTAATTTACCTGTACATCACCCAGTCAATCCTGGTGATTTGGTGGCCTGAGAGTGTAAAATAATAATAAATGTGGCTGTGCTGAATATGTCCCACTACTACTACACATACACACAACTTAAAGTAGCATATTCAATGCAGTCAACTGACTGCAAGGGTATTTTGTCAAATATTCATGTTCTTTCATTATTACCTGGTTCCATTATGTTCCTGTCTCTCTTGCCTTTTTGCCTCTTTTTGTCCTCATTGTCCCTGGCCTCATACACCTTCACTGTCATTTAATCAGATCATAGAATAGCAGAGTCGGAAGGGGCCTACAAGGCCATCGATTGGTTATGGAAACCCACACAATTTTGTTCACGGGTACCCATACCATCATGGAGTTTACATTACATTAATTACATTACATTACATTACATTACATTACATTACATTACAATGGTAGACTACATATGAATGAATGAGTCTGTTTCCAGCCCATGTCCATTTCACATGTATTCATTCAAAGGTGGGATGATGGCCAGATCGATATTGGCAGAAAACCAGGAAAATGTCCAACTGTACATGGGCTAGATTCTATTTGAAGGCCTACTCAGTGGCAGTGATTGCAAAGAAGAAGTCACTCCTCTCCACCACATTTGTACAGAGTAATTGAATTGAACTTTTCCAAGTGTCAAAGGTCTTCTATAGTCTGGTCTATGAGAAGAAAACAAAAATCACTTGATAGCCCATGGCGACTAATTTACATGAGACTTTACAGATAAAATCACTCATATTATGCCAACATGATTCCCATCGTTGGTACAGGTCCAGTTGACATAACTATGGCCTCTACTTATCAACTTAGAATGGATTCTTTCCAGTTTTTACAGTCTGAGAAAGTGAACAGAATCCATGGAGAGGTGAGACCTACCACATAAGAATTGTCCGGGGGGCGGGGGCTGGCAAAGTAAGGGTAGTGCTGAATACCTCATTTCAACAGGGTAGGAGTCCATTCCATCTTTCCTAAAAAGGCAGTGATAACATCTTTGTTTCCCTGAATCCCACAATATTGGATCATGTCTAGTCAGTGCCCAATATTCCGTATTTCATCAAGGTGTTGAAGCATGGAGGAGGGCTTTCTCCACTGTGGCACCCCGGTTGTGGAACGAGCTCCCCAGAGAGGTTCGACTGGTGCCTACACTGTACTGCTTTCGTCGCCAGCTGAAGACCTTTTTATTCACTCAGTATTTTAACACTTAATTTTAACTTAAATTTAAATTTTACTGTTTTAACTCTGTATTTTAATCTTATAATCAACTTTGCTGTGTGGTTTTATCCTGGTTGCGCTTTTTATACTGTATTTCGTAATTGTGTTTTTAACTTGTTGGATTTTTTTTGTGGTTTTAATTTTTGTGAACCGCCCAGAGAGCTTCGGCTATTGGGCGGTATAAAAATGTAATAAATAAATAAATAAATAAATAAATGTTGTGGCACCTCAATTCTAGATGCTTCTGGATGAGCATTGTGTAGATCCATTTCAATCTGGCTTCTGGCCTGATTGAAGGACAGCTTGGGTCACTTTAATGGATAATTTATGCCAGGAACTGGACGGGGGCAGGGGCGGGCTGTGCCTGTTGGTTCTGCTAGACTTCTCTGTAGCTTTCAATATTATCAGTCAGAGTATCCTTCTGGACTGCCTAGCTGGGATGGGATTTGTAGGCACTGTTTTACAGAGGTTCCAGTCCTTCTTGAAGGGGTACTTTCAAAAGGTGATGCTGATGGACACCTGTTTGAAACCATGGCCATTGGCCTATGATATCCCTGAGGGTTCCATCTTCTCTTCCTGCAAAACTCTGCTGTAATGCCTTGTTACAACAGCTTCAACTGGCTATAGGCCCAAGTCCAGACATAATTCAAACTGCTGATTATATGTCCTACATGTTTGGGATGAATGACCACACACTCCCATCTGAGCCTAGCTAGGTTTTAAGATCCCCAGCGGAGGCCCTTTTTTCTATCTACCACAGGAGGCACTTTTGGCAGGAATGTAAGAGAGGGCTACGCCCAGCAAGCTTTGGAACTTCCTGCCAAGGCAGACCTGGAGGCTTGCTCCAACTTTGTTCTCCATCCAGCGGCACGCAAATACATTTTTATTCAGAGGTCTTGAGACTTCTGTTTGTTGGAATAGGTTTTAACTGGTAGGTGTTACTTAATCAATTTTTATCAATGTGTTTTTAACTGATTTACAGCTCTAATTTCATCTGCATTTTTTTATTTAAATACCTTCATGGATATTCATATTATGAAATATAAATACTGAAATACATATCCTTGGACTCAAAAAATACAGATTCCTAGCAGATCAGTCCTACCTGTGCCTTGAGGAAATGTGAAGGCAGATGAATAGTCATATCCAAAACTCTGCTGGGCTCATGCCAATAGAGTAGAAGTAAGGGATGAGCAGTGTTTTTGTTTTCTCCCTTTCCCCGCTGTTTATTATTTGTCCATTTCATTTCCGCCAATTCCCTCATATGACTTTCAATGGGAGGGAGCTCAATTACCCCAACTCCAGGGCTAGTGCAGATCTGCTACTGGCATATCTATAGACCAGGAAGACTGTGGACCACTCAAATCAACAGAGGCTCACAGCATGATCGCTGCATACTCCTGGCATGTTTTCTTCCCCCACCCCACCTCCAACGTCAGAGAAGAACCAGTCTCAGAACTTGCCATGTTGGCATGAGCAGGTTCCGAGGTTGGATCTCCAAATTCAAGGGTGACCCACCCTCTCTCTCTCTCTCTCTCTCTCTCTCTCTCTCTCTCTCTCTCTCTCTCTCTCTCCCCCCCTCCCTCACACACACACTCAAAGGGATAGACCTGACATAACCTATGGCTCTAGATGTCCTCCTGGAGATCATAGATGCCAAATGTAAATATATTTTCTCTTAGCATAAGACTTTCTAAATGTATATCTAGGGATGTATAAGAATGTTTTTGCTTGCAAAACATGTGACACCCCACCCACCCCCATTAGAAGCTCTGGACACAAGCACCAGCAGGTATCCACTACAGATATTGCAGGAGTTTGAGTGGGAAGTGTAGTTCATTGGACCCCACTTTCTAAGTTGCCTGTTACTTACCAGACCAAGACCCGAACACCGATGCAGTCAGTGAACACCCAGTGGCACTAGTCCTCCTAATGAGCTGCCATTTCTTGCAGAATTGGCAGCTTGGGTATTTCCCGAAATTAACAGTGGGGAAATGGTAGCCGTAAAAGGACCATTTATTACCATAATGTTGCCTGAATGGCTCCTTTACAGCCACCATATACACAACATTAATTTCCCAAAATACCTGAGCTACCATTTCTATGCAAAATGGCAGCCTGCTAAGAGGGAGGGTGCCTCGTGTCACTTGCTGGATGCTCCTGCTGCTTGCTTGGCACGGCTCATGCAGGTGGGTAGTAGTGGCATCTCGTGAGTGCCTGGCGGGAATGGACGGAGGTGAGCCTGTCCATCGCTAGTGTTTGCCAAAATTATTCACATATCAAACACATGCTCACATTAGCCTTGTTCCTGATTTGGGGCAAATTTTCTTGGTAGACCAATGTACCTCAAATTTGGAAATTTGCACATGTTTTGGGGAGATATACACAAATCTCAACAGATTTGCACAGATCACCCACTTGATTGCAGCTCAATATTAGGGATGTGCTCCGCTTCTAATCGGACCGGCGAATTAGAAGCGGAGCGGGGAGCTTCGCTTGCCCTTAAGGTGGAGGCGAAGAGGATTGGGGGGCCGGCGGAGCGTGGCGAAGAGGATAGAGGTGAAGGCGGATCCTTCGCCACGATCCGGAGCTCCGCTGGAAATGTAAGTGGGGTTTACCGGGCCCTGCTGCTGTCACTGTCGCCCATGCGGCGACGGTGGCAGGGCCCGGTAACTCCCCCACCCTCCTCTCCCTTACCTGCCTCTGTCCGCAGTCCGTTGGCTTCTTCAATTGAGCCCGCAGTTCAACCAGGAAGTCTGGGCCGCCTGCGGCCCAGACTTCCTGGTTGAACTGCGGGCTCAATTGAAGAAGCTAATGGACCGCGGACGGACGCAGGTAAGGCCCCCCTCCCCCTTGGTCCCTTACCGTCGCCGTCGGCTTGTACCTTGGCGTGCATGTGTATCCCTGGATAAGCTATCATGGTGCCGAGTTTGAGGTTTTTAACGTGCAAATTGATGGAGCTATCGAAAGGGGTGTGAATGGGGTGCCCGATTTTCATACATTCCCCCAAAATCAGGGGATGATGGAACTGCCTTGAGTCTTGGCGTGCGTGTGTATACCTCCATGAGGTAACATGGTGCCAAACTTGAGGTTTCTAACTTTCACAGAAAAAAAGTTGTATACTTTTTTAGCTTAATGCAAGCCTATGTGGGGGGGGAAACGGAGCTCCGATTCGGAGCTCCGCAGCGGAGCGGACATAGGCGGAGCGGGGGCGGGGCGGAGCGGCCCGATCCGCAAATTGCGGATCTGGAAGAGAAGCGGAGCGGGGGGTCCGTGCACACCCCTACTCAATATGCACAAATCTCCCACTTGCAAGAAGCAAGCTGAAACTGCAAACACGACTGGGAATGAGGCACAAGACAAGCTATGAGAGTCCTAGTATCTAGAACATTGTTTGTTTGCCCATCCCTATCAATATCCTGAAAAGATAGGATTTTAGGAGCTGCATCACAGAATTGGGAGTTGGACAAAGTCCAAATGATGACAGTGTCCAATCCAGACATTCTTCTGGGCGCAGTGAAACAGATTTGCTTCAAAATGCAGAGCAACTAATTTTTCAAACATCCCTATTGTAGACATTGTGCTTTCTTTAAAGTGGGTACAGAAGACATCCTCATTTCGAAACAGCAATTTATATACTACAGTGTTTTGCTTGATAGGGTACATCACTATTAATTTGCGTAAGCATGCATGGCAGAAACAACAGAAGATTTTTCTTTTCAGGATATGTCATATGGTTCAGTGGCATTCTAAATGCAAATATGGACCCAAATGGAAGGTGCTCACCAGTCCATAAATGGAACAGATGTTTCTGGGGTTCAGACCTTTATTACCATTTTCTCTCAGAACGCTGAGAGGAATATAAACTCCTTGTTACAAAATTCAAGTTGTCATAAAGGCAAAAAGTTTTGAATAGTAACCGTTTGCTGCTTATTCCTGTCTTTTGAAGCATGTGAAAAAGAAACAAGTTTGAATCTTGAAAGCATTTAATTCAGACCTCTACTGATTTAAATGAAGTTGCTTTTGTAGCAGCCAGTATTTTAGCTGTAGCTAATTAGTGCCATGCCTAGAATACGGGGCATGGAAGTAAACAAAAAATATCCAAATACTATATCAGCTATGAAGCACACTGGTTAACTTTTGAAAAGCCTCTATCTCTTGAACTAATCTTCCCCACAGGGTAGTTCTGAGGATAAAAGGGAAAACATTTGTAGATTGCCATGTGTCCATAATGCCTGGCTTCAAAAATCAGAGCTGGAAGAGGCCACATACTACACTCCTGTATTTAGAACGTCATCACATGGGGGGAAATCATGCTTCCTTATCGTCGTTTCTCCACCCCCACTTCTGTTCCTCATTACTTCCTCATTCTTCACGGCTGGGAAAAAAGGAAGTAAACAAAGACCATGTGGCCCATTCGGGGGCTATTTTTATCACTCTTTTATTATGTATTTATTTAGAATATTTATATACCGCTCCCCATTGAAAAATTTCTGAGTGGTGTACAAGATAAAATGAAAATAAAAACAGAATAAAACAGTTAAAACAAAATTTAAAAGAAGCAAAAACAGAGATCCAAGGCTGCATAGTAAGGAAAGGCTTCTTGGAATAAAGACGTTTTCAGGAGGCGCCGAAAACATCTTTATTCCAAGAAGCCTTTCCTTAATAAGGGGGGGGGGTCATCTATTTTTTGGTGGGGTTCTATTTTGTGATGGAAAAACAAGTGGTAGGAACAGGAGGTGGACGGCATCACTTAAAGAAAGCATGCACACCCTTAAGTGCACAGTACTGAGCATGTGATAAAACACTCATCTAAAGAACCTTGCAATTTAGGAAACACAGAGCTACGACATCTACAACAGATGTCAGTCAGGACTTCTTTTTTTAAAAAAACTCCAGTTGGAAAGCCCAACTAACATAAGTAATTGGTTCCATTGTTGAACTGTTCTTACCATTGAGACATATATCCCAATTGTTAAACCAAAACCTTCTCTCCTGTAACTTAATCCCATTAGATCAGGGGTGGGAAACCCGTAGCCCTCCACATGTTTTGGCCTGCAGTTCTCACCATCCTTCACTATTGGCTATGCTGGCCTGTGCTGTTGGGTGAGCCATGAATTGCCGACTTTTGCATGAGATCTCTTCCTGCCCTCTAGGGCAGCAGAGAACTTCTCTTCTATATGGAGGGAAATGTGGGCCTTTTTCAGATCTGTTCACCCCTTGAACTTTAAAAAAAATCCTAAAAATCAAGGCATGAATGGATCTGTTTCAAACTTGGGATGGCTAAGTCTTGACAAAACTACATGTCCTAGCCATAGCAGAATAGAAGAGCACTGTTTGGAGCTCAAGTGCTTTCCCAACTTTTAAAGGTGTTGTTTTTAAAATGGTAATGCTTTCCTTTCAAGGTAAGACTTCCAGCCCCAAACCTCTCCCTACACTACTTCTTCCTACCCAGTTATCAACATTAAAACCCATCATAGCTAATAGGAGCCCAAGCAGTATATATCTATATCATGATTCCCAGTCAGATTGGATTGCCAGAGTAGGGTGGGCAAAGGAGAGAAAAACTCTCCTCAAAACATTCCTCCTTCCCACCCACTTTGCCAGTGCAATGAGGCTCTTCTCCTGCACCCCTTCCCCTCCCTTATGATCAGTTCTGAGGTGCCATAAGTGGCAACATCACAATATGAAGTCAGATAGAGACTCAAGGAATAAAAAATTCTTTAAAAATCAAATACATGGATTTTTTTTAAAAAAAAATACAAGTGGGTATAGGAAGTTTGATCAAGCAGCAGCAATGATCAAACAAAGAATAAAACACACACACATACACAGTGTCCTGCACTGGCTGTAGCATTCTTGGTTACCAGGTCAAGTAATACCCCAGACCAATGTTCCAGCAGACAAGCTTTAAGTTCAGGCAAATGCAGAAGTAATCAAACAGGCAAACACAGTGAGGCAGTCCATTACATACATAATCCTGTAGCAGGATCAAGCAGAGGTCCAAGTTGATAACACAGAGGTTCAGGAACAAAGCAGGGTCAGGACACAAGGCAAGAGAAGCTACTGAGATATTGCTACCAAGAGGCTCTTACTGCTGGGTTTTTTCATTCACAAAGGCTGCTGAACCCCACCCAGTCTCAGCTGCCGTCCATCAGATCTCTCTGGACAGAGCCCTACTCTGGAGGAGTTGCTTTCTCCCAAGGAGACCATTTTTACAACTGAGCACTTCTTCTTACAGGAGGCCTACTGGCTTGTCGCTTGAGGCGATGGCATTCCTGAGGGTCAGGGGGTAGCTCAGCCTCTGCTCCAGAGTCAGAGTCCTCTCCCCCTGTTTTTAATTATTTTAATCTTATGTAAGTACTTTGGCCACATAATGAGAAGACAGGATACCCTGGAGAAGAGGCTGATGCTAGGGAAAGTGGAAGGCAAAAGGAAGAGGGGCCGACCAAGGGCAAGATGGATGGATGATATTCTGGAGGTGACAGACTTGACCTTGGTGAAGCTGGGGGTGGCGACAGCCGACAGAAAGCTCTGGCGTGGGCTGGTCCATGAAGTCACGAAGAGTCGGAAACGACTGAACGAATAAACAACAACAAAGATTATGGGGCAGTATAGAAATGTAAATCATCATCATCATCATCATCATCCCATGAACTTGCAGCAACTCACAATGGTAAAGGATATTACAGACAAGAAAAGGCAGAAAAGTCATTGATAAAATATTAGGTTCCCTGATAATAAACATATTATAAGGCTGCAATTAACTAATGGATCACCATGCTGAATGAATTCCCACAATTTCCCAGTTTCTACTTTATTTCACCACTACCACCACCACCCAGAAAACCCCTGAAAATTGCACTCAAGTGTTGTGGAAGAAGGAAAACTCCTGCTGCATCTACATTCATAGATTCATAGACACACACATACACCACCACAAACACATGTGCATTTTGAAGGTATTGATATCTCAAGGAGTTGTTTGCTCTCAAAGAGGTGCCACTGTGATGTCTGAGATCAAAATAAATGCTTATTTGTAACAAATACATAGGCAGCATTTTTGACAAGATGATATCCACCGTGTAATATAATAATCTTCTTGCCTTGATGTGTTGTCTTCCCAAGTTGTCATTAGCTGAAGAGAGAGTGTCATATATCCTCCCCCCCACACACACACTCAGCATCTTTATTTCCATGACCAGATCTTTTGTCTTGCATCTCTTGTCAAAATGTCAACTGTAGAGGCCATGAATCTTTCCCCCCATGTGTCGGGAAATATTCTGAAAAGATGTTGTTAACTCCAGTATCTTTGTGTTTCTTTAAAGTGGAATCTTTGAAGTGATGTTGTTATATTCTAAAGTTGACTCTGGGGTAGATGATGCCTGTTTCTGTTATCACTGAATTCTTCTTCTTTTAAACTAAACTAGTAAGAAAAGAAATGGTATGGTTTGGGCCTAATAACAAAACTCGACTATTCTAGTTCCTTGCCATTTGGTATTTTAGTTCACAATGGAGTCTCAAAGGAAAAAGAATGGATATATCTTAGGCAGGGATACCTTTAATTTTGCTGGAGAGGCACGTGTACTCACATCTATTAAAATCTAACCAGTAACGGTTCAAGTGTGACTTGGTTCTGCAGATTTTGACATTGTAATATATTTATTTTGCATGAATAGGAAAGAGCAAAACAAACCCACTCAGCCATAGAGGATGAGCCTGCCAGTTCAGGGAATAAAGGAATCTGCTTTTTAAAATGATTTTCTATTACTATTTAACACATTTTCTTTTATCACTGCAGAGGGATTCCTACAAATTACATGAGAGCCAGTGTTCAAAGATCCCAGTATTTAATGGTAGTAATTGTTAACATATATAGAACATATTCCATTTAAATGCACAGTGTAACTCCTTGGTAGAGGGGTAGTGGCTGCTGTTTATATTTTTCTACAACTAATGTTGTTTTGGAATTGCATTTCATTTTTATTTTTTTAGATATAAATATAAAGGAAGCCTCCAGCCCTCAACCGTCCCCAATAAATAACTTAGGGGGTTATAGTTATCAGTTCCAAAACAAATAACGTGTTTCTAAAATATTTTGCACACACATGGGGATCTCCCAATTTTTACTTTACCAATTCTTTACTTATGATTGCACATCTTTAAAAAAGTTATTGTAGTGCTGGAAAAGTGCAGGAAGGGGTAGCTAAAATGACCAAAGGGCTGGAGGATCTCCCCTATGAGGGAAGGTTACAACAGCTAGCACTATGTAGCTGTGATAGAGGTGTGAAAATTATGCATGGCATGGAGACTATGGATAGGGAGACATTTCCTCCCCCCCTCTCTTAAAATACTAGAACCCAGGATCATCCCATGAAGGTTCAGGGAGGTTCAGGAAAGATAAAAAGAAGTACTTGCTCACACAGTGCATAGTTCAACTATGGAATTCACTACCACAAGATGGAGTGATGGCCTTAAAAGGGGGTTGGCTAAAATTATGGAGAAGACTATCATGGCTACTAGGCCTGACAGCTCTGTGATACCTCCAGTATTAGAGCCACTAAGCTGGAGAACATGGGTGGGAGGGTGCTGTTGCACTCATGTCCTCTTTGTGGGTCCCTGGTTGACAGTTCTTTGACCACTGTATGAACTAGGGGTGTGCACGGACCCCCCCAATCTGCTTCGTGGACCGATCCAGAAAATCCGGATTGGGCCCGATCCTCTTCGCTCTGCTCCACCCCGCCCATCTCCTGCCCCACTCCATGGAGCGAGATCCGGCTTCGCCGCCATCGCTACATGGACAGCGGCAGTGGCGCAAGATAAGCCACCCCACCCACCCCCTTACCTGCACCCATCACGGGCTTCAATTGAGGCCCCAGTTGAAGCCGGAAGAGGCCTCAGCCTTCCGCCTTCAACCGGGGCCTCAATTGAAGCCTGCGATGGATGCAGGTAAGTGTCCCTCCTCCCTTACCTGGTGCCGCCGCCACCGCCGCCGCATAGATGAGTCCCCCTCCCCCCCCACTTACCTGCAGGCGAAGCTCCAGATTGAGGCGATCCTCTTCGCCTCGATCCACAGCCCCCCTGACTCTCTTCGCCTCCGCCTTTTCCGGAGGCGAACTAGGCCACCTCGCTCCTGCTTCTCTGAACCGAAGAGAAGCGGAGCACATCCCTAGTATGAACAGACTGCTAGACTAGATGTACCCTTGGACTCTGGACTAGATGTACCCTTGGACTGATCCAGCATGGCTCTTCTCATGTTATTATGATGTTATCTACTTACATTGAGTTAGGTACATACTTAAATTCAGCCCATTGAAATCAAGGGGACATCAATATGGTTTTCTTTTCTTCCCCATCTCCATTTTTATTATATTTATATGTGGTTTTGCTGGGGTTGTAGCCTTCACACAAGAAGGTTTCATTTCATTAAAGGCTCAAGGGCACCTACAAAGGCTCAGCCTAACCTCATTCCCCCATCATCACATTGGCCTTAGCTAGACCTAAGGTTTATCCCAGGATCGTCCAGGGGTCATCCTTGTTCATGTAAATGACACACAGGAGATCCCGGGAGCAGGCAGGGACAACCCCGGGATGATCCCAGGATAAACCTTAGGTCTAGCTAAGGCTTCAGTCTCTGAATATATATACATAATAAGCTGTGGCTTTTTATTGTGATCCATAAGTAACAGCCCAAGCAACTGTGGCATCCTGGTGTGAAGAATGGATTCCCAAATTAAAACAGACCCCTGAGAAAGAATCCCTTCCAATGCCTTTCACATGTTGGAATAGATAACCTTTGCACATTGGTTTCCTCTTTAAATCTGTATCCTTTCATGCCTCTCTAATGTTCTAAGCAAGTTACTCCAGTCACCTCCTGTGAAGTGTTCCTTACATGTTCACTCTCACTAAGCACAATTTAGCTCTTCACACATCTATCTTGCATCTGAGCATCATCACATGGGAGGGGGGGAATGGCATTTCCTTACCGTTGCTTCTCCACCCCCACTTTTGTCCTTCATTACTTCCTTTATTCCAGGAGAGGAAAGAGGAAGAAAACAAAGACCATGTGGCCCATTCAGGGGCCATTTTCATCACCCCACTTTTCCAGGACACAGCTGGAGATTGCAGCACATTCTGCGTGTTGTTTTTTTAAATGGATTAAAGGGGTCTATTTTGTGATGCAAAAATAAGCGGAAGGAATGGGAGACACGCGGGAGGTAAACAACGTCATCTAAAGAATGTGCAAACATCCATAAGTGGGCAGCAGCGAGAGTGCAATGAAAGACTCATCTGATGACACCCTCTATCTCCATCCCTCCGTCCTCTTCTTCAACCTTCTCACATCACTTACATGTTGTTCCTTTAACACAATCCTCCCCAATCCTCTGCCTCATTCGTGCTCAGCCGTGGCACCCACCATTTGGAAAACTCTGCTTGTTTAGTTGAGGAGGCAGAAAACATGACATCTTTTAAACACCTCCTAAAACAACATCTCTTCACCTAGGCTTTTCCTGAGCTGTCAGTAAACTAATCATGCCACTCATTTTGCTGCTTCTTAAATTGTTTTTGCTGCCGTTGTTGTGCTTTTAATATTGTGAACCACTGAAAGATGTTATTATATTCTGCAGTAAATAAATGTCAGAAATAAATAAATGTGTAGATTTAACCAAAAATTGCTGGTGCAACCTGAATACTGTCTATGAAGCCATACATATTTGATTATTCTAAACTCTGGCCTACTGTCTCATTGCTAATTTCTCTTACTAGAAGGCCCAGTCTTTGTCATGCCACACTGTGTTTTTGGTAAAAGATCCAAACACATGTTATTTAGGTACACATGTGCAGTATTCTACACATATAGATGAGGGCATGTAATAGCACCTCCCTTTACTATAAATACTCTTAGGGTGGCTTGCACAATAAAAGGTAATGCAAACAAACTGGCAGCAATAAATTATCAGAGTTTAACAATTAAAAAGCCTGGGTTTGAAAAAAAAATCAGCTGGAATCAGAAAGATAGCAAAGTAGACACCAAGAAAGCTTCCATGGGGATACCATTCTGAAACTGGGGCACTGAGAAGGCCCTTTCTGCAGTCACTCCTGACCTTATTTCTCATGACTGGACACCCGGACTGGGGGAATGCAATGATGATCACAGTGCATAAATAGGTAGATTATATTTCCTCACCCATATCAAGTCTTGGGGCATGTCTGCACCATGCCTATATCCCGGGATCATCCCGGGATCGTCCCTGTACATCCAGATGACACACAGGGGAACCCAGGGGCAATTCAGGATGACCAGGGACTTTCCCTGGGGTATCAGGAACTGCAGAAAACCCAATTTTTCCCGGGACCATCCTGAGGAGCATGGGCCATATGGCCACTGCTCCTGGGTCATCCCTTTCTCCCCATGAGTAGTGGGGCTCTTAAAATGGGCACGGAGCTGCATGGGGGCAGACCATGGGGGTGGGGGTGGGGGTTGCGGGTCCAGGTTTTTTTTTTTACTCACTGTTGTGGAGGAGAAAAAAATTCTTTTTTTCCATTTGGAAAAAAATGGTGGCTGTGATGTCCCTCTTTCCTTCCAGGATGTCACATGGCCATCAAGATGCTAGAGGAGGATTGCAGAAGCAGGTAAGTCTGCAATCCTCCCTGCTCCCTCCCTCTATACCCTTAAGGTATAGACATTTCCCAAGTAGATAAGGCTACTGTTGAAATTATCACTGATACACTTCACTACCACAGGTCAATCCCAAGTCATATTCCTGACTGAGGCAAAGGGCAAGATGGCTTTCCCTTTACCCTGAATTCCATGAGCAGAAGCTTGCTAGTTTGGCAGTTGGATCTAACTTCAACACTGGCAATGGGACAGCATTCACCACCAGACCTGAGGACAGAGCCTAGTTTAGGAGATGCAAGGCAGGCTGTGTAACACACAAAGCTCCCTCTTTTGTCCCACTTCCTTCCCCCAGCATCCTCGATCTGAGGCACTTGCTTCACTCTGCCTAATGGTAGGGCCAGCCTGAGTAAAACCATCATGTCTCTTAGGAAAGAAAAATGAAAGGAAAATAGGTCTAATGGACTTAGTCTGTGGTCAAAGGATATATGGGATAATGTGTCTTGTTATTTTAGTTTATTTCTTGCCCTGTAAAGAACTATTCCTTCTCAAAAGAACTATTTCTACAAAACAAGAGTGGAAGAGTACTGAAGAGAAGTTCCATCATACTGAAAAGGAGGAAGTATATCCAGCTTCTCTAGAGATTACTCCAGATAATTTTGATGAATGGCCCTCTCATCACATCGCTTTCAGACTGCTTAGAAGTGATTTCTTTCTGGAATGTGATTGTGCCGCTAGAGGTAATATGAGCACATTTTTGTCTGGCTTCATGGTTGTTCGGTTTGAAAAGTGACAGAGGCAAGGAAACGGACACAGCCGTGGTAAAAGTTATACCTTTTCCATGGTGATGAAATACATTTAAGCGGGTGGGGAGGGGGGAGCATGGATTTCTTTTCTTTCTTTTTTTTCATTTAGGAGCAAGCAAGTCTTATGCCAGTAGGAACAAGCCAGAATTATGAAAGAGGGAGCAAAGAAATAGGGCTTTTGTACTTTTAATATTTGTACAGAAAGGATAATATTGGAAGATGCAGTTTGTCATGTGTGGATGAGAAAAACTGCAGCCTCTGTGCATCGCTATTAAAGGTACTGGAATCCTGTTTGAATGGCTGGTGCCAGGGGTTGACATTATTAAGCATCTGTCAAGGCCCGCCCCACAGCAGAGACTCCCCTGTAGACCCCCCACCCCAGAACGTCCTGGCCCTGCTCCTCCTCCTCGCAGTCTCTGCTTGTTTACCTGCCCCTCCAAGCATGTAACCAGTGACAAGAGCAAGGATAAGGAGAAGCAAACTCCACTCCCTTCACCTGACCAGTGGTGCAGATTTGGTTCAGAAGGAGAAGGCAAAGGAATTGGCAAAGATGGGAGCCCACAGAGGGCATCTTGCCAAAGAGTAGGGATGGACAAATCCATCAGTTTTGGTTCCTCTTGGTTCCTTGCTTTTCCAGTCTTAGGTTCAGTTCATCTCGAACTTTGAAAATTTGTGCAGTCTTGCATTCAGTTCATCCAGAACTTTTAATTTTTATTAAAATTCATAGGCATTTTTGTGCACATTTCTCCTACTACATACTTTTTGCTAGTAAGTTTCCTAACAGAATGCATTTTAATGTTCTTTTGCCCTAATATACACCCATGTGCACATCTTCTTCTTTTTTGATCAGATAACTCCATGGCAAAATTGAGGGGAAAAATGAATTTTGAAGGATAACTGAGTTGTGGTTTGCACAGTGATTCAAAAGGATGAAATTAGTGAACACATTTCTTCATCATCCTTACCAAAGAGCACCCCAAAATCTAGAACTGAACCTTCCTGTTCTCCTTTATTTCTGGTCACACTGGATATAAGCGAAGATCTGGGCAAGCCACATGGATCAAATCACATTGAGGAAGGGCTGAAGATGGGGATGAAGAACAGGAACCTATGAGCACCGGCTGCAATTTCTCTTAGAGTATTTAAGGTTTAAAACAGATATGTCAAGAACCAGCTGAAGCTAGTGAAAGGTGTAGTAGGTAGGAGATTGGGCTTGGACATGGCTCTAATCTACACCAAGCAGGAAATCACACTATGAAAGCAGTATGAAAGCAGTATATAAGAGGTAGGAGCCACACTACTGCTTTATAGTGGTGTTGAAGTTCACTGACAACTGTTGTGGGCCCATTGACACATACCATATACCAATTTCATGCCGCTATATTCTGCTTGGTGTGGCTCCTGCCTTTTATATACCACTTTCATAGTGCAATACCCTGCTTGGTGTAGATTAGGCCTAGGTCCAAATTCCCCTTTCACCGTGAAATTGCCTATTTCCCTTGGACCAGTCACACTTTATATCACGAGTTCCCAGTGTGATGTCCACAGGAACCTACAGTGGTGCACACACAGCTTTTCACTCCCTGCCACCTTAAAAAAAAACCAAATAAATAAACATTGGGTCACCAGGTTCTCATTCCTGTTCCTGAAACTGCTACTGTTCAGCAGGTAGGAAGAGAAAGCAAACAAATGGGTAAAGGTGAGAGGATGAGTGAGGCTAGAGGCTAGAGGGGGAAAGAAAAATGAGGTAAAGAGGTGGGGGGGATAGAGAGGCTAGAAGTGAGAAGGGCTAAAGAGAAATAGCAAAATAAAGTGATGAGTGGGAGAGGAAGAGCAAGGCTAGGGGCTATGAAAGGAGAGAAAGAAGAAAGCTAGGGATAGGGATTGGAGAGAAATAGCAAGGGAAGACATTGGAAGAGACAAATAGTGGAGACAGAGGCTGGGAAGTGAATAGAGAGAAAGGCAGGAAAGGGGAAAGGTCTGTCTGGATAGGAGAAAAAATTAGGAGGACCATTACCCACTCCAGCCACCACCATTTTAGCCATTATGTGACTAGCTATATCCTCCATGGGAGCCATTTTGTGGTGGTGCCCACAGCAGATTCTCAAGTTCCCAAATGCTAAATGTCCCAAATGTGGGGACCCCTGCTCTATCTAGCCAACATCACAAGGTTGCTTTAAGGAGAAAATGAGATAACCCCATGGAGGTCATTCTGAACTCTCCAGAGAATTGATGGAATACAAATGTGATAGATGATAGATGGATGCATAGAAAGCTAGATAGCTAAAGATGGTACTCCTATATACAGAAAAAGACACCCATAGGTAAATAAGTCGCAGATGCTACTGATCATTAAAGTCTTCTGGATTACCTCTCTACAGTCTTGAAAGACAGCTCTCCCTGCATGCTAGTTTCTGCCGTACCCTTGTGAAAGTCAATGTGATCTGTTAGAACCATCTGCAAGGCTGTAATAAGAGTTCATCCATGCAGGAAACGTCCACTGTGTTACAATTACCCGCTGAGTTGTCTGTGGCAAGCTACAGCTGCAGCACAGGACTTGCCAGGTTTTGGTGTCACATGATTCAAACAAAAGCCACCCGTATGGAAGGATGCTGTAGATTTGCTTATCAACATGCTCATCCTGTTGTGGTTCAAAGCGAGAAGAAGAAATAGCATCAAATATCCCCTTTTCATTTTTTTTTTGAACAGGAAAAAAAATCTTTTGAAATACAGGTTTTTACTTGCTTTTGGAAGCGCAGGGCATACACCGGGGTTTGGGTGTGAGACTGAAATTGAACTGAAATTCGTAGAACATGTCAGGAGCAGGGCTGATTTTTAGCAAGCAATCTAGGGGGTCCAGGTGTCCCACTTTACAACGGACAGCATTTTATTTGATGGGATATCAGAGGGCTGTACATTATTTGAAGGTGTCCTCTTTTTGAAGGGATGTCCAGTTCAAGTCCTGTTTACATATAAATGGGCCTTGAAGATGCTCAACAGGAATTCAGCATCTGGACAGGAGACCAAGCTAGCACAAAGGTCACCTCATCATAGCCATCGCATTGGAGCCATGGTGGGCCAGAGATGTGGGTAAATGGGCATTGCTCATGGTCAAGCCTGTGATTCTTCCTCTGCCCATTGCTACAAAGAAAACCTACCCTGTTCATACAGTGGCCAACCAGCCACCCAAGGGAAACCTACAAGGAGGACATGAGTGCAGCAGCACTCTCCCACCCATTTTCCCCAGCAACTGGTGTACATAGCTGTACTGCCTCTGATACTGAAAGTAGCATATAGCCATCAGGACAGGTAGCCACTATAGCCTTATCCCTCATGAACTTGTCTAACCCCTTTTAAAAGCCATCCAGATTGATGGCCCTCACTACGTCTTGTGGTAGTGAATTCCATAATTTAACTATATGCTGTGTGAAGTACTTCCTTTTATCTGTCCTGAATCTCCCGCAAATCAGCTTCATTGCATGGCATGAGAGCCAGTGTAGTGTAGTGGTTAAGAGTGTTGAACTGGGAGTCGGAACATCCTGACTTCCTGGACGTTGCACTGGCATGTGCATGCTGGGGCATGATCCAAGAACTGGGAAAGCTCAGGTTCCTCCATCTCATCCCGGATAGCCGGAAGGTGTAGATGAGCCTCCAGTGTCAAAGCAGATTTCCCCAAAGAGCAATTTTGTTAATCATTAGGGGTGTGCACGGACCCCCCACTCCACTTCACTTTAAGATCCGCCATTTTCGGATCGGCCCGCTCCGCCCCGCCCCCACTCCGCCTGTGCCCACTCCGCTCCGCTCGGAGCTCCGGATCCGGATCGGAGCTCTGGTCCCCCCCCCATAGGGGGGGTTACCGGGCCCTGTCGCCATCGCTACCCATGCGGCGACGGCGGCAGAGCCCGGTAAGGAGGAGGGGGGCCTTACCTGCCTCTGTCCGTGGTCCGTCGCCGTCTTCAATTGAGCCCGTGGTTCCACCAGGAAGTCTGGGCCGCAAGTGCGGCCCAGACTTCCTGCTGGAACCACGGGCTCAATTGGAGACGCTGACGGACCGCGGACGGAGGCAGGTAAGGGAGAGGAGGGCGGGGGGGGTTACCGGGCCCTGCCGCCATCACCGCATGGGCGACAGCTACAGCGGCAGGGCCCGATAAACCCCACTTACCTTTCCAGCGGAGCTCCGGATCGAGGCGAAGGATCCGCCTTCACCTCGATCCTCTTTGCCACGCTCCGCCGGCCCCCCAATCCTC
The DNA here is from genome assembly GCF_023053635.1 of Elgaria multicarinata webbii. Taxonomy (NCBI): domain Eukaryota; kingdom Metazoa; phylum Chordata; class Lepidosauria; order Squamata; family Anguidae; genus Elgaria; species Elgaria multicarinata. The sequence goes on along the minus strand of NC_086178.1, from coordinate 25,332,271 downwards.
TTTGCCTCCGCCTTAAGGGAAGGCGAAGCCCCCCGCTCCGCTACTGCTTCTCCGGTCCGATTAGAAGCGGAGCACATCCCTATTAATCATCACATCCATCACTGCATTGTTACTGTGCAACACAGGAATAGCATTAAATCTTTCTATCAGGTTTAACGCTGCAGGATCTTGTGCTTCCCCTTTTCTGCAAAAGCATGTATAGATATGTCAATATGGGGATATATCAGCATTTGGCTAGTTACAGGAAAGCAACCTTAGGATACCTTCCACTGTCGTTTAAAGGGACAATGGGCTAACATAGAATCATAGAATAGTAGAGTTGGAATAGGCCTATAAGGCCATCAAGTCCAACCCCCTCTTCAATGCAGGAATCCACCCTAAAGCATACCTGACAGATGGTTGTCCAGATGCCTCTTGAAGGCCTCTAGTGTGGGAGAGCCCACAACCTCCCTAGGGAACTGGTTCCATTGTCGTACCACTCTAACAGTCAGGAAGTTTTTTCCTGATGTCCAGCTAGAATCTGGCTTCCTGTAACTTGAGCCCATTATTCCGCGTCCTGCACTCTGGGATGATCGAGAAGAGATCCTGGCCCTCCTCTGTGTGACAACCTTTTAAGTCTTTGAAGAATGCTTTCATGTCTCCCCTCAATCTTCTCTTCTCCAGGCTAAACATGCCCAGTTGTTTCAGTCTCTCTTCATAGGGCTTTGCTTCCAGACCCCTGATCATCCTGGTTGCCCTCCTCTGAACATGCTCTAGAGTTGTAGGTGGGGAACTGGCTACTGAGGTTTCCAGATAGAAGTTTATGCTCTTTTCAAAGGATGCCTCATGTCCCACTTTCCACAGAGCCGGGAATGGAGCAGGGGCAGGACGGAGTGGGGAGAACAAGGATCCCAGGATGACATTCATGTAGGCTGCCATGACTCCACCCAAACTGTTGTGAACCGCTCAGAGAGATTCGGCTGTGGGGCAGTAAACAAATGTAATAAATAAATAAAAAGAAAGAAAGAAAGTGGAGCAGAGTGCAGTGTGACTGCTGCTTTTTTCAATTCAGTGGGGCCCTGTCAGATCGGAGCTGAAATCAGAATAAAGTGCAGAAAACGTGGAAACAATTCTCATTGTGTTGCCATGAAGACAGCCCCCTGGTTTAAAATCAGAATTCAATTGACAGCAGGGCAGAAATTGAAGATTGTGAGTAGCACTTTTAGCTTCCACTTTCCTTTATATACTGCAATTTCTCATTGCCAGTGTTTCTCTCTCTCTCTCTCTCTCTCTCTCTCTCTCTGTGCTGCAGTCATCTTTATCTTGGATATTACTAACAGTCTTGGAGAAATCTCTTGATTAATCTTTTCAATACAGTTGTCTGGCTAACCCTTCTCACTTGCCCATATTTTGTAAGCTACATTGTCTTTTGAAATAATCTTCTCAACTCTGAAGTCTGACAGCGCAATTGTTTGGGCATTAATAATAATCTCTTTGAGAAATGCCTTTAATGATAACATAATATCTCCATAATGGCCCATTGCTCTTTGATATTTATATCTCAAGTGAAATCTTGTGGAAGTATCTTCCTTACAGCCTTTCCTATCTGAACTAATTGCTCTCTGTTTAGAATTTCTTTAGAGGCTTAAGTGTCTTCTCCACTTACGACCTGCCACAGTTTGAAGAGGCCCATTCGTACTTCATCATATGCAGGTTGGTAAGAGAGATCTGGGTCTGATTCAGCATGGCACTACTTATGTTTGTATGCATTATGCTTGTGCAATGCACTGTACAACCTGTTACACAACTGGTTGCACAAGAATAACGGGCAACCACTTGCACAATGGAAAGATTCAGCAGAACTCCGCTAGCACTATTTGAGTTTGTGGAATGTCATCATTGGAAACTGGTTGGGATGTAAGCATTCCAGTGACAAAAACACCCTGCCCAGAATGGCATAACCATTCAGTTAAACATGTGATGTTCACATAGCTCATCTACATATATGGATTGGTCCTTTCATCAGAATGAATGGAACTACCACATTCCCCATGCAGGTGTTTGTATTTCCTTGGAACTCTGCAAGTTAATCTCAAATTATTCCTCCTCCTCCTCCTCCTCCTCCTCCTCCTTTTATTGGTGGGATACTGTTTATTTTTCCTAGGTTTTCAATTACCAAAATTGTGGTCCCTTTCTGACACATGTATGTGCGTGTGTGTTGGAAAGGGCTGCCGAAACTGAAATTGAGGATATGGTGGGTTTATCAATCTAAATAAATATTCACCTATCCCATTACTTTGAATCATGCACAAAACGCAATCCATGAGTAATATTTTGCTGTTAGCAGTGGCCCCTGTGGCCCTACTCCACCCATGAAGATCCATGTATGGGAGCAGAATTCCTCATGCAGGACCTCTTGCTGGAACCGGAACCAAGCATGCGAGTCAACCACTGTGGTCCCCATCCATGTTGCACCATGTTGGTGGTAGGTGTGCCGGAAAGCTACAATTCCCAGGGGGTGGAGAGGAGAAGGGGTGACTTCCTTCTCTTCCATGTGACGGCAGTCAATATGGCACCAGTGCCTGATGAAGGGGAGAAAATCCTCCCTCTTTCCTTGTCCCTACTTGTGTCAGAGCACCAGCAGTAGTACACCAGACTAAATGGAGTGAGAGGAAAAGAGAGAGGGGGTTGAACGATGTGTGTGTATGTTGGTGTGTGTGTGGGTGTGCTAGATGGGTGCTAGAAGAACTGGGGATTAGGAGTAAAGGAAATTCAACTGTAGCTCAGATTAAAATCTGAATCGGGGAAGAATTTAGAGCTTGTATTTGAGGCGATCATTATGAACCTCTGAAATTCATATTTCTGAGCCTGGAAATATGAGTCTGGATGGCATCACACACACACACACACACACACACACACACACACACACACACACAGAGAGAGAGAGAGAGAGAGAGAGAGAGAGAGAGAGAGAGAGAGAGAGAGAGCCCGCACACACATATATGTAGACACACATGTACAGACATATGCAAATATAGCCATGAAACTAAGCACTGTCAATGAAGTTTTATTGCCACATTAGTATAATTTACAAAAAATAGAGCTCTGTTGTATTTTATGACATGTCCTTGCAAAGAGATTTATAAACATCATCATAAAGAACAATTATATAGTCCATCATGTTAGGCACTTAGCCATTGTACTGACATTTTAATTCCTCTGCAAAACAGCCACACACAAAATCTGATTCCTGCCATACAGATTGCCCTGCAATAATTAATCTTTTTCCCCCTTTTTTAAAAAAACACATTCTACTGGCTATTTTACAGAATTATTGTCCTTCTCTGTACTTCAATGAAATAAACATCCCCTTTCATGTAATGGCAAAAGCAACATTTTAGGATTGGCATATGCAACAAAATTACTGTGTTTTATCAAAAAATGAATATGCCTTCTGACAAATATATTACCTACAGTTAAGTCACATCCATGTCTTCATTTGTCTACAGGTACCATAACTGAACAAAATACTGTCGGGAAAAACACATTAATTAGGTCTGAAGAGGTCTTCATGTAGCTTGTTTTTCACAGACATTTAAGTGGTTGTTGTCACCATTTGACTTGGTTTAATTTATGAATGAGGTAATTTTTTCCAGTGAAATCAACTTGCAGTATCTATATGGAGGGGATTATGAGAGAGAGAGAGAGAGAGAGAGAGAGAGAGAGAGAGAGAGAGAGAGAGAGAGAGAGAGAGAGAGAAGGTTATTCAGTCCTGTTTTTGGAGGGGTGGTGGTGGTAATGGGGATAGAACAATGAATGTCTAACTTGTGTCCCACAAGCAATCATTATTATGGAGCACTTTTTCCAAACAATACCCATCCCATACTGCCAGGGGTGCATCAGGAACAAGATCTAACAGGCTAATATACTATGAGTCATGTTTCACTCATGGTCAGTGCTTCTTTCAGAGACATCAGATCTCATGGCTGCTGGAAACTGCTGTCATTGCATTAGATGTTCTGCCACACAAAAATACACCTTCAAACTTCTCCTAGCTCAGAGGTGGACAACTGCAGGAGGCCTAAGGGGCATCTTCACCTCACTACACACACACACACACACACACACACACACACACACACACACACACACACACAGAGGCAGCACTCTACAGGGCACACACACACACAACAAATCAGGATGTGCTAGTACTCCGAAGCTCTAAACAGGTTAAATGTAGCTAGTTTTGAAGCTAAATTTGACCCATTTAGTGTTCTGTAGTGTTAGTGCAGCCCCTGAACCAGGAGGTGGTGGGGCTGCAGGTGGGCAGGAAACACATCCACATTGATGTGTTTCCTGCCCACTGTCGATATGGGTGTGATTCAGGTCTTCGTTTTTCAACAAGCGTCAAACCTGATACTAATGGTCTTCTGCTCAAATCAAGCAGTGGAGCTGCCTCTAATTTTTGTGGAACAGGAGCCAGTTTTTATCACAACACTAGTCCCTGACCTCCTCTTCCTCACCCTGAAGTTGGTTCTGATTGTCTATGTAGGGGGAGGTGGGGTGAAGCCCAGCTGTTGAAAGCTCTATGCCCCCATCTTTCCCTTCCTGATGTCTCTTTGAAGGAAAAAAGGGTCTTAGCCATCTATTTTGTGCTGTCAATTACTGTCACGTGCCTTGGTAAAATACAAACAACACAGATCCCAGGATATTTAGAAATGGGACTGACTTCTATATATGTTGAGTTATGAGAGCACACTGGCACTAGGGCCAATGGATTGTGGAAGCACTCAGACAGAGCATAAGCTGCTCCTTTATACTGAGTCAAACCGTGTTTCCATCTGGCTGCGGGGGCGGGATATGTGACCCATGAGCTGCTTGGGGCTCCCCTGGCTTTTTGTGCAGTTTTCTCCAATCCCCCCCCCCCCAACATTCACTGCTGAATTTGCCACTGCCATGGTAACCCACCTCCTGGCAATTTTGCAGCATATAACAAGCATGTAGGGAGTGCAGGCCATCTTTTGAAGCAAAATTACCTGGCTTTCGTTGCCACGCCACCAGATTTCAGTAGCAAGTTCAGTAGCGTGGTTTGACGAACGGACAGACGGGGGCAGTGGTATGGCCCCTGGTAGTTTTCCACAGACCACTAGAAGTTGCCCATCCCTGATCTAGCCCAATATTGTCTCTTTCGGCATTAACTCTCCAGGCGTCAGGTAAGAGAATTTACCATGTTTGCTCCCTGAGCTCTTTTTAACTAGAGCACGAAGGACTGAAACTGGAATCTTCTGCATGGATAGCTTATGCTCTGCCCATGAGCAATGGGCTTTGCCCTTAAGAGTTATGCACACACACCCTACCCTTGGAAAGCCTTGGATATGTGTTTTCTTCTTTTCAAGCAGGAGCCTCTGATTTTAACATGGCATTTCATTTCAGGCAAAATGCAAAGTCTAGTCCCAAGTTTGGTTAATTTTGCCCACTACCTGGAGTGCTGTTCCTTCTACCAGCTAGTGCTGGTGACAAGTGGATACCTCTCATAGCAAACATGAATAGCAGCCTACATTTATTTATTTATTTTAGTTAGGTTGTGGGTAGTGATGTATGGAACTGCCATGAGAAATTTCATTAATCTCATTCAGAAAAATGTTTTGTTTCGAAACTGGAAGCATTCTTACTTAGATTAATGGATAAACAAATTCAAGAGAAGGAGGGAACTTTGTTTTTGTATATGGTGACAGCAGCAAGACTTCTTTTTGCACAGAACTGGAAAGAACCAGTAATACCAACAATGGAGGAGTGGATGCTGAACCAGCAGAAATGGCAAAACTTACAGCGATAATGAGAGAAAGGACAACAGCCACATTTATGTTGGAATGGAAACCATTGATAGATTATTTGAAAGAGACAGAGAAAAAATATTTATTTGTTTGTGGTTTTTAGGTTAAGAGGGGGGAAGGGAAAACAAATTCTGTGAATTCAAGGTTGTAATTTAAGTGGAAGGATAATTAAGAATATAAGAGGCATTTCAGACATGGAGAGGACGGAAGAAATATATATCCTAACCTCACCCTTAAATGTTTTTTAGTAATTGTAGTTGTTATACGTAGTTTTGTGGGTATGTACAATGTCTGTGTATGTATAATGTGTGATGCTTGTTTAGATGTTGCTGTTGAAAAAAAAGGGGGGAAAGAAAAAAAGAAAAAGGTTTTCTTTACCTCCAAATTCCTGCAATGTTTTTCTTAGGCAAAGAGCCTCTACATTCACCCAGAAACTTGACTTTAGGCAAAATTTGATTATAATTCTGTCTCACCTCTGTAGGAGATATACTTTCAATAAGCATTAATTGCGTGATATATTACCGACAGAGAAAAGGCAAAAGGCAAAAGGCAAAAAGGCTTTTCTATGATTAAATGCAACTAATTTGTGAACCGCCCAGAGAGCTCTGGCTATTGGGTGGTATAGAAATGTTATAAATAAATAAATAAATAGGGAAAACCATAGCTTAATCTATCTCATCCCACCCTCCCAAAAAACAAGGTCATGTCCACTAAAAACAAATAGATTTGTTAGTGTGCCATTGCAACTTAAAAGCTTGACAGCAGAGCACTGTAGTACATTAGAAAAGAAGATGCAAAGCAAGTGAGACCATTGATTTGGGAAGAATTCTATTGTGTATTAAAAGATAACGTTACACAAGAATGAAGGCAGAAATGGGACAAGGATAACAAGGAAAGGATAGTCATTCAAAAGTTCAAAGGTAGGCAGATGATCAAAGGTTAAACACAAGAAAAGAAATGGTTCTATTCAAGTTGAAGATAGGACGTTATAACCCAAATAAATGCGTAGCTTTAATTAAAACTCTTGGAAATAGATTTACAAATGCCAAGAAAAGTTCTCAAAGTCAGAACTTAGGGTAGCCCCCTCCCCTTCCAGCTTCAAATAGGAGTTGTCAGAAAAGGGGGATTTAGTTATCGCTATAGTAAGGGTACGGATATCTCAATTTCATTTAAAAAGTTCTCCTGTTATAAAAAGGAGAGGACAGGGAAGATAAGATACCTTTTAAATTACCACATGGAGATGTGGCATGAAAATATTTTACCTTTCAAAAGCTAGTGGGGGAAAAAAGATGGGGGAAATAGAAACTTAAAAGCATTTTCTCCGAGCCGATAGCAGCAGAAGGTCAGAAAAAGAAGGAAGTTGGCTGACAGTGAAAATGAGAAAAGGATAATGCATCTCACATTATCTCAATGTGAGATGCATTTTATTAGAGGCCAGAAGTGAGTGTTGCTGTCTTACACAAATGACTAACGTATGTTTTCTCAGAAGCCTTGTTTTATTAACCAGCAATTAGTTCATTAATAGTGGGGTATGCAGAATATGAAAGCAAAAATACCAACTAAAAGAAGTGCAAGAGGACAAAAATGCAGGATTTCCATGAAGTTACTTTCAAGAGAACTGATTACTAGCCTTGTTATTTGAAATGTTATGTTGACCACTTTTTCTCCTAGGTAACCAACCTTTACTACAAGGGTTGATGGAGGATCAAAAGGAGGTCCTGGATTTCTTCTCAATCATTCCAGAATGCAGGACACAGAATAATGGGCTCAAGTTACAGGAAGCCACATTCTGGCTGGACATCAGGAAAAACTTCCTGATTGTTAAAGCAGTACAACAATGGAACCAACTCCCTAGGGAAGTAGTGGCTCTCCAACACTGGAGGCATTAAAGAGGCAGCTGGACAACCATCTGTCAGGGATGCTTTAAGGTGGATTCCTGCATTGAGCAGGGGGTTGGACTTTATGGCCTTATAAAACCCCTTCCAACTCCACTATTCTAGGATTCTAGAAAAGCACTTAATCTGCAGCTGGAGATGAGAAAGATTTCCTCTTCACCAGACTGGAGCTCAGGGAAAGAGCAAGGTTGTTGCAGTGGTGATTCAACAAGTGAAAGATGACATTCAGGGCCAAATTACACAACCTTCAAGTTCCACTTTCTTTTCCAAATTCCACCTGCCCCCAAGGACAAGCAGGAAGGGACCATAGCTCAGTGATAGAGCACATGCTTTTCAAGTAGAAAGTCACAGGTTCAACCCCCAGCATTTCAAGTAGGGCTGAAAAAACTGCTTCCTGAAACCCTGGCAAGCCACTGCTGGTCATTGTTGACAATACTGGGGCCTTAGCTAGGCCTAAGGTTTATCCCTTAGGTTTAGATGGCAGCACATCTTAATCACCCACATGTTTATTTTAACGGTTTTTAATGCTTCATGTATGTATGTTCTGTGTTTTAGAATTTTAAATTTTGTATACTTGTTTTTATCTCATTTTAGAATTTCTGTAAACCGCCGAGAGAGCTCTAGCAATGGGGGTGGTATATAAATGTAATAAAATAAATAAATAAATAAAATCCCAGGATCATCCCGGGGTCGTCCCTGTTCATGTAAATGACACACAGGATATCCCGGGAGCAGGCAGGGACGACCCCAGGACGACCTGGGATAAACCTTAGGTCTAGCTAAGGCCTGGGTTAGATGGACCAATGGTCTACACACTATAGAGAAGCTTCCTATGTTCCTATGTTGTGTGTGTGTGTGTGTGTGTGTGTGTGTGTGTGTGTGTGTGTGAGCACGCGTGTGTTAACCCCTTCTCCACCTCACATGAGGTACACAGTATTTTGGGATGAAAATGTGAGGGGGAAAGCTTAAATAGTCTTGAACTGAATTGGGGCCAGATGAATTTACACTGAGGCAATTAATTTGAAGAATGCATAGTTTAGCCCTTTCCCAGGGTATCATAAGACCATCAATCACAATGGTATCCTTCCCAACTGTCCTCTTATTACTGTAAGATACCAGGCTGAGGAGCTCAAGAATCCAATGGTATTTGTGAATTTCGCCCTCCATGATAATCTCTGACCAATTCACATAGTTGAGAGTAAAGATGTGCAAATCAGCAATATCAGCTCAATGAGGTTCTACAGTTTTCACCTCAAAGCTCATTCTGACTTGCCTCTGTATCAAACTGCAAACTTTGGATTTTTTTTCTTTTCACCTGAAAATATGTGTGTATTGTCATGCACATATTTTGTAATATATGTATGCATGGTTGTGAGCATTTTTGAAACAACTACATTTTCTCCCATTGCAGTGTATGTTATACAGATGTTATTTTGTTTATTTATTTGTTTTTAAAATAGATGCATTTTTTTCAAGTGCAATTCTGGTTTGTACAAATCATATCAGAAGCTTGGGAATGTATTAAGTTCAACTGCAGATTGTGTCCGTGTTTGATTCTGGGCAATGCAAAATCAGCTAAATTCTGATCCAAAACAAACTGAAATGAATTTCTCATACATCCCTAGTTGACAGAAGCCCTACTCAGGACTGAATAGGGCAAAGGCATGAGGAGAAGCAGCGTTCCAGTCCTACCCCTCTCCCTCATTGTGTTTTGTCACTCTCTACTTGTAGAGAGTGACTTTCTGAAGAGGAGAGCCTCATATCAGAACATGGATTTTCCAGTGTTCTCAATCACATGGAGAGACTCCATGGATACAGAGGCCTCTCTTCTTCAGACTGTCACCCTTTATGCATAGAGGGTGACAAACCTGATGGGGAAGAGGGACGAGACAAGAGCTCTCCTTCTCAAGTGTTTGTCCTATTCAGATTCAAAGCACCTGATTAGGGCTACTGAAGTAAGTGGAAACAGCATCAGCTAGAGCATCTCACAGACAGCTTTTTGGTGTTCATATAGAATATATGCCTTTCCTCCAGGGACTCTTCACATGTATATAGTTTTATGCTGCAATGCCAAAGCGGTAGTAGTGGTAACCTGTGGGCCTCGTGCAAGTAGCTTCTTGAAATGAGCAGGGAGGGGCAGAGATAGAAATGGATTAACCACTCTCATATTTTGTATAGGATATCAGCATCATGGCACCAGCCCTCTTCATGTGCATACTTTCACATTCCCTAACCACATGTACATTGCTATGCAGAGAGAGTCACAAACCTTTTAAGCACAGTGGTGCTCTTGGCATCTCATATTAACATCACTTTTAGCTAGGATTTAGATCTGAATCTCAGCATTATAAGTTTTCATGTCTGTTCTAATGTTAAGCAAACCAGAATATTACCAGAGAAAGGGAAACAGAGTACTGTGTTCATTCCTGTATCCTAGAAATTTAAGTAACATGATTACCCCACCACCACCACATCACTTATCATTCTAGTATTTGACCTACCTGGTTTGCAGAATCATAATAAAAAGTAGCTGTTTCTATGGTCCCATTATAAGTAACTGCAACACTTGTAACTGAGGTTGTGACTCCCCAGATGTGCAGATAACCAATTCTCAAAGCAACGGAGTCAGTTAGATAGTTGTTGTGGATCTCAGAGGCACTCAATGTGTTCTGAAAAGTGGAGAAAAAGAGTATGTGCTTTTAATAAAAATGCAGGAATAAGCTTTATATACTTGATGCAAATTATATCAGGCCTCTCTGACTTCTAACCCTACTATCTGCTCATAGGTTAATGGCTCAAAGTTCAGAGATTTCTGTTCATCAAGCAATGGCTGTGTATCAAATGATGGCATTCAGGTGGGAAATAACTCAAGCACTACAGCCAGGTTTTGCATATCACCTCAAAACAATGGCTGAGATCCAAAGATCCTACCTTTGGCATGCCCAGCAAAATGTGTGGCATGTTTTCCACTGAACAGCAAACTCCTGTGTTGGAAACACCCTTCAATTTCCAAAGAGGTTTGCTATGCATAAGGGAGTCTCTTATGCATAGTAAAGCCAGAGCTCCGTTGTATGTGAGGAAGTAGCCAGAGCTCCTTTGCACATGAAGAAGTAGTCTGAGGCCTTAGCTAGATGGAGTGCCACATGATGCACAGGGGATCCCAGGATCAGGGAAGGATCATCCCTCCCTTGCCCCGGGATAGAGCCCTCCCCTTTGGGCCCACTTTTTCCGCAGTCTCGGGCTGAGCCCGAGACCACGGAACGTGTGGCCCATTGCCACAGGTTGACCCGGCTCCATGCGACTCCTTGCACAAAGCAGGGAGCTGTGCCCATCTGGGGTAGGGTAGGGAGAGCAAGGAAATTAAATTATTTTTTAAAAAAACACTTACCTTTCAGTGCTTGAGGGATCCTGCTGCTTTAAAAAAAGTGGCAGGCGTGACGCCTCTCCTCCTGAGGTCATCAAGCCTCACGTGTAAACGGAGGAGGGATCTCGCATTAAACACAATGCGAGATCTTCCCTCATCTTTTGCGTGATAAAAGGTAGGTCTAGCTAAGGCCTGAGAGGTTCTTTGAATCCAGGCCTAAACTTTTCATTGCAAAGATGTGCCATAGAGCAATCTTCATCCATACTTGAATTACACATAAATGCTATGTGAAATGGTTTCTATAATGAAGAGTATGCAGTTGGAATTCAAACATGTACGTGAGTTATTCATTTGTATAAGTAATGTGCCCCTTCTTTTAAATTATTTGGAGGGAAAGGCTAAAATACATACTTGAGCTACTTCAAATGTTGAAAAGTAATAGTTGCCCTTTTCATACGCATCTGCAAAAGAAAAAGAAAAGAAGACATTTTATTTATTTATTTATTTATTTAGACATTTGTATCTGGCCCTATATCACAAGAATCTCAGGGAGGCATACAGATAAAATCATACAAACAATATAAAACAATAAATGTACACAGCTAAAAACAAATTAAACCATTAATGAGCTAAAACCAGTACAGAATTTAAAAACAGTAAAACCAATTAAAACAATTAAAACTATGTGTAGGCTTGGTGAATTTAGACATCAAAGGCTTTGTTGTACTATCTATCTATCTATCTATCTATCTATCTATCTATCTATCTATCTATATTCCCAGAATAATAAGCTAAACCTTTTTTTGGGTGGGGAAACTGAGTTCTCCTGACAAATGTTGCAGAGAGGGAGAAGAAAGGCAAAAGAAATATTCCCACCTTTGAACTTCCCTATTTCTACTACCCTCCTCACTTCCCAGAAATATGAACCTGGTTTTGGGGAGAGCTACAGACTTAGTAGCCCTTATGTTCAGTCAAGCCATGAAATACCCAGCTCAAGTAGAGAGCCTCCAGCTTTGGGGGGTTCATTGCTCAAACCCTTTGGTAGAATCAAGACCTAAAGGGATGTGTGAGAACATAAGAAGAGCCACTCTGGAACAGACCAAGGGTCCATCTAGTCCATCTAGTCCAGCATGGTGTTCACACAGTAGCCAACCAGCTGCCAATGGGAAACCCAGGGCATGAGTGTAACAACACCTACCACTGGGAAGGGGAAATAGGTTCACAGTCTACTCCCTGTGAAAAAATATCTTCTTTCTTTAGGACTTGTACATCTTGCTTTTTTCCAATGTGCCAACCCAATTTACATAATTACCCTCAATAGCATGGCTTGTTATGACATCTGAACCTGGTGAGTCTAGGTGGTTGGCTTGGTTAACAAACCACCCAGCAACTGCAAAACAGGCCATGGGGTCTGGGTGTTTGTTAAACAACCACCCTCACCGGGTTTGGACATCATATCAGGCCATGCCAGCAAGGGTAATTATGCAAAGCTGGATGGGAGCCATAGGGTGGTTAACAACCCACCATGGCTTATTAACCACCCTCTGATCATGCGAATCAGGTCAATGTCTTTCAACCATTTTTTTTATCCTCTGAGAATAAAAAAGGGATAACACAACCCTGAAATATATTGAGGAAGGGTGGGAAACAAATGCAGTAAGTAATAAATTAGAAACCAGGGTTTGACCATTTTAGCACTTACCAATACTAATTCCATCATCCCAGTAAAGCTGTCCTTGTGCAGCCCCATTATCATCCAAAGCTGCAGTGAGTCCCATAAAATTTTGCCGACTAGAAGGGAATAAAAATATTTTTTAGAAAACATTCTAAAATTGTTCTAAAAATGCCTAACAACTTCAATCCATTTTTTCCATTACCAAAAGGAAATCATCAACATCTCAAAGACCTTTCATCCAAGGTACTTGAAATAAGATTTTAAGCTTAGGGCTGAACCCTGCTGATTTAATAATTGTTTGAAACAGCTCAGCTCCAGAATCAATGGATAATGGACTGCAAAGACCAGGCTTAGGGTCTTTGAGATCTACATTCTAAATGAGGATGCAGACGAGGTTGCATCTGCTGACATGTTTTAAAATGCAAAAAGCAGCTACACAGGGCTGTGGTTCCATTTCAGTGAATGGGAAGGGGACTGGAGAGCCCATAGGATATTGTGTATCATGGCCTCTCTTCTCCCCTCCCCTATGAGCACACCCCTTTTCTCCCTCTCTGACTTCTCTTATGAGGTTGCAGTTGTGACATCATGAGAGAAGCTTTCCACAGCAGCTGAGAGAGGGCCGGGTAAAGGGAGGGAAGATCCAGGATTAGATTTCTTCCTCCTTCCTTGTAGCTCTACCTACGGGTGTGGAGGAGGTGATCCACAGCTTCCTGTGGCTCCCCAACACTGTCTAGTGGTCTAGTGGTCCACTGTCTAGTGGTCTTTTAAAAACTGAAACAAAATGGAATTGCTCAAACCAATTGTTTTAATAATTTCAAAATATAATGAATATAGATGTGTTGCTTGTTGAATTGCATCACCTTCAGATTTTATTTTATTTTTAATTGAAGCTCTTCTTTAAAAATGAAAACACACATTTTTGGCAATGAAAATTTCAGGCGTGGGAGTCCCAAATCAGATCAGGACTACATTGGTAGGCAAAAGGGTAAAGTTGCCCTACCTATCATACTGGGGTTATGATCCAGTAGCATGTAACAAGCATTTAATGTTGTTCCATCTTTGAGAGCTAGGTTTGACCACTTGAAATCCCCATGGGCAGTATCCAACTGTGTCATTTTGCTAGCACAAATAATGTTGTGCTAGCGGAAAGAGGGTTCCTGACTATGCACAAGAGGAAAATCCAACTAAAGTTACAATTTTTGCAAGCAATTGCACAGATGGTTGTGCAAGTATACTGGAAAAATTGAAAAATTCAGCAGAGCTCTGCTAGTACCATTGAAATTTGCAGAATGTCACTGTTGGATACTGCCCCATGTATGTAAATCTGAAGTTCTTGGGGAAATCGCAGCATGTAAATAAAACAAATAAATAAAATGTAATGGGAGTAGGGCATGTCTATGTGCAAAAAGGGATAGCCTGCCCCTCCACTGTACATGGAGGAGAACGCAGGGCTTAAGTTGAGATCAATCGCCATGAAAACACAAGTTCATTCTATAAGGAATACTACCTACCTGGCATTAGTAGTGATACCAGGCTCCTGCCAGGGAAGGATATAACCACCCCGGACATGTAGATTTATATGCTCCAAAGGTGCTTGCAAATCCTGGAACTGCTTTCGCACATTTATGTCTTTTCCCTAGAAGAATATTATCAGAAATTTGAAATGGCAATCACGGATTTCCAATGCTGCATGGTGTTACAGTAGTTGTAGAAGGTGCATCGCCCAGAATTTCTCCATCCCCACATGTTTTACTGACAGGAAAGACCAGTCCTGTATTTAATGTAGAACTGTAATATATGTGTACAAACAACTTATATTAATAATTAGTACAGGCAAAAGCCTTTAGGTTACAAGCTACTAGAATGTACGTGGCCAGCATTTCACTGTATTATGAACAAGAACACTAGTTGCACTTGTTTAATCCTTCAGGAAAATATCTACAATCTAACCAATGTTAAACATGTTTAAGTCCCATTGTTTTCAATAGGAGAATTTAGTATATACTTAAATCCCTCCCATTTAAAACAGTGGAACCCTAGGACCTATTCTCCTTAATGAATCTCCTCCAAGCCGGCCTCTGTTTCCTTTGCAAAATGGAGCTGGGTGGGCAGGGTACTTCTAGTGGAGAAGTGGCAGGCAGGAATATGGTCTATAGCTCACTGTTCTCCCACTTAACTTCCTCTACTGCAATGGTAATTGTCTTGTAGCCCAGGTTGTGACCTGGGTATGCAATAGAAACATGGGTCTGGAACCCCTGCTGACAGTCAAACTGCATGTTATGTCAATTGCATAGCGTGTAGCTGAGGATAATCTCTATTTTAAACTCTAGAGGAAGTATGCGGAGTCCTGACGGATCAAGACCACTGCACATCAGGACGGGGGGGAGGATTAAACCTTGTTTCTCACTTGTTTTTCCCTGAAATCTCTCCACCTCTTGACTCGAGTTACAAATAAAAACTTTCTTTCTTTCTTTCTTTCTTTCTTTCTTTCTTTCTTTCTTTCTTTCTTTCCAGTGGTGGCCCCACAATTATGGAATGATCCCCCCAACGAGGCTCGCCTGGCACCAACATTGTTATCTTTTCGGTGCCAGGTCAAGACGTTTCTCTTCTCCCAGGTCGTTAACAGCATATGTTGAGTTTTTATCTGACCCCAGAATAGTTGTTTTAAATGGCTATTGTCTGTTTTTATGCTTTTTATGGTTCTTAAATTTTGTATATAGGTTTTTATTGCTGAATTAATCTCTGTAAACCACCCAGAGAGCTTCGGCTATAATAATAATAATAATTTAATAATAATAATAATAATAATAATAATAATAATAATAATAATAATAGTAACAACAACAACAATAACAACAACCCCTGCCCTGAGGGATTGAGCGAGTAATTTCAGGGAAGGGATTTGATCCTCCCCTCCCAGTGCATGGTGTTCCCAGTCTATTGGTGGGCAGGCAAAATAAAGAATAAATACCTTCCTCTGCTAGGGATGTGGAAGAACTTAGTTTTGATTCAATTTTTTAAAATCAAAACTTGCCTTGTTCACAATCCTGACTGAGAGCATATTTTTCTTAGCAAAACTCCCAAGCTTTTGATCACGTTCACAAAATGTGTTCGATAAAAATACATTTGATAAAAAAATGTTCACCCTGGAAGTATTTTCCTGCTTCCATCTATGAGGGCAAAATATGCGTTTGAGTGTGCAATTTAAGAAATCACAACAATGAAAATTCGCATGTGGAGATGATCCGGGTTTTCAAGGTGGAACTCAGAGAACCTAGATGAGCGTGGGTCTCCCA